>NC_140777.1:54622578-55822578 GCF_044657685.1 Stegodyphus dumicola
CATGAAATGAAAAATATCGTCTGCTACTTTTAAATTTATTCTTCTTTTAAACTGTCGCATGTAAACAAACTGTGGATTGAAGCATATGTTTTTGAGCTTTCCGAAGAGAAATATTCCTATTCCATGATTCTAAAACATTACGAAATTCATGATCTTAAAAGTCCTAAGTGCAAAATAAACAAAGGGATTAACTGGGAAGTTCAAAACCGACAGCCATTACTTTTACATGGAAACAATCCTCCAAACGAATAGCAGAAACATTTATGTATTGTTTCTAAAGCTCCTAAAGGTAAATGTTTGTTTAGAAGAGAAAATGCACTGATACAGAAATCAATTACAAAGCTTTTGCAGCTTTAGATATAATAAATGAAATAATAAACCAACATTTGCAACTTAAAAAAAAGCTAAAATATATAACGTTCAGCAACTTTCAGCGAAGCATGTGGCAGGACGCAAAGCATTTTTTAGAACCCTGTATAAAAACAATTTAGCAGAAGACAAATGGAAATACATTGTGACCTACGATGAAGCATAGGTGACCCTAAAAGATTCCAACAAAGAAAGGTCCACTTATTATCGAAAAAAAAGACAAAAGAATTGCCCAAACATCGTTCCGTCGATGCAAAGACAGTTTCAGGTAGGAGTTAATGATTCTTGCAGTATTCTCTTACAGTTAAATAAGAAATAAAAATTAAGAAGAGTTGGGCAAGATGCTAAAACCTACTCGGATACCATCACGAGAAAGGTTTATGCCAATATTTACAGAAGAAATTCCATTTTCAGTGACTTTCGAAGACTCATTTATTCCAACGAATTTCGAAGAGTGAAACTTCATCAAGACAAGGCACAGGTGTTATTTGCAAATTTAAACTTTTTGAAATAAAATGAAGACTGATTCAGAGATTCAATGCATATATACCTTTTGAACGTATTCCTGCGATGCCCTCTGAAGCTTCACTCGTGGACTGTTGTGCCTTTTGTCTCTTGCAAAGAGCACTGTCTGAACGCAAACCCACCGCTGAGGGAATCTGAAAAATAACGAAAGATGAATGGAGTTCATTGCGCCTGAAAAGTTAACGTAAACCCTTCTATCATGGACATCACGATGCAGATGTATGGTCCAGAAGAAAGGCTATCAGATCCAGCATTAAAAATACTCTTTACGTATTAACTATTAAATAAAAGGCAACTCAGTTTTCCAAAAAATGTACCCACCCTCTGTAATTTACATTTTGGGGCAGACTGTTGGAAGAAGTTCTAGTAAAGATTCAAATCGTAATAATTGATTAATTAACAGAACATTCAACATTTTTTACTTTCAATACACAAAACGCCTTTGAAAACTAGTCCTTAACTAATAAAATATAGAAGTAAAGCATGCAGAAAAATTTTAGTAGCAGAACAAAAACATGCAGAATTCAGAATAAAATGTTATAGACTATGAAGAGATGAAGAAAGAATGGAGATATGCAAGACATTATTATATGTGACCGGACTTCTCACAATCGGACTCTTATCTATGACCGAACTATATTCTATATGTCTTGACCTATGACCAACTCTGTTTTAGAAACAAGAGATCATTGTAATTAGAAAATATGTTTGAAATATTAAAGTAAAGGTGTTGCTATTAGAAAACTCAAAAAACGCATTCTCTCTTTTATCGAAAGCAACTTAAAAATGCTTTTATTTGGCAACAAAATAAAATCATAAATATTTAATTCAATGAACATTTGGGCAAAGAAAAATGGAAAAAGGATTTTAATAGGCTTTTGGTCGCTCTCAGGGAAGAGCCGATAAGCATAAAAAATAAACCTCTTTCTCTAAACAAACGCGATGAATGTTTATTGGCAGCTTTGTCAGGGTGAAAATTATCTTTTAAATATACACTCTTAGACAAAAAAAAAAAAAAAAAAAAAAAAAAAAAAAAAAAACGACGCACCAATTAGGAGTTAACCGAATGGGACGAAAATCGGTAGCCGTGATGTACATGTATAGAAAAACAAATGATTACAGTTTGAGAAAAATTCGATGATTTATTGAAGTGATAGAGCTTCACAAAGCGAAAAAGTCAGTAACGCGTTTGTCCACCTCTGGCCCTTATGACAACAGTTATTCAGCTTGGCATCGATTCATAGAGGTTGCGGATGTCCCTCTGAGGTATATCGTGCCAAATTCTCTCCAACTGGCGCGTTAGATCGTCAACATCCCGAGATGGTTGGAGGGACCTGCCCATAATGCTCCAAACGTGGTCAAGAGAGATCCGGCGACCTTGCTGGCCAAGGTAATGTTCGGCGGCAAGCACTAAGGTAAGCAGTAGAAATATGTGCAGTATGGGAGCGGGCATTATCTTGCTGAAATGTAAGCCCAGGGTGGCGTGACATGAAGGGTAACACAACGGGCGAACTTTATCGACGTACAGCTGTGCTGTAAGGTTACGACGGATGACAACCAAAGGTGTCCTACTGTGAAATGAAATGGCACCCCAGACAATTACTCCTGGTTGTCGGCCTGTCTGCCGGAAGACAGTCAGGTTGGTATCACACCGCTATCCGGGGCGTCACCAGACTCGCCTTCACTGGTCATCGGGGCTCAGTTCAAAGCGGGACTCATCACTGAAGACTCTTCTACTCCAGTCAGTGACACTGCAGTGCGAATGAGACCGACAGCAGCACTGCAAACGGGCTTGACGTTGTATAGAGGTCAATGGTAGTCGGTGCAAGGGATGCCGTGACCTCAGCCCCTTTCTGTGAGCCGTCTAGGATTGGTCCTTGCGATCACTGAAGCACTAGTTGCACGTACAATCGATGATAATGATGCATCTGGGGCTGTGAGTGCCGCTCTGACGATTGCTCGGTCTTCACGTTCTGTCGTTTCTCTAGGCCTACTTCTTCCTTCTTGACGCTGTGTGCGGCCATGGTTCACCTATTCCTGCCAACATCGTCTAATAGTGGCATCGCTCCTGCTCAAATGTCCGGCTATTCGCCGATAAGATCAACCGGCTTCTTTGAGCCCACTACACGACCTCTCTCAAATTCTGACATCTTCGCATATCGTTCACGCACCTGTATGCGAGGCATAGTTACTGTCTACCAGAGTACACGGAATAAAATTCGTGAGGAATTTATAAATCGTAATTTCTCCTCTTAAATATCCTGCAAGTTGCCCAGATCAGATGCGCTGTAGCGACAACCGTTCATTCATTTTTTTCCTTTGAGAACACACAGACTCCCCGTGCACCACATATGTACAACACGGGGCTTGCATTAAAGGTTATATGTATAAATAAACATTAAAAATTACATGCATAAATAAATCGAACAAAAGCAGAGAACAGCAGTCTGGACTTCACGAAAACAGATAAGTTCACTGGCCAAGTCTCTCCGAACATTTTCAAATCGTTCTGTAAGCATAATCTAGGGCCATCAAATGTAGGGCACGAGAAAATCAAATGTTCCACATCCTGAGGAACTCTTTTTGAACATTCACATAAATTGTTTGATCGTAGATTAAAACGAAATAGATAACTTGCTAATTTACCGTGACCAGATAAAAACTGAGACACTTTAAAATTTAACGAGAGGAAAGACTCGGAATTCAGTCTATGGTAAATAGAAGGAAGGAACATTTTGGTGACTTCAGCATTACAAGATGAAATGTATTCTTCGTTCCACATAGCTAAAAGCTTTTTATAATGAAAGGACTTCCAATAACTCTTTGGAATGCTAATGTTGATATCAATGGGTAAACTTAAGGCATCTTTAGCTAAGAAATCAGCTCTTTCATTTCCGTAGAAACCATGATGAGCACGCACATAAGCAAAGCAGATATCAATACCTCTAATTCTAAGTGAACTAACATTTACTAGGGTTTCGATAACTAATTTATCGCAGCTGGTAATACTGTTCAAAAGTTGAAGAGAAGAAAGAGAATCAGAACAAATAAGGTACTTTGAGTTTTTCTAAGAGTGTATATTTCTCAGCTTATTTCTAAATAAATGATTTTTTTTTCTGTTTCATTTTATGGTAAATGTTCATTTTAGTTTGGTTTCCATGCGATGTTGAATGGTTCTGATTTACACATTTTCTTCTGTTAATATTGTTTTTTATACATGCTATTTGCCGTAAGAATACACACGCATTTCGTGGACTTTTATATTTAGCATCAGAGGTGCTATTTAGCCTCGAAACACACTTTTTTTCTGTATCATAAAAATTGTCATATTAGTGTCCGAATCCTTTTGCAAATAGTTGCTATTAAATGTTAGGGCAATGTATTATTTAAAAAAAATAAATAATGAAGAATGTATGGATGTATGTTCTTCGCATTATGTAAAAACGATGGCACCTAGAGCAACAGAGGTTTTAATATACTGTGTGAAATTTAATTTACTTAATAGATGTTTTGCGTTCAAACAGTCTCTCCTATCGCTTTTGCTTTCAACTTACACTTTCTTGTCAGAATGCAAATTGTCTAGTGATCGTATATTCAAATGAGGTAGAAAGAAGTTAGTATTTAAGGGAAGTATTTGGAAAGTGAAGCCAAAGTCCGCCCGAATATGAGCACCTGGAATTCCGAAATTTTGAATTTAGAATTTGTTTTTGATTTATTTAATATTTTCTACAAATATAACGAAATTTTATTTAACAAATTTAGCGGTTTCGAAACGAGAACTAGTAACATAGTTCGAAATAAAAAAAATCTTCCGCCAGACTGTTGCCGTGCGAAAAAAAATTAAGATATTTATCTTTCAATTTTAATCTACAAATTCGGCGGTTTCAAATCAATGTCTTGGTAGTGCCTCAAATAGAATACTTATTGTCACCACGCATCAGTATTTTGACATACAATAAAGAGTAAGACATTCAGTTTTCAAATTAAATCTTTCTCTTACTGAGTACTTAAAATGCATTTAAATCATGAGGATAGAATTATTAAATATCCTTATGAAATGACACTAGTTGCACTCGTTAAAAGTATTATATACTCTTTCCTTTTTTTGTGAAAAATTAGCTGCCGACGGCTCGAAAGGCTAGCTTTCAAAGAAATAATATAGTGAATATAAAAATAACGGCAAACCTAGCGCTGCATTAAAAACTCAAAAAATATATTGTGTTTAAATATTTTGTGATTTTGCTCTTGAATTTCATGTGGTATAAGTACGCAGAAAGCGTTTCTTAATATTAAAGCTAAAATTATAAAAAATACTTAGTTAGTAGGTGTGAATCCAAGAGCATACTGGTGATCTGCGTTGGTTAGCGAGAGCATACAAAACCTCAGCAAATCCCATGGTGAGATGTTAAAATCGGCAAACTTTCAGATTTTCTCCTTTCCTTTTACTTTTATTATTCTTATAGCTTTTGTATTGTGAATAATAAACGAGAAAATTCGTTATACATTTTGCAGTTTTCTCATACTGTTTTGTCCCATGCACCACTTTCGCCACAACTCGAAGATCATTCCCCCAACACCTCTCCTTTCAAAAACTCGAAACCGACTTACACATTTATTTAGATTTAGAATATTTTTTAAAGTGTTTTATAAAATAAACAACAAAAACATGATAAAAACTGATAAATATGAAAACTTGAATGATTTTTTTTTATTCAAGCTAATAATAGTACTAAGTTCAATAAAGGACTGACTGCATCCCCTCTGAAACTATGAATTTCTTCCTTAGGGGTAAAGCCCCACAGTTAAGAACTCCTGACTTATTGGTATTTATGAGCTAAAAAAAGTGAAAATTTAAGTATTTAAGGGTACTTGATAAATTTTGAATGTTATTTTTCATTTAAGAAAGCCCATCTGTTTTTTTTATTTTGCTCTCGAATCGTATGTGGCAAAAATACGAAGAAGATGGTGCTTAATAATAAAGCTAGTATGAATGAGTAAAAGTGCTCAGCGACATTATAAAAAAATCTTAACTCATCCTTTTGAATGATCATTAGAATGGGAAATCTTTTAAATGTTTTTAGCCCAAAGGAACAATTTTGCCTGGAAGGGGAAAAAATCTGAAACGTTTCAGATTTTAAATTACTTTCAATAGGGCGTTTTTTTAACGTTTTGTGTGTTACTTTATTTATTAAATATCATATTCTACGTACTCAAACCATATAATTCAGTTCAACAGCAATATCAAAAATTAATTTTAAAATAAGCATATCTTTAAAATTTCCGATACACAGTTTCGCGAGCTGGAGATAAAAAAGTTTTTTTTTCGTATAGTGTTGCCATTGCTCGTTTCGAAATTGTTTAGTTTTTTTAATGAAAAATTCGTTGACGTGTTACAAAATCTGAAATCGATAATAAAACAAATTTCAAATTCAAATCAGAGCTTCCACATGACCATATTCTATGGAAGATTACGTTATTCAAATTTTGATGGCTCTAGGTACCGTTGTTTTATCACAATGCGAGAAACACACATACATTTATGCAGATTCGTCATTATTTAATTTCTTTAAATGTAAGACAGGGTGATAATATATGTTGGCAACGATTTGAAAAGTGATATAGGCTTAAGTTTTCCACGCAAAATGCGAAAACGAAATTAATAGTCCTTCAGGGTAAATTGCCTCTTTGGACTTTAAAAAAAAAAAAAAAAAAAAAAAAAAAAAAAAAAACTTTTTTTATCTACAGCGCACGAGACTGTACATCGGAAATTCTAAAGATACGCTTATTTTAAAATCATTTTGCAATATTGTTTTTGAATCGAATTTTATGTTTTAAATACGAAGAACATGATATTTAATAAATAAAAATAACGCACAAAAGGCTAAAAAAATGCCCATTTGAGCGTAATCTTTCAAATTTTACTTTTTAAAATTATTATTCTTTTTAAAGCTTTATTATTAAGCATCATTTTCTTCACACTTACACCAAGTACAATTCAAGAGCAAAATCACAAAAATTTTAAAAGCAGCATTGTAGCATATAGTTTAGAATTCTCGATCCAGTGTTAAGTGTTGACATATAGTTTTCCTTTTTATTTCAGCCTTCTCAGTTCATCATATCACTGATCTGTTTTCTTAATAAGATGGCTTAAAAACATTTTGCCTTTTTATTATTAACGTCCTGTGTGTTAACCTTACTTATTAGAATATATCACGTTCTTCGTAGTTACGCCACATAAAATTCAATTCAACAACAAAATCACAAAGTATTAAAAACCACCCTATCTTTAGAATTTCCGATAGACAAGGCCACGCACTAAAGATAACAATGTTTTATTCCGTACAGTATTGCCACTGCTCGTTTTCAAATCTTTGAGTTTGTTAATCAAAGATTCATTTGAAATTAAAAAAAGATGAAATAAGGAGTAAAATTCGAAATTCAATAAATTCAAGCGTCCAAGTGCACATTATCGGGTGTAGGATAACTATATTAAGAAATTTAATGTCTCTAGGTTAAGTCGTTTATTCACAATACGAGAAACTAACATACTTACATCCAGATTCTTCATTATTTAATTTCTTTAAAAATAATGCAGATCGGTATTATTTGGTTGCAACAATTTTTAAAGCGATAGATATATTGTGTATCATGTACTTTTTCATGATTGATATTGTGTATCATGTACTTTTACATCAATCAGCATAAAAATTTAAAAAATAATTTCTTGAGTACTGCACTTATTGCTTTTAAATAGTTTAGTCTGTTAATTAATAACAGGCAGATTAAATATGAAAAAATATTACCTTACATTTTCTTATATGGCAGAAGACTCGAATAAAAAGTAAAATAATGCAGATTCACGTATTCGTGTCTCGAAATTAATAGTCCTTTTGAACTAATAAGTTCCTATTCCAAACTCTTTTTTTTTTTTTTTTTTTTTTTTTTTTAAAGTCCAAAAAAAAAACAAAAAAAAAATTAGTCCGTGTATAGTGAACCGACGCAGAATCCCATTTCGAGACTAATAACTCCATTTGTGCTGAAACAAAAGCCTGCAGTTTCAAAAAAAGTAAAAGATGAGGTGTATGTGGCATTTAAATGGCTTTAAAATGTTTAAACGTCTTTTCACGCAGTTTATCACGTCAAATCGTTTCTGAATATCTGTGAAGTAAAAATATCAAAGTATATTTTAGCAAGCAATTAAAAAATGGATAATTTCATCGAATTTGGGATACTAAGTCCCCTTAATATGAACAACATTTCACAATGATATGTTGCATAGTTATGTGCATATTTGCTACTCCTTTTTATGCAAATCATTTAAGTGGAAAATTTGCTATTTAAAAATATCAGATCGAATTTTAGTTATTCTGACGCTTTGAAATCAAGCCTCCTTTGATCGCAGCATGCCATCAAGAATATTACGTGCCTCAGTTCAAGAACTGTACTTAGAACCAGACAAAAATAAAAGTTTCTCCTATCGAAAATATTTCTTCCATGCCTGGGTATTCTTGCTTGGCCTGTCCATTAATAACAGTAACATCCATAACTAAGGTCTCCGAACGCTTCTATGCCGTTATTTGTCATCGAGAAGCTCTGCTTATTCGACTACAGTTTCTGAATATTGGATTCGTTCCTGCAATCGACGTCATGTGTTTCTGCCACGAGAACGATTTTCCGATGGCTTTATTGTTTACTTCCGGCTGTGCTCAATTTCAACAGGAGTTCTTCTTGATCAGGTATTGATAGGTTTATAGCATTTTTATTATAGATTTTCGTTCAGCTTTCAAGCCGCTTTTGTTAAGAGATTACAAAATCAAACGTATTTTCCGTACTAGATGATAGAAGTAATTTTTTTTTCTTTTGTAATTTTATGGCAGTTCCTTTTAAAGTGCTTTTCTTTAGAGTGGAGGAAATCACACATTTTGCATATACATATATGCATGCATACATATAATAACTCAAAGATGTATGCATTGTGAGAGAGGACATTATAGTTGAAAAATATCGCAGCTGCAGTACCAATTCTGGTGGAACGATCACAAAATTTAAAAAATGGGAAAGGGTAAAAAATTACACAAAATAACGTAATTTAATACTGTCTATCATGTACTTTTTCATCTAAAGCACTAAGTCTTAAAATTTTTTATCCTTTCATGACCACTTTTATTATCGAAATATTTTCGTGAACCCAGATACTAAATGACTAAATATAGAACAAAGATATAAAAGTACACTGGTGTGCAAAAATTAAGGACGAAGTCGAAAAATTAGCATATCAGCTGAACGAAGAGGCAGAGCGGACAGAGAGACCAATCAGGAGATTAAGTAAGGTGATGTACGGTAGCACATGCGCAGATATGCAGGTAGACGTAATGGGGGAAAGTCTGAGTAGTATAAAGCATGTTGTTGGTGTAAGATCAGTATTTCTGGCAAAGAGATTGCACGCCGTATAGCAGTTAAAATCCCACCGAATTGCTGCCTCAGCGAGAAATGGCGAATAATCAATCTCTTAGTTAGACTTTAAAAATCAACCTCTTAGTAGACATTAGTTAGACATCTGGATGCTTTTACCAGAGGTCGAATCATTAGGAACTTGGAGGAAGGCCGCAGTGTGACAAGTGTGGCTGCAGAGTTCGGAATTTCTCATAGCATCGTTTCACGACTTTGGAGACAATTTCAAACTACAGGAACAGCTATCCGGGGGTTTAGTAGCGGTCGTCCACGAGGAACCATACCCGCAGATGACCGGTTTATTGCCTTACAGGCCAGAAGAAACAGGCGGCAGACAGCGGGAGAAATCGCTAGACACACGACACAGGCGACTGGACGACCGATATCGCGTTTTACCGTGGCCAGAAGACTGCACGGTGGTGGTCTGTTTGCACGACGCCCTGTACGGTGTACCTCTAACGCCTGCCCATCGGAGAAGGCGTTCTATGCGGTGCCGGGAACACCGGAATTGGAGAGACAATGAATGGGGACGAGTACTCTTTACAGATGAGAGCAGATTCAGTCTGAATAGCGATTCTCATCGCATACTCATCTGGAGAGAGCGGGGAAGCCGCAATCATCCCTCGAACATCATTGAAAGGGACAGGTATGCAGGTGGCGGTGTTCTCGTTTGAGGAGGCATCATGCTTTGTAGTCGTACAGACCTTCACATCTTCGACGCAGTTTCATTCAACGGGACCTGTTATTGTAACGAGACTCTTCTTCCTTATGTGCGTCAGAGGCCCTATGGGTCCGCACTTCCTTTTCATGGACGACAACGCACCATGTCATCGCACAGTAGCTGCCGAACAGCTCTTAGAGAGTGAGGATATTGAACGTATGGATTGGCCGCACGATCTCCGGATCTCAATCCCATCGATCATGTATGGGATTTTCTAGGCAGACGGTTGGCAGATCGTACCTTACCACCAGTAACGATTCCGGAACTTCGATTGGCGCTGCAAGACGAATGGGCAGCAATGCCTCAACAACTCATTGACACCCTCATTCTCAGCGTAGGCAGACGCTGTGAAACCTGCCTAGCAGTCAGGGGAGATCATATCCCCTATTAAAGACCGGATGTTTCTTGCTGGACACCCATCACAGGGAAGTTTTGGCCTTCAGTCGCATTGCGCTCCATGCTACTTTTTCAATAAAGCTTCTTTTCATCCCTCTGATTTCTCTTTTAGTAAGTGTTGCTTACATTACTCATGTTCTTACGTATTGGAGATCTTACGGTATTAAATGTGTTGATTTGGAAAGCTTTTGTACAAAGCTATATTAAAAAAACCGTCTCGTCCTTAATTTTTGCACCCCAGTGTAATTAATATTTTTGTATAAATGGCTAATTTCTTTTAATAAACAATATCCATATAAAAAGAAGTAGTTTTAGTATTCGTTTCAAGTAAAAAAAATGAATAAAAAAAATCATTTTTTAATAAGATGGATGTTCTTGTCTCGGATCCATGGAATTCAAGTAGAACATTATAAATGTCTAAACTACGTATTTCAATGTATTTTATGTATGGAAGCAGTAATTCTTTCTCGTAAGCAATAATTTCATTAATTAGCAAACATAAGATGTAAACTTAGGATAAACCTTTTCATCTTATAATCGTTATTTATAAATGCAACCTTTACGATGAATTCAGTAAAACACTAATTTTCTGTTGTAGAATATTTATTAGTAAAAATGTACTGCTGAAGTATCACAACATTATGAATTTTCTTTTTTTTGCTGTGAGTTATAAAGAATTACACGCATTGCACGATACCATATTTAACACAAAATTGTTTCTTGTGCTCCACAGAAGCTACAGATACCATCGAAATGATCTGCAGAAAAACCTCTTTTAATTTAAAATCAAAAAGTAAACGAAAATTTTTCTTTCCATCTCTCCTAGATGTCACTTCAGAAAAAATATGTATAATAGAGGGAAACGTGTGGCATGTCCAAAAACAGATCTTCGGAAACTTGTTTCCGAAGACAATCGCGCGATGCTCAAGGAAGAAGATTACCTTCCTTTTCTGAAATCATACTGCAACATATTAAAGCAAATAATAATAATGTTGAACACACAAAAGTTAATAATAAAAAGAAAACGAAATCAAGCCTACACCTCCAAAACAAAAACTCTAAAAGTGTTCGGATATTAATTACCTTCTAAAGGGATTGTCTGAATATTTAATATGGTTAATGAATGAGGATTATCAATAGGCATTGATCAGGTGGAATAGCAAAGCATTTTATGCGATATTGCATTTGATATTAGCGTATCCTATATTTTATAGGACATATATAGGACACAGAAGTACATGCATTATGAATAACATGGGAACGTTATATAGTATCTTCACTTAAAAAGTGAAAAAGAATATGTAATGTAACTCTATGAGAAAATTTAATGCTTTTACAATGATTTATCGTTAATTGAATGCAGGAGAATTAAAATCAATCCAATTAAAAAGGTTAAAAAATGTTAAGAACTACATCTATTGCTATTAGATAGTTTAGTTAGTTAATAACATACATATTAAAAATGAAAGAAAAAATTTGAAAGATTAAATATGTCCATCTTACATTTGTCTGAATGGCAAACAGACTTAAATGAAAAATGAAACAATACATTTACAGTGGACCCCACATAATCGCATTTCAAGACTAAAAAACAGAAAATGAAATGGTATAAAAATACAAGTTTTAGTTAGGTAGATTATGAAGTAAATGTATTTTTATTTAAATCAATCAGCATAAAAATTTAAAAAAATAATTTCTTGAGTACTGTACTTATTGCTTTTAAATAGTTTAGTTTGTTAATTAATAACAGGCAGATTAAATATGAAAAAATATTACCTTACATTTTCTTATATGGCAGAAGACTCGAATAAAAAGTAAAATAATGCGAATTCACGTATTCGTGTTTCGAAATTAATAGTATTTTTGAACTAATAAGTTCCTATTCCAAACTCTGTTTTTTTTTTTTTTTTTTTTTTTTTTTTTTTTTTTTTTTTTTTTAAAGTCCAAAAAGACGGTAACACAGAAGGGCTATTAGCTTCGAAACGGCATTTTGCGTTGTTTCATTAGAAATGTCCGTTTCATTTTTCAAATTGTTGCCACCCAATGTTATCGTCCTGTATTATATTTAAAGGAATTAAATAATGAAGAATCTACATTAATGTATGTATGGTTCTAGCATTGTGAAGGAACGACGGTACCTAGAACCATCAAATTTTGAATAACGTAATTCTCCATCCGAACATGGGCAACTGGACGCCCGAATTTCGAATTTGGTTTATTATCTACTTCATATTTTGTAAACGTTTAGCGAATTTTTGATAAACTCAACGATTTCAAAGTGTGCAATGGCAACACTGTATGGCAAATAACACTTTTATCTCCAGCGCGCGAAACTGTATACCAGAAATTCTGAAGATATGCTATTTTTAAATATTTTGTGATATTACAGTTGAATTGAATTTTATGTGGTTTAAGTGCGAAGAACATGATATTTAATAAAGAAATGTAACACACGAAACGTTAATAAAAGCCCGTTTGGGCATAATATGTTATTTATTTTATTTATTTAGTTTTTTTTTTTTTTTTTTTTTTTTTTTTTTTTGAATTACTTGTCCAGTAGGTAATATTGTTGAGTTTGTAACATTTTTATTTCACAGAAGGTGAGATTTTTGTCCTTCGGCAGAGATCATGTAAAATATTTCATTGTTACAATATTTCATGGATTATTTCTAATTTAACCAGTTTATAACCAATTCAGTTTTCAAAACTCCAAATAAAGAGCAGAGATTTAGAGCTTATAAAAACTAACAGTAAACGGTGTCACAACAAAGACGTCAGATTCAGCATGCCAATAAAATAGTTTACTTCCAAGAAATGGAAACTATTTTAATACAATGTTCTCGTTCAAGGATACAAAATAATGTCTGCTTATGTCCTCTACCACTTGTTCTACAGTAACGCACTTTTTCGATTAAATTCTTAATCGCTTTCTCACGTGCCTATCGAGGCTAATCATGCATTCTATATCCTGTCCGAAGTGTTTCTTGTTTGCATTTAAGTTTGAATTTTTTTTTAGGCTTGCAATAACGTTATCACATAAAGTACCACTTTTTTCAATAGCTCAGCTATATTGAGAGCTATGTTGAGTGCGTGGTGATTTAATTTCTGCTGATAAACCTGTGTACCCAAATTTCTTTAACAATCCGAGAACTCTTGCTTCATCAGATACACGTTTGCGCTTAAAGATTGCAAGAAGCTTTCTAACTTTCTGTGAGTAAAGCTAGCCATTCTTGTAATGAGTTTTCACAAACAAAGCTCGATGTTCCTTTGTGTAGCGCTCCACATGAACTAAAAAATCAACTGACAGTGATAAAATGTCAGTGTTACCACGTCAAATAAAACACGACATCTTTGCCTCTTGTAAGTACGTAAAAATATTTTCCATTTTCTAAGAATATTCTTTCGGGCATATTAAATCCGGTATTTTTGTTGGAACACCTATATTATTTATTTGCAGGCTGATGGAACAACATTTTGCCCGATGAATGACAACAATAAAACGTCTGCACTTTCTCTATGGAAAACCGAACTTATGATCTTTCTTAATATTTTACAATTCTTAGTGCTCGCTCAGCGTTAAACGGCTGAAATTTTACGTCGAGAATTTCGAGGTGCTGTATGACTAATAGAAAAAAATCTGTTTGAATTTCAATAAAAAAGTACCTAAATAAAAATGAAAACTATAATTAAAATCCAATGATTATTAATATCTGTTTTTAACTATATGACAGTTTAACATTAAATATATCAGAATAAATTGTACAGAACGTAGTGATGTATTCAAAAATTTCTTTATAAATATTCGTCTACTTTTATGTTTACAATGAACCTTCGTCTGCTTTTATGGTTACAAGAAGCGCCTATGGCTATATACATAGTTTTTTTTAACAACCATATTTGCTAAAATGAAGCTGTTATTTTCCAGCAAGTAAAAGTCTTTTCTCTTGAAAGAGAACTTCTTATGTGAATGTTTGTCTTGCCCTCTAGGATTTTATTGCGTGGGTTCTTGAGTGCATAATATGCAAGAATATTGTTAGGAGAAAAATCCAGAACTAAGGTTTTTTATCATGCATTTTAAATAATGGTATCTTATCTTCAATTTACTCTTTTTTTAAGTCCTTCTATGTTTCAAGTAATTAATATATACCGAATTTTAAAACAGGTGAAACAGTCTTATGGTATGTCAAATGTTTAACTTTTGTTTTCACCAAGAGTTCAACTTAAATAAATATAAAATTTTGACTTTTAATTAATGAAATACTTAAAATTTTATTTGACGATTGTATATTTAAATACTTATTATTGAAATAAATTAAAGACAAAGTTTCATTAATTTCTGAGTTTGGTTTTATTTTAAAAAGACATAAATATTTTAATGTCTTTATCTAGTTTATTATTGTATTATAGTAAAAGTAATGCACTTAAGGGTTTGAGTTTTAATTGGCAGGTACTTCGTTTCACGATTATTTAAGAGAAAACGTAAAAACGTAAACTTAAAAACCATAAAAATCATAGATTTGATAGTTACATTATAAATATTAACTTTTAAATTCAGCTTAAGGTATCAGTATAAGTAAGAAGTTATCAAAGGATAATCAGATGACTCGCCCTAGTATAATTTCCCGGTCGCTGATTGACGACAAGAGGGAGGTGTTGGACTTTCGGGTCCGATGCTAGGTTTAATGAGTACCGCCGCAGTTGGTGGACCGCCTCGCGGGTACGAGCCAGTTTCCCTTAGAAAGTCCTCCACGAAAGGCCTCCCTCCCCTTAGGCAGATAGCCCTCGTGTGCTTTGCCATAATTAAATACAGCAACACCAACACCAGATGACTCGCCATTTGGAAATATACAGTCGTGTAAAAATTTAGAAGAATTTGCAGAGTGTGCCGCCAAAGAATTATGCAAATGCTTAGAATTAAATACATAAGCGTAATATTCTGTGTTTTCGGAACTGTGATTGTGAAAATGATATAAGCGCATAAGAGGCTTTTGGCGATATCTGTGCTCGTACTTTTTCACGACATTCGCCGCGTTTCTCGCAAGGGTTGGGTAAATTTTGTAAAGTGTCTGGTAAAATGAGCAGCCACGAACGTATGGATGAAGGAATGAGATAAAAAATTATCGGTAGGCTGGAGGCAGGCCAATCACAAGCGCAAGTGGGGAACGCCTAGTCTTGTCTTCAGTTTATGGAAACAGTTTCAAAACACCGAATCCATATCGAAAAAAAACCTGGGCATAGTGGACCAAGATCGACAACGGAGAATTAGGATCATTATTTGGCACTTTCAGATCGACAACACAGGAACGCTACAGCTTCACAGCTACACGTGTGTTGTATGTTGAAAGTGGAACCAGAGTTTAACCGTCTGGAGTTGCCAAAAGGCTTCATGAGATACGTCAGACCGGGTGTTTGCACCACACAAAAGAGTGCATTTAGCATGTGCAGACAACATGCGCCGTGGACTAGTCCTTAGTGGAGTACCGTGCTTTATACAGATGAGTCGAGATTCAGCCTGGTCACTGATTCTTGACGTACCTGTATCCGCAGAAAGCCTAGAATACAGCACATTTCTCACTCATCAGGGAAGATGATCATTACATTGATGGAGATGTAATGGTTTGGGCAGGCATTATTATGCTGGATAGCCACTACCCCATGTTTTACATAGGCTTCCGGACTCCTGTGATGGAGGAGCTGAAAGGAGATCTTAGAGCACTATGTTCGACTTTTCAGGGGCGCGGGACGTCCTGGGCTCCTGTTAATGAACGACAACGCTGGTCAACATAGGCCTCAGCTGGTCGACGATTTTATGGAAAGGCAGAATATTCGACGCATAGATTGCCTATCTAGATCTCCTGATCTTCACTCCATAGAACGTATTTTGGACGCTTTTGGAAAAGCAAATTCATCTAGCTATCCCCCTCCGAGAAACATCACGGAGTTGAATATGCCTTTTCGCAGGTGTCGGATCGACTATTACAGAGAATCCGGAACTGCCTCCTGTCCAGGATGTAGTCACGCTGCACGACTTCCTTATCTGTGAGAGGGGATCATGCACTATATATATTAGACTCAGTTTCAGTCCGATATCACAACGTGGAGCTTGTACATCCCTACAGTATGAGCTTTACTGATAATCATGCTCACATTGTAGAGACATTAGGTTAATTGGAAGCAGAAAAGATGCAAAATATGCAACCGCCTTCGTCGGGAATCGAACCACGGACCTCTGGAATACCGGCCCAGCGTACTACCGTTACACCACGAAGACACGCTAGGAAAGTGGGAGAAATACCTTATAACATGAAATGATTTTTGAAAGATACATATCTTTGTTTATTATAAATATATATTCATACCAAATTTCATTACAATCTGCTCATTCAGAAATTCGACATCATGGGCAATTCTCTTAATTTTGCACTCGAGTGTCTATGAAAAGCGCAAAAGAACCATTATTTAGTTTTGAATATAGAAAACGGAATGTTAAGATATATGTGGCGGGAACGCAGGGAAATTTACTGATCGCCTGTATTCTATATCTAGAAATATACGAAATCTGGCATGTTACAGATGCGCACAATATGGGAAGGCTAGCATTAGAGTCAATTAAAAAAGTAACTTTATAGGATTTTACATTAATTAACCGGTTATAAGAGTTGAACCTTTATTTTAATTTCTTCTTTCCTTATTACTAACCAGAATGCATAGTTGCATATAATTGCGAGGGTTAAAATATTTTAGAGTCAGAACTTCTGGCATCCTCCATTTACAGTTACATACAAGTTACGTGCAAGTATTTTCATGAAACTCTGTAACACATTTTCCACAGCTCCTTTGTTCGAGGTTGCTCTTTTCTCCTACACCTCCTTTCTTCAAACCGCATGTAGCATTTCAACTCAGAGTCGCATAATCTCGTATTCTTTTTACGATGGCGGAGCATAAACTGTCCTCCGTCGTCTTCGCAGCTTACAACATTTCGAAATCCATTGCATTGCTCGTTAAACATTGCAGCTTCAGTTATAAGAATCCACTCAAGTCCTTTTGATCTATTCGTTTGTTATTAACCTCATATTATGAAAATACTACTTTTGTGTACACAAAATAAATCATGTTTAATTTTGCACACATTTATGCGGTGAATATGACCCTGAATTAAAAAAAATCTGATGTGTACACCACATGACTTCCTTGTACGGAATATTAAATTATACGCATTGTTTCTTGCATTTCATTTAAACTTATTGGATTGAATTAAATCTACTTCGCCGACAGCGCATAAACTACAATAGAATAAATGCGTTCTTTACAATTCACTCTAGTATTTGTTTACCATAGCGACACTCTGGTGCTAGATTCACTTAACATTATTATATTTCGTTCATATTATAACTCGGAATACACAAAATTTATATCATTTAAAGAACAGAATTATCTAATCGTTGCCACGTGTTCTATGCAAATACTATAATAAAACTAGAATGATGTATAAAAGAAATTAAGCAAACAAAACAAAAAAGAAACAGTTTTTCATAGACGATTGAGTATTTCTCATTAAATTAATTCAGTTCTCATTTCGCGAGAAGGCAAAAATACATAAAAACTCAAAATGTCTATATCGAAAATTACGAAGTAAATCTTAAACACGTATTTCCTCGAACAAATTCCAGAAAGGATTAAGCATGATATATTTCGCAATAATAAATGAAGGCGTTATCCTTGTTGTTGCGAAGCTAAGTTTCTCTAAATTGGCAACAAATCCACTAGTCTGCTGTTTCAAATGTAAACAAACAATGGCCGCCATCAAAAAAATTATTAGGCTTAGCGGCGCTGGAACAACTTTAAAATTGTTGATAATTTTAAAAATATTGCATACAGATTTACTAAAGGCATAAAAACCTTAACCGGAAGATAAAAACAACATAATTCAATCGTTTTTTAAAGCAAAAATTGTACAATTTAAAAACATATAAGAGTAAAGAAACTGAGATCACTGAGCCGGGTAACAGAATGGATATATACATAAATATATTTATATACGTTTGGTGCTGCCAATTGCAAGGAAAATACGAGGTGCACATCTACATGTTATAGCAGTCCTATATGCAAAATTTTAACGTTCTGAGGCTTATCATTTTTGAGTTATGCGAGATACGTACGTACGTACATACGTTCGTACAGACGCCACAAAAAATTCTCTTCAGAATCAATTTTAAAGCAGTTTTTTAATTTTTTTGGAGGAAGGAAGTCTTTTATTCTGTCGTTACGTACAGATATCACGCTAAAATATTGTTAAATTGCATTCGGAAGTGGTCAAAATGGATATTTTCGTCGAAATATGCTGTCTGAAACTTTTCGCGATTACAATACTTCCTTTTTACCTCGTACAATGAAGTAAAAAACCAAACAAAATATCTTTCATGCCGTGGAATTACAATAGCAGATACGCAATACGAATTATCTCTTTTAGCAGTTTCGCATGCGAAATATGCACGACAATTCACAATCTGCTAACAGTTTTCTTACATCGCTAAAGCCAGTGCGAGATCCATTGCCAATATTGAGTACAGCAGGAAATGTCCGTCTGGCTCATTAATAGCGCAGACAGATAGCTCCGGCAGGATTCGGCAAATATAGGCAATCCACATTACGCATAAAATTAGACACCAAGGTGATTTCCCGGTATCCGTTATTAATCCTGTTAATTACTGACATATTAACCCGATATCCGATACGAATAATTACTGGAACGTCAAACAAACAGAATAATGATAGTGAGTTGATTACAGGGCATAGCGATACCGACAATCAATGAATCGGAGGTGATTTGATACCGTTACTGGCATATAATCCTAGTATTTACAAAATAGAGGTTAATGGGATCGTTTTCCACAAATGTATATTAATTGCAAATACTTATTTATAATTTTTATACTGTTTATAAAAGTCGTCAGTTCACTGGGTTCTAACATTTATACGTGTTTAGTTATGCAAACCAATCGTTTCCAATATGCTGTTACGGATTTGGTATTTAATTAGTTAATGTTAGTAGAATTATAAATAAAAGTGTTTTATTCCTCGTGCAGTACAGCGCGTGACGAATATTAAAAGAAAGCTAAGCCGGAAAATTAAAAACACAAGAGCGCGTGCATTTAACATTTAATAAATATCTCTTTTTGATTTCGAGAAAATACCAGAAAATTCTCTCGCATTTAAAAAGCTTATATAAGCGGCATGAAAACCTCTCAATTCGTTATTATTGAATTGGTCTTTTAAGAGTTTGTTTAGAAAACTGTTCTTGTTGACTGTAGCGAATTCGTGGATTAGCTTTCTCTAGCTGTTTTGAATTACGTTATGTTGAACTTTTGAGTAGTTAAAAGATAACTACTGGCAGATATTGTAATACTTTACGAATATCTGAGGAAGTTTAAGCATTTTGTTTTATTTTTTGTGATAATAATAAATTTTGTTCATTTTTCATCGGATTGGTGCTACAACTCTTTTCCGGGTTCTGGAAAAGGTCGACGGCCTTTTTATCCAAGAAAATGTAACTAAAATCAGAGATATTGGTTAAAAACTCGGAAAAAACTACAATTTTCGCTCTCATTTTTCCGGGTGGCAAAAATCTCGCAAGCTGGAGATGAAAATCTGCTTTATTTTATCTGTTGTTGCCACTGCTCACTTTCAAATCCTAGAGTTTGTTAATAAAATATTTCTATTCATGATGAAATACAAGTAAAAATAGCATTGCCAAACATTAAGCACATTATTACCTATTTCAAAAATTCGTGGAAAGCCATTTCCACTATTCCTATCGTCGTATGATTTTAATCAGCCGAAATATTTATTAAAAACTCTGAAAGCGCTAATTTTTGCATTCATTTTTCCGAGTGGCAACAGTTTCGCTCATTGGAGAGAAAAATGCTTCATTTTGAAAAGTGTTGCTACTGCTCGCTTTCAAATCGTAGAGCTTGTTAATCGAAAATTTATAAGTTTTACAAAATCTATACATATAAAGAAGAATGTCTGTGCGTTTGTTCGCGTTACTAATGTCTGATCAATTATGATAAACTTTTCGTCCCATTTAATCGACTGAAATTGAATATAGGTGCGATATTGGATGGAACTTGAGCTTTCGAGACCATTTGATTAGAAAGACGAAAATCATTAAAAACTGCGTGCCATTTTTCCTAATATAATGAGAGAGAATTAGCGTACTTTCTATCGAAATGTTTTACCATATCGCATCAGACTGAAAAATGTATCACTATGAATAATATTTTCTTTTTCTTTGTTATTAGAGAAGCATTACAGCGGTATCGTTCCCTCTGATGTTAGATGCATTACTATCAATCAAACTTAACTGGCATCGGGTAGTTCCGCTAGTTTTAAAACAAAGACAAAAGCTTAAAATATATTTTGTCCTTAAACTTGATAAATGAGTAAGAAGTCAATCGGTATAAATGGAGTAATATTTTTTGTCCTAATGCAATTTAATCTTTTAAATTTTGTTTTGAATACTAGAAGCTACGCGGACAGCCTCCGTCTGGCTTTTAAATGTCCCGGTAAAATGCCGACAGGGAACACCAAACGTTAAATTTAAATACTGCGCAGAATTTTACTCTGAAGAACAACTTCATCCCCCCGCCAAAAAAAAAAAACCACAAATTAAAAAAAAAAAAAAAAAAAAATTGTGTATAACAAAATTACAATAAAATAAGCAATATTGTATAATATAAATATTAATTATCCTAATAAATTAGTTAGTCAACTTCCCGTTGCAAAATCTTAAGAATTCAAATGGTATAAAGGAAAGTAAGAACTTTATTTCCTAAAAACATCATGCAAAATTTGTTATATAATTAAAATTATATATAATCAAAACATAATATAAAATTCAATGAAATAAGCAATAAATCTCATATTTTCAAGAGAAAACAGTCAGCAATCCAATATCCAAAGCAATGAATGAAAAACTGCTGCCAAAACCGCATTTCTAAAAGAATGAAACTATCATCAGAAAACAAAAACCAATCAAAATTGTGCTTGCGGATGACACAATTCAAAATATACAAACAGATTAAGCTGATGAAGACAGAGATCGAAAAAAAAAAAAGGAAATTCTTTCTGTTGTGCCTCGCGAGACACATGCGTGTCAGAACAAGAAGATTGCGATGTGCGCGTTGTGTGTCCAAAAATCAAAAGAAAAAAGCAGCATTTTACCTCATATTTTCAACAGTCAGCATTCCAGTGTACAAAGCATTGAAAAAAAATCTGTGCCAAAACCACATTTCTAAAAGAATAAAACTATTCAAAATGATGCGATAAAATCGAAAAGATAAAATAAAAAGAAATCTGATTTGAATTTTGGAAAAATCGCTTCAAGATGAACTGGCTCTTGTCTAAGATGCGCCTATATACCACATTTCGTAGCCCTGGCTCTATTATTAGCTTACGCGCAGCGCAAACGAAATACACACAGACAGAATCTTTCTTTTATTATATTCAGAGATTAGTTTATAATTCCCGTGTTGCCCACTCTATCGCAGAACACTTGCTGCGATGTATCATACATAAAATACATTGGCGTGAATTCCCCACAGATGCAACAAGTTTACAAAAAACAATAGTTTAGCTTTCGGTTTACAAAATGCAAAGCTAAACGGATAAAAGAAAATGTAAATAATATAGATCAACTTTCAGCCAAGGAAGAACGTTTCTTTATCATACAACAAACACAATAGATTAGATGACAAAAAATGACATATTATAATCATAAGCAGATAAAAACGGATAATGGAAATATTCAAAAACAATCTATACTTTTCAAGGTAGGAAAAGAAATTCCCGAAGCTACAGTCCTGTCATAACAGCATGGAAATAAATATATCAGCTTATAATATACTAAACGCAAAAATGTAAGATGCCCAAGTTAAATACATAAATATTATATTTTATGTGCATAAAATTCTCACATAAGCACGTAAATACAATCACATAACAAATGCGACACGAATCTGTAATATTTTAAAGCTGGGCTCCCAACCCTATGCCCGAGGCCACCACGGCGCCTGCCTATTGTTTAACGTGCACCCGCCGCTGTGCGATCATAATAATAATAATAATAATAATAATAATTAAAAAAAACCGCTTAAGTTTTCAATAAAATTCTATGTAGCACAAAGCGAAATGCGAGCAATCTTTTTCTTATGTGCATGTATCTATTATGTAACTCTATCCAACTATAAATCCACTTTGAAAAAGTAAATGGTGATCGCTCTCCAACAGATATTCTAGCATTTACATGCACACATACTCAGAGAAGTATGTGAGATTTCTGTTAAGAAAATATTTAGACAAAAGAAACTTTACATATAAAATTAAAAATCTTGCAATATTCGGTGAAATTAATACGAATAAAACAGAGAAAGGGCGAATTTTAATCAAACTCGCCAAGTAAGAAGGATTTTTATATTAATAATTATTTTCTTTTTGACTTAATGGGATATTGTGTCATTTTAAGTAATTATTCTAATTAATTATATCATCCTAAATTGCGATTGTGAAATGAAATGATACATTTTCTTGCTGGCCGCATTTTGACATATTATACCTTGACACATGCATTTAATCAATTTAAAAAAAAATTCTGTTTATGATATTATTGATATCAATTATATTTCAAAATGGTATGTTTTTGATTTTAGCCTAAGTATGCAAAAATGTTTAATATTGAAAATTTATAAAAACATATTTACAATTTCAGTTTTGTAATTCATCCAAATGTAATTCAAAAATGCGAATCTGTTGGTTTTTCTCATGCCTGTCCCTCGTAAAAAGCAAAAGAATTGTCAACTTAATTGATTTGTTTATGATTTAATTTGCTTCCGATTTCAGGATAAATTTTCCGTTTTTGATTATTGTATACCTTCTTCATGTCAGGCAGCTTTGCATCTCTGAAGTCATTCAAATTTTTAATATCTCATTCTACATAGTAATAAGCATATAGCGAAGTTTCAGACACCATTAAGAAATTTACAAAGTTGATAGGACACGTCTGTTTATTTACTAAGATCGTAAAATTATCATGGCAGTTTAAAGTCCGCGCGATTGAATTATATCTGAAGATTCTCATTGTGGCTCATTCTTTAGGGCATTTCACTTCAGCAACAGGTACTCAATATTTTAGATAAATTAATGCAGAATAAATGACAGTAAAAGAATGTGTGTGTGTGTGTGATTATGGCAAAGCCTCGAGGGCTATCTCCTTAAGAGGACGGATGCCTTCGTGGAGGACTTTCTAAGGGAAACTGGCTCGTATACACGTCACACATGGGGAAAACCACGAAAACACCCATGCAGCCAGCCTGTTCGCGGGATTCGAACCTCGAACCGAACTACCAGTGTTCAGCGACTTTACCACTCGGCCGCTGGTGGGCCGACAGTAACAGAATGAATTAAGAAAATGAAGGACAGTTTGGATTTTTAAGTGTTCCCTTTCGAATTCCGCAAAATTATCTATTTCAGCAAAATTCTTTCAAGCAACTAAAAGCTCGAAATAAACATGTCTCGTATTCCAGAGATAAAAGTTCTTCCTGAAGTAGTAGAATACCTGATGCAATCCTTTTAAGAACCCATTTCATGGTAAATATTATTTTCACTAAATCTGAATATTTCTTTTTATTTACACATTCCTTCACAAACATAAAACTCTTTCGACATATCCCGAAATGAAAATGTCTGATTTTGTGCTTGATACGAGCGTATGCATAAATAAGGCACTGAATGTGAAAGCTCAGATAAAACCTTAAGTGGAACATGTTTGTGCGAAACCACCTTTTCAGAATGTGATCGAAAATGGTTCATTATCTCTTACATATTAAAAAAAAATTGCAACTTATAAGATATTTGAGGTTATATATAAGCAAGCATGTTATTGTAAAATGTAAACCTTATGGACTATTCAAGTCCTATGTGGAACAAAAAGAAGAAAGCGTATTAGAAATAACACACAGTATTTCAATACACTAAACTTTACAGTAAAATAGTATACGCATAAAATACGCTTGAATATTTTATTAGTTGCACCTGAAGTCCGTATGTGCACTAATGGCTCAACTGTTCAGCCCTTGGCTGTTCTTTAGTAATGCTTCTATGGGGATCTATTTTTCGCTTCGTAAACACTAGCGGAAAAAATCTGATGTAGACACCACATGACTTTCTTGTACGGCCTATCAAATTATACGCTATTTTGCCTGCATTTCATTTAAACTTATTTCCTTCAATTTCATTAGAAATATGTTTTTCATTCAACTAATTCAGGTTTCTTTTCGCGACGAGGTAAAAGTACAGGAAACGTAAAAATGTCTTTATTAAAAAGTGAAATATATAGAAAAACATAAAACACCAAATACAGTTAAAATAATTTTTACAATTAAAATTAGAGAATTAGAGTTTTTATGCAAAACCAGACAATTTGGCCAGCGTGAAAGAAGGCAGATTTTTTGGTGCACAAAACTAAAAGTTTACTTTTGGTCCCACTCGGCAGAAAGACATTGAAGGTGCAGAAACTGAGTTAATTTTCTCTTATGATAAGTTTCAAATGTAAACAAATATGGCTGCTCCGTTAGGATTAATCGCACTTAAACAACTTTTAAATTGTTAATAATTGTACAACTACTACATGCAACTTAACGAGAGGCATAAAAACGTTAACTGGAGCATAAAAACCACATAATTCAATTACTTTCAAAACAAAAAATCTCTATTTGCCAACATATAAGAACGCAAAACTCAGCTCACCGAGACAGGTAACAGGGTGGGAATATATAGATACGACTGGTGCAGCCGATTAAACGAAGAAGGGAGTTGCACAATTACATGTTATAGCAGTCCCATTTACAAAATTTGGAAGTTTTACGGGTACTCGTTTTTGAGTTATGCGAGATACGTAGATGTGTGTGTACGTACGCACAGAGGTCAGGGAAAAAATCTCTTCTGAATCAATTTTAAATCTATTTTACAATCATTTTGGCCAAAATAATCCTTTATTCTGTCCGTAGTACAGATACTTTGTACAAGGAAGTAAACAAATAATGCTTAGTAAAGTAATTCTTTAGTAATGCATCGTAAACACTGCTGAAAAAAATGTAACGAAACACATTGTTTCGTTTTATGGATCGGTCTCCATTACATCCTAACCGATTAAAAAACGATTATGCCAGCATTTGTTTCCCAAATCTCAAAAAGCTTTTTAAATTGTTTCCTTTCATAAGTAGCAGCGAAATTCCTTTAACTGAATATCTAAGACTCTAAATGATGGCCACAAAATGCAATTAACCTTGGGAATAAGACAAAATTATCATGGAAATAGAATAAAGTTACAGTAACGTAATAGAAAGCATATGAATATTGCGCACCAGTGTTCGTAAAACGTTCGTAAAAGCTTTATAAAGAATAATCACTATTATCATATTATCATAGAGCAGAGATCAAGTGTTATCTCGCCAAATTTGAGACATTTTTGCATGTATTGCTTCACGTAAATGAGAGTACTCCATTAATATTCTTTGTTAGCAGTTTAGAGACCGCGTGACAGAAATCCTTTGATTCAAGACATCATGATAAACGAATAATAGATGTAGTTATTTTTTGTTTGTTCATTCTTGATTAAATCATGGTTTCGTATAAAGCTCTGAACTTAATTTGCAGGTTTCTATTGAAAGTGGAACATTAAGTCATGTAAACCCTGCTTAGACAAATGCCAGTTATCGCTACATATTAAATACTCACAAAGTACTGAAGAAGATTTGAAATACGCTTTCTATTTTAGTCTTAAATTGAATATAAAAGGGCATTTTGTTCTGAAGACGAACCCTCCTGTGACTATTTAACTTAACAATAAGAGAAAATTAAATTATAACCCTGATAACGTAGTCTAAGATTGCACTTGTATTAGAATAAGCGAAATAATAAAGATGAATTTTATCCGCGCGCAGTTTAATTTATTTGATAGCAAGAATGCTAAATTCAACTTTTAATTTGAAACAGAGCTGGCAAGAAATGTTAACAGTGAAGACCGATTTTCAGAAGGTCTCTAAAATAAAGATTCAGAATTCTCACCTTAAATACACATAAAGCCAATTTACATTCTGGTGAGGAATACGAAAAGTAGAAGTTATAGTAGAGACCAAAATCATAACATATGGTTAATTAGCATAAGGTACTTCACAATACCAAAAACCTAACGTCTGCTTAATTAGCGCAAGGTACTTCACAACTGTTTTGATTTTAATTTATAAATGCATAAAATACAATTTAATTCAATGAGAGAGGTACTAAATGGGAACTTTATTCATTTATAAGGATTAACGAAGAGACTGTGATTTGAAAGGATTAACCAACAGATCAGCAGCCGAGCGTTCACATAGCTGAGCACTGGTCGTTCGGCAAATTCCATCAGACAGGATGGCTGCATATTTTCCCTTAGTTTTCAGCATGTGGAATTGTATATGAGTAATTTACCTAAGAAAGCCCTCTACGAAAGTATTTCTGTCTAAGGTAGATAGCATTTACTTGCTTTATCGTATTCAACCAAATCAAACTAGTTTTTCCAAGTCTATTACACATTTTCATATGCTGGACATTTAAGTTCCTGTTGCATTAAAAATAGACAAAAACTTTCGAAATCATTATTAAAATGAGATCTATGCATTATTGTAATATTCATTTCTTTCACAAATTTTTAACGAAGCAGCTGACAGGTCTATAAAGACATTAATTTATTTTTTGTTTTACATTTTATAGGTTTGTCCAATGATGATAAATTTAAGATTAAGAATGATTCATTGAAAATGTTAGATTCCCTGGGCAATCATACTTGCTTTCCTGGACAACCAAACTGCATTAATAAGTTACAGGAAAAAGAAGTCATTTAAACTTAATCTTTCATTCCAGTTCAAAGCATGCGGGGTTTCTATAACTGCAATGATATTTTGTATCGAATAAATAACATGAGCTAGATTTTCTGTATCGAATAAATAACATGAGCTTCCCGAATTGAGAACAAGCAGCTTACACAAAGATGCCATTATTAATGATCAAGGGACTTGTTTTGACATTATTAACTGAGTTATCTGACAATGTATTTAGAGTGCAATTAAAAGCACTAATGCATTCCCATTTTTCCTATTTAACAGAAGAAATGTGAACTCATTCTGACAAGAACAGAAACTGAGAAAATTAAATACTAGATACATATGTTGCAGATGTTTGCCTACATCATTTAAATATATTCTTAGGAGTTAAATAATTACGGAAAATTTAAAATTAAGCTAATGACATCAGAAGCATGAAGCATTGCATTACATATACTCCAGATTGACGTTGATTAAAGTAAAAAATATGTAGAATATTTAGGAACATTGTCAGAAAATATATAGCAGATTAGGAGCAAGGGTGGTATGGTAAAGCGCGGGAAGACTAGTTACCGGCAAAAATATAAAAGAGCGGCATTCCATAGAATGACTAGGCATTGCATATAACGCCGGACGATTTTAGACAAAGTATTAAACATGAGAATTATTACACACATTCCCTAGGCATTGTATATAATACATAGGCATTCTATAAGTATGACAAATGCTCTTTAGGCAAAATATGAAAAAATTTTTTGATAAAGCTATTATTTAAAAGATTCTCATTCCTCAAAAATACAAATGTTATTTTGAAAAATTAATAAAAGAAAGAGAGCCATTAAAAAACTTTTTATTTTGAATTTGTATAAAATAAGATGTTGAGATGATCTTGATGCAACATAATAAATTTCTATTTTCTATCTGGCTGAGACTGGGAATCAGTAAGATCTACCTGACAACAGAAATTAAATTCAGAAACAATCATATATTTCACAACAATGCCCTTTTTAATATCTTTTTGTTTCTTATAGGGCTCACAAAGGAGGTTTTACACATTTAATATAACATTTTTGTGTTTGGTTGAGCGTTCTGTCACGTCGTCCGAGTCCAATAATCAAGTGAGTTTTCACGAATTATAACAAATAACCCAGCATCCGTGACGTAATACTGCATAGTACTGACGCTTTCTTTGATAGGATAAATGAATGTAATTTTGGTTTTCACAAACTTCACATCCTAGCGATTCCGCAGCCAGTAGTCCCGTGTGGTTCCTTCTTAGTAGTCACTTTTGCCTTTTTACATCATTTATTACTTCTGGTAAGTAATTTGCCTCTTTGAAACGAATCAAAAATGTATTTCATACTTTGCCGGTTTGTCATTTGCCATCTATAGAATATCTAGGAAATGTGTGAAATATAAATTGTTCCATACATTGCCGGTTAGTTTTAGGCATTATATACAATGCCTAAAACATTAGGAAATAATATTGCCTAAAACATTAGGCATTATATACAATGGCATTAGATGCAATAGGCATTATATACAATGCTGATGCATTCTATAGAATGCCGGATTTCAAACTTTGCTAGTAACATATACAAAGAATGGTGATAAATTTCGATTAATGACGTCATACGTTGCGGACGCGTGCTGTTGGCTGAACAATGAAGCCTGAACATAATACTCCATGAGAAGTCTGAACGCGTCTGGGGATGGCGTAGCCAAAGACTTTACAGATTTTCTTTTTCCGGTGAGCTAAGATGTAGCTCACCGGAAGATTTTGTTTTTCCGGTGAGCTAAGATGTAGCTGCAAAATGTAGCAACGAGCAAATTTAAAATTCTCTTACACGCTTTGTAAAGCTTCACGAGAAAGTTATGGCATACTGCTAGAAGATCATGGAGATGAACCCGTGTCATTAAAGTAAGTTTATATAGAATTCAATCTTTCTCCAGATGGAGGATATTCCGCTTAAAACGCTGTTAAATGGTAGGCTTGGGAGTAGGTAATGATTTTATCGGGAAGAAAATGTTAAAAAAGCAAAAAAAAAAAAAAAAAAAAAATGTGAAAATATTTTCCAGAAGGTACGACAATGAATGGTGACACGTACTACAGCATTCATACAGATTTATTGCAAATGATTTCTCGTGTACGTCCAGAATAAGCCAAGCCTGTATCTTTGGCCCTTTGTCCATGGCAATGACCTACCACATTCGCTCCTCGTTGTTCGGTTGTTGGAGGAGAAAGTTAAGAGTATTGTAGCCTTCAAACATCATCATACTCATCTGATCGTGCTCTACCAGTCTTTTGTCGGTTTCATCACCTGGAATTAAGACCTAAAATGAAAGAATTTTTTTAATGTTGCAGAGATCTATTTGATGAGGATTTTCCATATGATGCCGAAAGAAGACTTTACCCCAGTTTTCAGAAACTGCATAGTCGTTATCAAAACTTCATTGGAATCGACGAAAACTGTTTTATCGACGAAAACTGTTTTGCAAGAATATGAAACGCTTTATTTTCTAAGTAATAATCTTTTCGTTATGAATACACTTAACAGTCTTATTATTCGTTTTATAATCCTTATTGCATAAAATCGCTACAGGATCAACACAATGTAACGTTAAGACATCCGAACAGCAAGGATACCAGCATTTGACCGAAATAAATTACTTACAGGAAATCAATATGACAAAAATGAAGTATTAACAATGATATATTAAAACGTTAGATGGATTCATTCTGAGGGCATACAACTGAACTGTTCTAAGTCGATGCGATCCTGCCATTGATTAATGATTAAGATGGTTAAACCATACGACCAGTACTGTCTTTAGTCGACTCGGAACAGGTGGACACAAATAGTATTGACACCAGCACACAGCCAACGGCAGTATGTACTTAAGGTTTATAATTAATAGCAATGCATAATTAAGGGGGAGAGAACTGATTAAAATATTATTTTCGAGGTTATCTCTGCTATATGTATGCACTAATACTAAGCTCAGCGCACACATAGAATCAACACCGATATAAGATCAAAACTCATTATTTTCCCTACTGCATCGACTGTGTGTCCGGCAGCAACGATGTAGATCCCGTAGGAGCAGTGATCCTGCGACGCATTTCTAGGTTAATTGCTTTAAAATGCATATTTGAAACAGCGTAATAAGAATTCATGGTTCTTAGTATCTGTTCGATAAAATGTTGCTTCAGGTAACTCAAACACTTAAATCTAAGAAATGTAATTTAAAAGCAAGTGCAAAAACATAAATAGCTATACATTATTTAATTTATCAGCGGAATCCTATTTACCAAACAAATTCATGTAGGTGTAGTTTAAATTGCAGCCTTCGCCATCTTCGTTAAGTTTCTTTGTTCCTCTTTGAAAAGCTTCATCACGTATGCGATTCTTTAAAGGATTTCATTCTTCGGACGATCAGCCAGACTACAAGACTCATACGTTATTCATTGCCTCAGAGTGCGCTGCTATAATTAAATACCTAACCAAGCTATTCTTTATTCAGCTCTGGATTTGCCTTTTCTAAAATAGATGCTTAAAAGCTTACTCTTTAATGATTACGATTTTCATACAAAGAATTTTAAACGCGTCTTTTCGGTTCTAGTATTACATATTTAATAGATATGTTTTGTATAATTTACAAAATTGTATCATGACTAAGTTAAATAAATGCTTTAAATATTCATGTGAATGTTAGATAACTATCATTTCCCATGGCATATTCGGCTGGTATTTGAGTAAGTAAGGGTTCTTTTGCTAACATTTTAATAATAGTACGCAGTAATGTAATATTGAATGAAAACCCCATTTATTTGCTTTTAGCTCTGAACACAAACAATACGCAACAGCTTTGGTTGAAAATGTCATCTACGTTGAAACTACCATAAAGTTACTGTATAAGGTAATTCGAAATGTAGTGAAATTTTAATAGTAAATGCCCGTTTTTAATTTATAAACTTGCTTAATGTTAGCTTATTTGAATTTTCATGTGAAACAGTAATGTATTGTGATGGATTTTGTATATATGTAAATAAATTTACTGAAATTATATACAAATTGTAGTATTCCTTCTATAATGTAAAAGAAAGACTTCAGAATCGGAGCATTTTTGAAAAAATAAGGATACAGGGGTAAACCTATGTATTTAGCACTGATATAAATGGCTATCTCTCCAAGCTGGAGAGATAAAGCAGAGCTGGCGATGTTTTGGCGATTAATTTTTGTCGCCACATTTGGCGAGAAATAATTAGAAGTTGGCCAAGCTGGAGATAATTTGGCGACATTTTGGTCCTATCCCTATGTAACTGTACCCGGCCCTATGTAACTTTAACTGTATACTCCTTTCCACAATTTAGGTAAACCGAAAGAACTCAAAATTTCTCTGCTGACAGGGAAAAACTATATAAGACTGAAGAGAGCATTAATTTTCCGTTTAGTTCAAAATTTAACTCAGATTACTGAGGGACTACTTTCTGAGCTTACTCACTGCCTTGTAGCTTTTTGCATTGTCTTTTGTTCAACATTCGTAGTGGTTTGAAGTAGTAATTACAGACTGCGCTTTCAAGTGTTAGGAAAAGCTCTATGAGCAGTTCTGAGTGAAGAGGTGTAGTTGCCAAGAAGAGCAGTAAAATTTTTTATAATTTTTTGGGGGAAAAAATAGATTTCATTATGCTACCGTCTGTTCTGTGTTCATTCAATCCATTAAAAAACCCGTAATCACGTTTGCACCCGTACGTTTTTCTTAAAATGTAAACTAAAAATAAAATTTCTTAGTGAATTTAAGAAGAGATTCACTTTACAATATTTTCACAATTATCAAATATACAGTAGTGCATTTCTTAACTAAGACCTTGAACAAGTTTGTCCAGCACATCGGACACTCAACGGACCGAAAAGTGTCCTGCATTACAATCTGCACACTAATATATTACCACATTAACAATTTATTAAACATCGAACATAAATTTTATACTTCCTATCGAATTTTCGCAAGTACCATACTTCGAAAATCATCGAGCAGAGGTTGGGGAGGAATACATTTAATTCACTTTCATTCTGAAGTCCTAGAAGTCTTCTTTCAAAAGAAACGTAAATGAGACTCGTTTAGATGAGGAAGATTTTGGTTTGGTTTTATTAGATTACGGCAAAACACTCGAGGGCTATCTGCCTAAGGGGAGGGATGCCTTCGTGGAGGACTTTCTAAGGGAGACTGGCTTGTGTACACGTTACACATGGGAAAACCACGAAAACGCCCATGCAGCCAGCCCGTTCGCGGGATTCGAACCTCGGACCGAACTACCAGTGTTCAGCGACGTTACCGCTTGGCCGCTGGTGGGTCTTAGATTAGGAAGAAAAGAGGGCATCAGCGAATGGCAATTGTCCATATCAGCTGGAACCTTTAAAAGCTTTCTAAAGCAGCTAGAGAGTGGTACGGGCTAAACCCAATGTATGTCAATCAAATTGAGACGAACGAATAAGTAGAAATGCTCTATGATACTGCTATCAATTACTTGCAGAACTCTAGAAGGAGTAGAAATTAATCACTTTAGCCAAATCTGGAACACTGAATCTTCTAAGACACCAAAAGCTGCCCAAAAAAATCCTCGACACGTGGAATTCTATCTCACAGCCATAAAACTAAGAAGATTAAGATTAAATTGAACAAAAGACGGAAACTCTACATAGTATCTTTGTAGTTAATAAATTACGAATTTTCTAACATTTCGTATATCGGTGGTATTTATAATATTTTTTGAATATTTTACGATGTTTAAGGGGACTCGTACACCTTAAAACGCAAAAGATCTTCGAATAAGTGACTGTTGCAAGAATTAGGATAACTTATTTATTTTAAAAGCAATAACTTTCAACTTTTTACAGCTGACTACATAATATAGTTGCTTTCTGAAATAGTAATCAGAAAGTTTGTGTTGCCACAAATATTTTTATAATTTAATCCGCTTTGTGACAAAAGTTTTCGTCCTGTTTCCACCTTCCGCGCACAGTTTGAAACATTCTGTTGCATAAATTAAATTCAATATTTAATATATAGCTTTTATAACACTTGGAAACTACTGTGAACCAAAAATTCTAAGAATTTAATGTTAAATTTTGAGTTGAGTTTATAAGATGTATTTTATTAAAAAAATCTGTAATGTTTTCGTGCATAAAATTTTATAATGTTAAAATATTCATTCGATTTTTGGTTCCGTTAGAAACTAGTGCCCATATAAAGAATTCCATTCAATTTCAAGTATGTCCCATTAGCCATTTTTAAAATATCTTGCGCGCAAGGCGGAAACATGACGAAACATTTTGTCACAAAGCGGATTAAATTTCAAAAATATTTGTGGCAACATAAACGGTTTGGTTACAAGTTTCCAAAGCAGCTATATTATTTAGTCAGCTGTAAAAAGTTGGAAGTAACTGCTTTTAAAATAAACAAAATATTCCAATTCTTGCAACAGTCACATATTTGAAGATCATAGGAGCTTAAGGTGTATGAGCCCCCTTAACCTTTTTTATCTGGGGTAGGCAATGGTTCTCGCATATTCCTGCTACATATTAGGGTCCTTATGCGACGCATCCATGAATGCTTTAGTTTTACGTTTCAAGCCGCCTATTTGACATGGTGTTAAGTGAGTTGGCTGCCGTAGACTGGGCCCGAAGTTCGAATCCCTGAAGAAACAAGAATGTTTCTGCAACACAGGGGAACTTAAAATATTATCAAGCTAGACTTTCTTTGTACAGATTAAGAGCAGTGTCATGCTGTTGAATTCGTCCTCTGGATCATTTTCCGTCAGAACTGGGGTCGAACATTCCTTTTCTATCGGGTGTAGTTCTAGACCTACTGTTGTGAATTTTTGGGCAACATTCTCGATGTTGAAACAGTTAAATAAACGATATAGCTGCTTGGAACGAATCTATCGAGTTGTTGGCGTCCAGCCGTTTGGAACAACAAAAGCAATAAGAACTTGAGCTTCAATTAAGTTTTGGCAAATCATAAAATTCCTTGCTTAGGAAAATTCACAAACTTTAGCATAAAAGATATCTATATAAATAACGAACATGGAACCTCATCCCCTAAGGTCTAATAAGAATATTACTAGCATGCTCAAAATACTTTAGCCAAATAAGATTAAACAATATCTGGAATTTTAACACCTGAAGTCCTGCCCCCAATTATCAGCTAAACAAAACATTATTTGCTGGACAAAGAACACATTTATGTATTTTGTTAAAGGAAATCCCGGTTAATTTGGAAGTAAATCCTTTTCAGGTATGAAAATACAAATGATACCTCTTTGACGTGTCATAAAGTATTACGGTTTAAATCCCTACTTTTAATCCAAACACGTCCAGAAAAGGTCCTGAAAATCAGACAGCATTTACTCTTCCTCGACATCAAGCACTGTGGTTATGCGATCTGTCACAATATTGCTCTAGGCAATGACTCTCCCTATTACAGCTATTCGTACGGACCTTAATGTCATCGCATATTTGCATATAAATGACATCATAAACATTATCGCCCCGTTCTCTTGCATCAACTCCTGTCATTAGCATACATGCATTAACACCGTTTTGTTAAGAAGATGATATCGAATCGTTAAAGGCTGTCACAGGGATCAGTTTGTATTCACCTCTCCCAGTAGCATTCCTAAACAAGAACGGGCCTTAATTCGTATGTTTGGAATGGTTTCGTTAAATGCGTGGTTATTGGGAGCGAATACGTAGATGTGCATTTAACTTGATTTGTTATTGATCTTTTGGCTTATTGTAACATTTATCCTTTCTGCAACTGCATATAAACAGCAGGACACTTAAATTGAAAATACGAATTATTATCGAATTTTGTAGTGTTACTTCCAATATATTTATGCAGTATTTTGCATTATGCATTAAAATATACTTTCTAGCTTTCAAAGTTGGATCGCGTGAAGAATTAAGTGAAAATTAAAATTGCAAACTAGATATTACGATATCTTGGTTAAACTGACTGACAGATGTAAAATGTAAAGTTAGATACATGTGTTGTTAATTTCATTTAATCCAGCGCCTCTCTTCCGTGAGTAAGTCTATCAACGAAGAAGCATTTATGCATATTTTTTTTTTTTTTCGAAATCTGACTCACTCGTGAAACTGGTAATAAGCACCGCCCAGGTTATGAAGGAAGCAAATTTGAGATTTTTATAAGTTAAAATTGTATTTCATATGAATTGAAAATTATATCAGAATAATAAGCAATCAGTTTGTTTTCGATGTGCAAATTTAACATTTCGCTCAAATTTATTTTTGCTCTATATTACAAAGATTTGCTTTATCTGCACAGTCGAAACAAAATACTTTTCAAAGCTTTTCAAGCAAGTTCATATGTTCTTTTTTTGTTAGATTACTTGCTTTTAATAATTCCCTAAAAGTTCGTGGTACATTTAGCTTAAGATATATTGGTGGCATTATTAAAATTAGACACAAACCTAGTTCTCTTGTCAAATAATCAAATTTAAAGCTCTGTACAACAGTAGATAATTCAGTTAAAACAAAATACCTACATTTTGAAACAAAATATAAAAAGTTCTTGATACATAGTTTTAAGTAAAAAGAACTAATTATAAATATGTTTCATACTGAATGGGACAAAAAGGAATCACCCCTACGAGAGCTGTAATTATTTGTTCTGATAAATGTTATATGCGTACCCCTCTAGTGACACAGCAAATATTCATGTGATATTCCTACTCGCTCAGCATGCAGACCACTACACCACAAGGGCATGCTAAGAAGACGGGAGAAATACCTTATATACCCCCCTTTCTTTTAAAGGACGACTGCGGATTAGGGGACCCAATCGCCAGATCCTGCTGGTGAAGAATCGTCATCCACCACCGGATTTAGTTCGGGCGCCACTGTAGAGACATTAGGTATTTTGGAAGCAGGAGACAGAAAAAATGAGCAACGCCTTCGCCGGGAATCGAACCACGGACCTCTGCAGCATGCAGACTATTTAGACGAAGTCTCGCATAAAAAACACCTTCCTGGTACATATTAGGGTCCTTATGCGACGCATCCATGAATGCTTTAGTTTTACGTTTCAAGCCACCTATTTGACATAGTGTTAAGTGAGTTGGCTGCCGTAGACTGGGCCCGAAGTTCGAATCCCTGAAGAACAAGAATGTTTCTGCAACACAGGGAAACTTAAAATATTATCGAGCTAGACTTTCTTTGTACAGATTAAGAGCAGTATCATGCTGTTGAATTAGTCCTCTGGATTATTTTTCATCAGAACTGGGGCGGAACATTCCTTTTCTATCGGGTGTAGTTCTAGACCTACTGTTGTGAATTTTTGGGCAACATTCTCGATGTTGAAACAGTTAAATGAACGATATATATAGCTGCTTGGGACGAATCTATCAAGTTGTTGGCGTCCAGCCATTTGGAACAACAAAAGCAATAACAACTTGAGCTTCAATTAAGATTTGGCAAATCATAAAGCCACGATGGCACGCTAAGAAGGCGGGAGAAATACATTATAGAATATCCTTTGTTAGTAATTTGAGCACTTCATTTATTGGATGCTTCAGTTACTGTAAATACTGTTAAAACGGAGGCACGGAAAACTTTATCTTTAATAAAAGAAAACATGAAAGATAAATATAAAGTTAAATCTGGTAATCACAAAAAGTTAAATCTGGGAATCTCGACCCAGCATGGGCAGTCCAGTGATAGGGTAGACTGTCGCTCAGATAGTGGCATACATTTGTATGCCAGTGTGGTGTGGGACCATCTTGCTGCAGAATGAAGCTGGGAACCTAGTCCTCCAGGGGAAGGAACAATCACTCTGATAGCATATTTTAGTAAATGCATCCGTTAAGCGATTTTTCCACGAAGAAAAAGGACCAAAATACGCAAGTGACAGAAATAGCGCAGAAAACGCTGCCCTTTAGAGAATCTCGCCCATGTTGCATTACAACATATGGATTTTCCGTGTCCCCAAATCCTGAATTTTGGCAAAGAACTTTGTCAGAACCGCTAAAAGTGGTTTCAATTGATGTAAATATGTGAGTGTCTTTCATACTACTTTAAAACCATTGCAGCATTATATTTGATTTGGTTCGCAAAACTTAGTCACAGCAGTTTTGCTTCGTTTAGAATTACAATTATAAAAGTGTAATCTTTTCATCTTAATAACATTAGTTAAATAAAGTGCCATTTTTAATACAGAATTTTAGTTTCTAACTGCAATTTCTATTGTTTTGAAGGAAATGAATCGTTATTATCCGACAAATTGAAGCATTTGCGCGTTTATTTACACCTGGCTCAAACTTAATTTCTTCTGAAATGAGACGCTTTTGAATACTTAGTTTGACCATGTTTGTTAGAAAATAGATCTGAAGTAATAAGATCTAGTTAAAATGTTTTAGAGCAAACGAAGGGACTAGATCACATGTAGATTATATATACACAAATTTCTGCATCAAAAAACGAACCTATATCTTTTTTCTTTCCTTACGTACACGTTCTTAAATTGATAAATTAATAGATAAAATTGACAAATTACAGTACAGTGATGCAATTTATTTCAAATTTCTGTCTAAATATCCTTGGGTTTGATTCGTTATTTCATTTTAACTTAATGGCTAATTTATTAATTAAAATTAATTCCTTTAACTAGCAGGTAATTTGTAAATTATAATCAAAGTATCTTTAGATCCTTATTAAATAATTTTCGTAGCATTACATTTATTTGAAGTGCAAGTAAAAGTAAAATGGCCTTTGTTTCTGCAAATTAACCCTCTTTTTTCTTCTGAAGAATATCGAGAAATTTGAAGGAAAACGTCTGAATACATAATGAGGAAGAGCGGTTTTTAACCGCGAAGTTCTTCGGTCTTAGTGAGAGAGCTACCAGGTATCTTGTCTGCACGAGTTCGTCTTTTTTAGGCTACTTTGTCGTAAGCTATTATTAGCTCGGCCGTACTTTAGGCCCTTGACAGCTTCGCTGTCAATTAGTGTTAAGAGGCCAACTAGGTTAAAATCTTGATAGCTTCGGTTATATATCTTTACTTTTAGTTTAACTCTTAGCCTCTTAAGTTCAAGCCCAAGTGTCGGCTTTTATTGCACACTCCAAGACGTAGTTCTGTTAAATCTTATTTGAATAATAAAGGGTTATTTACCCTTCTATCTTGTTGTTTCTTGTCACTCGATCTCAAGCGATTATTCGCTTACCAATTCTTAAGCTTCTTCACTTTCAACTGTAACTCAGCATTACACTGTGAGGAATCCCACAACTTAATAATTATTTTGATAATTTTCATGTTTTTACTCAAGGACTTTGCTAATCTTTCGGACTCAGAATGCCAAAACTCCTCTTATGCTATTTGAGATTCACAACAATTTCTTCCTTGCCCTTTCACTAACGAACGAAGAGGTGTGAAGGTTCCAAATCCTACCATTGTTAGATCCTAACAAAGAAGCTTCCATTAGGCATTTACACTGGTGTGCAAAAAGGAAGGACGAGACGGTTTTTTCAATATAACTTTGTACAAAAGCTTTCCAAATCAACACATTTAATACCGTAAGACCCCCAATACGTAAGGACATGAGTAATGTAAGCAACACTTACTAAAAGAGAAATCAGAGGGATAAAAAGAAGCTTTATTGAAAAAGCAGCATGGAGCGCAATGCGACTGCAGGCCGAAACATCACTGTGATGGGTGTCCAGCAAGAAACATCCGGTCTTTAATAGGGGATATGATCTCTCCTGACTGCTAGGCAGGTTTCACAGCGTCTGCCTATGCTGAGAATGAGGGTATCAATTAGTTGTTGAGGCATTACTGCCCATTCGTCTTGCAGCGCCAATCGAAGCTCCGGAATCGTTACTGAAGGTACGAGCTGCCAAGCGTCTGCCTAGAAAATCCCATACATGCTCGATGGGATTGAGATCCGGAGATCGTGCCGGCCAATCCATACGTTCAATATTCTCACTCTCTAAGAGCTGTTCGGAAGCTACTGTGCGATGACATGGTGCATTGTCGTCCATGAAAAGGAACTGCGGACCCATAGCGCCTCTAAAAAGACGCACGGAAGAAGAATCTCGTTACAATAACGGGTCCCGTTGACTAAACCTGCGTCGAAGATGTGAAGGTCTGTACGACTACTAAGCATGATGCTTCCCCAAACGAGAACACCGCCACCTCCATACCTGTCCCTTTCAATGATGTTCGAGGGATGATTGCGGCTTCCCCGCTCTCTCCAGATCAGTATGCGATGAGAATCGCTACTCAGACTGAATCTGCTCTCATCTGTTAAGAGTACTCGTCCCCATTCGTTGTCTCTCCAATTCCGCTGTTCCCGGCACCACAGAAAACGCCTTCTCCGATGGGCAGGCGTTAGAGGTACACACCGTACAGGGCGTCGTGCAAACAGACTACCACCGTGCAGTCTTCTGGCCATTCCATTCCATTCCATTGACGGAAGACGCGAGCACTGTACCTTTACCATAGGGTGAATCAGTTCAGCACCACGCCCCCCGAGATCTAGAGCAGCCAAAGAGGCCACATGTGAACCGCGCACAGAGAGACCAAGCCCAACGCCGGATCCACCCAGGGCAGTTCAACGAACCAAAGGCCACACCCCGTCGCCCAGGCGTCAGATTTATAAAAGAAATATTTACATTGCCAAACAAGGGCATAGAGAGATACAATTAAGTACATTAATAATATATCAAGGATTGTACAAATTTAACAATAAGAGGTAAAGATTACAAGATTACAAGATAAAGCAAGTTACAGGAAAATGAGTACAGAACACAGAGGGCGTGTTATAAGTTAAGGGCATCACGATAAGACAGAATAGGCCTATTACTGGTTAATGACATCACAATAATACTAAATCTGAATCAAAATTAAATATATTAAATAGGCCAGAGTACATTAGGGAGGATAAAGTAATGGCATGGGTACATAACAAATACAAATCAAAGGTATGAGTGCATATGAGTAATAGAAATATGAGTAAGTATAAGGGCAGTACACTATAAATGCGTTACCAATTCAGTATAGAACAATTCAGTATATGAGAATGCAGTTAATATTAATCAGCACATAACCGATACAATACAAAAAATAAATAAATAAATAATAATATAAAAAGTCAGTATAAATCAGGTAATACAAAGTCAATGCGTAATAAATAGAATCAGAATGGATCAGCCCTTAACCAATACGAATAATATAAATATATATAGTACACTACAAATGACAATATGTAATAGATAACAGGTAAATCAAATTCAATGCTGTAGAAATGCAATCAAGATAAAACCGCACAGAACAAATACGAATAAAATAAATACAAATGCATTATAAATTCAGTATAGAACAAGTAATACAAATATATAAATGATACAAATTCAGTGCATAATTAATCTAATCAAGATGAACTCATATAAATGCAAAATATAACAGGTAATGTAAATTCAGCGCAGATGCGATACAAATTTAGTATAGAGGTAATACAATTCAGAATGTAATAAATGCAACCAAGATGAATCAGCACATATCTAGTATGAATAATATAAATAGAAAGATAAGGGTAGTACACTACAAATGCAGTACAAATACAGTATATAACAATGTGATCAATAGAATTCAGCACATAACAAATACTGTGAATAGAAATATATACAGATTCAGTATATAATAGACAATACAAAGTCAGTGCATAATATATGCAATCAGGATGAATCAGCACATTATAAAAATGAAGAATATAATATGAGGATAAGGGCAGGACACGACAAATGCATTACTAATTCAGTATGTAACAATGCAATCTATATAAATCAGCACATAAGAAATACAAATACTATTAAATATGAATGCAACACAAATTCAGTACAGAACAGATGCATATATTATGAACCATTACTTAACTAATACAGATGATATAAATATTAGTACAAATGCAATATTTGAATATGAGTGCAATATAATTCTATATGCTATTAAATATGCTATTATAATATGCTATTAAATATAAATGCAACACAAATTATTGAAGATAAATGCAACACAAATATGAATGCAACACAAAAATTATAATATGCTGTTAAATATGAATGTAACACAAATTCAGTACAGAACAGATGCATTTATGATGAACCAGTACTTAACTAATACAAATGATATAAATATGAGTACAAATGCAATACAGAAGAAACTGCAAATTAAGTATGCAGTAAATAACATGTGCAAGTAATAGAAATCACAGATAAATTGTGTTACATAGTGCAGCATAATTCGTATTACTAACAGTATTGAAAGAACACTAGACAATAAATGACAACATACTAATTCAAAATGCAAAGGATATGGTAACAATACAGCTAAATTAATTGATAAATGCAGTAAATGAAACAATTTGACATATAATATAGAAGGTGTAGGAACAGCAAGTAATTAGACAGGTTGACATAAGTCGGTACCAAGATGCATAAGTTTTGACATGATGGCAGTCAGTTTCCGAACAAGATGTCGTTGTTTGATTAAAAACTTACTAAAAGCCTGCTGATGTTGAGCAGGAAAAGGGATATGCAGTTCTCGTGTAAGTTCACAAGAGGATACATAATGCTCAGGCGTACCCGCCTGGCCACAAACACATTGATCAGTTGATGTGATGTTAAAGCAGGCAAAATATACGGGAAAAGGCCCGTGACCTGTGACATATCTTACCAATTGTGAATTGGCAAGAATACGAGTCTCATCAACATAGCCCAGGTGATAATGCGCTCTGCGGCCAGTATCCTCTGCATCCCAGAGGACCTGCCATTGCATAACTGACTGTTGGTGCAGTTTCCGAAGAAAATGTGATATGGGCCAAGCTAAAGGAGAATTAATAGCATCATCGTTCATGGCCGCTTGCTTAGCTAATTCATCAGCAAGTTTATTTCCAATTGTGCCCATATGAGCACGTGTCCAAAACATTTGAATATTAAGGTGAGCACCTAATCGAAGTAGTTCTTGAAGTTGCGAAATTATTATTGATGGATGCACAGGATTCATTGCAGCAGCCAAGACCGACTGACTGTCCGTTACAATGCAGCAGTTCAATATTTGATGTTCCAGAATATATTTAGTGGCATTGACGATGGCAAAGGCCTCTCCCTGGAACACGCTGTTATGTCCATGGAGATGTGCTTTCCATTGATGCAATAAAGTGCCATGGTGAAAAACTGCAAAAGCACAACCAGTATTATCTTCTATTTTTGACACATCAGTGTAAATGTAATAATCACCATCAAGCAGTTGTGTAGATTCACGTAATGTTACATGAACACCAAGTCCATAAGCAGCTGGATGGAGACGTAGTCGATTGTAGGGTCGTTCATAATCTTTAGGAGAATAATGTTCGCCATAGAAGGTGACCTGTTGATTTAGCAATTTAAGTAGTTGTCGTGCTCCCTCCTGTTCCGTTCGGAGATGGAGAGGCAGAAGACCAGTTATTACTTGTAGGGCACTAGTTGAAGTCGTTCGAAAGGCTTTAGATATATTGAGAAGAAAAGAACGTTGGATTGATTGGAGAGACCTTACTTTACGGCCCTGCATTGATTGACTCCAAACAGCTGCCCCATAGGTCACAATGGGGACAATAACCGTTTGGTACAGAAGTTTCTGTATATGGGGGTTAAGCCCCCACTGAAAACCAGTCATCTGTCGGAGCCTATATGCTATGTTATAAGTTTTCTTTTTAATGTGCAAAAGATGTTGAGCCCAGTTCAATTTATCGTCAAAGACGATGCCAAGGTATTTTAACTGACGAACAATCTTTATTCTTTTATTATTAATATCGATGCGGGGTCGACGTGCCAGAGATCCACCCTTTTTCGGGATCAGGAGTATAAAAGATTTATCTTCAGAAATCTGTAGATTTATATTTAGACATAGTGTAGAAAAAAGGTTGCACGTTTCTTGAGCATGGCGTTGAAGCTCTTCTCTTGTTTTGCCACGGACAATAAAAGCGACATCGTCGGCATAGGCATAAGTAGATGTATGTGCAGGCTATTGTGCAGCTAGAATTTGATTGAAAGTGAGGGTCCATAAGTCAGGTCCCGCACAGGAGCCCTGTGGACAACCTCGATTCTGCAGACGATGGACTTGACCATTATTATGGACAAAAATAAGAGAGCATTCCGACAAATAATTGCTGAAGGTCTGGAAGAGATTAACAGGGCACTTGGCTTGTTGCAAGGCTTGAATAATGGCCGGCCACCACAAGGTATCGAAGGCGCACTTCAAGTCGACACTGATAAAGGCCGTGTGGTAGCCAGCCAGTTTATTCGTATACATGGCATCGGTAACATCCTTCAGAGCATGCAATGTGGTCTTACCAGCACGAAAACCGTACTGTCGATCGGAAAGAAAATTGGTGTTATGAAGATGATGTTTAAGGCGTTGTACTATTAGCCGTTCAAACACCTTGCCCATAGCAGACAAAAGGCAAATAGGACGGTATGATGTTGAGAGACGGGCATCACTGTTCTTCTTCAAAAAGAGAATAACTTGACCAACCTTAAATTCAGGTGGAAACGTACATGTGCGGAAAAGCTTGTTAAAGAAGTCACGGAAGAAGGATAAATTAGATAGGATAATAACTTTAATAATGCCATAATCCACACCATCCAATCCAGGTGCTTTCTTCTTTGGAAGATGATTAACTACATAAGAGATTTCTGAAAGCGTGAAGTCAGGATCTGGTGTATTATTAGGAGGAGATGTATTCCGGCGAATGTCAGCTTGAAGATGTGTATCTGCTGAAGCATCATCCATTGGGAAAATGTCATCCAGAAGGTTAGAAATCATTTCCTCCGTAGAGCCGATCGTAGGTGAGGCTTGTGACGGTGGAGGAAAATGCAAAACCGCAGGTTTGAATAATTTATCCGATGCTAACTTATGATGTAAACCATAAGTTTCGGTATTATTGGCGCAAAAATCACGCCAAGATTGAAGCTTAGCCTGTAGAATCATTTTTTTATATCGGGCGCGTTCGCACCGGTAAACTTCTAATAGTCGGTCTGAGGTGCCGAGACGTCGCAATTGCTTGAGCTTCCGTCTCAAAGATCTGCATATCTGCTGTTGTTGTCCTAAGGAAGAGTTCCACCAGGTAATTGATTGCAATTTCTTTGTATGTCGTTGCGGCAAAAGATCATTACAAATTGCCTGTATCGATGTCATTAGATGGACTGTGAATTTATTCAACTCCGTTGACGTCGTGCAACGATGCAAATGTGGAACTAAATTGCGAAGACATGCAGTAACACGACGACGAAAGACAGCAATTTTATGCCCAGGCAGCCGATAGCGACGGACAATAGATGTACTGGTTGTATGCTCTAATTGAAAGAGAATATACTTATGATCTGATAGGCCACTGATATCATCAACCGTCCAATTTTGTACATAGACAGCTGTTGGAGGCGTGGATATAGTGAGATCAGGCCATCCATATGTAGAAGCTTGTTCAAAGGTCGGAGGAACATCAATAGTGTTATGAAGGACTAGGTTATTTGAGTTAAGAAAATCCTCTAGAAGACGACCTCTAACATCTGTTTGAGGATAACCCCATATTGTACTATGGGCATTAAAATCGCCCGCTATAATATTATATGGCACTGGATAATGTTGCCGGATATATTCTAGAAATAGAAGTGCTGATTCCAATGACGCTGTTGGTGGAGAATAAATGGAATAAAGGATAATTTTAATATCAATTAATTCCAGTAATATAGCCACATGGTCACGATCAGTCTTGATAACAAGTGGAGACCACAAGGGATTAAGAATTACGATTGCTGCTCTAGGACGCTCTGCCTTATTTACATGTTGATATATCGACCAGCGTAGTGGAAAGCCCACAATCTTACCATCCCTCGTGTAGGGTTCTTGAACAATTAATATATCGGCTTTAGCATTAACTGCGTAATCAACAGCATGTGCAGTAGCAGCACGAGATTTTTGTAAATTGATCTGGATAAAATTAATACGTTCAAGAGCTGGAGTAAAATCTAGATTCATGGCAGAACTTTTGACACCAGAAGGAGTAGAGAAATTAGCATTACTGTGTGAAGGCAGTGTATTAGAAATTGTAGAGAGCTGGTAGAAGTACTTCTAGTATTGGGTGATACTTCGAATGTATTCTGCTGTGCGTTGATATGATGGACATTCTGAAGCATAGGTAGGGTGTCGGTAGTCATACAAGGTGCCATAATGGTGGTTGCTGTCTCGACAGTTGATACACTCCGGTAGTTCGGCGTGACAGTCTTTGAGACTGTGGGGGCCAGCGCAATAGGCACAGAACACGGTTGGTGATGTACAGCGCTCCTGCGTGTGCCCATATTGCTGGCACTTGTAACATTTGAGGATGCCCAGAAATTCCGAGATGGGAAGCGCATTCCAACCGAAGAAGAGCTTTCGAACTGCGATGACTGCCTGGAAAGTGGTGGAGTCACATTCGACAACCCAGCGTACTCTTTTAGGGGTACGTTCTTTAAGTTTAAACAAAGGTCGGATTCCATTGTTTTGTATATGAGCAGCTGCACTTAATTCAGCTATCAAATCGTCAGATGAAAGATCTTCAGGAACGTTTCGAATCACACACCTGGGCTTACGACGCTGGCGACGTGTTACAGCAATGTCCAGATTTGTATCTTGAAGTTTATGTTCAAGGCGAGAAATGTCAGATGGAGATCGACAAAAGACTTCTAAACCACCTTGAGGAAGAGAAGAAATACGTTGGACAGCAACTTGAAGCTTATTAAGCGGTGCGTGAACCTGTAGGTCCTGACGCAGTTGAGTAGCTGTTTTCTTTGATTTGGATGTTATTATAATGCTAGGTTGTACTGGCTGTCAAACCACTTCTGCAAAAGTAAAAGGTGATTGGGCTGAAGAGACAGCAGATGATGCAGGTGCTACAGTCGAGGCAGAAGCCAAAGATTTAACAGGCGTGAGAACAGTGGAATCGTGTGTAGTTGCAATAGGCAGAGGTTGTTGATGCAGAAGTTCACAACACACCAAAGTAGAAGTATTTACTTCCGCGTCAGCTGTAGTCGGCAGAGGTATGTAATCCGGACCCTGTAAGGCAAGCTCTTTGAGAGTGTCTAAAGACCGGGTCAATTTATCTCGTAATTCAGATCGTAGAATATGCTTACCACCTCGGAATGTAGTAGCAATAGAGTGTATACAAGTGTACAATAGATTAATTTTATCACTATACAATTGTTCGGTAGTAATCAGTTCAAATGGATCAAAGTCCTCAATAGGTACTGTGTCTACATGTGCAACAGATGATCGTGACATTGTTACACATATAAATCAAAATCTATATATATCACTTATAACACAAAGTATATATGAACTCAAGCAAAAGTAAAAGAAAACTATGATGTTAAGCACCGTTACAACGATATAAAACAATAAAGTCTAATAAAAACAATTAAATGACATAAGAAATATAGTTCATAAGGAATAATATAAAACAGTCAAAAAGTCAATAAATATGCTGGAAACACTATTTTTATCAATATAAATGATAGAAAACAAGATTTCGACAAAAAGTTCTGCGTCTCGACAATGTTCAAATATTGACAAAAATGAAGTGCCAAAAGGAGTGCCTTTGGAGCTAACATAAATTAAAAGTAGAGTTAAGCCTAGTATACAGGGTGCAAGGTAAATCAGAAGTAGACATAAATATAAAATTTATGACCTAACTCGTTAAATATCAATGATACAGTAATATAAATATTATACAAAGAAAGAACTTTTAATTTTGATCATTTTGATGAAAAGCATGTAAAAATAACATAATTAGGTGCTGAGAAATTAATTTGTTAAAAACAATTGACCAATTTCTGGACTTAGAAAAATTCCATCGAATTCCATCGAAAACGTTAGGCCTACCTCGGTGCCACGCGTTTGGCCGGCGGGAACCTTCCGTAGGGAGGCGGCAGGGGATGAGCACAAAAGTCCGCTAAAATTGCAGCAGCCTGAAATCCTTTGTGAATAACACAAAAACACAATTTCACAGAGAAATACTTAGCGCACACACATAAACGATATATCAATCGATGCACTGCACATTCACGCACACTTTAACACTAACGGCGCACTTCCGGCGGCACTTTGAACACTCGAAAAAGCACAAAAACCAGGAGCAGAACTGACACACTTCCGACGGCGTTGGTAGTCCACACGGCTCTCCAGTCTTCTGGCCACGGTAAAACGCGATATCGGTCGTCCAGTCGCCTGTGTCGTGTGTCTAGCGATTTCTCCCGCTGTCTGCCGCCTATTTCTTTTGGCGTGTAAGGCCAACGGTATGTACCGGTATGTACGGTGTGTACCGGTCATCTGCGGGTGTGATTCCTCGTGAACAACCACTGGTAAACCCCCGGATAGCTGTTCCTGTAGTTTGAAATTGTCTCCAAAGTCGTGAAACGATGCTGTGAGCAATTCCGAACTCTGCAGCCACACTTGTCACACTGCGGCCTTCCTCCAACTTCCCAATGATTCGACCTCGGGTAAAAGCATCCAGAGGTCGTCTAACAGATTGATTATTCGCCATTTCTAGCTGAAGCAGCAACTCGGTGTGATTTTAACTGCTATACGGCGTGCAATCTCTTTGCCAGAAATACTGATCTTATACCGAAAACATGCTTTATACTACTCAGAATCTCCCCCATTACGTCTACCTGCATATCTGCGCATGTGCTACCGTACATCACCTTACTTAATCTCCTGATTGGTCTTTCTGCCCGCTCTGCCTCTTCGTTCAGCTGATATGTTAATTTTTCGACTTCGTCCTTAATTTTTGCACACCAGTGTAGTTTACACTAAGTTGCCTTTAACCTAAAGTTAAAAAAAGAAGCCGTTTCCGACAAGACAGTCTACAATAAAGATGACTGATGCAATGCACTTGGAGAAATTGCTCCTTAGGACATTGTGTACTTTTCGCAGAGGGTAGAAACAAAGCATGCGATCTCAGCCGTTCGCGCGGCTGTTGGTCGTTTGAATGAAAGGCTGTCTTGGGATTGTCGAAAAGGAGTTGACCAAATTAGGAACGTCCGTTTCCTTGCCATTTTGCCTTTCAAATCATTTGTATTTGGCTTAATGTATTTCTACCAGGACGCCTATTCTATGATCACTGGATCTGTCTACAACTTGAGGGAACAATATTGACTCAAAAAAACCGGTATGGACAACCCATCACAACTTATCGAAGAAAGCCATTCTGTGGTCCTCAGTTGGCGGGGGGGGGTGGGTCCATTTGACTTTACTGAAAGGGGACAAGGCTTCAAGGAGCTTTAGACCAGTCGCAGTACAGACGAGTGACGAAATTTATTGCGCGCGCTGGCTGAAGTTTTGGAATATTCTCCCATTATTTCACTAACTCACACGCTGCATTTGTAGTTTGAAAAGAATGGCACAAAACAGTATTATGACCAACACGCAGCAGAATATGCTGCTATGTTATCCGTTTTTTAAGGATCCCGTTTTTTAAGGGGAAAGTTAACGCAGGAATTTAGGACTAAGAAATATAGAGTGATATGGGATACCATGAAAGCAACGGTAAATAGATAAGAGTAAATGAATTAAGCTTACTTAAAATCTTTTTAGAAATAAACAATTTTATTCATTTAAATTTATAATATGATTAACTTGCACTACAATCTAATTGCAAACTAAGTCCTTTTTTTTTTTTTTTTTTTTTTTTTTTTTTTCATATGCTTACATTAAGCTGTTTTCACGCATTTTATTTTACAGTTAATATTAGAAAAATATTTCTTTAAGTAAGAAATTAGAAAGAAAATATTTCTCCCTTTTTTCTTTTTCTATGAAAATTATTTCTTTCAGGAAAAGGACTAAATTTCATTCGCTATTACAGTACGGCCGATTGCTGCTGCATTCAGCTATCACACACGCATCAAAATGTTTTATTTTAAATAATTTATTTTATAATTAGCATGAAAGAAAATATTTTTTCAATATAAAATATATACCAAAATTATACTAACCTATCCTGTATGTGTGATTAATTCGTATTGTAATTTTTGTCACACAATTACTAATACTTTTTTTTAATGTTACATTGCTGTTGTTTTAATTTCTTATATATATATAAACTGCTTATTTAAAATATTCTTCCTTCTCAAAAGATTTTATTCAGTGAAAATAATTAAAAGATAGTAATATTATTTTCACAATACAAGTACCAAAATAAAAATAATCAATGTACGACGTATATAGGAAATTGAGGAACAGGGTTTAAGATGAATCGTTCTTTGACAAAACGTTTCTTTGACTTTTCGCGATAATTTAAACCCGGAATTTCGTGCTTTTTTTTTTTCCCCTCAAAATAATTAATCTATTAATTAAATTAGCGCGAAAAAATATTTTCTTTACCTTTACACAAAACGATATTCGCTTTAATAATATTGTAACTAAATGCACTTAGATAATTTCATATAAGAAAATCTTTTATATTAATTCAGATTATTTTATAAATTTATCAGTGTTTCTTAAATATACTGAAGGTGATTTTTTTCCAGATTCGCACTGTTTCTTTAAATATTTTACTGCAGTTGAAGTCCTTGTCAAACCAGCGTTTCGACACATTAAATAGAAAACTAATAATAATCAATATCTCTTTTACAATATATAAATGAGAACTCTGCTGTAAACAGTATCTTTTTTTTACGTTTGCAAAGAAACAATGATTTTTTAATACTAATGGATTACAAAAGTACTATTCCATGAACAAAAAAGAGAGAGAGAAAAAAAAAAAAACATTTTCGTCTCTAGCGCGCGAAACTATGTATCGGAAATTCTAAAGGTATGCCTCAGTCTTATAGCATTGTTACTTTATAGCATAATACAATCATAATACACTATAATTCTGCTAATAAGCCAACCAGTGACCGAGCGGTAGAGTCGCTGCACGCAGGTAGTTTGGTCCGAGGTTCGAATCCCACGAACGAGCTGCCCGCATCGGCGTTTTCGTGGCTTTACCCATATGTAATGTGTATACAAGCCAGTTTCCCTCAAAAAGTCCTCCCTTAGAAACCAATTTTAAAGCGTAATAAAATTACACACACACACACACACACAAAAAAAAAAAAAAAAAAAAAAAAATTGAAAGCTTTCAGATTTGATATTACTCCCAAAAGGCCGGTTTTTCTTTATTTTTTGCGTTTTACCTTTATTTATTAAATATCATGTTCTTCGCATTTAAACCATAAAATTCAATTCAACAGTAAAATCATATACTTTAAAAAGAGCATATCTTTAGAATTTCCGATACATAGTTTCGCGCGCTAGAGATGAAAATGTTTTTTTTTCCGTACAATGTTGCCATTGCTCGCGTTGAAATCATTCAGTTTCTTAATCAAACACTCATAAATGCTTTACAAAATATGAAATAGATAATAAAACAAATTCCCAGTTCCAATATTTTGGCCTCTAAGATGCCTTTATTAGGATGGAGGATTACGTTTCCGTACTTCGGAATACACAGACCCGCTACTTGGGGTCTAACGTAAAAATATAAAAATAGAACTAAACTCTAATTTATCTTTAAAATAATAAACGTGGAAGATTGGCCTTATATTAACAGGAAGCCGTATGTAGTACAGAGAACTGTGAACACTACAATACGTTTAAAATTTATCAAGAGGATTAAAACCTCTGGCCTGGAAGGCAACCAGCAACTGCGTAAAACTTCTAAGGTAAGCGGCCTGCTTCGACTCACTGCTTCCTCTCTCTGGCTTGGCAAAAAGCCACAACTTAAATATTTGGCGTTCGCCAGACAAACTTTGCATAAATACTTTAACGCTTATAATTCTGGCCGGAAGTAGAAAATAAGAAGTGATAGTAAAGATTTAAAATAAAATAAACGTTAGTAAAACTTAAGATCCTTACATACTTCCCGCCAGAGTTAATTAGTTTGAAACTGAGGTCTAAAACGACCTTGTTGAAAACTTTTAGCTGTAGAATCTAACGCGAGGCCAACCTTTTACAAAACACAACTTCCCTAGAAACTAGAAATTTAAAAGAAAGAAATTTGTTACAATAGCAGTTCCCAGGATATACAACAATCTTTTTTTCATCTGTACTGCATCTAAACAGGAGCTTTATTCAATTCTGGTTCCTTCCAGAGATCTGGAAGGAAAACAATGTTATGTTACACAATGACATTGCAAATAACATATAGAATATACTTCTCTTAACATTCTTATTTCATTCATGACTATTTTAATTATCTCTCCCCGTGCTCTCTGACATGTGTTGTAAAAAAACACCAAACACGAATGTGTTTCTGTCTACGTGTGCCACACTTCCTCCTACAATCAAAACACTAACGTGTTAAAATTCAACATACCAAGACCTCGTAACACACCCTAATTTCAACTCTAAACCCTGAGGTACTATTCTGAAAGTGGCTAACTCTGAAGTGTAGCGTCAGAGAGCCTAACTACATCATTCAACCTTTAACACATATTCACCATGATTTAGTCTTTTTACAGTCACACGAATAAAAAAAAAATTAACATTACTTTCACTTTTACCATATCACGGTATTTCTTAATATTTAAAATAACAGTTCACATTGTATATAAGAACATATTAACATGCTGTTAATTTTATACATTTGAAAATATACATTAGTAGTACATTGTTAACTTCTATTCTTTTCAAAGCAAGTGCCAATTCTTTCTACATTGAAATACTACATTTCAAAAAGTCTTTCGGACTAAAACTTCTTTCTTGCCAGAAAGTTTTAAATAAAATTTATACAATAACTTTTACAATCTTTAAGTCTTTACACATCGCTATTATACATCAACTTTAGTTTTACGCGCGAGTAATTGAAAAACATAATACCAAAATCGGTAACAACTGATTTCTCGCCCTTTTGGCGATAAAGGTAGACCTCGCATGAGGTAAAACTTCTTGAAATCTGCCACTTGCAGTAAGAATGAAAGATTAACTTAAGTTTGCAAAGTAACATAAAATTTTACTTATCTTTGTGATATTCGGACATTCTTTTCTGAGCCCAGTCTTTAAAGGTAGTGCAGATAGTTGTTTGATTTATCCTCCTTCTTGTACGGGCTCGCCCTTCAGTGCCTTCCTCTAGATGCTTTCTTTTTTCTCCAGTTCGGTCACCCTTGAACACCTTCTTTTTCGCTTCTGCCTGTGGTCTTGGTCGTTTGATGGCAGCTGGTCTTGGCGGAACCGGGAAACTTCTTTCGTGTTCCTGTTTGGACCTCGTTGCTGGCCGTTCAAATTTTCCTTGTAACTTTTCCTCCGCCGCTGATGGCCCTTCCGCAGTTCGGCGACATTTGCTGCGGAGAGTCATGTCGGATGAGTAGATCTTCCGTTTTAGAGCCGGGTTATAGTTGCCGTTATTTCTTCTGGTTCTCTTTGCATACGTCGTCCTTCTCCCTTCTTCATTCTGGGGGCGTTCGTGAACTCTTTTCTGGACGGTGGAACGGCTTCTTTTTCTTGCTACCTTCAATTTTTCCGCGGGGAAACTTTCTTTTCACTTGCTCCTGCCTCTTAATGGCTTGCCCTTGTACTTGTCGTTTTTCCACCTCTGGAGCTTGTGCCTGCGGTGTCTGCCGTGCCGGATCTTGCAAAAGACTTGAAAATATTTGCATTTTATTACGATCATAGTAGGGTTTGATTTGATCAATGTTTGCGGAGCAGGTTTCACCATTTCTGGCTTTTAACACTACTACAGCGTGAGTTTATTTTTTCTATAACATATGGTCCTTCAAATCGTGGAAAAAATTTGGCAGTTTTATTTTCTGGTGCTGAAGAAAGTGAATGCTTAATTTTTAAAACTTCATCCCCTACTTTATAAGTTACTCCCCGTCGTTTCAAGTCATAATATAATTTTTGTTTTCTCTGTGCTACTTCAATATTCTTCTTTGCTTCCTTAATTAGTTTTTCTATATCACCCATTTTAAATTCTGGGGCTCTTTGTTGCACATAAAATAATTTATCTAACGGCGTTATAACCTTTCTGCCTAGAAATAACTCAGCAGGAGTTTTGCGCGTTGTATCATGTTTTTCGGGCCTAAGGGCGAAAGCAAATTCATTGACATAGTTATCCCAGCTTTTATGAAAATTTTTAACATAACTACGGATAATTTTCACTATATTTCTATTGACCCGTTCCGCTATATTTGATTGCGGCCGATAAGGGACCATTTTTAAATGACGTATGCCCAGTTTTTGGCACATGTCTTCAAATATATTACTTACAAATTGGGGACCATTACCCGATATAACTTTTAGGGGCGCCCAGTATTTTAAAATATATTTATTTAAAATAGAATCAGTAACTAATTTCGCGGAGGCTCGTTTTAAGGGAACAATTTCGATCCACTTACTAAAATGATCAACCATAACAAGGAGATAGCGACTTTTATTTAACTGACTTTTTGGGAAAGGGCCCAATAAATCGATGCCAATTATTTCATTTGGAAATTCGGATTTAATACTATTTAGAAACCCGGCCGGGCGGAAATTAATATAATTAACTGCTTGACATGTTGGGCAGGACTGGACATACGCCCTTGTTAACTTTTGCAGTTCAGGAAAGTAGACTGCCTCGCGTACGCGTTGGATAGTTTTTCGAATACCAGCATGAGAAGCTAAAGAGCTGTCATGGAGCTCCTGCAGGATATTTAATCTAAGACTAGCTGGGATAACAGCTCGAAATTCGTTGTTGGAATTTGTAATTTTTGTATAAAATAATAGACCATCTATTAGTTCGTAATGGGTCGCCCTATTTCTTATCGCCACAATATCTTGGTGGCTAAAATTTTCAGGATCCTTTAAATACTCATAAATGCTTCCAAACTCAGGATCCTTACCCAGTTCGGTTATTACAGTTTCTCGGGAATTTATTGTACATGCTGTGAGCATTGCCACCTTTACAGTATTACCTTGTTCATCTATTTTAATTCTTGATAGGGCATCTGCTACGATATTTTCCTTTCCGGGGGTATGATTGATTACCAGATTATATTCTTGTAGCTTGAGTGCCCATCTTATTAACCTTGGGGATAAGTTTTTCCCTGAGTACAATCTAGTTACCGCCGCATGATCAGAGTACACTGTTATTGGCGCCTTTCCAAAATAGACTCGGAACTTTTGCACTGCTAACAGAACTGCAAGTGCCTCTCTCTCGGTCGCGGAATAGTTTCTTTGTCTTTGATTTAAAGTTCGGCTAAAAAATGCCACGGGCTGCTGATTTTGCGAAAGTACCGCTCCTACCGCATAATCCGAAGCATCCGCTGAAATTTCTAAATTCTCATCCTTTTCAGGAAATTTCAACACAGGGGCTTGCGTTAATGCTTGTTTTAATTTTTCGAAAGCACTACTGGCTTCGGCCGTCCACGAGAATCATGCCTTTTTCCTTTTTAATTTTAACAATGGCTCAGCGATAGCTGCAAAATCTTTTATAAAGGACCTATAATATGAACAAAGTCCTAGAAAAGAAGAGAGCTTCTTTGCCGTGTTTGGAGTCGGATACTTTTGTACAGCGATTATTTTTGATTCGTCTGCCTCTATTCCTTTCTGAGATATCTTGTAACCTAAATATTTTAATTCAGGGGCTGCAAATTTGCACTTTTCGACATTAACTTTTAGACCGGCCTCATTTAATAAAGAAAACACCTGTCTTAAATCCTGTACATGTTGCTCGAGATTATCACTAGTAATAATGATATCGTCTAAATAGATAAATGTGGACTTTCCAAGAACAGGTCTTAACACAATGTCCATACATCGCTGAAATGTTGCCGGGGTCCCTGAAAGGCCAAACGGCATACGCGAAAATGCATAAGTGCCAGACTTGGTTATAAAAGCAGTCTTAGGCACGTCCTCAGGCCTAACCCCTATTTGAAAATAACCAGTCGTTAAGTCTAAAGTCGTCATATATTTGGTGGATGTTATGTTCCTTAGAATTTCTTCAATAATAGGTAACGGATATACCGGATATTTAGTTATGGAGTTTAATTTACGGTAATCAATCGCGAATCTCCACCTTTTTGGATGTGTCAAAGTATAGTCATTATTTTTCTTACATAAAACCACCGGGCTAGCATAACTACTTGAGATGGTCGTTATGATCTTTTTACGTAGCATATCGGTGATATGCCATTCTATAATTTTTTCCTTATTCTTATCATACCGGTATGCTTTGTGGCGAACTGGCATTGAATCTCCGGTGTCAATACTATGGTTAGTAACCTGAGTAAATCCTGGAATATCACTAAATAACGAAGCAAATTCACTTACCACTTGTCGGATTCTTCCTTGCTCGTCATTAGGCAGGTGGTCAAGATTTAACATCGGCGGTTCAGCCTTTTCTGCACGAACTGGTTTCATTGTCAGCTTAAGGGACGCTTCATTAAAATCCCGCGTTGCTTGTGCTTCTGAAAGAAAATCTATTCCTAAGATTATATATGCTTGCAGATTCTTTACTATAAAAAACATCACCTTTACTTGTTCGTCCTTGATACGGACATACAGCGGTACTTTACCTATACACTTACATTTTTCTCCTTGCGCCGCTAACACTGTCGTATTATCCGAATTATATATGCGGTATTTGCGAAAATACTTCCTAAAAAAATCTTCTGCCACACAGGAACACTGCGCGCCGGTATCCAGGAGTGCGGTGGCTGGGATATTATTCACCAACACTTCAATCTTCGGAAGAGTCAAATTTTTCACCATTACTGTATTTAACTTGTAGGAAGAGGGGTTTTCCTGGCCTTCGGATTTCCGCACCCTCCCGTCAGCAGAAATCCGTTTTACTTTAAATTATTTTTCATTTCCGTGCTTTCCTTCTTTTTGCACTGGCCTTGAGACTTTTTTCCTGGATTGCTATTGAGCTGTCGACGTTCGCCGGTTGTTTTTGAATGCTCGGGTTTCCTTGCCCACTGATTGGCTTTGCTTCCGTAGCCGTGTGCTTGAGTTTGCTGTAGTCTTGGCGCACCAAATTGGTTTCGCTGTTGATATTGGCGTCTTCTTTCAATGTCCGCCGTTCTTCTACTTTCAAACTGGATTGCTAGCTCAAATAACTTTTCCAGTGTAGTCGGATTTCTTAATTCAATAAAGTCTTGCACTTGGGGCAGTAACCTCGGTAAAATCACTTGAATTATCTCAGGATCCGGACGGTTTCCATACAAAAGTTTGAAGACGTGAATTTTTCTTAAAATAAAGCTTGAGAGATTTTCGATTCTTTGCTGATATATACTAAAAAGTTCCGTTTCTAATTTCGCACGATCCCTTACAACAGGGAAGGCTTATAGTAGGGCAGTCTGGAAATTCTCGTAAGTATAGGTGGGACTTCCTGCTTGACACAAGAGACTTCTGCCTATACATTGGAACCAATTAAGCGCTTGGCCCCTCAAAGCGCTGGTAGCTAAGGTAACTTTTTGAAACTCGTGCACGGGGTAGAGCATGAAGTGGTCATCCAATTTTTCCAAAAACCTGGTTACCGGTGAGTTTCCATTAACCCATTCCCTGCCATGGGCCCCATTAGGGGATCACGAAAATTTTTATCTTGTTCATCCCTAAATTTTAGGTTTTCATTTATTTTTAAAGTCATGTGTCTACATAATAGTCTACTCTTAATGTAGATAGCTAATTTATTAGTTTTATTTGCAAAATAAAATACATATATGACACTTTTTCGAAAAATTTCCTGTAAACAACGCTTTTTCACATATGTATATTTTCTAAGTGAATATGGGTTAATTTATATTAAAATGAATTATTTTTTCTGACAGAGGTTGTTTGCACATGAGTTCTGAGTAATATAAAATAAAAATTGAGCACATTGTTTACTTCATGCCGTCAGCACCTGTAAAATACAATGATCCCCATTTGGGGCTCACGGTTATTGCAATGTAAAATGATTTATTTATGCTACAATTGAAATTTTCATTTGTTCAGTTATCTGGCGCAATATGTTTCCGGAATTTCCAAAAAGGCTGTTACCCACAAAAGTGTGGAATGCTTCCACTGACAAATATAGACTTGATACGGGGGGAAAGAAAGGGGGAGAGTTCCAGAAAGAATGTTTCTAACGAAAATGTTGAATTTGCCCACTAATAATAATAATAGAAACAAGATGTGGGGGTGGAAATAGCAGGTGTTGAGAGCAGGTGATTCTGAAACGCACCTGCTTCTAATTGGGGTGGGACGTCGCCAGTCCTTTTCGTCTATTGGGCAAGATATTTAAAATTTTAGAGCAGATGGACATGAACATTGTGCTGAGAAGTTGTGTCATTTAGAGAGTTTTATCCGCAAGATCAACATGGTTGGATTTTGATAAATGTCAGTATTATTATAATTTGTGTTTTTTAAATATTTTTTTATTTCATTTGGATAATCATGAGTAGAAGAAAATTTTCAACGCTAAGAAAGCTTGAAGAATATTGGAACAATGATCTTGATTTGACAGATGATGATGACCCAGGAGGTACTATTGACATAGTTGAATAGAGCGGAATAGAGTTGACATAGAGCGGATGATGTGTCTGATTTAGAAGATATAGATGACAACATTCTGGAAGATACAATTCCAAACGATGTTCCAGGTTCATTAGAAATTCATGGCAGTAGGTGTAATGAAGAAGTTACTGTTCAAAGAAAAAAGAAACCTAAAAAAGAAAAACCCATATCAAGGTGGAAAAGAGAAAGAGCATCATTCAACATTTCTAGTCAGGGAGAAGAGTGCGAGCAACGTAGAATGACCATGATAGAAAGAGTAAAAGATAAAAGACCAGTAGAAATTTTTGAAATGTTCTTCACAGATGATCTAGTAAATCACATCGTACAGCAAAGTGTATCTTATGCAACTCAAAATAATCGTCACCAATTTACGCTCTCTTCAGACTGCTTCAAAACATTTTTGGGATTTTTACTGTTATCACTCTTTGCCTCAAGAGCAGATGTATTGGTCAGAAGAAGAAGATATAGATATTGGAATTGTAAGGAAATGTATGTCGAAAAATCGTTATATTGAAATAAAAAAAAAATCTACATTTCAGTGACAATACAAATATACCACTAATAAATGGAAACAAAGACAGATTATTTAAAATACGACCAATCTTGGATGAGCTGAATAAAGCATTTATGCAGTTCGGCGTATTTTCGTATAACATATGTATTGATGAACAAATGGTACGTTATTATGGTCATCATTTTCTAAAGCAGTTTATTAGAGGAAAGCCCATTCGCTTTGGGTTCAAGCAATGGGCAATGTGTTGTGGTGTGACCGGATATTGCTATAATGCTGACATCTATGAAGTAGAATTTCAGAAAAAGATAATTTAGAAGGAGATACTTATGGATTAGGTGTGTCAGTAATATTGAATAAGATAGCAACCACAGACAAACCAGAGGAACACTGCTTTTATTTCGATAATTTTTTCAAAAGTTTTGATTTGCTGAAAAATCTAAAAGAGAGAAATATACCTGCGACAGGAACGGTGAGATGTAATAGGATGAATAAGTGCCCTATAAAAACAGATAAGGAAATTAAGAAAGAATTTAGAGGGGCTTTTGATTATAGATATGATGAAATAAATGGAATATTTGGCCTTGTTTGGAAAGATAACAGCATTGTTAAAATGTTATCAAATCATTTGGAAGTTTTACCTTTGGGACGCGTGCCGAGATGGTCTAGGGCTCAGAAAAAAATATATTAATTCCACAACCCAATGCCATTATAAATTACAATAAGAACATGGGAGGTGTTGACAAGCTTGACTGGAATGTACAAAAGCATAGGATAAAAATTAGAGGCAAAAAATGGTACTTTCCTATTTTCACTAATGCAGTGGATGTGGCTCTAGTTAATGCTCATACAATATATTGTATTGCTAATGGAAAAATGCCGCTATTAAATTTCAGACGAGAAGTTGCACGGTTCTATTTGAATTTACATTCCGTGTCTGACCCGAAAAATTGTGGACGACCATCGTACAGTGTGAGTTCACAGAAGCGCGTACCAGAAGACGTAAGAAAAAATCCTCAAGGACATTATTTAGAAAGAACATTGGACGGAAAACAAAGAAAATGTGCGGTTTGTAAAAAAAATGTTCGGAAACAGTGTGTGAAGTGTGATGTAGGATTACACGTAAAATGTGTTATTCCATGGCACTCTTAAAAAAATTTACAGTTATTTACATGCAATGTACCGTGATCCCCAAATGGGGATTGATTTTTAAATCCATAAAAAACATATTTTTTTTTCTGTATTGTAAAATTTAATGTACTACATTGGTTTACATGTAAATACGTAACTATATATTAAAAAATATTTTTAAAAAAATCTGGCAGTTAATGGGTTAAATGTTGCTTCTTGGTTTCATCGAAGCGCGCATGGTCTGGACGATGTAACCAAATCCTTCCAGGGCGGCAGCTGGCATTTCTGGATTCTGAGCCGTTTCTGCAGGCAGCACAGGTTCTTCTTGAAACTCGGCCATGGTTATTCTTCTTCGTTGGGTGCCACTATCAGGTTCAATGTTCCGTCTTACCTTCTTCGGGAACATGCAAGGACCTGACTCGCAACAGAGAGCTTACTAAAGCTATGTTCAAAACTGTGGGAAGTAAACAGGATACATAAGAAGGGTATACAAAACCCTTTATTTTTCTCTATTTACAATAACTTCCGTACTTCGGAATACACAGACCCGCTACTTGGGGTCTAACGTAAAAATATAACAATAGAACTAAACTCTAATTTAACTTTAAATTAATAAACGTGGAAGATTGGCCTTATATTAACAGGAAGCCGTATGTAGTACAGAGAACTGTGAACACTACAATTTGTTTAAAATTTATCAAGAGGATTAAAACCTCTGGCCTGGAAGGCAACCAGCAACTGCGTAAAACTTCTAAGGTAAGCGGCCTGCTTCGACTCACTGCTTCCTCTCTCTGGCTTGGCAAAAAGCCACAACTTAAATACTTGGCGTTCGCCAGACAAACTTTGCATAAATACTTTAACGCTTATAATTCTGGCCGGAAGTAGAAAATAAGAAGTGATAGTAAAGATTTAAAATAAAATAAACGTTAGTAAAACTTAAGATCCTTACAGCCTTTCTGGGCTAAAACTTATTTTTAAAAGTATCACACTAGTAGTAGTACTGCTACTGAAAAAATATTATAAAGCCATTTTATAGTTTTATAATTGGTTTTTAAATTTTTATTTTACAGTAATGTGAATTTCGCGTAATAATGAACGACATTCCTTTTTGTGTACAGTATTGTTCGTAAGGTATTCAACTGTTAGATTTTAAAATAAACGTATTCTTGCTGTACATAAATCGAGTAGAAACTTATCGGATGTATATATGTGCTTAATAAACTTATTATCTTCTACATTTGTAAAGCATATAATTAAAATTTATATCTATAATTTCAGTAGAAACTGCGTTCTTGTTTCTGAATGTGGCTCCAAATACTCTATCAATTCATCGCAAATTAAAATAACTATAAATTTTGGCAATCTGAAATACGCAATGAAAACATCTTCTGGCAGAGCAAAAGCATCAACATATTTTCTATAAATTCGCCACCGATTCAGAGTTATACGACCGTATTCTTCGTTTAAATATGAAACAAATCAGCGGCGAAAACATATACAAAGCCATTGTCTATTTAGTACGCCAACTGCACAACCCTGATTGACCACACGGCAACACTTTTTTGCGCGCTTTCTACAACTTCCGTATTCAGAGAATATAGGATGTCGGGCAGACCTGTTTTTCACTAGCAGCGACATCTGGCGGCCCACAACATGCTGTCGACTCTCGTAGCGTAGAATAACCGTCCTGGAACGAGGAATTAATATTTATAGATAGTTATCAGCGTTTTTCTTGAACCAATGTTTGGCTTGCTTGTTTATTTTACAGCCATTCTAAGGTATCAGACTTTAATCTTTCAGCATATATTTCTCTATATACAGACTGAATCTGAAAAAGTTGGCAAAACTTTACGGGGTGATAGAACGTAGCTATACAAGCAATATTCGTCATAATTAATTTGGGCTGAAAGCAAACAAAAAACTAGGTGTTATTGTAAATGATATTAAAAGGTCAGTATTTGCATCCAACTGCATTTTCTACCATGGACTGCCGAGAGCATGGCTGGTTGTACGAACCACGAAATTTCCAGAGCGACAGATTACTCAAGGACGTCCCATACTTTGGCCACCAAGATCACCGGATCTCTCGTTCTTGGATTTCTTCCTCTGGGGCCTTATGAAAAACCTAATTTATGGGTAACCCTTTGAAATCAATATGGATCTAGTCGCAAGGATCGCCGTTGTTGCCGGTGATACTCGGGAAATACCTGGTGTCTTCGCAAATCTGCGTCATTCCGTATCATTCAGGTACGAAACCTGCATTACAGCTGGCGGAAAGTCTTTTGATAAGTTTCTTTGAGTATGTACATTAGTTAAATTCCTGTTAAAATGTTTTCTGAAGTATCCCCTCTCATTCTTTTGTTAATTATTTAAATGTGACAGTGCAAAACTACCATTTAACTACTCACCGCTCGCGTTGTGACCATACATTTTATGACGAATATTGCTCGTATAGCTGCGTTCTATCAGCCCATAAAGTTTTGCCCACTTTTTCAGATTTATTTTCATCCTGAACAGATTTGAATCGTTAAAGAATTTTTCTTCATATATAGAGCAAACGGTATATATATAATGCACAACAGATTTGCACAATAAAGTTGCACAACAGAATAAAAAAAACAAATGTCATCTTTCGTTCCCTTTTTACTTAGGGAGCTAACTTTCGGTTACATAATTGGAGTGCATATTAGCTTTGCTTTTAACTACCATAGATGACGATCTTACTTCAGATTTTGGCTGTCCAAGCCTCCACACTGGCTGTGCCAGCAAGAGCGAAGAATTCTTGAAGAATGGTTTATTTCATTATGGTAAAGCACACTAGGATACCTTCATGACTTTCTAAGCGAATCTGAGTGGTATCCACATTGCACATCGGAAGAGATAGAGAATCTCTCGTGCAGCCAACCTGTTTCCCTGGAATGGAGTTTAAGACAAACAACCTGTTCAACGACTTTACCGTTCTTTAAAGATGAAAGGGCCTAAATCCTGGCTTGATTTATTTAATTAGGACAAAGCTCTCGAGGGCTATATGGGATTTGTTATGTCAAGTAAACAGTTGCAGTATTTGTTTATCGCTTATCTAATAGAAATCTCTCCGTCTAATTCAAGATTTAGCTTTACTTGGATATGAAGCCCAAGCTAATCATCTGTTAGAAGGTTTTTTTTTTTTTTTTTTTTTTTTTTCATTTGCCTTATAAACTTTACCGAAGGTTAAAGGGCTATCTTTTTCTGAGGCTTATTTTTCGTAATAATTCCTTGGCATTTAAATGTGAAAGTAAACTATTTCAAAGCAATAGATATAATTTTCAGAAATATTATTTTTTTTTACTTTTTAATCTGCTTGATTTAAATGAAAATGGATATAATTCATCATATATCAAGTTAAAAACAATAAATATTTTTACAGAATTGCATTAAATATTCTTTTCAATTTTAAATATACACAAGATATATAACGTTCCCATTTTAGTCTAAATGCATTTTTATCTAATATCCTATAAAATATTTCACTATTCCACCTGGGCCAAATCTGTTCATAATCCCTATGCATAAATCATATTAATCTTTAAAAAGCCTCTTTTAGACGATCCTTAAAACATGAACGCTTCACACTTTTTTAACGAATGTATTTTTTCTCCTACCGTTCGTCAAAACACCGATCAAAGAAGCATGTGGAGATTTATTGTTTTAATTTTAATAATAGTTAATATTTAGTTAAAGCTTTTTGCTTTTAACTTTCCTTTTCATCCACGCTTTCCTGTAAAAATGCTAATCAGTTAGGGCGTGTTTATTGAAATTAAGGGAGAAATTGGTGTTTAAGCGAAGGTTTCGAATGTAGTTTTTAGAGCGTGCTGTGTCTGCTTTAAGGTCACGTTGTGAATTTGACCTTCCAGCGATTGGATTCTGTGGCACTGAGTGTTTCTAGCCATTAAGTTTGTTCCGCCGGCTTCTACCAGTCAGAGCCTTCCTGCGCGATTAAATTATCCTGTGGGCCGTAAGGCTAGGTTAATTACATTTATTTTAAATCCAGCAGTGCTTGTTTAAAAGAAGCCAGACGTGTTGGCTTATGTAAGCCCAAGTTGGGTAGCCTGTAAACTCTCTGTGATTCAATAAAGGTTTATTTAGAACCTTCTTCTGACTTCTGTCTATATTCTAAGACCCGAGGTTAATTCCTCTACATTTCTATCTGGAGCTCGATAGTTTATGTTGCCAAAGAATACGACACTAAACAAAACTTTCATCTATCTTGTGTATGCAAGAAAAAATTGTCAAATACCACTAATTTGATCATTATTTATCACTATTAAAGTAAGTTATCTGATAATTTAAGCGTAAATTATCCGATGATTTAATTAATTTATCTCAGCTTAAAATAGAGGGGTTTAAGTATTTCGATTTAAAAATCCATAATTTTTTTCAGCTAAATGCTGGATGAAGAAATTTTGCGGAAATTGTGGAAATTTTGAAATCATATGTCCACAAATTACATTAGATTTTTCGGAAGAAAAATCCATTTAGCTTATTGATTAATTTTATCATTCAACAAATTTTTATAAACATTCGCCCTTAACAAATCATTTATATTGAAACTTAAAGGCATATTCTATTGGCATTTCCAGACAAGTAAGTATGAAGAATTTAAAGAAAATCTGTTAAAGAGAGCAAACACCAAATTCAAAGTCTGTAAGAAATGCACAAACCTATAAACACAAAAACCAAGAAAAAGACGAAAAACAATTTGATAAACGATGAACATATTGTTAGCCATATAACTATTAGTTGAACTTGTCATTCCAATGATGCCACTAGGCGACACGATATGTCTTAAGCATTTATTTAACATTATTTCGCTAGCATGGAGAAAAATATTAAAAATTATTCTTACGAATTACGAGAGCTAAGAAAAAAACCTCCTTTTAATGAGCCATTACGGCAATTCACCTAGAAATTTGTGTACCCATTTTTTATTGCAGGAACTGCAGTTGCAATTTATGACATTATGAGTTTAATCCATTTCAGAGTGATATATACGTTTACTAGACATGCAGTTTACAGGTGTCAGTTAATATTTAATGATGAAATGGATATCTAAGACTTTAATTAAAGATTGTTGGTAATTTTAATTAAGGAGCTCATTTAGATTTTTGCAATGACAGGTTGTGATTAGTTTTGCGATAAATTTAATTACTTAATTAGGTTATTCTGCAGTTTATGCCTTCGCTTCGTTGCCAGTTTAAAAGTATTGCGTATAGTTGTTTTCATTTTGTCTTGACTGTCGTAGCTAATAATTAGATATTCCAGAGTTTGTTACCATCATGGGAGAAATTAAGATAATAAGCTTCATAACTATTGTAATGACTTAAGGAAAAAAACAACTTCCGATATACATACTGAAGTTCCGTCTACATGGCTCGAGAGTTTATAGAGTATATTTTTACTGAGCTAATTTTTTTATATTCATGAACTAGTTGAACGAATGAATATTTTGCTTACAGTGATGGCATAAGTGACACAATAACTTTTATTATTACTCCCTTGTTTTCCGCCATGCCACCGATTAGTGATTTAATGTTAAAACTCCCTGTTCCGATTCCGGGTAAACGGACAAGTTTCATGGGCATTTTCTTGAATAAGAGCCAATGTGCCGTAGAAATTACTCCATGAAGGTTAGTTTGGTTTGGTTTGGCAGATTACGGCAAAGCACATTAGGAATTATTAGGAGTACGGGTAAAGCATACCAGGACCTCCGTGGAGGGATACCTTCGTGAAGGATTGTCTGGTTATCCTTACTGAATTACTAAAAATTGGGGTCTTGTTTAAGAGACCGAACTTCTATGTTGAAAACACTTTGCTGATTGCCAGGGCTGCCATCTCCATCCATGGTACTATTTGAGTAGGCCTTTATCATAGACACCACCACCACCACCACAACAACAACATAATCTGATTAAGAGCTTATTGCATACATTGCTTTATAATTTCAATTCCCATTGTCGACATTCCAAGCTGTATTTGCCTATGAATCTGGTTCCGTTCAAGTCCTTTGTTAGCTCATACTATTTGGCGACTTATCAAAACTTATTTTATTAGTTCCGAATCTAAACTTTTGATTGAGCCAAAAGATAATGCTTTCTAAAAATCATATAATTATAATTTGGTTCATATCTCTGTGAGATGCATATCTAAACAATGCATTCAAAAAATGTAATGCTTTCGATAAAGCACTTATCAGCTAAAAGGGAACAGAATCTTCAAACCTATAATCGCAAAAATAGATTTTGTGCTTCTACATATCATTTTAATTTTTCCGATCTCTATAGAGGTTTATGTCTCTGCTTTTCACATGGCGAAAATTGTCTCAAAATCTTTAGTAGCAGGGAAGACGGGTGGGAGATCCTCAAATCCGTCCCCTGCGGGATTATCCTTCAAAACTCGGACGGAACTAGCAAGATTCCTACTGTTACATATAAAGAGACTCCCTGGGACGGAAATATGCAAATTCCTACTGTATCCTACAAGTTACCCAATTCCCATGCGAGTCACAGGCTCAATTTCGAGCTCCTCTTCGCGATAAAATTCGTGGATTTATTCAGATGTTACTGTCAGACATGAATAATAAGTCACAGCAACACGAATATAAATCAAAATAACGTCTAATCGTTTAACCATAAAAAATTAGCAGTCAAAAATTGCTCTTCAGTTAAACTCTATACGGTTTAATTAAGTGATTTTGAGAAAAATATTGGCGAGTAATGACTGTGTCCAAAAATAACGCAAAATATTTGGATACTAATTTGCTCCAATTAAAAACGTATTATATTTTCATCTGCAATAGAATAATAATTCAATGCGGGTGTACTGTAAATGATAATAATATTTGTCGTTTACAGCTCATTTTTGTCGCTGAACAATGGTAGTCTGGTTCGAGGTTTAAATCCTGCAAAAGGGCTCGCTGCATGGGCTTTTCTGTGGTTTTCGTATGTGTAAAATGTATACGAGCCAGGTCCCCCTTGGAACCTCCTCCACAAAAGTATCCCTCCCCTTAAACAGATACCCTTCGAGTACTTTGTCGTAAGCAAATAAATCAAATCAGCTCATATCCTTTATTATGACTTTTATGCCTGTATTTATATCTTAGCTTAATATTACACTCAGTTTTTTTAATGCCCTTTTTATTGCATTCATCTCCGTGAAAGTTATACAGGGTATTAGAGTACAAACTTTAAAAAATAATTTTCTAAAATATTGTGTTTACATCTTTTTGTAATTATTACCTTCAATAAAAAATCTGCAAGGAATGAGGATATTTTTTACAGATATAAACATGCTTTTGCTTAAAATATAATTTGCACGTTTTTTTTTCAAACTTACTCCGAATCAAGTCATTTAGTTTTGAAAATTACAAAAAAAAAAAAAAAAAAAAAAAAAAAAAATTCCTTAATACATTTTTCACCAAAAATAAAACTTAAACATAAATTATTTGATGCTAATAATAAAAGCTAAAATATGCAGGTTTTTCCCTTTTAAGCTATTTCCTTTCTTTTTAATCTTCATTTATAATAATTTTGTTCTGTTATGAAGTTGTGAAAAAATATCCTTACCCTGAAGTATTTCTCAGTACCTAAAACACTTAGCAAAAAAGGGTATATAAAAAATGGAAGAAAAATTGCGGTTTTTTTTCAAAGGTCATAATAATTCCGCCGGTTTATTAATAAAGGTATGCTTTATTTGAATAGCTCCAAGATTTAAAGAAATCTTTTAGTATTATTTAACAGTTTAGGGCCGCCTTTGAAAACAGCTTAAAATTTTTCATCGGTAACATAATTCATCAGTGCATTCTTTAAGTCATTTTTTGATTTTTACAACATTTCTAGTCTAATTATTGATATAACTGCTACCATAAAAAATCAACTTTAAATCATACAAAAATTCTATTATGTTTCTCAACATTCTGATCTGAGAGGATCTGGATCACGTCCATAAATATGTCCTGCCGAAGATCTAGTAAGCCTTTGCAGTTCGCCAAGGCCTTGCGCAACCTATATTTCGAATTTTGCGCAACTGTGGCCAAGCTGTCATGGAGAGTATGATGGACTGTGGATCTTATAGCCTTTTTTCACTTTTCGAACTCTTGAGATGAATTTTAGATGGAGAATGTTTTAATTGAAAATATGCATCAAAGACATTATACACTCACAGACATTATAAACATTCATGTCTTCTCCAAGATTCGAATCGTGCCCAAGGCTATGTCCACCATCATCCAGCCGGTTCTCTGACACCATGCCAACAAGGCAACAAGAATGATATTGTTCCCACAAAGTAACTTAGGGAGAATGAAAAACTTTATTCCTTGCATTTATTTTCTTGGCAGACTGACCGTTAAAGGGTCACTGAAAAAATTCATGGAGCTTCTACACTGACTTTCATTTCTGAGGGCTTCTGCCACTATAACGACTCTTATGTGTTTCCTCCGTAGATGTTATATCTGCTAACATTTAGAGTTCATTGAAGGTGCGCGTGGCTATTATTGCAACTAGGGCCTGTCTTTAGCTTAATTCGATGTGTTGACCTTTACCTTAATTTGATGAGGCTACGGCAGAAATTCACTGTATTCATTCGACTGATTATGTCTATTGCTATAGATTTGTGAAGGAAATAATATTTTGCTAAAGTATTCTCATCACATTGCTATGGCAAAGCTCTGCTACTATACTTCTTCTCTTAATAAAATAAGCAACAAAGGTGTATTGAACACCAACAAACATACAACCTTAAACAACAATGGAATAAAACAAAACTATTTAATGCATATGCGTGGAATTGATATAAGAGGTTAGTGTGGCATTAATAGACCATACAGCAAAGAATAAAGCAAAGACACACAAAAACACATGTATTATAACCATCACATTGTGAAAGACCAGAAAAGTCGGAAGAATGTGCAATGGAAACATCACGCTAATAACTGGTGCGATACCCTCTATTTGAAATGAATGCTTGATAACAGCGAGTCAAGCTCGCAATATTGCCTTTATTACTTGTTGAAGCAGTAGCTGGCATTCCTGTAGTAATGCATGTCGTAACTTGTGGAAGGTGCCTTTAGGCATACTGGGACCTACCATCTGTCGTCCCATCATGTCCCGTGCGGTGATATAGCAGGCCACGGCAGATGTGGAATGTTTCGCGCTTCAGATAACACTGCACCACTCCGGCTTGGTGGGCGTTATCGTCTATAAATAGCGCGTCGGTAGCCATTACTGCAATAAAAGGACGGAAAAGAGGGTGTAGACATTCTTTGCGGTACCAGACAGCTGTGACAGAACCACCATCATTCCAAGCAGAGGTCGGTAAGGCCTTTCGTTGCAATCCCAGACCATCCTAGTAAGCTTTTTCCTTTGTAATGGTTTCTTTCGACGATATTTGGCTCCCGATAGCGTGTCCTGTCTCTCGCCATATCATTTCTCTACGGGAATCGTCATGGATGAAATATCCAGACTGATCCGTAAAACGTACGTGACCCCACTGCACTGGTATCCAAATGCGATGTCTAAGAACCCAATTAAATCGCGGTCTGACATGCGATGGAGAAAACGCAACAAAAATCACCTTCATACAGTCGACGAGACAAACTTTGGAGGGGGTTTGAGATTCCTCCTGGAGCAGCAGACAGATGGGAAGGCAGCTGTTGTTTTATAGCAATGCAGTAGGAAGCTATCGTCTGCCCTTTTGGTTATTCGCCAATGTTCAGACCCTTGTCTTCTATAGAGGTTCTGATTTCCTGTAGGTAACAATTCTAAAGCATATTAACGACTCTACGACTTACATTCAGTTCTCTTGTAGCAGCGGATATTCTTGTACCAGCTTGCAACATGCCAATAGCTTTCCAACGCATTTCAACCTCTATACGTTGTTTTCCGTTCATGCTTTCTGTTTTGGCTATTTCAGATTACACGAAAATATCGTTGCTTGCAAACTGACGCATAAGCCAGGCATGTCTGTTTTTAAGGAGTTGTAGTTTGACTGCGGGAACGCGTTTTCTACTAATTCTAGTCGCTTATTTATATTTGAGGAGGCAACCTCTACCTGATGTAAACTGAATGTCTTAATTCCTTTCTTACATTCGTACCTTATAACGTATTCTCTCCCTCCTTTCTGCATACCTTCGTGATGTAACGGTAGCACACTCGGCACGTATTTGAGAGGTCCAGGTTTCAATCCCAGCGAGGGCACTGCACATTTTTCATGTCTCTTGCTTTAAAAAACCTAATGACTTTACAATGACGCCCGAACCAAAAGGTGGTGGATGATGATTCTTCACCACCTGTATTTGGCGATTGGTTGCCCCCATTCGTCCTTAAAAGGTGGGGGAGTCCCCCTTTCTGCATGTCTTCCTGGTGTAACGGTACCACACTCAGCGCGTATTCGAGAGGTCCAGGTTAGAGTCCCGTCGAAGGCATTGCTCGTGTTTCCTACTTTAAAAAAAAAAAAAAAACCTGGTGACTCTACAACGTACTCTTTTATCGTTTGCAGTTTATTTTTTTGAACCTGAGAGTCTCTGGCATTCTGTACCCGTTAGAAAATCGCAAAAAACTACTAATATACTGGGGTAACGCTAATCAACGCGGGTGCTTGTTCTGCGAGCTGCGTTTAATCGAATCAAGAAAACAAATTCGCATTCTATTCATTCCATTCTTTTTTTTTTCCAACAGCAGTCGCGCAAATGAGCACAGTTAATAACTTTGCGGCTCTTTAAAACTATAAGCACCCTATTTTTAGCAAATGCATAATTAAAATGCAATCGCTGACTTCGAGTTTGAAATCGCTGCCTTACATAATCAATTTCATATATACGTGAGTGTCTTTCCTGAAAACTGTGATGTAGAAGAGAAATTAGTAAGTCACAAAAGAGAATTTACCATTAGCATTTAAACTTTTATAACTTCATCGGGCAACAATAAAGCTGAATCTTTAGTTCTTAATTTATTACTGAGCTAATCTGAGTATCCTGTCAACGATGAAGGAAGGTGCACTTTTGTTAATCTTTTTTCTTTCTTTTTTTAATCTTTTTTATTTGAAGAGTGAGAAAGAAATTTAATCCTCAAATTTATTTCCAAGCGGATTTCTTTCCAAAATACTATGTTTTCTTACTTACGAACTGTCATCTTTATTTTCCTTTTTTTTTCATCTAAATTGCTCCCAGTTTTTTCTTTTAGAAATTTAATGAAATTTGTTGTTCTATAAACTGGTTACATAAAATGCTTAGCTGAAGTTTTTTATTTAGTAGTTGCCATATATATCCTCTTTCGGCTAGCCATTATGGCATGGTGCTAATTAAAGACGATTCCTTTCATTTCTAATCTGAATAGGGCAGGAAATGCAATTTATTGAGAACGCAAATAGGATGTTTGAACCCCTGATTCTGATGATACACCAAATGAAGTAATACACTAAAGCAGAATTTTTTACTCCTTTAGTGTCTGTTTTATAATATCAACAGAAACCGTGATTCCATCATTCACTAAATTTTCTTCCTACACTGTGAAAAATTTCAGTTTAGTGTTACACTATTTAATGGTTCAAAGGAAGAGGTAGCAGCAAAACATGTAAACTATTAATGATATACTTGCTTTTCACGGTTCACTGAGATATGGTGCAATCAACGCAGACGTTCAGCTATTAACCATTTTAAGATAATACATTGCAGACCATCAAAGCGAAGCATTCAGCGTGTGCCAAGTAATTTTACCTGGTCTCCCGTGATTCCATGCTTTGAAAGTTTAATGGCGGCTGTTTGCGTGTGATAACGGGTAGTCGGTAGTGTATTCGATAATCACAAGGTTATGTTTTTGGTTTGTTTCCATCTTGATTCATTTATGCTCATTAAAATTTGTGTATTAATGAAATGTAAGATACAGAATGGTGTTAAAACGCATTCACAGTAACTTTTTAATGATTTTGTTGGGGTGAATTGCTTTAGTGCTAAAGCCTATTTTCACCATTTGTTTATTAATATTGTATTTAACGTAGATGAATAGAACACTCAAAAGTGATTCCCTAATATTCCTAGTAAAACATTGTTCACAACATAATGTGTATTTCTGCATATATTACATAATGTATATTTCTATAAGATACATTACATTCATTCTGTCAGAAAAACAGAATTTGAACATAAAATATACTGTAAATTACTAGCTATGGACGTAAACGGTGATAGAATAGAAATTATACCCACTCTTGTGACCCTGAGTAAGTAATGTCTTGATACATTTATTAAATAATTTATGAAAAATCAGAAAATTATGCGTGCATGTATGTATATTTTATGTACATAGTCATCGAGTTTAGAGTTAATTACTGAAAAAGTAGATAAATTTACAAGTTCTAGAAGATTTTGTTTAAAATAATAGTTTACATAATGTGTACTATGAAGTAATAAAAAAGAACTTTATTTTTGTCTATTTAACTTTTAAAACGTGTTCTATAAGAATGCAAGATAGCGTGTTTGTGAATAAGAGAAACAAGAATAATAAACAGTAGCTTCATACAGCCAAGTGCATCGTAAATTACAGCAGATACTTTCGAACACCCATTTATTAATTTAACTCCCTCTTTTTTTAAAAAAAACCTTATATATATATCAAAATATTGTTGTTCGGTCAGCAAATATTTTGTATTCAGCAACAGTATTTGACAAAAATTGTTTTCTAAAATGCATCTTCCATTTTTTAATGTTTCTGTTTCTTCTATAGTTAGTTATTCACTAGAAAGTAAAATTAACATGTTACTACCAGTAATGGTATGATTGAGACAGTTGAACACTGGCATTTCTACCCGCGTTTGAATCCATGCAAACGGACTGCCTACATGTTTGGTTTTCCCCATGTCTAACATGAATGCTACCCAGTGTCCACACGAAAGCACACATACTTTAGTCAAAGAGCAACCGAGTGTCTTGCTGCATCCAAGTAATCAATCAAAATGAGTACATAGGATTTTTAATTAAATTATTTATATTATGAAGCTTTTAATATTTTTGTCATATATTGCAATGATATTACATACATGTTGCTATAAATTATAATGGTAACATCAGTAATAATACGAGGGTGAAAATTACGGAAGAAAAAATAAATATAAAATAATAATTTAGATAGTGCATGGTATTATGTAGCTGTGTATTCATGCTTCTTTTTTTAGATTCCCAACGATGTTGAAATAGAACTACAAACAGTATCTGAAAGACATTGGTCCAGTGTGAAAACATTACCCAGAGTTCCAACCACTGGTTATGTCTGCGTGACGTTGTACACCTCAGGACTACCTCGACATCCATGCAGGATCAGAATCTTGTGACTTACATCACTTGTCTGGCAATAACATCAGAACAAGCCCACGAAATTCATCAAGGCAAGGAGTGCAATCACCAAGTGTTGCATTATGAGGTGCACCATCCCGGAGATTGGTATGCTATGCTTGTCAACCTAATGCCCAGAAATTACCATCCGTTCAATTTCCCATACAACAAAGTGTGAGAAATCATTCAACAGAGACTAGTAACAAGTGCTCATGGGCTTTTCTGTATCCAGGATCCCAAGTTTTATTGCCAGGGCATTGGCAAATGGTGTATACTTTGCGATCTAATGTTGAGTACCATGCGGCTTTTGCGTTTCTCTTCTAATGATTATAAACAGCAAGAACTGTTTAAGTATATAAGACTATAACAATTAAATTATTAAATAAAAAATTCCATTTTTGGGTTTTATCATGTTCTTGAATATCCTACAGAAATTTCAAAAATACTTTTTACAAATGTAGTAAAAGGATTATAGCATACATGTGTACTTTCTGAGATTTACTGGTTGAAATACTCCAGAATGTGAACCTGTGAAATGCTTTCTGTTAATATTATAAATAATTGAAAATATCACAGCTACTTTGCAAGTAAATTTATCTTATTTATTTCGTATAATGAATTTCAAGTTAAAAAAAAAATCTGAAAGGTTTCAGATTTTAAATTACGTCCAAAGGGACCTTTTTTTTTTTTTTTTTTTTTTTACACTTTATCTGTTACCTTTATTTATTAAATATCACGGTCTTCGCACTTAAATCATAAAATTCAGTTCAAGAGCAATATCACAAAATAGTTTAAATTAAGCATATCTTTAGAATTTTCGATGCGCAGTCTCACGCGCTGGAGATAAAAATGTTTTTTCTATACAACGTTGCCATTGCTCGCTTTGTAATCCTCGAGTTTGTTAATCAAAAATTCGTTAAAGTCTTACAAAATATGAAATAGATAATGAAACAAATTTCAAATTTGGGCTTCCACATGCCCATATTTGCAGTTGGATTACGTCATTCAAAATTCGATGGCTCTAGGTACCGTTGTTTTATCACAATGCGAGAAATATACATACATTTATGCTGATTTTTCATTATTTAATTTCTTCAAATATAACGCAGGATTCTAACATTTGGTGGCAACAGTTTGAAAAGTGAAACGGACATTTAAAGTCAACCAACGCAATATCGCAAAACGGAAACAATAGTCCTTCAGGGACAGAGCCCCTTTGGACTTAGAATGTTATTGATGTATATAATCTTTCTGTATAAGTATAATAATGTATGCTAATAATTCAGAAGTACATCTCTACCTCTTGAAATAAAACACTGCCAGTCTCACTCCACTATCAACCAAATAGCTATTCTTTAGGCAGACAGCTATCGTGTGCTTTGCTATAATCGAATAAACCGAACCTCAAAGAGCTATTGCTGTGGAAGCATTCGACAGGCTTCAATTTTGCGCTTCATGAAATGGCTGTCGTCGATTTCTGCTATTTTGTTAGGTATTCCGTTTTCACCGATTTTAAACTTCTCGAAATTACTGGAAAGCATATACGCCTTCAGTTAGATATAGGGCCGGATACAGTTACATATACATATAGGTATCAGATCAATTGCAGTTATATAAAGGTCTTTCAAAAATGTCGCCAAACGATAAGAAAGTTTTGTATCTGTTGGCGATTTATCGGCAAATTTGTAGATAACTATTTACTTCAATATTAAGTGGGTTCGGTTGGGTTATTCAATTATGGCAATGCACACGAGGGCTATCTGCCTAAAGGGAGGGATGCCTTCGTGGAGGACGTTCTAAGGGAAACTATACACGTTACACATGGGGAAAACCACGAAAACGCCCATGCAGCCAGCCCGTTCGTGGGATTCGAACCTCGGACCGAACTACCAGTGTTCAGCATCTTTACCGCTCGGCCGCTGGTGGGCCCTCAATATTAAGTGGACTTGCCCCTCTGATTTACTGCTTTCGACGAAGCTTGAGGCCTTTCAAGTTACATTATACTAGAGATAATAATAATTTTACATATACTCATTTTACAAACTGTGTTTGCATATATGCAAAATTAGTGACAATAATTTTGAATGAAGATCAGCAGAAAATATGTGTAATATAATAGGAGCACAAGGAAGCGGTATGAGTCCACATAAGATTCTTTTAAGATGACGAAAAGCACACGAGAACAAGAAGAAAATAGATATTTAATTAATATAATTATCCATTTTATTCTTATTATCATTGCTTTTAATTAAAATGAAATTTCGGTTCGTTTTTCTTAATAAATGACTCATAATATTACGTATCATTTTCTTTTTACTATTATTTTTCTTGAAGGATTTGGTAGGGTCAAAAACCTCTTAGGATTCAGACTCGAATTTCAGAAAATTTAGGATTAATTCTATCTATAATTATACCTATTCCACGCTTCTCCCTTTAACAGATGAGCTCATGCGCGTGCGATGTAGTCAACTGATTTAATAAATGATAGTTTTAAGGGGTTGAAAGATGGGCTGATAGGTTTATATTACCCGAGTTTCAGGAGGTGTGCATAATTTCAATACATTAATTCCATATGAAATTCCGTCCGAGTTCTCTAATATGAAATGTTTGCTTGAAGAGAATGATTTCAAATACGAAACGATGTGCAATTAATTTTCTGATTTCGGATTGAAAGTTGTCCTACAGTCACGAGCGGAAGAACGTGTATTAGTGATTTAGATAAATTCCGCTAACCCGGAAAATCGGAAAAATATAAATGATCTGGATGTCCCACTATTTGAAGAGTTTGATTTAACGTTCATTGTGGAAAGATTGATGAATGTTACGTTCCATGATTCAAGATAATGTAGAAAGAGAATTGCCAAAACAGAGGATGGTAGGTTTTGTACAGCATATAAAGCATAATGTTATATTATCTGACAGAGATGATATATGTTTCAAAAGAAATCTCATAAGGCGAAATGTAAGCGTCGACCAGAAAGGAGGAAACGAATAATATTTATCTGTCTCCTTACTGTAAAGCTGTATAAGTTCGGATTAACTTCTTCATTTGATAGATCCAGTAGTACTTCGATATACGTCATTAATCCGTTCAAGATCCTTGGATTTATGCCAAACGGACCTATAAACAAACGAACTCTTTCGATAGGAAATAATTTGGAAAAAAATAATCCGTTTATAAAAAAATCATGTTGTTATTGTTTTAACATTATTTAATACTAAAATACAAATATAGAGGGTGAAATATTTACTGTACGTAAATCAAACACTGCACATGATACTGTACATAAATGTTTTGATTGAAAGCAATTTATCAACATGCTCTAACGCTTTTGATCTCTGCTTAGTCATTGATTTCATTCCTTTGCATGGATAGCCAATTGAATAGCATCTTTGTTTTTACAATCATTGACAGCATGCAGTATTCTGTAGTCCGGATATGCATGCAGGCTACGTAATTTTCAACAATCTCTTTTTCTCATCTCCGTGGTGGTCCTAACAATTGTCTTCGTTACTTAACTCTTCTCATTAACTTTGTTAATGAATTTACAAAACATTCAAAACATTTGCACGTAAAAAGACAAAATCACTTGAAAGTTCACAGTTATAGCTCGGACTGTTTACTGAATTTTAGCAGCAGCCATACTGACATTCACGGATAATCGTGTTGTGTAGCAAATTCACTTAATTAATTAAATTATAATTTATTAAAAAATTAATTTATTAATATTCTAAATTTATGCTACACAACGTGTATTTTATTTAATATCTGTGCTAAGTTTGTTTATTTTTTAATTGGGGTTTTGGTACGAAAGAACTGGTACGTTCTTTTCACTCGTTACTTGTAAAAGCGCTTAAACACACAATGGAATCAGGTGCTTTTCTACGTAATAATCTTAATTTTATATTACTTAATTTAGGTTTACTCATTCTTAAATTATACCAGAAGAAGAAGAAAAAGTAGCTCTTTAATTTAAGATTACTTTCAAGATTCTAGCCTTAATAGATTTTAAGATACAGCAAATTATTTAACTGAAATTTCCATTTTTCAGTGTAGAAAGTAATGGGGAGGAAATAGTAAAAACGCTGCTCTTAGCAAGATTTTTAGCTCTCTTGCATACGCAGTTAGGGGATTTGCGGTGGGGTTAGTTTATGATTGCCAGTTCGACTTCGCAGTTGTTCCATCGCCAAACTCTCCTAGTTCTCCTCCTAGATGTTTAAATTTGTGTTTAGTTCAACGTCTTCGAAAAAGGAGAAATTTTACAGAGCGTGAGGCGATCGTTGTAAAAACTGGTTTTGTCATAATTTTGAGCGTATATTGGCGTCGGTGGTAACCTTGCTTAACAAAACGGGATAATTTCAGGGTGAAGTACAAACGTAATATGCAAAGTGGACTACCTCAAGGGTTTTGTTTAGGCCCTATACTCTATTTATTTTATGCTGCAGACTTCCATAAACCCAACATTAACGACTCCATCCTTGCATGTTAACGCAGATGATACTGCCCTGGCAGTTAAATCTGCGAACATTAACTTCGCTATTAAGAAAGCTTTGATTCCAAGTATCGAGTCATGGTGTGCGAATTAGAAAGTAAAGATTAATGCTCAAAAATCTTAATTTTCTTTGATTCCAAATATCGAGTCATGGTGTGCGAATTAGAAAGTAAAGACTAATGCTCAAAAATCTTAATTTTTCATCATTCGCAGAAGAAAAAGAAATAAACAAGTGAAGAATCACCTTCTCCTCTTTAATGAAAAAGTTCCTACAGTGAAAAGTGTCAAATATCACGGAGTCACTCTTAATGATCGTCTTACATAGACTGACCATGTCAACAATGTTCGAACCACTGCACTAAAAATTATCAAGTGTTTGCTTCCTATACTCGGTAAATACTCTAGAATGGATTTGGGGAAGAAAAGACTTGTTTATCTCTCCACAATTAGACCTATTTTGACTTATGCATCTCCTGCCTGGGCGGCAGTCAAAAACTCATGTAAACAAACTCCAAATCGTTCAAAATAAACTCCTGCGTATTATCACGAACGCACACTATTATGTCCGCAACAAGACCCTCCATGAGGACCTCAAAATCGATACCATCGCGGTACATCTGCGAAAACGTAACGATAAATTCTTCAAAAATGCGCAGGAGTGTAACTTCATGAATCATTTCAACATGATTCATTATGGTGTGGTGTATTTAGTTATGGCAAAGCACACTAGTGCTATCTGCCTAAAGGGAGGGATGCCTTCGTGGGTGACTTTCTAAGGGAAACTGGCTCGTATACACGTTACACATGGGGAAAACTACGAAAACACCCATGCAGCCAGCCCGTTCGCAGGATTCGAACCTCGGACCGAACTACCAGTGTTCAGCGACTTTACCGCTCGGCCGCTGGTCGGCTCTGTTTCATTATGAAGTTCTCACCGGTGATCGAATTCTTCGACCTTTCGCAGCATACATACTTAGTGGAAACGACAATTTCCCCACCTAATACCAAGTTAGTGGTAATTTTGACCTGTACATAGTGATTTTACTCTTATTTTCTTTTACTTTATTTCAGAATACTGCGTTTCGTAAATATTCAAGAAGCAGTTTTACAAGTCAGCACCTGAGAGAGTGACCTCCCACGTGACCTAAGTTCTATATCTTCGAGTTCTATATTCAGCCTTGTTGTAGGACTTTCTGCATTTTTAGGACTGGAATTTCTGATATTACTTATATTTATCATATTGAAGAACATGGGACAAATAGTGGTTTTTCGCTATTGCAGCCCATTATTTAATTTGTTACTCTTTTCATCAGTTTTGGACAAGTTTACGCTAAGCGAATCAGAATGCCTGATTCCGCTCACGTGATATGTGACTGCTTATCCTAAGTATGCTCTGGGATAGACATCTTGAATTTGTACATATGTATTTTGTGTTAACATTTGTTCTGCATTTATTCTCTTAATTTGTAACTCTTACTATATTGCATATTTGCTTTCCTGAAACATCTCCGACTGTTATAATGAAAACATGATTCTGTTTACATCACCCCCATCACGTTATCGTGGATTCTGAACTTCAACTTACAGGACTGCTAGACTGTATTAAGTGATGAAATTTGGTTTATTCCATATGTTGTTACACTCATGAGTGCTAGAAAATTCTCTTTTATGTAATTATTTTCGCAATTTTGTATATTTAATGTTTTCTTCAGCATTTCTAACCTGAAATCTCGCAACGTATCAACGACTGCATCACACCTCACGTGACAAGGTAGTCACGTCCTCTCAACATCTGCAATCCTGACTTATGTCTCACTCATGCATTCCTCTACTTTCAGATAACTCAGATAGCCGGAACAAAACTTGTAAATCCTGCAAGTTAATCAGCGGCGCATCCAGCGGAACTTGGAACTTAATGAAGGACACATTTTGCTTGCTCTCGCGCCCTGTACACGACGAAAAAAAAAGGGCTACAGATATGGCTTCGACTTTTGGGAGGCTGAGATGCTTTTCGCCGAATTTATGGGGGCCATTCGCCCAAGCGGCCGTGTGCCCAAGCGGCCAAGTCCTTTCGGACGTTATCTCCCTTCGTGAACTGTGAAGGAAAAAAATATAATCTACTTGACCACTCAAATCTTTGCCTACAGTTATGTTCCTGATCAGTTAAATTCTTCAACTGGTTGCTGATACCCTTTTTGATCAACTTACAGGTACAATGGTCCTTAACAGTTAAAATGTTTTCGACTCATCGGTTAAATGTTTGCTAATTTTCGAATGGCTTCTTTGTGAGTTTCTTAAATATCCGAGAAATGGTGAGCGGGGGACTGTCACTTGTCCCAGAAGAGGTCTGGAGGATGTTTTGATCTTCGGTGTGTTTACCTGGGAGCGTCTTCAGTATCTGAGGAAGTATAGAGAGCCGTGCCTGCCGCATGTCCTCGAAGCGGTCCTTAGAGCTGCATTTCATCGAAGCGGTTCTTTAGAACTTTCGGTTCTTCGCATCAGGCTTCTATTCAGTTGATCCTGCTCTTGGTTTAATGTTGTCGGCTTTTGGCTGACCCATGCTTCAAATCATCGAATCAGATAAATCCAATCTTTACGAAAATTCTAGTTTGTTAAATCTTAATTAATTCACTTCTTAATTTTTTCTGAAAAATCTGATTTCTGTAGAAAATTAGTCATATTATTTTTGTTCTCCGTTCTTTGTACGCGTTTAGTAAATTATTATGTAGAAAGCATCATTGTAATTTCCCTATTGAAAAGGCTTATTAACAAACAATTAGTTGCTGCTATTATAGAGCTGTTGGTGGATCAAAAATGAGAAATTTCTAATCCAAATGCTAATTACTATCAAATTTGTTTTAATACTTAGAAGTTAATTATAGCTAAAGAAATGTTAGGGAAATTTTAAGTTAAATAAAAAATATCTTGTTAAAGTTATTTAATAGTTAAGGCTCTGAGATTTGAGAATATCTTCTCGTACCTTCTGTAAAGTAATATTTACTGAAGAAATAAATTAGGACAATAGTTGTAAATTAAACAAATACCGCTTGTATGAATTAATTTAGATGATCCGTCTAGGAGTCTTGTTAATGATGCGATTTTGATTTTTTTTTTTTTTTAAGTGCAATATGTTGGATAAATATTTTGTTCTACAAAACCTTTTTGTAGAATACCCTTTATAAAGATAATTTGATTACGAAAGTATAATAGATTACGGGGAAAATATTAAACTAAATACTAACTATCGTGCAATCAACTTCATATATATATATCCTATGGTTTTTTTCTTGATTTCTCCTGGGTAAATATGTTTCTTTTATAAAAGATATTCGGGTTAATCTTTGAATTATGGTAACTTGGCGATTTTTTGGTGAAAATTTGGCGACCAACCCTATTACAGCAACCTGCTAGTTTTTGTTTGGACGCCATTTAGTTTTCACGAAGTAAAGACTTTTTTTTTTTTTTTACTCAACATTTTTTTCCCAACAATCTGCTAGCTGAATTACGCTTATGCTAGAACTTTTATGGAACAAAAGTGCTTAATCATGACGAAGATTAGGTGCGAAATTGGGAGAAAGTGCAGAATCGCAAACTGCTTGCCACATTTTTAAGAATTGCACATACACGGTATCCATGTACACGTCGACATATTTTCACTTGAAAAAACATCCCGGAATTGCACAAAAATGACATTGCGCACACTCTTGACTTTATCCATGTACACTGCTAAAGTCCTAGCTAGTAATCTTTATTGCCTTAAAAAAATGTCGCCAAACTACCTGTTACCATATTCCAAAGATTAGCCGATTTTCGATATTTTTGATGATTTAGAAGTACTCTCTTGATAAATAAATGTCATGCTTTCCTTGAATAACAATTGCATATTTTATTTAATCACCACTCAGGATCATCACCAGCTATCCACACGAAGTTAATTCGGTAATTTTAAATTGCAACGCAATGCTCGTAATAGTTAGGTTAGGATTTTAGGTAAATTTAAATGTGTGGTGTCTTCTTAAAAGGCGCCGTAACAATCATAGCATTGTCTCGGAAGAGGCTGTTGTTCTTGCTTATGCTCACTTGTCTGACGTAGTCAGCCCAAGCCAACGAAATTCCTCGTGGCAAGGAGCGCAAGATTACACCTGTCGTTGGTGCCTTGAGCACCTAATAGGTGACAGTGCAATTTGGATTAATTCCGCCCCCAATTTTGATGGAAAGCACTCCGGTAGGGAGACGGATCTCACCCTTCTCCACCTCCCACAAGCCACGTGATAGGACCTTAAGTTCGCCGCATATTTAGAGTGTCTCCATGCCGCACCGACACTATACATTTACAAACATCCACGCCTTCTTCGGGATTCGAACCCGGGTCTTTCGCCACAGCATTCAGCGACGTTGACCATTATACCGATTGGGCGGCTTCGGGAGAGGTAAACAAGTTAAGTGACTCTTGAACTAGAGTCTAATTTCAAAACCAGATGCCTTCCGATGTGTCACTCACATTCATGCAAACTGGACTTCACTATTATCGAGATTTCAACTTCTATTCTAATTTAGTTTATTGAAAGAATACGCAAAGAAAAAAGAGTGAGTTAGAAATTTGTTTAGTTTTATTATTTATATTAGTAATTTCTGATTATCCGCCACCCCTTGATTTCAATGAACTGTAGAATTGCCTCCTTGATAGCACGAAATGCACACGGAAATACTCAATTCATGTATGTGCTCCCCTCACACGTGAATGAAAGCACATGCAAATTTATACGCACTATGTTTAACCGCCATTCCGTTGAACAGTATCTACTGGCTGTAAAAATATAAATATCGGTCATATTATTTTAGCCTCAGAAAAATTTCTGGCTTCTTATAAAATACTATAGTATAAATATGTTATCTCGTCGACCGTGAAACTGAAGAAGCGATATTTAGTGCCAGTTATGGGTAAGCTTGACATCTACCAGCGTCAGTTGTGGATAAGCGAGACATCTACATATAACTCCGATTACTTGAGATGCCAGCCTTCGTTTTCAAGAACTAAGATATAAATGAAATGTTACTGAGTATTTTCCTCTTGGATTTTGAATAAAAAAATTAAACGTTGGAGCGTGCCTTCTACACATCAGACAGCAATGCAATTATTTCAAATGCAATGCAATATATAAGTTACGGGATCATACCATCACAAAAGTTGAGTATTAATTAACAGGAAATAGTCACGGAAGACATAACAAAATAGTAGAAATTGAAGAAAGACGTTTTCCGAAAATCGAAAATGAAGCTGGTCGAATTCTGATTACTAATAACGAGGTCTCAATCCCTTCAGAATTCCTCAGAAATGATTGGAGCAACTTTGGCGGTCAACAGGAAAGCACGTTAAGTAGCAATACCTTTTTACTTCCTTCGTATGAATCGTATGAAGTAAAAAGGAAATATTGTAATCGCGAAAAATTTCGAGTATCATATTTCAACGAAAATATCAATTTCGACCAACATCGAATGCAATTTAACGATGGTTTTGTGTGACATTTGTACGTAAGGGCACAATAAAGGACTCTTTTTCCCTGAAAAAATTATAAAACTGCTTTAAAATGGATTCTGAAGAGATTTGTTTCGTGGCGCTTGTAATCTTGCATAACTCAAGAACGACTAGCCTCAGAACGTTGAAATTTTGTATATAGGCCTGCTATAACGTGTAGATGTGCACCTCCTATTTTGGTTCCAATCGGCCTCACCAAAAGTATATAAATATATGTATATATATATATATATATATATATCCACATCGTTACTCGGCTTAATGGGCTCAGTTTTTTTATTCTTATATGTTGGTAAATTGCACATTTTTTTGCTTTAAAAATTATTGAATCATGTTGTGCTTATCTTCCGGTTATGGTTTTTATGTCTTTAGTAAATCTGCAGGCAAGATCTAGGAAAACTATCAACAATTTAAAAGCTGTTTAAGGGCAGCTAAGTCAAATTATTTTAACTATAGCAGCCATATTTGTTTACATTTGAAACTTAGCAGAATAGTGGATTTGTTGCCAATCTAGAGAAACTAAGCTACGCAACGACAAAGATAACGCCTTCTTTTAATATTACGAATTAAATCATGCTTAATGCATTCTGGAATTTATTCGAGGAAATAAGTGTTTAAGATTTACTTCGTAATTTTTAATACAGATATTTTGAGATTTTATGTATTTTTACCTTGTGGCAAAGTGCGATCTGAATTAGTGAATGAGAAATACTGAATCGTTTGTGAAAAAATAGTTTTTTATTTTGTTTGTGTGGTTTCTTTTATACACACTTTTAGATTTATTATAGTATTTCAATAGAACATGTGGCAACTATTAGATAATTCTTCAGATGATACAATTTTTGTGCATTCTGAGTTATAAAATGAATGATATGTAAGGCTGTTAAGTGAACTTAGCGTCATAGTATCAAGAAAAAATGCGCATAATTTAATATTCCGTACAAGGCAGTCATGTCGTGTCCACATCAGAGATTTTATTGTTATTTATGAATATAACTGTACCTATGAGTCGTAAAGGCAACCCAACAAACGTTTCTCATAATTTCACAAAGTCACCAAATCATTGGCGATATTTTTCTTGCTGGTCTGCCTATTCAAAAAGTACCTTGGTATATTTTTTTAGTGAAAAATGTATAAACCCACTTAATTTATAGGGCAAAAATACTAGATTTAACTCAATAGGAGCTATTAAGTACATTTTTTAATGAAACTATTTGAGAATATCTTATATCAATAAGATGTTTAATGTATATTTTAACTTTAGTTACTGAGTTATAATAGACAGCGCTAAATGATTTAAACACTCTCTGAACTTTTTCACAATAGATAAAATTTAATAAATTTTCCACTTAAGAGCTTAGTAACACTTTATCTAAAACTTTAATCATTTAATGTACGGCAAACACATATACAGCAAAATAGTAACGAGTTAAATTATTCTTTGGTGCAGCTTACGCAAGAAATAAGAAAACAACAGAAAATTTGCTAACGTTTTGCTATTTTAATTTACTATTTCATGGAAAACAATTAAATGAAACTGAAATATTACCTTTTATGTAAGTATATGTAAAAAGTTATGTTTAAAGGTACTTACGTCTTATTCTGTCCACCGCATAGCACAGAACCATGAAAGTTGGCTGAGATTTTGCCAAATTTGCACCAGTCTTTCCTGCAGAATTCTTAAAGGAATTGAAATCTCTTTATGTAATAAAAAATCAGGGGAGCAATAAACGATATATTAGCACATAAAAACAAATATATTATGAATAAACGATCCGCTAAATTTTTTGCGTTTCTTAGAAAGGCTTTGTTCGATTTTTATTAGTTTTGTTAGGCCATTCGATTTTGCCGGAAGCTCTATTTAGAACGATTATGAGTATAGATTTCTGTAGGTAACTATTCGAATATGCATTACTGTTTTGTGGTCCATATTCAGCTGATTGTATCGTGCCCATTAAAATACATACACCTTTTTATGATAGGATGATGATTATAGAAATAATCCACTGCTTCCTTTTCTGTAGAAGATAGGTCTTAAATTTCAAGCATTGGTTTTTCAAGGAAAGAAAGAAAAAATATAGCAATAACAGTTAAACTATAGCCTTGTTTATGAACATTAAAGAAGGTTTTATACAATAAGCTTTTATTTAAATTAGATATGATAATTAATGCACTTAAAGAGAAAAAATAATTTATCATATAATTTAATCAGATTATTAGATCAAAGACTTCTATTGACAGATTCAATCTACAATATTATATTTTGAATATTATTATTATTATTCATGATATAAAATTCTAGATGATATCTGTCAATAGAATTCTTTTACTATTACTATAATAAAGGGGCTTTGTCCCTGAAGGATTATGGTTTTCGTTTTGCGATTTTGAGTTGAAAACTTTAAAAGGCCTTTATTACTTTTCAAATCGTTGCCACCAAATACTTTTACCCTGTATTATATTTGAAGAAATTAAATAATGAAGAATCTGCATAAATGCATGTATGTTTCTCGCAATGTGATAAAATAACGGTGCCTAGAGCCATCCAATTTTGAATGACATAATCCTACTGCAAATATGGGCATATGTAAGCCCAAATTTGAAATTTGGAAATTGTTTTATTATCAATTTAATATTTTGTAAAACTTTAACAAAATTTTGATTAACGAATTTAACGATTTAAAAGCGAGCAATGGCAACACTCTTGGGGGGAGGAGAACCTTTTTATCTCTAGCGTACGGAACTGTGTATCGGAAATTTTAAAGATATGCTCATTTTAAAGTTATTTTGCGACATTGCTGTTGAACTGAGTTTTATGGTTTAAGTGCAAAGAACATGATATTTAATAAATAAAGTTAGCACACAAAACGTTAAAAAAAACGCCCCTTTGGACATAATTTAAAATCTGAAACCTTTCAGATTCTTTTGTTGTTATTATTATCATTACTATTATTGTTATTGTTGTTATTATTATCATTACTATTATTGTTATTGTTGTTATTATTGTTATGATTGTTATTTTTATTATTGTTATTATTATTATTATTGTTGTTATTATTGTTGTTGTTGTTATTATTATTGTTATTGTTATTATTCTTATTATTATTATTAGCATTAGCACCACCACTATCATGCGTTATTATGTATTAAAAGCTGTAAAGAAAAATGTATTGAAGTTAAAGCTTTAAAATGCAAGAAAAATCTCGTTTTGTAATCCCAATTAGTGACTTTATTTGTAAACGTATTTCTGCTATTGAAATAGCCATTTTGTCTTATTTTCTTTCTAGCTGTTAAAGAATGAAAAGTCTCTTATATTTATGTTCTTTACAATGTGAAAAAACGGCGGCATATAGAGCCACGAAATTTCGAACACACATGTGCACTTTGAAGCCCAAGTTTAGAATATAGAATTTTTTTTTATTTATTTAATATTTTTGAGAGTTTAAGGAACTTTTGATTAAAATTCAGCGACATAAAAGTTTTCTGCAAAACGTAAAATATTTATGTCTCAAATTTAATCAGAAAACTCAGCGATATAAAAGAAGTGCATTGCCCATCAGCGAAACGTAAAATGTTTGTATTTTAAAAAAACTCAACGATTTAAAAGAAATGTGTTGGCATTTCCTAATATGAAATAATTTTACACGTGCCAATTTTTACTTCCTTGTACGAAGTAAAAGGGAAGTATTGTAATCGCGAAAAGCTTTAGGCAGCATATTTCAAGGAAAATATCCACTTTGACCGCTTTCGAATGCAATTTAACGCTGTTTCTGCGTGATATCTATACGTAAGGACAGAATAAAAGACTCTTTTCACTCTTTTCCTCCAGAAAAAACTAAAAAACTGCTTTAAAATGAATTCTGAAGAGAATTTTTCGGGGCGTCTGTACGAACGTATGTACGTACGTATCTCGCATAACTCAAAAACGAGTAGCCTCAGAACGTTGAAATTTTGTATATAAGACTACTATAACATGTAGATGTGCAACTCGTATTTTGGTTTCAATCGGTCGCGCCAAACGTATATAAATATATTTATAAATATATCCACTCTGTTACACGGCTCAGTGATCACAGTTTCTTTACTCTTATATGTTTGTAAATTGTACATTTTTTTGCTTTAAAAATGATTGGATTATGTTGTTTTTATCTTTCTGTTAACGTTTTTATGCCTTTCGTAATTCTGGAAGCAATATTTGTACAATTAACAACAATTTGAAAGCTGTTTAAGTGCGGTTAAATTTTAAATAACATGGCGGACATATTTGTTTACATTTGAAACATCAGAATTGTAGAATTGTTGCCAATCTAGAGAGACTAAGCTTCGCAGCACAAAAATAACGCCTTCATTTATTATTGCCAATTAAATCACGCTTAATCCTTTCTGGAATTTTTTCGAGGAAATAAGTATTTAAGATTTACTTCGTAATTTTTAATACAGATATTTTGAGTTTTTATGTGTTTTTGCCTTGTCGCGAAGTGAAAACTGAATTAATTGAATGAGAAATATTCAATCGTCTGTGAAAAATCTGTTTATTTTTCGTTTTGTTTGCTTAATTTCTTTTATACCTCATTCTAGCTTTGTTATAGTATTTGAATGGAACATGTGGCAACGATTAGATAATTCTTTAAATGATATAAATTGTGTGCATTGTGATTTATAATATGAAAGAAATATAATACTGTTAAGTAAACCTAGCGCCAGAGTGTCGCTATGGTAAAAAAAGTGAATTTTAAAGAATACATTTATTCTATTGTGGTTTATGCGCTGTCGGCGAAGTAGGTTTAATTCAATCTAATAAGTTAAATGAAATGCAAGAAAAAATGCGTATAATTTAATATTCCGTACAAGGAAGTCATGTACACATCAGATATTTTTACATTTGTCAAAGCGTAAAATATTTAATTTTTATTTCAGATTTATTTTGTTATTAATTAACAAACTAAGCAATTTAAAAACAATTATCTCAGATTCATTTCAGTAATTATTACTTACTGGCTAGAATCGTGAAATTATGTTAACAGGATTCGTTATAATCATTATACATATTTTTCTTGTGTAAAACAAGTGTTTTAAGCAGCTGATAGCATTAACAGATCTTGAACATTTCACTAGTAATATATGTAATTACTAATATTTTCATGCTATCACTGACTAACTTCTAACTAACTAATAATCCATCTTTAGTTAACAACGTTTTACTGCATAACTTAAAACTCGCATAAACTCACATATTGATAAAACTGAAGATTATAAATATAAGCTTGTAGAATCCAGATGGTCGCTCGGTACTTCTCTAAGTCTACTGAATCTAATTACTTCTCCCTAAGGAATAAGTTCTCGCTTGCTTTCCTGAGAAAAGAATTTGGTAAACGTAATCATTGGATATTGAATCAAAGATAACATAAGCATAAAGCGTAGCAGGACGTTCTATGTTCAGACTTTGTGGAGTTTTGAGGGGCATAAGTCATCCGTTAAAATGTTCCTAGTAATGAATTAGGAAATATTTGAAGTACAGAATAAATCGATGCAGCTGTTTAATGCGTCTTTCCAGTGCTGGCATAAGATCCGTTAGTAACTAAAGCGTTAGAAAGTTATATATGTGTGGAAGATTTGTTGATAAGAATAATGCAAAACGTTTAATAAAAATTTTGCGACAATAATAATCAAACATTAAAAAATAAAATAATGTATCATTTAGAAATAGGCACTCTTGACGTTTTGAAAGAATAGTGCGAAGGTTTCAGAAAAAAATAATTATGTTCAGCGGATGTAAGTTCTTTTATTAATAATTATAAGGGGACTCGGTGCCCCAAAAATCAATGAAATTAGCGATTTTTAATTTTTTTGCTGAAAAAATACCTTAATACACTTACTACACTGAAGAGGAATTTTGAAATGATCTGACGATAATAAATGCTATAAAAAGGTTTTTAAAATGTTGACACTCGTTTAAATGCCACATTCCCTCAGTGTTTATTTTTTTTACTTCTTAATTTTTTCAGTAACTTACTAAAAATCAGTGTAAATAAAGAGGAGTGTAATTAAATATGACTCCAACTATCAAAAAACTCTATTTATGCGTATATACTGATTTATTTAAATACAAATTAAAATTGGAAAAAAAAATTTCACCTTTAAACTGGCAAGTTTATATATTTATACTGAGCTCAGCAAATAATTTTTTATGTATTATCAGTCAACAAAAATTCTATGTTTATTGAAAAGTTGAAATTATCTGTGATTAGATACGAACAGAAAGAGGTGGTGTAATGAAAGTGAACAAATTTCTGATCGTAGCATTATTGAAATAGTGCTGTAACAAACATTAAACTTTTTAATTAATTAAAATGCACATAAATTAATTTAAAATGGAATTTATATACTAGAACAAATGGCTAAAATAAGAGAAGAAATCACATAAGCTGCTGAGTGGTTTTAAATAAAATGTTTTATGTCCGTTAAAATTTCAAATTTTGCTTTTTAAAAAATGAATAAAACGACAAATTAATATTAATAATGATTATAAGCATTTTAGAAAATATATTATAATTAATTGATGCATTAAAATTGTTTTGAGATTGTTTTAAAAAACAAAAACAGGTAAATGAAAATTCTACTTGCATTTTATGATATTTTTGCAATATTTGTAGCCAGATAAGGTTTTAAACAAAAGCTTGTAATTTATATTCATATTAATCAATTGAGCAGTGCTAAGTTTTATTATAAATATATATATGTATTGAAATTCAGTAATAAAATTTTTAAGAAATTGGAAATGATTTAATGACCGTCCAGGCAGTTTACATTCTTTAAACTGCGATTTCTCAGTTTGCAATTTTTTAATATATCCTTTTACTTAAAGTCCTAAAACTTGTTCATATATGGACCAAATTATTTAATAAATTTACTGCTTATTTAAAATTATATACTAAATAGAATCAAGGATAGGATTTGAAAAATAGTGAAAAGAAAAATTATTGGAAGTAAAAATGTTACTGAAATCATATTTTTTAAAAATGTTTATATAAAAATGTGCTTTTTATTTTTTTTCTCAGAAACTAATTCATTAATTGAAAAATCGATCCGTAAAGTTATTAAGAACACTATTATGAATACAATAAAAACATCTGAAGCAAAATATTGAAAATTGGGGAAGAAGAAAGAATTTTTAATTGTTGAATTTTTAAAAAAAATCAAATTAAACAAAAATTAATAGCAATTTTTTTTCAGCTTAAAACCATTTCGTCTCTTAAAACCACTTAATATTATTCATAAAAAGTAGATGAAAGTGCTTAAATAAAAAAAATCATTCAAAAGGTACCGAGTCCCCTTAAAAGAAAATGTAAATTTTCTTTGAATTTCGCCAAATACTTTGCATCTGCTTAATTTCTTTTGGTGAGCTTTTGATGAGACGTAAAATTTATGCAACTTTGTTAGAATTATCTACTTGATTCTAATCTAAAAATCCGAAGGACACAAAATATTATCCTGTAATTATTTTAATGTAAATAAAGTAAATTTATGTAAATATAACTTTAAAACTACAACTTGAACTCTAGTAAGTAAACAGGGTCAGTATCATTCTGCAAACGTAAAGAATTACTAATTCAGAAGTCAAACAACAAAAATCAGCGTTAATTTACAAAATTTTCACAGGACTAGTTTCGATGGTTTTACCGAACCATCATCTTCAGCTGCAAAACCGCAAATGAACAAGATAGGAAAAGGACCGGTAAAGAATTAGCTTGACTTAGCTGTATTTTAATCATTCTGTTGGCATGCTGGTACAGATCCCGGCTGCCACAGCAATGGGCTTCATTTCGACTCCAGAGGAAAGAATGGTTATTTGCAAATGTGTAATGTTATTTGCAAGTATGCTGAAGCATGAGTAACTTGACATACTGTCAAGCCAGAGGTTCGTAAAGGTTCTAAAGAAGCCTGGCAGTAGAGAAGAGCGGTGGTAGAACCGCGGATCCATCCTCCGAGGTGTTTACTCTCAAGAATGCGATCAAACGTTGCCACTCTCTAGGTTGCAAATTTGATAACCCCGAGTGGCGCAACTTGGAAAACTTTGGTCCTGATTTTCTATTTAAGGATGACAGTGCCTGCCCTGTCGAACCAACAGAGTTATCGAGTGTCTGGAAAATGAAACAATATTTCGTGTGGACTTGTCGGCTTACTCCCCAGGCCTTAATCCCATTGAAAATCTATGGAATACCCACGGATGTGTTGTTTTTAAGCGTTTAGTTTTTCCAATCAGTCTCAGAAAGTTGGACACTGCCCTAATGGAGGAATAGCTATCGCTAACATCTGCGATGTTTGATCATTTCATTGCACACAGGGGCAGTCTCTGTAAATTGTTTGGGAAGGACCGGTATGGTCGCATTTCTTATCAACGTAAGTTTGCTTGTTTTTAATTTTAAACAACAATTAATTAGTGACCCAAATATTGCGTCCTTATATAATTTAAAAGAATTAAATATTGTTTTCATTTTTATACATAATGCCTGTTTATATTTCAAGCATACACGTATTTTCTACCTTCTTGTACGAACTGGTGTTAACCAAAAGTTTACTTAACTATTTTGGTTGATTTTATTGTCACGTTTTTATCTTTTGGAGGCTATATACTTTCAACTAATGCTAATAGACTTAGCTTCTTAAGAATTTATTAACAAAACCAGAAGTAGTGTTGGTTAAAGTACTCGAATATCAACGGCAAGAAAAACACGATAATGTCTTTATTCTTAGGCTGTTCTAATATTACGTCCAAAGCAACTGAAGAGTAAGACCATTGGAAATTGTTGAAGGAGGAGGGAAGGACCGGTATGGTCGCATTTTTTATCAACGTAAGTTTGCTTGTTTTGAATTTTAAACAACAATTAATTAGTGACCCAAATATTGCGTCTTATATAATTTAAAAGAATTAAATATTGTTTTCATTTTTATACATAATGCCTGTTTATATTTCAAGCATACACGTATTTTCTACCTTCTTGTACAAACTGGTGTTAACCAAAAGTTTACTTAACTATTTTGGTTGATTTTATTGTCACGTTTTTATCTTTTGGAGGCTATATACTTTCAACTAATGCTAATAGACTTAGCTTCTTAAGAATTTATTAACAAAACCAGAAGTAGTGTTGGTTAAAGTACTCGAATATCAACGGCAAGAAAAACACGATAATGTCTTTATTCTTAGGCTGTTCTAATATTACGTCCAAAGCAACTGAAGAGTAAGACCATTGGAAATTGTTGAAGGAGGAGGGAATACGGTGTATTTAGCACAAGTTAGTCGGTTTTCCCCATGTCCACCATTATCGAGTGTTGGAATGCCCGTTATGGAGGCAAAAATCCGTAGTAAGTGAGACAAAGCAGCTGTTTATATGCAATTACAGAAGAATATAGTAACATTCAACAAGGCTTGTTAACGTAAATAAGTATTAATCAATAAAATTCAAACAATGGAACACAATACGTTTGTGCATTATATGTTTACAGTTAATACACAGATGTGTGAGTGAATAAAGAAATTCGAATCTTGATTATGGCTGAAGTGCTAAATTAGTATGAGACAAATATCGAAATGTTCATGTTCAAAATACAAAACATCAGTTTATATGTCCATGAGCCAAGTCACTTTTGTTCATATATCTTAAGGACTACAGATATTCAATAATACTATATATAAAACGTCCGTCAGCGTATTATCCTTTTAAGAAGTATTGTAAATGCTGTAGTAAAAGCTGTAAAAAAAATAAATGCTGTAGTAAATTGTTTTGCCCTGAGTTATTTTATTACACAGCGCTGCACAATTCTTCTCAGTGGTTGGAGAGCACATCCATTATCTTGAGCATTTTCTGTATAAATCGTATTCTTAATTAATAATTTGCTGAATGCTTGCCGATTGTTGCTTGAAAAGTTTACACGCCGGCTTTCTGTTATTTGGCAGTTTGTTAAGTAGTGTTCCGAGGTACCTTGCTTGCCAATACACAAAGGTTAAAATTTAAAAACCCAAATGCATACAGAAATTTGTAGAAAGAGGCAGTGTATCGTGAATTATTATTATTATTACTTACGTGTTCCAACCTAAGGTACTACGCGGAACGGAGGGATGCCTTCGTGGAGGACTTTCTAAGGGAAACTGTCTCGTATTAACAGGTTACACATAGGTAAACCACGAAAACCTCCACGCAGCCAGCCCGTGCGCGGGATTTCGCTCCTCCTACCAAACTACCTGTGTTTCGAGACTTTGCCCCTCGGCCGCTGGTCAGCGTGTGTAACGTGAGTAAGATTCATTTCCTCTGAAGAAGTTACATATAAACGCACTCTTGTCTTGCTTAAATTTGTGTGTATATTTAATAATAGGAGCTTGAAAAATACTTCATGTTATAAAGTTTAAAACTATCAGTCTTTATATCGATAATGTTTTTTATATCAGTACTAAGACTCTGCATTCCCTCATTTTTTAAATCTGTTTTTGGTAGTCTTGGGTAGACTCAGCAAGTTTATTAGTAAGACAAGATGTTTATTACGCTTATATTAAAACTATGAATACAGTTGCATATTTTATTCACAATAATTTCTATATAAATAACAACAAGAAATGAGTAGGAAAGAATCAGTACTATTTTATATACAGCTGTGATTTTCAGCGCAAAATAAAATCCTTAGACGTTTTCTGCGCATTTCGTGTTTTAAATTTTATACGAGTATTAATTTTATTTTTCCTTTGAATTTCTATTTATATCAACTAAGCTCAAGATAAAGTTTTATTTTCTATACGAAATATTCCTATATCATCAATCAGGCATAGCATCAGCACACTTAAATTGTACATTTAAAAATGTTTACAAGCAAAAACGAAGCTAAACTGTAATTTAACATATTCTATAACTTTTGTGAACTAGTATGCGTATATAGCTGTGCGATATAAACCTTCTGTATGTGATACAAGTATGTTTCTTAACAGCTTATTTTTTGTAGCTACAATAATTAAGCAATACGTGCTTTTAAATGATTGCATCACGTATTTAAAATACAAGTAATGTAATCAAAAACACCGTAACTCTAGTACAAAAATATCGCTATACATTCATTACTCCATTATCTGATCTTACTAACTTCAAAGTAAACTAGATAAAATGTCTAATTTACATATGTTTCCGAATCGTTTGAATAAACGTATAAACAGTAGTATAAAGCAGTAGTGTAAACTACATAGTAGGTATGGTGGGTAAAATTTATGATCTAATGATCTAATAGGCATATTACTAAGAATTATGCCTATTATCTATCTAAATAATAATGCATCACATGTTTAAAAAAGCATTAGCTGTGCATTAAACTGACATATTAATTAATGCCTGTATAATGTTTTCTTGAGGTTTCACATAGAGTTTACTCAATACATTTTCACAACGGTATTATAAAAAGCTGCGCCTAATATCTTATTTTAATTTTTCTACAGTGCATTGAAAAGTAAAGCATATTTTTGCTCCATTTTCATATTTTTCCTATAAATTTCCTTTAGTGAATTCTTCTTCTTCATTTTTTTTTCATTTCCCTTTTTATGTTCTCGCAATTTAATTCAGTGTTTGTTCTATTCTGTTATATCGCAGCATTTTTGCCATGTTAATCCTATTACAAAAACTTTTATCTCAAATTCGTTCGCTCTGTTTTATGTATCATGTCACCCGAAATGATGTTTTCCTTTGTAAATTTGTTTTACGACAATAAACAGACTACGCTGTATGTATATTTATGAGTGCGAGTCTTTTGAAAAACCAATGCTTGCATATTTTGACGCGTGTTTTTAAATTTATGATGGTTTCGGATAGCACTTATAATTCACACCGTAAAAATCCTATAAATTTCTTATGTGAATAAATACGCAGTATTTTTATTTTCACAAATTTATGCAGCCATCCGTAAGCTCAGTTATATATGTGGAAATGTAGGAATATATAAACTATAAAGAATTTATTTTAACAGAAGTTTGATAAAATATATAAAGTTCAAAACTTATTTAATTACGTATATAGTTTACATGCTATTAGAGGTGTTTTGCAAATTTTTCATGTTTCATATATAGAAATATAGTGCGGACTGTTCTTTGCTTTTATATAGATACTTTCAGCAAATATTATTCCTAGGGCTTCCGATACTTTATTGTCATGTTGCCATGATTAGAATAAGGAAAAGAGGAATATTAAATTTAAACTTTTAAATTTTGGAAACATTTTCTCTGAAGAACGTAAAGTTTTATCAAATTTCGTTAGATAATGCTGTGTATTATAAGAGAATTTACAGACTAAATTTTCAAAAATACTAATGCACTAAGAAATTGTTCTCTCAATTTGTAAAAGCTAATAATCATGCAGAATCGGAGAATGAAGATTTGATCTGCTACTCATTTTCCAAAACTCTAAACCGCTTCAAATATAATCCATTCCGAAATTATCATGGCTTTCACGATCATAAGAAACTGTATAAATCTAAGTACCATATGCCACTAAATAATTATGCAGAAAGCTTCATTTTTGAACCAAAAACTTGAGAAAGAAGAATGTTACTTTTTTTATAGACAACGGAATACTCCAATCACTCGCATATTTAAAACACAAATCTGTCATAATTTTTATCAGTATTAGATTAAACATAAATTAGTGAGATGGGTTGAAAATAAATAATAAAATCCTTAGACGTTTTCTGCCAATTTCGTATCCTTAATTTTATACTTTATACCATCGCAATATAATATTTCAATCTTTGAATCATTGGGCAAACAGAAGTGTCACAATTTCATACTGATATGTGTTCATACGGCCCATGACTCGTTTTCGAGAGTTAATTTAAAAAAACTAACATACTTTCAAATCTCTCAAGACATTGAACTACCATGACTGCTATTCCTGATTTTATAACTTAAGTTATGTTAAATTCCAATAAGAATACATAGTAATATGAATGTTACAATATTGTTGCGTGCGTACGGGTTCGTTATGAAATGAATGCACAAGTCCGATGAAAAAGGAATAAAAATTTATTATTATCACAACAAAAATGCTTAAATTTTCTCAAATTATCATGCAGTATTACAATATCTCACAGTAGTTATCTTTTAACTACTCAAATGTCCAATAGAACTTAATTCAAAACAGCTAAAGAACGCTAATCCGCGAATTCGCTATAATCGACAAGAGCAGTTTTCTAAATAACGACAAACTAAGCAACTACTACAAACTGAGATGTTTTCCTCCTTTTATAAGATTTTAAAATCACGTGCTAGAATTTTCCAGTACTTTCTCGAAATCAAAAAGAGATATTTATTTATTTAATGCACGCGCTCTTGTATTTTCAATTTTCCGGCTTAGCTTTCTTTTAATATTCGTCACGCGCTGCACTGCGCGAGAAATAAAACCATTTAATTTATAATTGAACTAACATTAGCTTTTTAAATACCAAATTCGTAACACTGCCTCCTTCCCAAGGACTGCACGTCCCGGGCAGTACAATCCCTGGACAGGAAGCTAAACTTACAACTGTAGCATAAATGCATTAAAAAGCATTACATTACAATAATAAACAACATGAACAATAAATGCAATACATAAAGCAAATCAAATGCTATCAAATACTAAATACAAAACAAATACTAAATACAAATCAAATACTAAATACAAATCAAATACTAAATGCAAATCAAATACTAAATACAAATCAAATCAAATACACATTTATAAACAAAAAGGACCATGGTCTGATAATATTTACAATTATTTACATTACGTACTATGGCCATAGTAATGAGCTAACCTGTCGTAATGAACGACTTTAGGTTTAGAGTTCGAAGACTTACGAATCCGAACCACGACGTCATTCATCCTTTTTAGGACTGTATACGGGCCATCCCAAGGTGACTGTAATTTCGGACAAAGTCCTTTCCGTCGAGTCGGATTCCACAACCACACCTTGTCTCCTTCGTGGAACTGATGTTCAGTAGCTCTTGTGTCGTAGCGGGTCTTCATCTTCTCCGTCGCCAAGTTGACTCGCTCTCGTGCAAAGTTGTGCATCAATTCAAACCGGGCCTGGAGATCTTGAATATATTCCTCAGACGATGAAGGAGCATCTGGAGGGCGGCCAAACAATAGATCACAAGGCAGACGAAGGTCACGACCGAATAGCATCTGTGATGGAGAATAGCCGATAGTCTCGTGGACAGCACTGCGGTAAGCCAGTAAAAACAGCGATAATTTTTTGTCCCAGTCCTGCTGGTTTCTGGAAACCACTAATGAGAGGTTATTAAGGATGGTTCGATTGAACCTCTCTACCATGCCGTCCGACTGGGGATGTAATGGCGTCGTTTGGGTCTTGTCAATGCCGAGTAGTTTGCATAGTTCTTTGATTACTACCGAGGTAAAATTCCTTCCCTGATCGGAATGTAACTGAAGAGGCACTCCCAACCTGGAAATCCAGTGCTGTATCATTACCTCAGCTACTGTGACAGCCTCTTGATCAGGAATAGGATAAGCTTCAGGCCACTTGGTGAAGTAATCAACGACAACGCGTATGTATTTGTTGCCATCAGCAGTTCGTGGCAGAGGTCCCAGGATGTCAAAGGCGATTCGTTCAAAAGGCGCCCCTACGTTGTAACGTTGCAGCTTGTCTCGGCTGCGTCTCTTAGGTCCTTTCCGACCTGCACAGGCATCGCAAGATCGGCACCACTTTTGCACGTCATCCTTTGCATTATTCCAGTAAAAGCGCTCACGAACTCTCTGTAAGGTCTTCATTATTCCAAAGTGACCTCCCGTAGGGCTGTTATGTAGTTCTTTAAGGACATCAGGAATGCGGGATCTTGGAAGTATAAGTTGCCATCGGAACGTCTTCCCATCGTCCGATTCGAATTTCCGGTATAAGACGCCGTTTCGAATGTGAAGTGAATCCCAGAGTGCCCAATATTGTTTGGTTGTAGGACTACAGATAGAAATGTCCTGCCAGGTAGGTTTTCTGTTTGACGACTCCATTAGATCAATTATGGGTTTAATGTCGCGGTCTTCCAGCTGGTCTTTCCAGCTGACTTCATCATCACCAGCTGACTTCATCATCACTCCACGGTTCTCGATCAGCCGATGTTAATGTTGTAATTTGTCTTGCGACCGGAGTCAGCAGCTCGTATTTCGCTTCCACCCTGGAACAATATCGACAGTTTTCTTGGCAAGGTCTTCTAGACAGGGCGTCGGCGTTTCCGTGTGATGATCCCTTACGATGACGGATAGTGATGTCATATTCTTGGAGTCTCTGTATCCACCTGGCTATTTGACCCTCAGGATTCTTGAAATTTAAAAGCCAGGTCAATGATGCATGATCGGTGCGGAGCAGGAATTTTCTGCCGTATAGATACTGATGGAACTGTTCTACAGCTTTGACTATGGCGAGCAACTCTTTCCTGGTGACACAATAATTCCTCTCCGGTTTAGACAGGCTCTTGCTCCAGTACGCCACTACACGTTCTTGGCCGTCTATTTCTTGGGACAAAACAGCACCAACACTTTCATTACTCGCGTCGGTGTCGAGAATAAATGGTCGGTCAAGCTGAGGATACGTCAGGATTGGAGCAGATGTTAAAGCCTCCTTTAAGTTGTTAAATGCATCCTCGCATTCTTTTGTCCACAAGAACTTTTGGTTGCTCTCTGTCAGCTTGTGAAGTGGTCTTGCGATGGAAGAAAAGTCCTTCACGAATTTCCTATAGTAGGTGCAAAGCCCTAGGAAGCTTCTCAGCTGATGGACATTTTCGGGACGTTTCCAGGATTTAACGGCTGATACCTTTTCAGGATCCGTGCGCACACCTTCTGCAGAGATGACATGTCCCAGGTAAGTCACTTCCTTTCGGAACAATTTGCATTTAGCGGGACTCAGCTTCAGATTGGCTTCTTTCAGTTTCTGAAGCACCTTCCTAAGATTTTCTAAATGTTCTTCAAAACTCTTTCCGACGATGATGATGTCGTCCAGGTATATGAGGCAGGCTTCGTAGGAAAGGCCTTTCAAAACAGTTTCCATAAGACGTTCGAATGTTGCCGGCGCATTACACAGTCCAAACGGCATCACCTTGAATTGCCAAAGCCCTTGTCCCGTAGTAAATGCCGTCTTTTCTAGGTCTTCAGGCTGTATTTCTACCTGCCAATACCCACTCTTTAAATCAAGTGTTGAGAACCACTTGCTGCCAGAAAGAGTGTGTAGAATGTCGTCAATTCTAGGAAGAGGGTAACTGTCTTTCTTCGTAACCTCATTCAACCGGCGATAGTCGACGCAAAATCTTGTTGAGCCGTCTTTCTTTCTGACTAGGACGATGGGAGATGCACATGGACTTACTGAAGGCTCGATGACATCGCTTTCTTCCATATCTTTTAACAGTGTTCGCACCTCTTCCTGTTTAGCAAACGGTAGACGTCTTGGATGTTGCTTGATCGGGGCATGATCGCCGGTATCTATTCTATGTTGTGTCAAACTAGTTCGACCCACGTCAGAAGACGAGCGGGAGAAAACAACTTGAAGAACTTTAATGACGCGATCGGCAGCATTCCTCTCTTTATCGTTTAATTGCGCATTCTGCAATAAGTCCGATGTAATTCTCTCTGAGGTCACGAATTCTTGGATGTTACTCTTTCTTTCAACGGTGCTTACTGGAGTACATGCTGCAACCACTTCACCTTTCTTAATAATTCTCCCTTTCTCAGTTACATTGGCGACTCTCACCGGGATAACCGTTCTGGATAGGTCGACGAGTGTTGAGGCTACTAGTACTCCTTTTGGGCTATTACAGTTATTGGGATATTCTATGATGCCGTAGCGGAAATTTCTGTTTTCGGCTATGGATCCAGGAAGTAAAATTTCTGTTCTTGCCGGTATTGTGATATTGTCTTGTGCTATGATTTTATGGACAGATTTAACTTCATCATTGATTCCAAATAACACTATGTCCTCAGATGTAGAATGCAATTCGTTATTTTTAAAGTCCAAGGAAAAATTATATTTCCTTAGAAAGTCCAATCCGAGTATGCAAGAATCAGTGATCTCTGCTACATATGCCGTGTGATGGTAAGCGGCACTTCCAAACGTGATGTTAGCATTTACTTTTCCATCGATGTTGATCTTCTCACCGGACACAGTCTGTAGGGTAACGCAGGGCGGCGTCCAGATAAGTTTGCTTCCCAGTTGTTGAGCCAAATCTTTTCGGATGATGGTAACGTTGGCTCCTGTATCTATCGTCATATTGCAGGGAACTCCATTAATATGTCCTATTATGAAAAGTCCTTTACTGCCGCCTCTCACTGCAGAAATCTGAAGCGCTTTAAACTGGGGCTTTTCATGATCTGGCAACCTCCGCCCCGCGAGATGGCCACTAATTAGTTTCCCTGCTGTTTGTTAGGAGCGGTCTTAGCATCCGTGCCCTGGGGTGTTCTGCAGTTTCGTCGGATGTGTCCTTCAACACCGCAGTTCCAGCTCTTTACAGTCGGTTTCTTGTCACCAATATTCTGTCTCAAGGCGTTCAGTTGTCTAGTTAAATCGTCTAGACGAGCAGTGACTTGATCCCCTGGCTCCTGGACTTGAGCAGCTCTAACTGGATGGCGGTCTCGACGGGTGGCTTGCTGGGCTGCCTCAAATTTCATGGCATACACTGAAGCGCTTTTCAGATCTTTAACATCCGCCATTCGCAGTGCTTTCTGTATTTCAGGGTCCCGGATGCCATCGATGAAATATTGCAGGGACAGGATTTCCCCTTTTTCTGTCGGGCACTCCGAAAAGGCGTGATGTGACAGCCTTTCAACATCCGTGGCGAGCTCCTGAAGCGTTTCGGTGAGCTTCTGTTGACGAGATTTTAATTGGTGCCTGCTGTAGTCTTTTAAACATTTCTCGCCGAAGAGCAGCTCCAAAGCGCCGGATAGAGCTTCGAAATCCAGCCTTTGATTTTCGGGAAGCGTCTGCAGGATATCCGCTGCGTCTGCTCTCAGAGAAGCGGCGAGATGACAGGCCTTAGCTTGGGAATCCCATCCATCCGCATCCGCAACGATAGAAAATTGTGTCCTATACACCTGCCAGGAGGTCTTCCCATCATATGTAGATAGTTTCAGAACGGAACGAGCAGGCATCGATAAAAATTTAAAACCTTCAGAATTGTTTCCTACCGTCGCTATGCATTTCTTTAGGCTGTCAACTTCTTTGGCGACGGCAGCAGAAACCCCATCATCAATTTGTTGTTCGACGGGAGAAACTCTCTCTTCTCTATGTTCTTTTACAGAAGAAATTCTTTCTTCTACTTGTTCTTTTACCGAAGAAACTCTTTCTTCTATTTGTAGTTTCATTCTACTTTAGTTTCAACCGCGTCTATTCTGCCTTCCATAGCCTCAAATTTATTTTCTATTACGCAGGTAATTTCTCTTTTCATTTCGTCCTGACCTGCTTTCATCTCGTCTTTAAGGGATTTCATCTCTTCCTTAACGCATTCCTGGCCCAATTTCATTTCTTCCTTAACGGATATTTGACCAGCATCCATTTTCTCTTTAATTTCTTCTTTAAAATATGTTTGGCCAGCTTCCATCTTTTCTTGTACAGCTTTTATATCTTCCTTAACGGAGTTGACGGCTCCTTCCATCTTTTCTTGGAAAGCAGCAAATGCAGTCATCATTTGCCTGAATTGTTCTTCCATCGCTCTTGTTATTGGCATTCAAACCCCACTCCTGACACCAAAAATTGTTGCGTGCGTACGGGTTCGTTATGAAATGAATGCACAAGTCCGATGAAAAAGAAATAAAAATTTATTATTATCACAACAAAAATGCTTAAATTTTCTCAAATTATCATGCAGTATTACAATATCTCACAGTAGTTATCTTTTAACTACTCAAATGTCCAATAGAACTTAATTCAAAACAGCTAAAGAACGCTAATCCGCGAATTCGCTATAATCGACAAGAGCAGTTTTCTAAATAACAACAAACTAAGCAACTACTACAAACTGAGATGTTTTCCTCCTTTTATAAGATTTTAAAATCACGTGCTAGAATTTTCCAGTACTTTCTCGAAATCAAAAAGAGATATTTATTTATTTAATGCACGCGCTCTTGTATTTTCAATTTTCCGGCTTAGCTTTCTTTTAATATTCGTCACGCGCTGCACTGCGCGAGAAATAAAACTATTTAATTTATAATTGAACTAACATTAGCTTTTTAAATACCAAATTCGTAACAATATCTATTAAATTATTTTCATTTCTAATTCCCAACATCTTGAATCCCACCTTTACTTATTTTGTCTCCGCTTCAACATAAATAATTACAGAAGTTGAATGTGTAGGTGACTCAACGAAATCATAGACTGAATGTCAGTTCGTGCTTGCTTAGCTGTGTCGAGTCGGTTCTTCCGTTTTGTTGACATTAAGTTCGACAGATCATGAACGAGTCCATTTTAAAATTTAACGAAGCTGGTTCTCTATTTGCATATAGGCATATAGGAAGTTCTTTATTTTCATATAGGCTATCATCTATTTGCATATAGAACAGAACTGATGATTTTGCAAATAGAGAATTTTAGAAAACACAAGAATAATATTTTCAGAATTTTTCAGAATCTGGCGCTAAACCGTTAGGGGCGCAATTACTTGAGGAAACACGGTATAAAACAACATTGCTATTTCTGTGTTCTGAACACATTTTTTATTGAAAGTCTTGTTTTATTCCTTATATATGCTTCTCATAATTATATCAGGCTATATTAGTTCAGAAAGTAACACGAAAAAGATACATATACACTATACAAATGTCACATTATTAAAAATTCTGAATCACCTTTAAAATAGCAGTTTAATATTGATATATCGATCTATCTAACATTTGAATGCAGATTTGATTGCCATTGTTTTCGAATTTGCTAGTTTCTATGCATCGGATATGTAACAGAGATCCAAAAGTTTCAGTAAGATGTTTGCACTATTTCGACACTGTGTTTAGAACTCACGAAATTTTGTTATAAAAATAAAATTTATCATTGCCTTAAACTGGTTTCATTGCTAATTATGCATAAAATACATCTCAGTTATTCTCACCTTTTTTTGGAGATCGCAGGTTCAAGAAAGCACACTAATTTATGTTTAATCTAATACTGATAAGAATGTATTTTACAAATGAAATAATTAACTTCAACTCAACCAGAGATATGTAGCAATCGTGTCGAATTTTGTTTACTGTAGTATAGATAAGAAGTGCATTATTTTTTTCTTCTGTATTAAAATCCAAAAAGACAGCTGAGTTGTTAATGATATTGTAATATCATTAACAACACAGCTTGAGATAAATCATATTTATGGGTGCAAAGTCCCAACATTGGTTTGGTTGCTAATACCGTTGAATGTTGCTAATTTGATCCAGGTTCCAACCTGGTAATCCAGCTAACTAGATGAACAGTTTTCATGATCATCTTTATTTGTAAGATGAGTACTAATTTTCTAAGAAAGTTCTCGAAAGCATCCCACTCTCTAGCAGATACCGTTACGTTCATTCCTGTATTCAAATAACTTAAAGGCTGGAAAAAAGTCAGTGGTGTCTTTACCGGGATTCAAATCATGGCTCTGCCACTTGTCAGCTGGATGTCTTCACCACATACACAATAATAGCAGGCAAAAAATTTGCAATATTTTTTAATATTAAGTTAAACGAAAATCATTCCGTAAATATGTAATTAAGATGTATACAGAAGTGATTTAGTGTTGGACTCCCGCTCCTCAAAAGAAAGGGAAAAAATCTGATGTGTACACCACATGACTTCCTTGTACGGAATATTAAATTATACGCATTTGTTTCTTGCATTTCTTTTAAACTTATTGGATTTAATTAAATCAACTTCGCCGACAGCGCATAAACCACAATAGAATAAAGGCATTCTTTAAAATTCACTCTATTTGTTTAACATAGCGACACTCTGGCACTAGGTTCACTTAACAGTATTACATTTCATTCATATTATAACTCAGAATGCACAAAATGTATATCACTTAAAGAATTATCTAATCGTTGCCACATGTTCTTTTCAAATACTATAATAAAGCTAGAACGATGTAAAAAAGAAATTAAGCTAACAAAACAAAAAAGAAACAGTTTTTCACAGACGATTGAGTACTTCTCATTCTTCAATTAATTCAGTTTTCACTTCGCGACAAGACAAAAATACATAAAAGCTCAAAATATCTGTACTAAAAATTACTAATTATTAAAAATTAAATTACTAATTATTAAAAATTAAGTAAATCTTAAACAATTATTTCCTTGAAAAAATTCCAGAAAGGATTAAGCGTGATTAAATTCGCAATAATAAATGAAGGCGTTATTTTTGTTGTTGCGAAGCTTAGTCTCTCTAAATTGGCAACAAATCTACAATTCTGCTGTTTCAAATGTAAACAAATATGTCCGCCATGTTATTTAAAACTTAACCGCAATTAAACAGCTTTTAAATTGTTGATAATTGTACAAATATTGCTTCCAGAATTACGAAAGGCATAAAAACTTTAACCGGAAGATAAAAACAACATAATTCAATCATTTTTAAAGCAAAAAATGTACAATTTACAAACATATAAGAGTAAAGAAACTGAGATCACTGTGCCGAGTAACAAAGTGGATATATATATAAATATAGTATTTATGTACGTTTGGTGCGGCCGATTGCAACCAAAATACCAGGTGCACATCTACATGTTATAGCAGTACCTATATACAAAATTTCAACGTTCTGAGGCTACTCCTTTTTGAGTTATGCGAGATACGTACGTACGCACGAACGTACGTACAAACGCCACGAAAAATTCTCTTCAGAATTAATTTTAAAGCAGTTTTATAATTTTTTGGAGGAAACGAGCCTTTTATTCTGTCCTTACGGACAGATATCACGCAAAAACATCGTTAAATTGCATTCGATAGCAGTCAAAATGGATATTTTCGTTGAAATATGCTGCCTGAAACTTTTCGCGATTACAATACTTCCTTTTTACTTCGTACAAGGAAGTAAAAATGTTGTTTCTGTTAGTACAGAACTGGTGAATTTGATTTTTTAATTTGGTTGAATTATTGCATAAACATTATTAACATTTAAAGAACATTCAAACTGTTCGTAGAGAAACATACAAATGGATCTGCATTACAACCTGGGGTTGTAAATCTGCATAACTGATACTGTTACATCTTTCCTTCGACAGCTATCTGTCTAGAGCCGACAAATTACCTGTTCTTAGATATTTTGGCATTCCATAGAGCATAAAGCATAAATAATAAATAAATGCATAGCAAAATAAAAACAGATATGTAGTTATAGTGTCATTATTTAGAAAATATCTAAATAATTGATATGAAACAAAAATACAAATGAAAAATCTGAAAGGATTTAGATTTTGTCGTCACATCAGAAGATGGGTAAAGATTTTTTATGATGTCATTGGGCTCGCAATTTCTCTATCTGCTCTTAGACTTACTTACGCTGTCACTTTTTTGTCTTTCTGCATTATTATTAAACATACCTTTCTGCGTAATTATACCAGAAAAATGTCAAAACCAGAAGCGCAAAATTTTTATAAAACAGCATGTCTTTAGAATTCCCAGTGCAGTATTATATGTTGCCCCACATTTTTCACCCAGAAGGGTTATTATTTTCGAACCTGTATTTTGCATCCAATCAATTTTTATTACCCTTTTAACTATTCAAATGAATAGCCGCAAGCGCGGCCAGCCGTCTAAAATAATTACTATGAAAAATAAAAAATCTATCCATGGTCATTTCACAAGTTTAAGAAGTAGTTAATAAAAGAGACAAAGAATCGTATTTATTGCTTTTTGCTTTGCTTGCATCGCTTAGTTTGTTCATCTATGTCAGACACATTAAGTTTTAAAAGAAAAATGAAACATCTTACAATTTAACAAATGAGAAGATATTGGCTCTCGATTTCAGAGTGGGATGGTGCAATTATTAGAGTTTCAGCGTTCCTGTGCATGAGGCACTAACCCTATACGACGAAGTAAAATAATTTGTTTTTACCAATGGCCAGATGACAACAAACTGGTGCGTGGAAGTTAAAAGTATTTTATGCCAACTTCGGATTGTAATGGTGCAGTCAAGAGGGCTTCAGGGGTCCTGTGTAGGAGGCACTACATGTGTCGAATAATTCGTTTTTTTGAGTCATATCAGTTCAAAGAATATCCATCATAGCAGGTCCTTAAGTAAAAAAAAAAAAAAACAGTTTTTCAGGGTTTGTTGTTGGTATTGTTGTTGTATCTTATCTCAGTTATGTGACAGTAACATCAGAACTAAGCCCACGATACTTATCATGGGCTCAGTTATGTGACAGTAACATCAGAACTAAGCCCACGATACTTATCGTGGGCTCAGTTATGTGACAGTAACATCAGAACTAAGCCCACGATACTTATCGTGGGCTCAGTTATGTGATAGTAACATCAGAACTAAGCCCACGATACCTATCTTGGGCTCAGTTATGTGACAGTAACATCAGAACTAAGCCCACGATACTTATCGTGGGCTCAGTTATGTGACAGTAACATCAGAACTAAGCCCACGATACCTATCTTGGGCTCAGTTATGTGACAGTAACATCAGAACTAAGCCCACGATACTTATCGTGGGCTCAGTTATGTGACAGTAACATCAGAACTAAGCCCACGATACTTATCGTGGGCTCAGTTTTGTGACAGTAACATCAGAACTAAGCCCACGATACCTATCTTGGGCTCAGTTATGTGACAGTAACATCAGAACTAAGCCCACGATACTTATCGTGACAAAGAGTGCAAGACTGCGCCTGTCGCGGGCAAGAGTCTTGAGCAGCATACATTTGACAGCTCAGTCCCCCCCTCCAATTTGGATGGAAAGCACCTCTGGGGCGGACTGAAACGAGGTTCTCCCACCCCTCTTACACTATCAACAACCTCTCGGCAGGTCTTTCGACTCGCCGCGTATTTAGAATGTCCATTTGCCGCACACACGCTATACTTTAATAAACATTTATGGCTTCTCTGGAATTCGGACCCGGGCCCTTCGCTACGTTACTCTGCATTGCTGACCACTACTCCGGTTGGATGGCGCAAAGTTTACATTCTGAGAGTAAGATGTAAGTAAAAACAGCAAGCAAGACAACATTTATTTGCTTGCCGTTAGATCATATTTATGTGAAGGAACGTGCTGGGCTTTTTATATTACCAGCATCGTATCTAGCATAAACATAATCGCTAATAATTTCCTTATGAATTGAGGAAGAATTTTCAAAGAATTTCTTCGTTAACTTATACATTTTACTTTGGATACCTTTAGTACTGAATGTTACCACACATTTTTTTTTGTATTCGCTGTATTTGTCTAAATATTATACACGACTATAGAATTTGTTGGCAACACCCATTTATTTGAATTGCCATACTTTTTTATTTTCGCTATATTCTTCCTTTACAAATAATACTTTGAGATAAAATTTGGTGACAGCATTTTAGAAATAAAGATGTACACACTTTTGTCCATTTCATTTGTCATGATAGGGGCAAACGTTTGAGGTCCGAAGTTAATATCATCTTTTATGCCAACAAATGGCCACAAACCACAAACATTTTCATAAATAACATCAATACACCTCATAGCTAAGTTTTGCAAATATTTTTTTTACCATTCCATTACCTCGATCCGAAACGATAAGAATCATAGTTTGAAAAATCTTGGTGTAGAATAATTATAATACAGTATTCTATTTCGGTTATGGCAATTATAATAATCTCTTAACGTTAGATAATCTAACGTTAAGAGATCCTCCGATTGACAGCTATGATTACAAGTTAATAATTGTTATACTATATAATCTAATATCCAAATTTATCTAGATAGTCATTTTTGAAACTAAAGAGGAAAATGCTTATAAAAAGTCTTAGCTACCATGTACAATAATACTTTCTAATTCTTTGATTTTCGTTAATAGTTCGAGTATAATCGTTGTCTTAGGTTTCCAATATTCTTTTTAAAATATCTTTAACTACATGCTTTTATGTTTATATAAGAATTCTGTTACTTGACGCTTGGAATAAGCAATTGGTACCTCGCCTTTTGTTGGTTAACGTTGCATGGTTAGCTTTCATTCGCTGTAAAATTGCCCTTTTAATATTTCCAACTTAATATGAGGATATTTAATGCCATAATTCAAAGTAAACACCTTTTCCAGCTAAATCTGGAAAATCTTAAATTGACTGCATGAGAAATTTGTAAAAAAATCGTAATAACGGATTGTTAATATTATGTTACCATAAAATTCAAACTGAAAGGAGATGAGCAAATTTTTTGTTCTCACTATAAAGCATCCAGTTCCTATTAAAATACCCCACAATAAAATAGCCCGTGATAAAAAAGCGCATAGTAAAATAACCTAAATCAAAAGCTTTTGAACTGTTCAGCAAAATGTTTTAAATTTTTTTAGTATTCGGAAAAAGAATAAACCTCTGGATGATTTTAATACTTACTGGCCAGTTTTCCTTGACTTGCACGCTATTATAAGTCATGGAGAGATTGATAGTTTTTCGTCTTAATTGGTATATCGAGATAAACCCAGACGGGTTTTAGAAGATTCCAATCATTAACAACAGGTCGCCTTCCTGGCCAATCCATGAAAGATGCCTTGGATCGCCGACATTCTGTCTTTAGCCTGGTTAGAGACTTCGAAGCCGCTTCTGATAGGGTCTGGAGATTAAGATCTATCCAGAAACTACAATCCATAGGTGTTGATAGCAACATGCTGTTGCGAATCACATATTTTTCTTTCTCAGCGCGCACAACTGGCTTTGGAGATCGCAGTTCGAAATTTAAGCAAAATGAAACTGGTCTAAGACAGGGCACTGTAATTATCCTCATCCTGTTTAATATTTGTATAAATGACCTCCCTTACATGATGATTTCTGATGGATTGACAAAATAGGCTCTATTTCCAGACGATCATGTCCTTTAGTGTAGCTCTGTGAAAAAAGACGAAACCGAGCTTAACAGGATTTTCAATTTAACTCTGAAGCGACTTGAACATCGGTGCTATACGTCCGTTAACGTAAATAAAACTGTCAGCCAATTTTTCACTCTTAATCAGCAAAATTTTTTTTTCCAAACTCCTCTTTCAGAGTAGACATAGGCAACTTAATGGTTTTTCAATGTACTTAGGCTGCATGTTCTACAACAAGCTAACTTGAAGGAGACATGTTATCTTAAAAGCAGAAAAAAAGTCCCTAGATTTAACCCTTAATTTCCCAACAGAAATTTAAAGTCAAATCAATAAAATCACTCAGTCCTAACGTGACGTTTAAGCCCCAAATTTAAATTTAAGAAAAGGGAGTAAAATTGTTATAAAAATTTTATAAGTTTAATGTGACATGTTTCTCATGCATAAAGAAATGTCATAAAAGTTACAAACTCTTTTTCAAAAAATAACGTAATTTGGGACATAAAGGATTAAACGACAGAGCGAATTTTAATGAGGCTGTAACAGAGAAACTTTAAACTAATCTTATAAAATGTGTATTTATTCAACTTACAAAATGTAAACGGTCTTAAACTACCGTAACGATGTGATGGCTTCTGATCGAGTGATTAACAGGCACAAAACTTTTCAAACCAGGTTTTACGAATCATTTCTAGAGGATTCAAGACCACGCCTGTGTTGGTGATGCAGCTACTGACAAAAAAAAATTAGTTAATGTTGTAGAGGTATTAGGATTTTTTCGGAAGCAGGCAAAATGAAAAATTAGCAACCGGGAATCAAATCGCGGACCTCTGGAATACGCGCTCGCGCACCACACCGTGAAGCCATGCCAAGAAGGCGAGAGAAATACCTTATATACTCCCCCTTTGAAAGGGAGACTGGGATTTTTATGGAACCCAATTTTCAAATTCTGATTGTGAAAAGTCATCATCCCACACCCTTCTAGTTCAGGCGCCACTGTAGAGACACTTGGATTTTTTTGGAAGCAATAGAGATTGAAAAATATGCAACGCCTTCGCCGGGAATTGAACCGCAGACATCTGGAATACACGCCCAGCGTGCAGACCACCACACCACGAAGGCATACCAAGAAGGCTGGAGAAATGCCTTTTGATGTAATTTAAAAAGATACAACTTTTTTTTTTATAACAGGTAATTAGGCTCCCTAACAATTGTTTTTGGCAAGCTTGCAATGACACGTAAGAATATAACCTGAAAAATGCAAATGGGTTTTAACCAATGTATGCATTATATTGACTGTTTCCATTTAACAATAAACCTATTTAATTACTCACTCTTGTTAACCCCTTGGACAACATGAACTTTGATGTAAGACTGGACCTAAATCAGAAAATAAAAAAGTTAGACTCTTGTCTTGAAGCGCTCCGTGTGATTGCTGTGGAAACTAATATACGATCGCTATACTATTTATGAATGGCTTCGCATCTAGATGGTTTTCTTCTGGACTCTACTGAAGAAGCTTGGACTGGTAATTTTTGTGAACATTTTTATTTTTATCTGGCAGTTGGAAACTATACAACGCATTGTAATTGCGAACTGAAATGGGAAAATGAACCCTTTTGGAAAAAGAGGTTGCAATTTAATTCAGAGACCAAATAGAAATTTACCCATTCAATCTTCAAAACTGTGGATTAAAAGAATCTTCAGACGGTCCTTTCATACAATGTCTGCTCACTCGTATTGTACTAAATCATGGACTCTCTTTAGTACCAATTCCAATCTTGTTCTGGATGCTCCTCGTGCAACTGTGGTGGCCATTTTTACACTGTTGACTGGACGCGAATGTTTTCGTGTCCATTTATTTCGTTTTATTATTGCCGACTTTTCTGTGTATATTTTGGATTCAACTGAACAAGAACAGCTGCTTATATAGACAAATGCTTCGCATTTTATCATTTTAATTATCTATAGAAAAAAATATTGGACAGCACGCAGCCTAATAACCTAGTGGCAAGCTGGCTGGCTTTAATAAATAAATATTTAAAAAATTAATATCTAAATATATGCTAAAAATATAAACGTTCAAATTTGATGTTATGATTTATCCTTATGTAATGTAAGCAGACAAAAGTTTTCTAATGGCACTACGAGAGATAGTTATCATGTGATGTATATGTGACTGATAAATTCACGGTAATGTAATATAAGGTAAAATATTATAACTATCAAAAACTTTGGAACGCGTCTGAAAAAACATTTCGAGTAATATATTAACATACATACAAACAGGTATAAGTTTTAAAACTTACATACATGTATATAGTTTTATTCTTGTTTGAACCAATAATTTAAATCCCGTTTATCATCGGTAGACGGAATTTGATGACCAAGAAATCGATAGAGGAAAAATATGTGCGCCAAACTTTCATTCCTTGAGCAGGTTGAAGGAGTATTCATGTGAGAAATATTGCTCGATAAATTTGACAGAAATTTTTGAAACAAATATCATGTTTTTCTACGTATAATTTTATATGTATGTCTATCTGTGTATATCATGTAACAAATTGTGATAACTTTACCAAGCGTCTTTTACCAAAAATGATTTTATTTTTTTAATTTTGTTTTTTCTTATACTTAAACAATTTATTTCTTCTTCAGCATTATATCCAGATCCATTACTTAGAATCTTTGTTCTGCTTATAAATTTGATTTAAGTGTTAGTTTAGAAGAAATATTAGGTAATTTAAAGCTGTTTCATTTCATAATGTACTTAATGTGAGCCGTATAGCTGGTATAGTGGTTAATAGCACATACCACTATACCAGCTACACGGTATAACCTGGCCCCATTGGTAGAGCAGTCGCATACTGCTCTACCAATGGGCCCAGGTTCGAATCTCCTAAAAGCCATGGATGTTTGTAACAATATACAATCTCTGCATGGCAAGGGGACGTCTCATCTATGGTAAAGTGGTTAGGGGAGCCTACTGCGGTTAGGGGAGCGAACTCGATTTCGAATCCCTGATAAGAAATAGATGTTTGTAAATGGATGGATTCCGTGCGGCATGAGGTTATTCTAAATATGCGTGTCGTGTGCTTTGGGGGAAGGGGAGAGGGTTGGGAGACCTAATGACCACACCCTGGGATGCTTTCCCTCAAAATGGAGGTGGAAAATAGAAGTCCAACCTCTCTTTGGAGTAGGCTCTGACAACTATTGCTCCATGTAATATAGACACGGCAAGAACAACAACACACATACCAAGGAGACACTCAAAATATATGACTAGCTGAAATTCCTCTCAAGAGTTGTGGGTAAGGGAAAAACGGTGGGAGACCCTCGGACAGTCCCCGTAATTTTGTCCATTAAAACGTAGCTATAATGTGTTTGAACTTCACAAATCCGGAAATTCACGATTTTAGAAAGTAAGAAAACATCCAGAATTCTGTCTTTATCCCGATCACAAGCACTCCTGATCTGGATCCTGCAGCATTTTATTGGATTATTTGATTAGATAAAAATTATATTAGCGATATTTGTCTAGAGGAAGGGATATTTTGTGCAGAATTTTCTAGAGGAAACAGGCTTGAATTTACATTACATATGGGAGCAAACCATGGAAACAAACGTGCAGCCAGCCCGTGTTATCTGAATACGGGTTCAAACACTAGCATTAAATTTAGTGCGGCGAGATTACATTTGTACGATCAATGATAAAATTCTGGTGTTATAAACACTTCTAACTGTATTAGTACTTAACGTAAAGCGTGTGTTCGATTTATAACCATGCGCTATATTAGTATGCTTATGCACGTATTAAAAATGATCATTTTTAAAATAAGTCCAATTTTATTAATAACATAATTACTCTTTATTAATAACAGCTTCAAATTCGAAATAAATTATTTAATTAAATGCATTAAGCGAAATTTTTTGGAACATTTTTTAGCTGTCAGTTTGAAATAAATCTTCTCCGTAGTGCATTAACTAATTAGTGAACAACGATGGATATTTTACGTACCTTTTATTATGCATATAGGTTGCTCACATTAGCATTACTCATTTGAAATTCCATTTTACTTAATCTCCCAAAAAATTTTATAACAAGTGCTAATTTATACCAAGAATATCATAAATAAAGCTCGTTTTGTACAACTTAACCGTTATCGATTGCAGCTTTTTAACTATACGTTTTTAGTGAATTATTTATTACAGCAAGCAGGGAGGAAATTAATGATTATTATAGAATTTTACTTAACTCTAAAATTACCTCCTTTCCGGGTAATTTCTGTTTTTTATTTTTTTTAAATCGGTAATATTCGTTTTTAATATTTTGATATATGTCATCTTATAAAATTTTATGTTAAAAATGCAGAAGAAACCTACGTTTTAAAAGTGAGTTTACTTTGAACTGAATTTTAAATTGTTCCGATAGTAAATATTTAGTTTAATGAGTTGGTGTTAACAAATATTATGCTTTTCTAAAAAGACAATGATTGTTATTTTCTTAACATTTCTTAGTTTCATATTCATATGTATATCATTAAAATAAATTTTAAAAATAGTTTTAAAACTGATCCAAATTCAATTCCAAATGTTATGCAAAAGTCATTCCAAATGTCATTCTGAGCAGTATTTCTGCCTCTTACAATAAAACATTGTCAGTTTCTTTTCACAAACCACCACTGCTGTGAAAGCATTCAATTCGTTATGTAAAAAGGCTTTCGTGGATTTCTATTATTCCGTTAGACCCTCCCCTTTTATCCAAAGCTCTCTTTAAAATATTATGAGTTCAAACTTCCCACAAATGGTTGTTCCAGTGTATGGAGTGGTCATAAAAGAAATTCTCCTATATATGAACTCCCAATGACTAATCCGCTCAACCAATTAAAATGAAGTTTCATATATTATTATTCCAAGTTGTGGACTCCAGATTATGAGATTTTAGGGAAATAGAGCTTTCACAGTTACAAGTTTTAGTGAAAACACTTCGAAATTTTCGAATGGAAGTACCACGTTTTTCTGCACAAATTTATCAGAGCACTGAAAAACCATAAATGGTTTTGGAAGAATTCAGGTATGAAAATAATTGTTGGCGTAAGGCATTTGCAAAAACATGCATTTAAAAGGACGAATAAGACTTTAATACCAACTTATAATATAATAAATTTATCAATACGACTTTAATACCAACTTATAATATAATAAATTTATCAATACGACTTTAATACCAACTTATAATATAATAAATATATCAATAAGATTTTAATACCAACTTATAATATAGTAAATATATCAATAAGACTTTAATACCAACTTATAATGTAATAAATATATCAATAAGACTTTAATACCAACTTATAATATAATAAATAATCAATAAGACTTTAATACCAAATTCCGACCTCATCTTTTATATCTATGCTCTTAATCAAGAGTACTGCTTCATGAATAGTTAAAATCTCAGCTTGGAATATTGAAGCACCAGGTAATTCAAATTCACATTCAAGAAAATATTCAATGTAAATAAACACACAGAAGTTGGCACACGAAATTCAGTCCACCTTTTTAACCATTATTGAGTATTTTCATTCTGGAATTTTGAATCATACTTTGATATAAACTATGTTGAAAATACCACTGTAATAAATAGAATTATACTTACAAATGGCAGTCCGTCAAATTACATAAGATAATACATTGATTATATTTCTTTTTACTCAATAATCCTGATTCAAATCAAGGTGCAAGTACAGAAAAAACAAAAGTTGCAACAAAGTTAAAGCGCTTTTAGAATTCAATAGAACTTAGTAATTTAATTTCTTTTAATATTAACAAAAAAAATTGCTTTACATTGAAATGTGTAAAATTCATTTGAAGAAATTTGTTACAAAAACTACATAATTTTGTATATGTCCTCAGTTAGAATTGTAAAACTGCTACGAATCGATTTCAATTTACGTCAGAAATCAGGTAACGTGATTTCTGACGTAAATTTTAGTGATTTTAGTGAGTGATTACATTTATACATAATCTTACCTATCTAACTTAAGGTATAAAAAGTGTTGCTGCAAACTGTCGACTCACAGTCGACAATATGTCGATCATGGGCATGGAAATTCAGAACTAACAGAACAGATAAAGAGGAGATGTTAAGTCTTTTTAGTAGATCCATGAGATAGAAATATTTGTTGAAAACAATTAGAGATAGCTCCAGTAAAACCTCAAATATATCCCATACAAGTGCGGTGTATCAAATTCTATCAGCACATTTTGTTTTACAAATTTCCTGTTTATAAGTTTAAAAAACGTGCAAGAAATCCAGATTCTTTCACTGAGTAGTATTTAAAATATTGATAATTTAAAAAGCTGAAGTGCGCCGCTGAAATCGAAGCCTAATTGTTTTTATCCTGAATTTTAACTTCATTTTTCCTTTTGCACTTAGGAAAGGACAAACTACAAATAGAATTTTCCGTGGAATATCTAGCGCACATGCATACCCATAAAAACACGATTTTGAAAATTTCTTAATTCCCTGAAGTGTAAACAATTCTTCAGTAACCACTTAACCACAACACACATGGAACAATGCTTACAGGGTTACTAAGCATCTGACGTCACATGAAAGTGTAGCATTCGCAGAACTGGCAACTGATTAGATTTTAAGAATGTATCGTGACCACATTTTGCATATGTAACTGTACAGAGAAGGATTGAATGGAATTTTCTCTTAACTTTTATAGCATCCCCTTTTGCTGTAACCTATGCATTAAGCTGTTTGGCAGTATTCTGAAATGTGTTAGATTCTTGAGTAGGATGCATCTGTAATGGTCGAAAATTATCGAATATTACAGAATGCGTAGTCCTTTAATGATCGTTCAAACCTAAAGGGAGAAATCAACATTTCATTCATTAGCAAGCCATAATATGTTGAAATGACAATGACTCGTTCGATGTCCATAATGAATCTCATTTAATGCGTTTGAATGCATCGAGTTCTAATACAAATGCGAGCTGTTTATGGCTGTCCTTAACACGTGATTACGAACTTCGTTAGTTATTAAGTGTAAAACGTGTTACTGAATATCAAGATTACAAATGCGCGGTAAAATTAACAGTAGTTCTTTTGATATTGAAGCCATGTGCAGCCAAAGTTGCTAAAGAGAAACATTCAGTAGTAAATATTTAAATTTTTCCTTTTTTGCAAGATTTTCCTACATATTTCGCTTTTCAATTATCCTCATTAATGGAGGTAATCTTTAAGATAACCTGCCTCAATGTGCTAGAGAATTTATCAACCCTACTTAATGGGAGAATATGATATTTTTGTTATTAAATTATGGTAATGTTCTTCAGTAACGCAATTTGTTGAAATAATAATTAGGAATAATAATAAAATTCTGCCAATGATAATATGAACTATTTGTTGCTCAGTAAAAGTTTACTTTCACGTGCATGATTCCAAAAATCTCAAAATGTTAATGTACATCCTTAGTTGTTAAATTAAATTTTAACAAAAACTGTCAATCGCAAGTTTCTACCACACAGGCACGCTGTGAGGGAGGAGAAATTTCGTTGTACATATACAAAAGAACATGCAAGTAACATCACCTAGAGACAGTAATTATTTCTTTTGCGCGCTGCAATAATTGGGAAAATATTGTTAACTTTAGTGTTGTATAGAATACGTTTCATTTGACTTTAAAGGTTTGGAATTACTTTTTGAACATAGTTGAAATTGAATTGCTTGAATATCTCTACTTGATTTAAACCATTTCTTACATACATTAAAGCTTGGGTCAGTTCTTCAACATGTGTTTATGTGACACAGAATCAAGTAAACAACATTTCGCCTAAAATTTAGGTAAAAATAACTCACCGAACAAATATTAATCATAAGTAAAAAACAAAAATCAGCGTTTTGCTAAATTTGCAAATACAACGCTGGTTTTTGTTGTTTGACTTCTAAATTAACGTGTCACCTAATTAGAATTTATATTTGTATTAAACATATTTGCAAATGAAGCAATGTGTGTCTATCATCAGAAAGTAAAGCGTGAATAAATTAAAGTCGCTCTGAGAATGGATTAAATAAATATATGATATGTTACAGAGCAAATAAATATATGATATGTAGAATGTTTCGAGGTGACTTGTTCCTTAGACCGACTAATTTTACAAGATCTTAAACGAACTTAAAAATTAAACTCATTTCTCTAAGAGAATCACCTCCACAATAGGAAGGAATACATTTGAAACCGTAAGTAGTCGTATGAGAGAGGAGGCTCACCAGCGGCGGAGCAGTAAAGTCGCTGAACACTGGTAGTTCGGTCCGAGGTTCGAATCCCGCGAACGGGCTGGCTGCATGGGCGTTTTCGTGGTTTTCCCCATGTGTAACGTGTATACGAGCCAGTTTCCCTTAGAAAGTCCTCCACGAAGGCATCCCTCCCCTTAGTCAGATAGTCCTAGTGTGCTTTGCCGTAATTAAATAAACCAAACCATATAAGAGAGGTTTCAATGTATTTTGCATTTTATTTTAAGAAATATTTCACATGGATGGAGAGTATACATACATAAAGAGGCAAATGTTTTCATTTGATATACAAATAAAGCCTTCAAAGAATAAATTTCATATAGATATAATCATGACCTGAAAATGGATAAAATCTGGAAACAGTCTTTGACACGTGTTCCGTTTTGAGAAACATAATAATTTTAATATCATTTCTACAGGCACCTCTTGCAGTGCTTATATTTAAAATATTGCCATTTGATCAAGCATAAAACGCTTAATTAATTTTTCAAATTCATTTCGTCGTTAGTTTTTCAGATTAAACTACATGAACATTCAAGTATGTTTCAAGCCAGTATTCGGATATATCAAATGGCAATATTTTAAGTACAAGCACTGCAAAAGGTACGTCCGGAAAATAAATTAAATGTTTAATGTTTCGCAAAACGGCAACACCTGTCAAAGACTGTTTCGAGATTTTATCCATTTTTCTCATCTGCTAATTTTCCAGTCATGATTATATCCCCGAATTTTATTTTTTGAAGGCTTTATTTTGTGTATCAAATAAAACATCTCACTCCATATCTAAGTATAATCTCCATTCATACGTAATATTTCTTAAAATAAAATTCAAAATACAGTGAAACCTCTCTCATACCATCACTAACGGTTCCAAATGTATTCCTTTTTATTGGAAAGGTGATCGTTTTAGAGAAATGAGTTTAATTTTTAAGTTTATTTAAGATCTTGGAAAAGTATCACTTTTAAAAATAGTCGTTCTAGGGAACAAGTCACCTCAAAACATTCTACATATCTTATGTTTGTTTGCTCTATGGCTTCTAATGTTTTTATCTGTTCTCAGAGCGACTTTTATTTATTCATGCTTTACTTTCTTATGATATGTATGCATTGCTTCATTTGCAAATATTTTAATATAAATATAAATTCCAATTAGGTGACACGTTAATTTAGAAGTCAAACAACAAAAATAAGCGTTGTATTTGCAAATTTTGAAAAACGCTGATTTTTCTTGTTTTTTGTCTTCTAAATTAATATTATAAATAAACAGATTGCAATTTAAACCTTTATTTTACTTGTGAATAGCAAACATTATTTGTACTAATTAAAACACGTCCAGCGTATATTATATCCATCTGTATTTTTTTTTTAATTCTAAGTTATCACACCCTACACAAATAATCTGTTTTTAAGTGCCTGATGAATTTTATTCTTGTTTTGTTGCACATTTTCTGTAGGACAAATGCTCGAGTAGTATCTACTAGCTCTTGCTTATGCTGAACATGAAATTGTTGACACAGATTCATATGATGATGAACTTTATATGGAAGACAGAGTGAATAACCTCATAAAAACTCAAAGTTCTTTTGATGGAGAATTATTGACTAGAGCGAATATACTATTACTATTACAAAAGAAAGCGGAAGCTGGGTGATAAACTAACAGCCAGATGTACTATTACAGAAGTAAATAAATAAGCTTCGAGTTAAGATAAAAATCTCTACGAAAATGCATTAATGTTTACTGGTAATTGGTACAATATGGCAAATGGAGAAAAAAACAAGTGATATTCCTAGACGAGAGGCTTCAACCAACAATGAATAAAAGATGCAAAATTAGACAGGATGAAGCTAGTAAGAGGCAGGAATTCAAGCAGAAGTCCATCATAATAAAGGAATGTATGAAGAAATGGCAAAAATGTCAGAAACCTTCCAAGAAGAAATTAGCTGAAATAAATCAAACAGATTTGAATCATTTAACAGCGACTTATAAACAATGGAAGAAGAGGGAAGAATTTCAAAGCATAACTTACTTAATAGAAAAAAGGAAAATTTTCAACATTTCTTTCAGAAGCCGGACGTTGATTTGAAAAACTTACAGACGATTTTAAAATGGTTTTGCACAGAAGACTTAGAACCACTATACAAATAAAGATTATGCTGCACACCTTCAAGATCACAACTGGAAAAATTTTAAAAGTTTATAATAGGAATAATTAATTTAAGCAAATTATATGAATGCTTCCAACTGGCAACAAAATGATAAAAAAATGAGTAATTATAGTAATGTTGCTTAGTTAAAATTAAGAAAAAATTCTAACTGCTTAAAACGTTTCGATAAGTTCCAGCAAACACAGCCAATTATTCGTTCATATCACCTATTATTTAATGCCCATTAATTGTTCATATCATATTTCTCGCTATTCATTATCTTATTATTATACTGTTATTCATTACATTATCGACCACGCTTTATTTTGGGCATATTTACGGTTTGAATGTAACGACTTGACTTACTAACAACGCGGAAATTAAACTATGAAAAGTTTTATCAAAAGAAGCTAAATACCATATTCCTTTGCGTATTTCTCCCTCACACATATTTTCTTCTTTAACGTTTTAGAGCCACGTTCCGAAATTTTATAAAAATATTCGCGTAATTTTTCCGTTCTTGAATGCGTTCTGAGAACAAGCTTCCTTAAATTTTATAATGGATTCATCCGCAAATACTGTTTTTTTTTTAATAAGAAAGACAAATCCTCGCAAACTAACTGCTAAAATTACGCCGAACTTTTCCTTTATCTTATAGCAGCCTATTACAAAAACTGACCCGTCACAGCGAACGCACATACTAAACTTATATTCTGTCAACGATTTCGCACAGTCAGCTGCACATGTACTACTTTCTTTAATTATTTATGGATGGTTTGAGGTCTAAGGATCAGCAGAGACAGCAATAAGATCGGGTGAGATTCGAATTGCAGGGACGTAGAAAAGAAGATATCTTATTAGGTAAAGTGATGTTAGTATGTATTCTTATTTAAATGCAGGATTCTTTGAAAGACATAATGTTGTGATAATTACCTGAAATTTATCCATGATTAATCTTCATTTGTTATGTTCTTACTCTAACCACGTCGTTTGGAAATCAAACCGTTTGCATATTTTATCTCTATCGATTTTTGGGCCATAAAATTTGTAAACATAAGAGAGCAAATACACGAAAAAACAGGGTAAGTCTTCCAAATTTCCTGTCTTGGCATTTGAATAAAAATTTCTCTACTACATCTTTCTGTAATATTTATTTAACAACTTTAATACAAAAACTTGTGCAAGGATGCATTCATATTTAACACTACATTTAAATGGAGCTCAAAATATCGGAAATTAAGATGCATTATAGCTCTGTCAACACCTGCCGCTTGTTCGGTGTATTCAGCATAGTATAATAAACGTGTGAGTCAACTTCAACTCATTACCTTTAGGTGATAGCGAGCATACAGCCGTGCCACTTGATATATTCAAAGTGAGTAGCCTATCTCCATACCTGCTCGACCATTTGCCTATGGAGCGTTCCGTTTATCAAGCTTTTGACGCATTAATTCTCAGCTATATCTGGAGGCATAGTAGTAAGTTTAATCTCGCAGCATGTGGGATAGCTGTTTGCCAAATCGAGACACTGCAATGATAGGGATAGAAGCGGGCTAATTCTGGAACTACCTGAAGCAGGAAGGGAATGAAGAATGAGCTGATATAAGTAGTAAAACCTGGTTGGATGTAATTACAGAATTCTCTGCATTAGTAAAACCGTAATGAATTTCAATAACAAAATTGAATGTGATTACAAGATAATTATTTTCATTTCGTTCCATTTAAAATGTAATAGATCTTAAGCCGTAAGCACTGGTGTTGAGATAAGCCATTCCTAGGCTGGAAAAGTTGGAATAAACAAATGAACACATAATATAACTCATGCAACAGTCAGTATACTTTCATTGTTATTTACTAGATGCTGCAGATTAAATATATTCCTAAATAGGCAAATCAAAATTAACAGCTCTGGAAAAACATTATTTAGATTGCAATAATTTTTGTAACATAAAATACGTCGGTTTACATGATTAATCCGTTCAATATCCTTGAATGTTTATCAAGCTGGAATTATAGGAAACACATTTTCAAATAAGAAGTAAAGAAAAAGTGACTAATCTGTTCTGATAAAAATCCTATTATAAAATCCTAATATTGTTATTATTTTACCAAAGTTTAAAACTAAAATGCATGTGCAAGGTGACATGAATGAAGCAATGCGCATGACTCTGAACATAAATAATTTTTCTGTTATCCAGATCAAAAGCAATTTTTCAATATTATCAAACATCAAACATCTCTGATCTTTGATTTATAGTCATTTTCACCCCCCAACCGTTCGCAACGTTACAGGATTTAGTAGCGTCATTGTTCTTCATAACCCTAGACAAAATCGTTTTTGGAATACGATACGTAATAGCGCATTCTCGGATACGCATGTCATTTCCATACTTTTCGACAATCTTCTTTTTTAACTCCATAAGGATTCTAATAGTTTTCTTGTTTCTTGATTCCTCTCATGAATGTTCCTTAAATTAATCGTGAACGAATTTTCAAAAACCGTACTCGAAAGAAGAAACAAACAAATAAACGGATAAAAAACACAAAATCACTTGAAAAATCAGAGTAGCGCGGGTATTTGCTAAGCAACAGGTGTGTTGACACTCATGGCCAAGCGTAGCATTGTCTCGAAAGAGGTAAATAGGTGTAATGCAGGGATGGGCAAACTTTTCCGGTCGCGGGCCAAAAATCGAAAGAAAAAGTTTGGCGGGCCAAGATAAGTTTTTCTAAAATTTTAAAAACAATAACAGTATATAAGTATTACAAGTTAAATGTGTTAATGAGATGAATGAAATTACGATTTCATTTTTTAAAGTCCCTTATATTGAGGTTCGAAGTGAGATATACTGATTATAAGGAACGAGGCTAAATGCTCATTTGTCAGTCTGCTTCTGAAATAATTTTTTCTGAGGTTTATAGTTGAAAGCCCTTGTTCACATATATAAAATTAAGCAAACATAGCACTGATTTTCTGAGCGTTAGATATTAAATTTGGGAAACTTACTTTCGATAATGATTTGTAAAACTCAAACTTTCGCATATTTAGGAACAACTGCTTGAGATGATTGTTACATTACAAATCAATTAATTAAAGCTGCAAATATGATCTCACTGCTTCCCGATTTACGTTGAAAGTCATGGTAAAAATATCCAGTTCTATTTGAATCGCACTGAAATCTGCGTTCGAACTCAAAATCCATTTTTTTTCAAGCCATCTTCATGATTCTTAAGCTTTTCTTCATTTACTCAAGGTATTAAATTTAACCTCGGGAATTGAGACCAATCGTTCTTATCTAGATGTTCAGTAAACAGATTAAATTTTATTAAGTTTTAAGTTAAGATAATTAAGTTACGATTCAGTTTTTACTAAGAGGTCTAATTCACGTATATTGGATTTCCATATGTTTGCTCGAGAAAGAGATAACGCTTGTTGGCGCCAATCTACAGCTATAACTAACAAAGAACTTTCACGATTGAAAGCTGTCTGTGTTCACTTTGCCGATTGTGATAAGGTTACATAAAAGAAGAAGAGACTGAAATTTATATGGACAAGGATGTCTCGTGAGCATAAGCTGAAAATTATTATTTTTTTTTAACTTAGAAACACGATTTCAATAGTTGTTAAAATAGTCTTTATTAAAATAATTAAATCGTTGGCAATGTTAAAAACGCAAGCTCGAGAGCCACGAATTGCTCTCGCACGTAAAATGTATAGAATTTGATTTTTGAGATAGATAGGTTTTTCTCTGCAGAATTGTATGTAGGCATTTTTTTTTTCGTTCAATAAAATTTTTATGCTGTGTTTTGTTTTGATCCTGATGTCACAACCCAGGGTTAGCATAGCGGTTTCGGCCACTACACCACAGCAGTAAATATTAAAAGTTGGTGGCAGCTTTTAGGGATTGTTACTGAGAGTAAATTTAGGAACGGACTTTTTCACCTGTGAACTTGAGTTTTATGTTAACAGTCACGACTTTCTTCTCTTCAAGAACGATCTAGTTTTGCGTGCAAGGACAGTTCGCGTGTTGAAGCCTCTTCAGTGATAAGTGACCGTGTGTCAGAAGGAAACGCCGGAGGAAGCGTGATCTAGTGCCACAAAATAGTGACATTTCCCGAAAGAATATCCAAGTAGTGCCAGGAGAGTCAATCGTAGGCGTCTTCAAAATTGGTGAGTACCATTTTTGTGATTTTGGAGAAGTTATGCCAGTTATTCGAGACTAGGCTTATTTTGGATATAGAGCAGGAAAAGGTTGCCTCTTAATTAGCATTTTTTTATATACGCTTTGTTTGTAGGCATAGGTATTATCATTAAGTGTTGAAGGGCAATTTGTGTTCAGAATTGTTAGAGAATTATTCAGTTTTGGAGAGATAGATCTGTTGTTGTTTTTGTATTATTGTTTTTCGGGGTAGGTTATTTTTCTTTAATTTTCCATAATGGGTGAGTTTATGAGGAAATTTACTAAAGCACTGCTATTGGAGTTAGCGGAGGAGTTTGAAACAAATGTGTCTCAGGCAAATAGAGTAAGAGAAATTAGGCAGGCTATTCTAAATGCCGAGGATTATGAAGAAGAAGCAGCGAAAGAACACGCGGCAAGAATTTGGGCTGCGGCTGAGCAGAGAAAAGCAGAAGAAAAAGCCGAGCAAGAGAGAGCAGAACGGGAACGTGAAATAGAGAGAGCAGAACGGGAACGTGAACAAGAGAGAGCAGAGCGGGAACGTGAACAAGAGAGAGCAGAATGGGAGCGGGAACGGGAGCGAGTTTTTGAATTGGAAAAGTTAAAACTGATGAATGTGGTTCAGACTAATAGCCTAGCTTCCACGGTTTCGAAAGTTGAACAATCTAGAGAAAAAAAGGTTAATTTGAAAAATCTAGTACCGCATTTTGAACCGAGTAATATAGATATTTCATTATTCTTTATGCTATTTGAGAAACAAGCTCAAAAAGAGAACGTTAATGAGATTGATCGGGTCTCGCAATTAATTCCTTTATTACCTTACGATGTAGCCCAGTTAATAGTGAAAGAACCAGCGGATAAAGGGGATGATTATCAGCATGTTAAGAAATTACTCGTGCAGAGATTCAAGCTTAGTTCTTGGGCACTAAAAACAAAATTTGAAGAACATTCTAGAAAAAACGGCAGGTTATGGGTGGATTTAGTATATGAATTGAGAGTGTATTTAGAGAGTTGGTTGGATTCAGTAGAAGTTCAAGATTTTGAAAGTCTTAAGGAACTTATGCTCGCTAAGCAAATTAAGCGGCGAGTCCCTCTAGAAATAAGAGAGCACTACTTAGACAATTGGGAAGAATTTAAAACAGCTTCCATTTTAGCAGAGAAATGCGACAAGTATGAGGCTTTGCGAAGAGATACGAGGAAGTTAGAACAGAGAGCAGGGTTAAAGAAACCATTTGAGAAAGATAGAGAGCGGTATGTAAATTCTAACTGTAGTTATAATCAGAAAAGTAGTGGTCGTCAAAGGATTAAATCAGAGGAGCATAGAAAAGTGGAGGCTCCTAAAAAAAAGCAAGTTTTCAATGAAGCAGGTTTCGAGAAACAGCGGAAAATAAGGTGTTACCAATGTGGAAAGACGGACATATCCGGCCTAACTGTCCTCGCTGGGAAAGAATAAGGCTATTCTGGTGAATAATCAAGGAACGGAGAGTTTAGGAAAATGTTTTGAGCCGTATTTCAAGAAAGCAGTAATTAATGGGATAGGGAGAGAATATCTGAGAGATACTGGAGCTGGTATAGATCTGTGTAATAGTACTTGGATTAATACTAATGACTTATTAGGGGAAACTGTATGGGTGAAACAGCCTTTGGACACAGAATGTAAATGTTTACCTTTGGCGAAAGTCACCATTGAATGTTATTTTGTTGTGGTCACCACAAAGGCTGCGGTTACTCCGGTAGAGTTAGATAAAGAGTACTATTTGTTAGGGAATAAAACTGCACAGTTGATTGAGGAAATTAGGGAACGACCGGTTCTCTTGAATGCGGTGGAGACTCGTAGTCAGGCGCATGCGCGCAAGAGTTTAGAGAGAGCGAGTGCAAAAGACTGAGATTCCAGATCGGAAGAAAAGAAAGAGATAGAAAATGAAAAGGCCGTCAATAATGAGCATTCGGAAGAAAGGAATTTAACCAGTAATACGGAGGAGACAATTAAAATTGCAGACATCAATTTAGAAGAAAGGTCTATCCTTGCGGATGTTTCGCCAGCAGAATTCTTGGAAGCACAAAAAACTTGCGCTAGTTTAGCTACCCTGTGGAAGAAAGGGGAAAGTGAAAATGAAAAAGAGTTTATAATAGTCAAGGAAAGACTATTCAGAGTGGCAGATTCTAAAAAAGGGGAAGATAAGCGTCAGCTGTGTGTGCCTCTCGTTTTTAGGAAAGGGATCTTGAAGTTATGCCACGAGGAAATCTCTGGTCATTTAGGGGTAACAAAAACCAAGGATAGAGTTTTGACACACTATTTCTGGCCTAATTGCTACCAGGAAATTGAAGAATTTGTGAGGACGTGCGATATTTGTCAGCGTGTAGGTCACAATAAGGATAAAAAGAAAGCCCCTATGAAGATTGTGAAAGTTATATCAGAAGTGTTTATCAGATTAAATATTGATGCAGTAGGACCTCTGATCCCTAGTTCGCATGAAAATAAATACTTAATTACGTCTATTTGTGTTGCTTCCAAATATCCAGATGCCATTCCTGTACAGAATTTAAACTCTAAATGTGTGATTCAAGCTTTGATACAAATCTTTTCTAGATCAGGTTACCCTAAGGAAATTCAGTGTGATTTGGGTAGATCGTTTACCAGTGAACATACATCTGAGGTTTTTAGCAAGTTCGGAATTAAGGTGTATCATTCTTCTGTGTGTCACCCTCAAAGCAATTCTGTTGAAAGGTTGCATTCCACCTTGAAAAGGGTATTGAAGTCTTTGTGCTTGGAAAGCGGGAAGGACTGGGAAGAATGTTTGCCATGTGCTTTGTTCGCCCTCAGAACTGTTAGCCATGAGAGCACAGGTTTTAGTCCCTGCGAGTTAGTACATGGAAAAAATTTGAGAATGCCTCAAACGATTGTGTATGAAAACTGGCTAGAGGAAGAAAGTTCAGACCCCACTGTGGTTGAGTATGTTCTAGACTTAATAGACAGATTAAAGAAATGTCAGGAGCTGGCTGTAGAGAGGATGAAAGGGTGTCAGAGTAAAAGGAAACTCTGGTATGATCGCAACACTGTTACGAGAAGGTTTAAGGTCGGAGATCTTGTGCTTGTTTTAGCCACGTCTAAACCTCACAAAATGGCTCTGAACTGGATAGAGCCAGGTAAAGTAACTAGTGCGATTTCCGAAACCGATTATACGGTAGAGATTCCGGGTAAGCGTAACAGTGATACCAATTGTCATGTCAATTTGATTGAACCTTATTACCAGCTCCTAGTGTTTGTGAATTTGATGAAAGAGGAAGTCGTGGAGGATATCGAAAGAGAAGTTGATATTCCTTATCCTTTGGCTGATTCAACGCAGACTGATTCGAGGAAAATGATAGTTATCGTAAAAGACTTTTGTAGTGTTCTGTCATTATACTATTTTAATTTCAAATATGTTTGCATTGTGTGTTTCATTTTCAAAAAAAATTGTTAGAATTAAATGTTTTTTCTTAAGTATTAGCATTGTGTAAAATTTGAAGAAATATGCTTTTTATAAAGCACACATTAGGAGTAGTTTAAATTATTTTTGTTCTATTTGTGTGGTTATGTTATCTAAAAATAAGTGCAGTGTAAGCGTCTTCTCTATTATCACTTAAATGGTTACCACTTGTGTTTTGAAAGCAGTGAAATGTATTTAGAATTTTTCCTTCCATAGTCAAGAAAAATTTCTTTATGAGGGGAGGAGCTGGGATAAGGTTACATAAAAGAAGAAGAGACTGAAATTTATATGGACAAGGATGTCTCGTGAGCATAAGCTGAAAATTATTTTTTTTTTAACTTAGAAGCACGATTTCAATAGTTGTTAAAATAGTCTTTATTAAAATAATTAAATCGTTGGCAATGTTAAAAACGCAAGCTCGAGAGCCACGAATTGCTCTCGCACGTAAAATGTGTAGAATTTGATTTTTGAGATAGATAGGTTTTTCTCTGCAGAATTGTATGTAGCCATTTTTTTTTTTTTTTTTTTTTTTTTTTTTTTTTTGCGTTCTATAAAATTTTTATGCTGTGTTTTGTTTTGATCCTGATGTCACAACCCAGGGTTAGCATAGCGGTTTCGGCCACTACACCACACGATTGAAAGCTGTCTGTGTTTGAAATTTCCGTCGATTTGTGTTTTGTAGAATAAAAATAGAGAAAGTAAAAAAAGGTCATCAGTCCTTCGAAAAAGAAGAAGGAAAAATATATTTACATAAAGTGGAAAAGGAGATGGATATATAATATATACTTCTTTTAATTTGTTTCTAACCGGCAAATTAAAATTCTATCCGCGGGCCGGGTAGAAAATTCTACCGGCAGGAGTTGGCCCTCGGGCCGTAGTTGGCCCATCCCTGGTGTAATGAGAGCAAACCTGACTCATCGAATTCTAGTCATAATGACTTGAATGTTCAGAGTTATAATGTGGGTTGTTTCCTGAGTAGCAAAAGGCGTACTGATGCCAATGAACCGTTGTAGCATTATCAGGAAAGAAATAAACAACTGAAATAAATGCAGTCGTGGCTCATCGAACTGGAGTAGTAATTACTGGAATATTCAGAATTATAGCGTGGAGTGTTTCCCGAATAGTAACAAGAGGAGTGCTGACGACCATGGACAATCGTAGCATTATCTCGGAAGAGATAAAAAGTTTAATGAGTGCAGGCGTGACTCATCCAACTCTAGTCGTATTAGAAGCAAACATCGTATACCAAAGAACATTTTTCGCTCCCAAACAGGAATTTTATCAAACTTGACGTATTTCAAAACGGATGTGTACCGAAGTATCACTGTATAGTAAGCATAAACACCGCAGCATTGTTCAATGTATCTTGGTAAGCAGCAAATTAAATTAAATTAAAGTATTTTTGCTCAAACATGAGTAATTCGGATTAAAGGTATTCACATAAAAATTACTGAAACTTGTAAGCTGCAATAAAGCAGGTATAAATCCACTAAATCACAAAAGATCACTATTCAATAAGATTACTAAATATGTCTTCAATCTCTGAATCCAAGGTGATAATTTCTCTATAAATTTGCCACCGATAAACGTGAGATCGTCTTACATTGCGATTTAAGATACGGAGTTTTCTTTTCAGTTCTGAATAGTAGAACGAATTTACATTAATCTCTATTTACATCGTCTGTTCTGCCTGCCGCTTTAGCCTTAAAAGTTCCTATACGTTTTGTGTCTTGTGCTATAGGGCATAGCAATTGTTAACCATAGTACCCAGCCATCCTTCCGACGAACTTGTTTTTATCAGAATGCTATAGGCTTTCACGCAAATTTCATACTCATGGTTCTTTGGCATGCAGAAAGAACAAGCAATTACCTGGGGTCCAACAAATACGCTGTCCCAGAAATTAATGTTCAAAAATAGCGAAAGGACAAAGAAGGTCTTAAAATTGCTCATTTGAAGCTTTCAGTGGACGTTTCGAAAATATTGAACGGAAATAAGGGCATATGTGAGTTTGAAACATAAAGAAAGTTCGCAGTTTCACGCAATGTTATAGATACAGGTACAGGTAAAAGTATGGGGGACACCAGCGATATACCATGGGTCAACTGGCAACACGCAATTTTATATGAATTAAAGCACGTGAGATGGCAGAAGGCACGGTATTGAGGATGCGACGCAATGGAATTGTACTACGACGCCGACATGTCTTGTTCAGCAGAGGGACTGCACAGTGCAGAGGGCGTTGACATGGGATTGTACTGGGGCGTTGATATAAAATAGTACTGCATCTGATCTGCGTCGACAGGAATTGTGCTGCGGCGTCGGATTGCCCTGAGGCGTCCAATGGAACTGTTCTGCAGCGTCGACACCTCTTGATTTAATTGTGAAGGTAATTTGATTGATTATCAGCGATACAGACTGACAAAATAACACGATTACCTCTCAAGGGGCGTTCCCACAGGGGTTTATCTGAGCTAACGGAGTCAGTTCCATGTGTCGACTAGCTCCGCTGTGCCTGGAGTTCAGATTTTTCAACTTGCTGCCCTATGGGAAAAGAACTGGTTTTGGAGATTGGTCGGCTACGTCAGTTGTGTTCCTTAGCTCAGACAAACCCAGTGGGAACAGCCCTTTAGTGCAAATCGAAAATGTTGATGAGACTCTTGTTTACTTTCACATGACATACAATACAGCAGTTGGAGACAAACGTATCAAAAGTGTATTGGTTTTCCCTAAGGGCAATAAGAAATCCAGATCTGAATTTCTAAACTTACAAAATATATTTCGTATATGTCCCACATTTTTTATTTAATATATTCTTAAAAATTGGGTAGGGGAGGTTATCTTGGATTCGGAGATATCGGTATTTTATTCTGATACCTTTAAATATTAAAATTTACTTGTTTTTATGCCATTTTATGTCTTTGTGGAAAATTTACACTACTTAAATCTGGCTAAATATCGCCTGTTGCAGAATCTAACGCTTTGGAACAGCGATTAAAGCTACATTGATTAAAGCTGAATTGATTATTAAATAAAAATAAGGTTTACGTTTAGTACCTGAAAAAGATTTGTGAAATATCTACATGAGAAGAAGTTCAAGAAACAGTTTTATGCTTCCGTCTTTATTTTTTCATATATTTTAGATTTGGTAATTTTCATATTTGTAGATATTAGAACACATGTGGCTTTAGTTACGTGAAAAATTTGAATTTTTAAATTACTCAAACTGTTAAGAATACTATTATCATTATTATTATTATTTTGCTTTACGTAACTTTGGTGCAGGAATAACAATTAAAAAAGGAATTAAGAAAATTGTGAAAAAAAATTCGTTGTGAAAAGCATAAAAATAATTAGTATAACGTTTTAGAGAAGTAAATTTTAAAAATATCATGTAAAAATATATTAATGCTGTTTAGAATATCATATAATTCTGTTTAAATGATACTACAAGAAATGACTTACTCCCAAATTATACAAATGTCTGTTTTTCGTGTTTTTAATCTCTGTGCAAGATAATTTCAAACCCAAAATTATGGTATATATTTGTGAAGCAATACAGGTAAATATTTATATAGTTTTAATATTTTAAAATTCCATATAATTTGTTGAATGCTGATTTTTCTTGATCGCCTCTTAAACACCAGTTTAGGCTGTAGCTGATAATCCTCCTTGCTTTTTCACGTTTCCCAATGCTTCGGCAGATCAATGAACTTCCCAAATTTTAATTATTAGCGTAAGGAAAATGATTCTCATCTGTAAATGAATTTTATTTAGTTAATAAAGCTTAAAGTGCTCAACTTTATTAATATACTTATCTGTAAGATTTTCGGGAACTTTTCCGAAAGATTTACTTAATGATTAATCAGTTAATATTTGTATTTAATTTTATTTTATATCAGCGTCTTGCACTTTAATCCACACAATACTATATAATTTATTCTTCATATAATAGTATGTAAATTAATTAATATATTTATTAGCACTATATGTGCTAGTAAAATTAATAATTTGTTATCGCAATAATAAGCTAAAAATTAAATCGCTATTAATCGCGATTAACGAAAACTAAATAATAACCGCAAAAATTTATTATCGCAATTGATAGCACCACAGGTGCTGTAATCTCGATCCTCACTTTTGGCTGTATCACTTTTGTTTCCGTATTATAAAAAAAGGATGTTGCCACCAAATGTTATCATTATGTATTATTTTTAATGAAATAATATTGGAAATATTTAAAAGAAATATGTGGAAGCACTTAAATACTACTTAAAATTCTAAAATATGCTATTTTGAAATATTATGCCATTTTACTGTACAATTTTATGTGGCGTACGTGCGAAGAAAATATTTAATTATAAAGGTTAAAAATATAATTAAGTCATCTTGTTAAGAAAGTTGATTTGATAAAGTTAGAAAAGTATGAAAAAAAAAGTAACAGGAAAGTGTATGGCAACGCTTAACATTTATAGGGAATTCTAAAGATATACTGCTATTAAAAATCTGTGATTTTAGTTTGGAACTCTATGTGATATAAGTACCAATAAAAGCTATGTGTTATAATAAAGTTAAAAAAAAGTTAAGCCAAGAGGATTGTGTCCCAGAGTAGTTTAATTAACTGCGAGCTCAATGAGAATATAAGAAAAGTTAACTAATCACTGATGTAACATTTTGAATCCTTTGAGATTTTTCTTTCTGTTTTATTTAAAGTATTTTGATAAATAAAAGTTTTTCTCTACTTAAGATTTGTGACTATAAAAGTGTAAGAATATTACAAAATGTAATTAGCATTTTGTAATATTCTTACACTTTTTTACTTAGCATTTGTAATAAGATCATAAAATTTTAGATTCATTGTTAAATATTAATACATTTTACATGACAATCATATCATAAATAATTTATTAATCTGAACCTCCATCATAAAGTGAAGTGAAGTTGGTTTGGAGTTCTTTTGAAACGCTATCTCTACGCTGCAGGAAAATCTTCCAGAAATTCCCGGTACTTAATCGACTATCTTTTAGTTTTTCACATTTTAAGGCTGGCAGCATGCTTTAGATAGGTGTTTGTCGGCTCACGGAATCCTTAAAACTAAACGAATATTTCTGGGTAAGGTTTGTTTCCTAAGGTTAGGGTGGAGTTTACCTTAAACTACTCTTAGAAAAATATATCTTAAAAGAAAATTTAAGTATTTTAAGTACTTTATGTAAAATCAATTAAAGAAAAGTATTGCAGTTTTTATTAAGTACTTTTAACATAAAATTAATTCACTTCATTAAATTATGCTGCAGGTGTCACCTAACCTTGCAATAATTTTAGCGGCACGGCAGGGTCGAGAACTGCTTCCATTTTTTACATACTAAATTGCCAAATTCTGGCTCTGTTGATGTTAGATGCAGTCGCATTTCATGGTCTAAATTTGATTGTTTTCTTTATTTTGTTTTTCTAGTCACATACGTTACGAAATATTTTTCACTTAAATACAGCGTAGCCCACCAGCGGCCGAGCGATAAAATCACTGAAATCTCAGTTTGATCAGAGTTTTCGAATTCTACGAAGGGGCTGGCAGAATGGGCGTTGTCATGGTTTCCCACATGTCTAGCATGTATACGAGCCAGTTTCCCTAAAAACGTTCTCCACCAAGGCATCCCTTCCCTCAGGCAGATAAACCTCGAGTGCTTTGCCATAATCAAATAGGCAGAACAATAAATATGGTGTTCCGAATGGCTTTAAAATGTTTACAATCGTGTGAGATCTGCATAAATTTGCAAAATGTAGGAGCTACTCCTATTTAAATTTAGATTTTAATGTCGATTCTCTTGCTATATCGTTTCCTTTCCTTTAATGACAAGTCTTCTGATTTATCGTAATATTGGAGTGAATTTTTAATACAGAATTTAATTTTCTTTTCTGGGAAATATTCTATTAAAATAGTCTTCAGTTGAACAAAATGTTCATTACATAGTTTTTAACACTCTGTTCTAAATGCAATTCATTTTACATTAGAAAAACTCTTTAGTTTTGCATATCATTGCATGTCATTCTCTTTGACATGTGTTATATGTCGAATTTTTATTTTGACTTGCGGAAATCCAGGGTTTGATTGGCGGAACCCGAAGTTTTTACGGAACACAGTTTGATGACAATTGTTTTAGACGCGTAGAAATATAATTACACTCATTAGTTTTTATTGCTGTTTGTTATAATTAACCTGATTTATCTTCTAGACTTACGGAGAAGTTACCTACTTATGAATTACGCTTGTAAAGAATTCTACAAGCTTTTCTCTAATGAAAGCACACAAACTTTGCTAATCCGTCTTAATTTTAGTTAAATCAGGACAGAGTGCAAAATTAGGTAACTTACAGAAGTTGAATAATGTTCCACTGTGAATTGTAAGAATTAAAATACATATTCTCTCCACGGGAAACGCACTACAGAGAGAAAAGTATTTAAATAGCATTAAAGTTATTACACTGTTCGTAATGAATAATGTTGCCCGAAACTTTACATATGTTGGACCCGGAAACAGAGCTTGAAACGTTACAAATGCTCATTACGTGTAATTTGTTACATTAAGTTATCCGATTTTATTATCATTAATGAATTAAGATTGAGAACTGCGTGCTGTATTTTATGGTTTAGAATGAGATAAGAGTAAGTTAACAAGCTAGCTTCATTAATGGCAAACTTTCTGTCAGTTTAGTTTTTATTTGATTTTTCTAAAACCTCCGCGCTAAAATATAACAGAAGCATTTTTACTATATTAAGTTTCGCGAATTTGAGTTAAATAGTAAACAAGAAACATTAGAAATTGCATATTCTTAATGTAATTGTTTCAGTAAAATACATATATCGGCTTATTCGAATTATAGAAAAATATTAGGATTACATACACCCATTAAAAATAATATAGGCACATTCATGTAATACTGAATTTTCAAGGAAACCTTATTCCTGCCTTGAAATTCAGAAGATATTTTTGAGCTTATTCCGAATTTTTTAATTTCTCACTATTAAAATCAAGGGAATCGTTTCACTATTAAATCAAGGGAATCAAGGGTTTCATTTGTTAACAGAAACTTATACGAAACAGTTTCTCTCAGAAAGTCCGCCATTAGGCCGCCAGTCCCTTAGACAGAGTTTTCATGAGTTTTGCCATAATCAAACAAACCAAACTGGAATTTGTAATTTCACAGAATTGCTTCGGTTTGCCTTTCGTGAACTGCTTTTCTGTTTGTTAATATTGCAAATAAGTAGTATTCTGCAAAGAAGTACTGGATAATAAGATTGCAGTTTCAGATAATTAGTAAAAATGTTTAACCTTATTTGCGCATTAAACATAATTAAAAGTATTTTCTTAGCATTTTACCTCACTATTAATGCTTCTGTTGTCGAAAGCCATTATCATATTTAATGGTATTTAGGAAATCTGGCAGTTGACGAAAGCTTACCTATGCAAGAACAATGAATCACCTTCCATCTTATTTGTGAAATGTTTGGTTGTTCATCTTTCAACCAGTTCGTCTGTTTGTAGATTGATGATAAGTATGTATTAGAATTTAAATCATCCGTTAATGTATAGAAATCATAATTTGTATAGAAGGGCTGAAATTGTAATTCATCCTCTGAAGAAGTTTTGTGTTCATTGCTTTCTATGCTAAGAAAGAGTATTTTACAACATACATTTAAATTGTTTTCCATTTTGAATATAAGTTGTAATTTAGCTTTATCTTAAATGAGATGAAATCTTAGAGCGTTTTGGTGCGGAAAAACGTCTTCGGTGGAGTTTAACTTGCAGCATTTTTATTGTTTAAACTAAGAGTAATATTTAACTTTTAGCCCCTCCATTTTTGTCGGATATTATTTTTTATCAAAAGCGATATAGAAAGATCAAGTGTCATGTGTCTTAAAAAACAAATCAGTATTTGCCTAAATATTTGTATTAGTAAATTTCACAGTTAGAAATGAATTAAATCTCCGATTATAACGTTAAACAAACGGAGAGAATATGAAAATGGCATATGACAAATCTGAATCACGTTTCCCTTTCGGTTCATTATGCAATCTTATCAGAATAATTCCCTTCCACATTCCTTGATTTCTCATTCTTAGTAGAAACATTCAAGGCTTTCGATTATAAACTTCTGGCAATTCAATTTAGGATAGCGCCTTCGAGATCTTATGCCTTAATTCTCTCTTGTCATTCCTTAATCTTGTATTTGAACTTCAGTGGATGAATTGGTTAATTTACGTCAATTGCAGCAACATAACGTTTTCTCTTTATGTAATTTGCTCGTCTGGATTCAAAGTTATGAGAGCTTACAATGTTTTCCGAAAGTATCGGTTACGTAAACAAGGCTTAAATCTGCAGCAGTTGTGTAACAGCTAATCCCGAGAAGACATATCCTGTTATGGATTACAGTTTAGTAATGGGGGAACATTTCTGGTGAAACTGAAAGAGCAGAATAATATTATAATTGATGCAAGTTTACCGACGGAAGTTTAACTAACCTAGTGGAAAATGGTGGAGATATAAATGTCAAGACAAGCATAATTTAATGTGTCGCAATTTTAGTCGAGATAAAGCTATAAATTTACTCTTCGGCTCCACTGAGAGTATTTCGCGATTCGAAGTACAATTTAGGGCGTATTATAGTTAAGTCTCCAAGACAAGATGTACCGTATTTTCTCGCCGAATCCCACCAATACGTTTTAGAGAAAAGATCTGAAAATTAAAAAAAAAAAAAATATTCGCCTAATTTTCTCCTTCCTCTATTCCACATAATATTTGCCTGTGAGGGCTAGTCATTGATAAATTGTATTTCATTGATTATTTTTATTTTTATTGTGTATATTTGTATTAGCATTTTTATATCGGCATTTCGCCCATCTTATTTGCCCTTGCATTTATTATTTGAAAAGCATTTTATGCAGAATTTCCTTTGAGCTACCTGGACGCGGCACCTGTTCTCACACCTGCCGTGTCCAACAAATATTCCAAACATAGCCTTATCTATTGCTGATGCGTTCGATCTTTTGAAGTTTAATTCCACCCTTCTTTTTCTTTCCTTCCGTATTCTCGGGAACTCAGATCAAAACTCATTATTGTGAAATGGCCCTGGAAATTAACAAGGTAATTGAATCAGCTGATTCAGTTACCGCCAAGTATTTCAATGTTAATGTTACTATGTATTCATATTGAAGTGTAAGTTTGATTTAAGCTCTTAACCCATTAGCCGCTGGTGTTGCGTTGACGCAACGGTCAAACTAAATGCGTATATAAGTGTATTTACCTAAGATATTTTTTACCAGCAGATGATTTTGTGTAGGGAATATTATGAAGATTATATTTGTAAAAATATTTGCCTTCAACAATCATTTTGTTTATAATAATTAATCTCATACTTTAAGCAAAATTTTCGACCGGGTATTTTTGCTGAAAATATTTAAAGAAAGAATCGTCGTCTTTATGAGTGATCTATTTTTAGTCAAGGTCACCATTTATCAGAACATTACATCATTCAGTTGTTTATATTTGTGTTGGGAAGGAAGGGAAAACAGGTGTTGCGCTGTCGCAACGTCAGCAGGAAACGGATAGTCAACCTCCTTTTTCACTCATTCCTTTCGATGATCTGGTTCATGTTCTGGTTGTTTAGAAATGCCTAAAACGAGGTATCTTACATTAGAAGAAGTCCTTCAAAGATATTTTGATGAAGAAGCAGATGATGGTAATGTTAATAATGACCAGAATGATACTGATACTGTTGTTGTTCCCCCAGAAATTGCGGAATCTAGTGACGAAGAAGAAAGGAATGGCAATTTTTTAAATAATGATAATGATATTTTACCAAATGATACTGCTCGGGGCGTTGAAATTCCCGTAAGAAGTAAGTTTGAGCCGTCTAAAAGCAGTTATAGTCATACTAAAAAGTTTAAAAAGCAGAAGACCGAATTCTTGATGTGGATAAGAAAGGAACTGTTAGTTATGGCTTAGGAAGAACATGAAGAAAGAGATAGAAGAGAAATTATAAAAGACAAAATACCAGGTAAAACTATTGCACAGAGTTTCGATTTTCTTTTTGGCTTAGACATTTACTCTCTTCTCGTTGAACAGACAAATATATACGCTCAAAAAAAAAAAAAACAAAAAAAAAAAAGTGTTGCATCTGAAGCCTATATGAGAAGATTTATTGGAATATTGTTGCTTACAGGATATCATTCTTTGCCTCAAGGCCCACCAGCGGCCGAGCGGTAAAGTCGCTGAACACTGGTAGTTCGGTCCGAGGTTCGAATCCCGCGAACGGGCTGGCTGCATGGGTGTTTTCGTGGTTTTCCCCATGTGTAACGTGTATATGAGCCAATTTCCCTTAGAAAGTCCTCCACGAAGGCATCCCTCCCCTTAGGCAGATAGCCCTCGAGGCTTTGCCATAATCACACACACACACACACACACTTTACCTCAAGAAAATATTTATTGGTCTTTTGATAAGGACATTTCTGTTCCGGTTGTACGAGAATCGATATCACGTTCGCACTAGAGGAACATGAAGCAGAATTTGCATTTGACAATAGTCAAATTGACAATACTGATAAATTATATGAGGTGAGACCTTATCTAAACTTACTAAATATCACCCCTTTGTACTACTGGAAATAAAAAGTCTCTTTTAAATTTCAGACGCGAGAATGCATTGTTCCTTTTGCAAACTCCTATTGAGAGTGTAGAATCAGCCAGAAATAGATCAGCAACAGGAAGACCTAGTAATTTCAGCATTCAAAAACCATTGCATGCAGATGGTAGACATTTTATCGTAAAATCCGTTGATAACAAAAGACTTTGTTGTAAAGAGTACCATAGCCAGACCGTTTATAGATGCAAAGTATGTAATGTAGCTTGTAGTATGATTGTAATCAAGCTGTTCATGCTTGAATCTTTCAATTGAAATAATCTGTATTTGTAAAAGAAACACAATGTATATTTTAATATTAAATTAATTACAAGTAAAGTGATTTGTGCATTTATAAAACGTTATACAGCTAAAAAGTAATCCTAAGCTCCAATCAAAAGAAACATCACACGAGTGCAATCCTTCTCACTAAACATCCGTAGTCTTATTCCGCTGACGGTGCGCCAACGTAATACTCGCGTTTTCCACAGGTATGAGCATTTTTTTTTTTTTTTTTTTTTTACTTTCAGTGTAAATTTAGGTTATAAATGCTTAATTTAATATTTGTTATTATTTTCATGAGAAAAGAAACATTCCTTGTAGTTTTGGCGGTTAATGGGTTAAATGATAGTTCGAGGAAACGAATTTCGTTAAGTAATCACAGTAAAAACCGGTCTCAAATATTTTGTCTTCCGCTTCAGTTGTAGTTAGTTTTCCTGCCTGACACTGGATTCCTGCCTTGGATTCCTCCTGACTTGGATTCCTCCTGACACTAGATTCCTCCTGACACTGGATTCCTGCCTGACTCTGTAAAGTGAGAAGCGTATTATGTGGGCTTCGACACTCAAATTGGCGTCGAACGCACTTCTAAACTGTAAAGCATCACAAGTATCCGAAGAGCAGACGGGCAATTTTGTTCTCAGTGGTTCCTGTGAAATTCCTGAAATGAAAATGCCTGCGGTTACTTCCTTTGCAGTTCTGATTGGTTTCGGTCGCTTTGATGTGGGGAAGGAAAGGGTGTTTTGCATTGAAAGTTGGAGGTATTTAATTCTAGAGCTAGAGGTGTAAGAAGCAAACGAGACTAGACTACGAGATGATACCTAGAAATACTCGGATGAATAACTGCATGACGGTTTCTTCATCTCGAAGTAATTCTGATGAATCAGGGAGATAGTTAAAGAAATAATAATAATATTGTGAAATAATACTGGAATAGTTAACTGTAGTTTATCTCTTATTACTTTTCATTTGTTATGTTCTTACGCTAACCGTGTTCACCGAAAATTTAATTAATCACGAAACTCTTCCCTCTCGATTTTCTAACGATAAATTTATTTTAAAAAAGAGGAAAAATAACGCGAGGAAATACGGTAAAATTATAATATGTAGATAGTTTTCAGAATTTCTTTATTGTAGTTAATTACCTTATCTAGTTGGAATACTATCTATTATATATTAAAAATTTACATCATCTTCTTCTATGTATGTATTATAAATTTTATAAATCCCAGAATTGGATAATAATCATTGATGAATACTAATTTGTTAAGAACGTGCATTCATCAGTGTCATTAGACAAATTAACTTTGATAGGTCATTTCAGATTCAGGTTCCATGTGAAGGCACATTGTAAAAGGTTCACTTAGTTTCTCTTCAGGCAGCATTAATATATTATTAAACACAATTTTTCAACATTGTTGGTTTCTGTACTTAAAAATCAATGCAAATCTTCGAAAAAAGGTGCGAAAGAAAAGTGAGGACAGAATCATACAATAGCACGAAATTTTCCCTCCTTCAGTAGTAAATTCACTCTTACTGCGACAGTGAACTCTCACGTAAACTTCCTTACTTTGCGGCATATAATTTACACCCCCTCCAAATGATTCTAAGTGCCAAGTTTGTATTTGCCACGGAGATAATTTTTTTTTTTTTTTTTTTTTTTTTTTTTTACAAGATACATCTTTAAGATACATCTTTAAGATACTTAGCGACATTGCATTCCCAAGAAATTATGCAAAATAGTGGTAATTTCGTTTAACAATAACAGAATCCGTTTTAAAGGTAGAAGCACCACAAGAACAAGCTTCGAGGACCACTTGTGGTTGTTCTCAAGTCATAGTTTGAAAATCACTGAATTATTTTATTATTCTTGTTGTTTGTTTTCCATGTTTGCATGTATGTATTAAATGTCTTAGTACACTTACACATTTTAAATCTTTTAAATAATGATGACTATTAAAACTTAAACATAATTTTGTTAAAACAATTTCTGTAACCGTATTCCAGGTTTGAGATCCATTACGTTAACACTTATTTTCATACTATATTTCATAAATACCTCAACAAAATTGCTGAGAAGAAAAAACGTTTGTTAGACGGATTTAAAAATGAAATATCTTCTTAAGCTCACCAAAAAAGTAATTTTATCTTAAAATGTAACACTCAATCAAAACAAAAGTTCCATCGTATTCTCCAGACTCACAAAGCCTGAAACATTGCTCCAAGATTGGGATTGCGTACTTAGCATAAATTTGCAGGGAGACACAAAAACAGAGTACATCGGATAAATCTTTAATACTTTCCCATTTTCTTCTTTGGTATATTATGCGAGAAAAAAGGCAAAATGAAAGCGACGGCAGGTAGTTTTGTAAAAGGAATGGTAGTTGAAGAAATGCATTATCTTTATTCTTTTTTATTTAATACTTTCGGGGTTTCTGCAAAAGTTTATTTTTTTAAAGAGTTGCATTTATATATATTACGGAACAAAAAACTGGAACACTGACTTAAGAACAGAACTCACATTTGTTTTACTTGAAATATTTCAGCATCTATTTCCTAAATATGAACAGAAAAATTTTAGCAACGTTTAGAAATACTCCGCTGCTTAGTCTGAATCTTATATATTGCAGGTAAAGTATAAAATTAATATTAGTATTAAATTGAGTATTGTACATAATAAGAAAAAAAGGCAGTTATAGCAATTAATATGTGTACATAATAAGGAAGAAAGGCAGTTATAGCAATCAATACGTTAATTAAATTTTAATGCATAAAACACTAAGAAAAATGACATTTCTCTTTCTTCTACGTGTAATTTTAAATTTCATATTTCACTATATTATTCTATTCGCTGTAAACTGTATAAATGTGCCAGGCTCACAAGTGGCCATGTGAATTAAACAGTTTGTAGAGTGACTAGGCATTTATCAGAGTAGGGAACGTGAAAAATGGATCCATTTTTGAAGTCTACTCTTTAAAGTGTTCGAATGGAATTTAGAGAAAATATTTTTAAAGATATGGGTTTAAGCGACTAGCGCTAGGGCTGGAGTTTTAAAGTCTGTAACAGTATCGGAAATTTGTAAACTTGTAATATATTTTTAAATGTTAGTCAGTGTTTTCTCTTACATTACGTTTCCCTACCTACACTTCGTCTTTCACTTCATACTGTGTAAGTTACATTTTAACATAAGAGGACTACGACAGAGATTGACTGAGATCTCAGTATTTAGAGATTCTGATTACCTATCTACTGGCATGATCTTGACCTGTTGTTCCAATTAATTTTTCTAAAGGAAGTTTAATCCGCGAGTGGGGTCACTGGGTCCATTGCACCCGCCCGATTAAACACACCTTTAACTAAGCACGCTTCTTTTATCCAAGTTGTTGAGGTCTAGTATAATAGTGTCTGAGGTCCTCATTTTTTTGTTTCCGATTTGGAGCTTAGTTTTGATCGGATTGGTTATTTAGACCCAGTGAGCCTATTCACATTGCTGTTAGACAGTTGATTAGTGATAGTTGAGAAAGTGGCAAACAAGTCGCGTAATTTATTGTACAAGAAAAAAACAATTTGCAAAAGTTATTAAATGTATCTATTGGCGAAGAATTCGTTAAAGTAAATGAGCATGTAAGTGATCATGAATTTTTAGTTCATATGATGCAGATTCAGAAACTGGTATAGATCCTGAAAGTGAACGTGAGACAGACATAAACTAGAAACAAAGTGATTGGAAATGAAAAAAAAAAATATGAAGTCTTTACCCCACGAAAAAGCACAAGAAAAACGAAAACGCGCTGCACCGCATGTAAAAAATACTTCTGTTTCAAACGCACGACAACACTTTGCACAATGTGCTGCAAACATTCGTTGTTGCATTTCTGTGTGTCTATAGTGTTAATGAAGAAACTAAACAATCGACACAGAGTAAAGGTACACTATTTCTTTTCCTGTGTTAATATGTAATACGATTTTCTACCCTTTAAAAATTTTTATTTCATAAAAAAACATTTAGATAAATCAAAAGTTTTAATATGCATAGAATTTAAGTTTGATCATGAAATTTATTATTGGGCAAGGTACAACAGTTTTTTGAAGATCTGCAATTTTTCCTTCGAAAAACATGAAGCGGGTCTTTTGAAACAAATGCGCGCACTCGTGTAACTCATATGAGCACGCATGCTCTTGGGTTAATATACGTTTATGTAGAATGAATGTGTTTAGCTGGATATTATACTGATGACTTCATAATCACTTTTTCGAAGCTTTCTTTACGTATATATTACGTATGCATTACATATGTATTACATATCTCGAGTTATTATACTAAATTTACAAGTATAGTATTTCAAGGCTAGAAATCCAGGATCATCGCGAGGAAGGGCTGAGTCGTATCACTCCCTCAAGAATTAAGTAGAAAATGTGTTTTTATATTGATGCATGCAAACTATACATATAATGCATGGGATTTCTGTATGGATCCAATATTTTATTTTATAATCTACGTATGATCTTGGGTAACGTGGGTAAAAGAATTGAGACAAGATTAAAATATAAACTTTGAGAAAAGCATATAAACTTGCATTAGAAATCGTGTAAACAAATGCTTTAAATGCGCATCACTTTTTGAAAACAAAAAGTGCATTTTAAGATCTGCAGTGTCTAATATTCTTAATCATCATAACCTTAGCTATGAAAATTTAAAAAAATCGTTGAATTGTTAGATCTTGCTACTTCATTCCTTTAATGCTGAAAAGAGAAAATACTGTATTATGTCGTGTTAAAGATTAAGTATGCTATTCTTTATGTGCATAAACATATGTGTATAAATACAGATCATTTTAATTAGAAGCTTACATTTTGAATACACTGATGTAATATGATTATGATTCAAAATCGTACAACCGGCTACGCGTATAATATACGATTTAAAATATTTCTTGCAACATTTGAAAATAAGTATATATACGTGCATTTTGAAATATTTCCAAGAAATTAAAGTACAATTTTAAATGAAAACGATTCCAGGTATAGTAAAGTACAGGTAACGGCAGAGGGCGATACTTGGTGGGTAACATAATTGAAAAGCTTTAGTTCTAAGGCTTAGCAACAGGCGGCTTAAGAGGCCACTTCAGAGGTTTATTATGCATAAATTTACGTGTTTAAGTGTCATGCAGAGCCACTTAGTTATATAATATTCAGTAAATTCCTAACATAACATAGTGTTATGTAATATTACATAATATAGCTTAAGAGCTTAATTATATACTTTCCACTCTTTGTATAACATTTCTCGATATTAAACATTTAAATTATATGTTTACGTAATTTTAGCATAACTTCATAGTATAATAATAAACATATAATAAATAATAACTTAAGAAATACAAACTTAATAGCACTGCATAATCTAACATTGCTTACATAATAATAGTATATACATAACGTAACAAGATTGAATTCTGTGAAAATGGTCATAACTATGATAATGTTTATATAATTTAAATTGAATTTCCATATATCACAGGGCCCACCAGCGGCCGAGCGGTAAAGTCGCTGAACACTGGTAGTTCTGTCCGAGGTTCGAATCCCGTGAACGGGCTTGCTGCATGGGCGTTTTCGTGGTTTTCCCCATGTGTAACACGTATACGAGCCAGTTTCTCTTAGAAAATCCTCCACGAAAGGCATCCCTCCCTTAGATTTGCCCTCGAGGCTTTGCCATAATCACACACACACACACCATATATCACGTCACATGATATAACATATTATTTTACTGAATATCTCAATACTGATAACAAACTTCACATGAACTTCTTAACTCATTCTAGGTCATACCCAATATTTTTAGTTTAGTAATATTAGATTAGGAAGTTCCTGTCTTAAACACCTACTTAAAATATTCCGTATCAAATTTTAAAAATAAGTTTAATTTGTTTTAAAATATAACCAATTAAAACGTATTTTTGCAACTTGGGTTAACAAAGAATAAGAGAACAAGCCGACTAACGATATATTAAGGTAACCAGACTTCCGGTATTAGTCCATAAATTATGAGATTGGGATTATTCAGTTATGGCAAAGCACACGAGGGCTATCTGCCTAAAGGGAGGGATGCCTTCGTTCTTTCTAAGAGAAATTGCTTCGTATACATATTACACATGGGGAAAACCATGAAAACGCCCATGCGGCAAGCCCGTTCGCGGGATTCAAACCTCGGACCGAACTACCAGTGTTCAACGTCTTTACCGCTCGGTCGCTGGTGGGCCTCCATAAATTATGGGATTTGCAATTTCGTCCGGAGCTGAGCACGGGGTTGAAACATTTGCTGATACATTAAATGACAGTGATTGTTTATCAGTTTTGATTTAATTACATCAGTTCTGACAGAAAGAAGTTTTTCAATTAGGAATAGAGTTTCTATTCCGGAAAGAGACCTATTACTGGTGAAAAAGTAGAAACGCTTTTAAACTTGATCACGATTTCCAAACACTAATGCACTGAATATTATGAGCACATAAATTATAGCCAAGAGTTTCTAAAGAAACTATTATCTAATTTACTATATGCGCAAGGAGTGGAAGAGCAATAATAATTATAGTCCATTCGCAACAGTGCAGAGTAGACATGCTACAAAAGTTACGTAGTCAGCCTTTCAATGTCTTGAGTATTTTGTGTCCATTACCAAATATTTTCTTTTACTCATTCATACCAACTTTTATTTGCCAAATGGAGACGGATGACACCTCACAAATACTTACACCAACAAATGTTTCATTTCGAGAAGGCTCATACGTAGATAATAGAATATAATACTCAATCTATACAAGAAAACCCGACCATTATGTGTACAGTTTACAAGCATTAGTATAAAAGTACATCTTGTACTTAATTTCTGAGGAAGTGATATGACTCACCCCGCGAATGTCATTAGTCTTGGATGCTAGTCTCTAAAATATTGTAACACTAAATATAGCAGAATATCCCGATATCACTATACACAAATGATATATATACGTTAACGAAGCTCCTAAAAAGTGATTATCAAGTAGTATATGATACAAGTGAATATCAGTTCGTATATGATTCATGTAATCCATGAGAAATTGTTGTGAATCCAAGTGAATATATTATTTATGTACAAATGCGTGTCTGTAAAAAATTAAACTTCCTTTGAGTAAATTAATTGCAGTAACAGCTTCAAAATCATAATGGTAGACAGCTAATCAAGATCCCTAGACACTGAGTTCTCAGCCAATTTCTGTCGAATTATTCTTATGTTTAAATTGCCACGTGCACAGTATGAAGTGAAGAATGAATAGTTGGTAGCATTTCTATTCTATGTTTACATACTCTGCAGGTTTAATAAGTCAAGCATCAAGAATTAACACTTCAGCCGAATTTTTAAAAACTTTTATTGCTAAGGTCGTATGTAATTATTAAGAATATTGCATCTTGCAAATCTTAAAATACATCTTCTCTTTCAAAAATTAATGTGCATTCGAAAAGTTTAAGTATATAATTTCGGATGCAAGATTTCAAGCTATTTTCAAAGATTATGTTTTGTGCTCGTATCTGTTTTTTTAACCATCTCTATACATTAAGACACAATAACACGCCGAACAAATTCTAATTCAGAAGTCAAACAACAAAAATCGGCGTTATATATATATATATATATATATAAATATAACGCTGGTTTTTGTTGTTTGACTTCTGAATTAGTATCTCTATATATTTCGCTACATATTACAGCCTTCGTTGCTTCTCGTAGGTACTCATATTTATATTACGTTTAATGATCCGGCATCACTTGAATATGCCTTTACAATTCTCTTATCACTGTTATTTTCACTGTACAAAGAAAGTCAATAAAATTTCATTAAATCTTCGTTTTATTTATGTGCATCCAATGTGATTCTAATGCTCTCTGACGCTCCTATTCCTGTGTGAACTAAACAAAGCCACAAGTGTTCAAGAAATTCTGGTTCTGACGTTTTGATATACAGCGCTATGAAAAACCGGAAATCGAATGTCGAAAGGCTTTACCACAGATTTATTTTATGGCCCTTAAAAGATAAATTTTTCCGGCAGAAGAAAGGAAATATATATTCTGATGGTTATTCTTCTTTAGAAAACTCTCATTTCAGGAAAATAGTTAGGACACTAACACATTTTCCAGTTTTTCTGACATTTTTAGCATGTAGAAATGGATAGGTTGAGTAATTCTATTTGAGCATTCGTCATGTACGCTTTCAAAAATAATTTTTAAATGAAACATTTCAATCTGTTTTATAAACAGGAAGCAACATTTTCTAAAAGAATATAAAATGATATAAGAATACTTTTATTTTTATGTTTAGGTTTTCACATATTGCACAATATTATTGGAAATACATTATGAGTACATAGAAAGTGATGGTATTCATTGCATTCTCATGTAAAATATAGTTCTATCTAAACAAAATTGATGCGGATGCCACATGACTTCTTTGACGGCCCATTAAATTATATACATTTTTTCTGGACTTCATTTAAATTTATTTCCTCGAATTAGTCTAACGTAACTAACCAATCTCAAGAAAATTTAAGATTAGATCAAAAACTGCAAATCTGGAAATTAAATATTCCGCTTAATTTTGTCATGCAGAAATCAAACTTCTTGTAATCTTTAATATAAAGAGTATAAAAGTTTCCCAAATATGAGCATAGGAACCGGGAAACTATATTAAAAGTTAGATTTCATTACTGGCTCCTCGCGTTTAAATTTGAAACCTCCAAATCCTGAATATTTTAGTCATTTGAAGTACTTCTGTAATTGCAAGAACATGTCTAGGATCAATGATGACGTAAATAAAAGCCGGGTAAAGGCTTGTAAGCCGGATAAAATGTCCTATATACAAAATAGCTACGTTCTGCGGCTAATCGTTCTTGAAATATGCGATACATATACGTACGTACCTACAGGCGTCACACAAAATTTCATTTTAATTCAATTTTACAACCCGTTTTTGAATACAGAGTCCCCTATACTGTCTATACGTGCCGATGTTACGCACAAAAAATGTGAAAATGTATTCAGCAAAATTCAAACTGTATATTTATTTATTAAAAAGAAAGAAAAATATTATATACTATTCATTAAGTTTGTGACATTTTTGCTGCAGTTCGTTTGCTATTTTTCAATTAAAGGTTCATATTTTTTTCACTTCAAAGCTCAGTTACCAGCTTTATTTGTTCGAAGTTTCTTTTGTTTGTCTTAATATTATTTAATGCTGCGGACCAAGTCTCAGGAAAATATGTTGATGGAAACATTGTTAGCAAAGCCTTCTCTAGTTTTTTGTATGCAACTAACCATGTTAAGTAATCTGTTGCGAGCATTCAAAAGCACTCACGAACACGGCAATCGACAATGCACTCGAACGCATCTGAGGCAAGATCAGCACATGTTTACAATGACGTTGCCGTTGAAAGAAACACATATTTTCATATTATGCAATTTGTTGGTCTCCGCCGACAGTTTTCGAAATGCATGATGTGCATATGTCATCCAAATGAGTTCGCATCTCATTTACAACACACGTATCATCGGTTCGCCACTATTGGTCTAATATTTCTCCATTTTATCATGACCATCGAGCAAGTTCACGTAAATTCCCTATCTTCACTGTAAAAGCAAGAATCAACCCCTGATCATGTAAAACTGCCCTCACTCCAAGCACAGAACTACTATGACTAACTATCAGTTCCTTCCTTTCCTTTTCAAACGTATTACACATACAAATATCAGTGATATTTGAAAATAAGTACAGACTCACCATATTTGTGCACCAAGTCTGTAACTGGTGCAAGTGACATAGATAAGTTGCAATTGTAGTTTTTTTCCGCGACTGGCTACTGATTCTAGGGGAATTTATTTTTCAATAGAACGGGACACTCCCTCATTGGAAATTTCAATTTCTTCCACACCTGAACCATGAATTTCTGCATCGCTGGATGCACATGTTGTCGACGATGATCTTGCATTTTTTTTTCCATTGACTCCCCTCCCAGATAATCTGATTTAACGCCTTGTGAATTCATCTTTTGTGAGCACAATGAAGACGTTATTTATGTACCCCCTCTACCAAAAACATTAGAAGAGCTCAGGGGCAACGTCAATGCTTCAGTGACGACCACTGACAGGATGATGCTACAAAATCTATGGACCGAATTCAAGGACAGCCTGAACGTGTGTCATATAATCCAGGGAACATTTGTAGAGTGTGGAGAAAAACTGGTGAGTTTTCGGCTATTTTCATATACCCCTAATAACATTACGCATAATATCTTTGAATATATAGCGTTTTTCAAATGAATCTCTCTCTAGCTGTGTGTAACAAAGTCGCATAAGTTCTCAATAATTATAAAAAATTCTAACAACTGTAGGGTTTTAAAAGAACATTAGAATAGAAATTCAAATATTTTATGCAGCTGTTTTAAAATAAATATTTAATGATGTTGTATATGGAGTGTTTAATTAATGTTCGTTTTGGTATTTAATCTGCTTGTAACGCGCAGCGCTAATTTACGATGGTTGCAAGCAATTATTATGGAAATTGGATTACCAAAAATGTTCTTTATCAAGAAGAGTCGCACTCTTCACTTTCGTTCGGCTCATTAACTTTCGGGGCTTTTGTTACAAAGATAAAATAATCAGCCTTTTCACATCTTGCATTGGTTATTATTTATAATGTTTATGTACCGTTACAAGTGAACAATGACAGAAGCTCTGTTATATCATTTATTTGAAATTTTATTTGATTTAGATGGCAGCAAACGCTCTTGTAATTATTCAAGTAGCATGGAGGAATAACATTCACTCTATTTATTAAATACCGCATTCTTAAAAGTGCTTATCAGTTTTATTATTTAAAGTCATTTCATATTATGTAAATGTAACTTTATAAACTAGAATTTAAGTGATACGTACGATCACTTCATGCATAAAGAGTCAAAGAAAATTTTACATTTTCATAAAATTTTCAATATCCGTGTAGAGTTATTAGGATTTTTGGAAGCAACAGATTTGAAAAATTAGCAATGCCCTCTCGGAGAATCGAAACGCGGATTTCTTGAATACGGTCCGAGCGGGCATATCACTACACTACGAAGGCATGCTAAGAAAGTGAGAGAAATACCTTATATACTTCCTTTTTTAAAGGACGACTGGGGATTTTAGGAGACCCAATCGACAAATCATGGGTGTGGAGAATCTTCATCTACCACCCTTTTAGTCCGCGCGCCACTGTCATTAGGATATTTTGGAAGCAAGAGATGGGAAAAATGAGCAATGCCATCTCCGGGAATCGAAGCGCGGACTTCTCGAATACGGGTCGAGCTTGCAGACTACACTACGAAGGAGGAAGAAATACCTTGTATTCGATCGAAATCTAATTTCAATCTGTTCGAATATATTTGAAAAATCGTAAAACTGGTGTTTACGATCGAAGTCGAAAAATTAGCATATCAGCTGAACGAAGAGGCAGAGCGGACAGAAAGACCAATCAGGAGATTAAGTAAGGTGATGTACATTAGCACATGCGCAGATATGCAGGTAGACGTAATGGGGGAGTGTCTGAGTAGTATAAAGCATATTGTCGGTGTAAGATCAGTATTTCTGGCAAAGTGATTGCACGCCGTTTAGCAGTTAAAATCACACCGAGTTGCTGCCTCAGCGATAAATGGCGAATAATCAATCTGTTAGACGACATCTGGATGCTTTTACCCGAGGTCGAATCATTGGGAAGTTGGAGGAAGGCCGCAGTGTGACAAGTGTGGCTGCAGAGTTCAGAATTGTTCACAGCATCGTTTCATGACTTTGGAGACAATTTCAAACTACAGGAACAGCTATCCGGGGTTTAGTAGTGGTCGTCCACGAGGAACCACGACCGCAGATGACCGGTATATTGCCTTACAGGCCAGAAGAAACAGGCGGCAGACAGCGGGAGAAATCACTAGACACACGACACAGGCGACTGGACGACCGATATCGCGTTTTATCGTGGCCAGAAGACTGCACGGTGGTGGTCTGTTTGCACGACGCTCTGTACGCTGTGTACCTCTAACGCCTGCCCATCGGAAAAGGCGTTCTCTGTGGTGCCGGGAACACCGGAATTGGAGAGACAATGAATGGGGACGAGTACTCTTTACAGATTAGAGCATAATCAGTCTGAGTAGTGATTCTCATCGCATACTCATCTGGAGAGAGCGGGGGGATGCCGCAATCACCCCTCGAACATCATTGAAAGGGACAGGTATGGAGGTGGCGGTGTTCTCGTTTGAGGAGGCATCATGCTTGGTAGTCATACAGACCTTCACATCTTCGACGCAGTTTCAGTCAACGGGACCAGTTATTGTAACGAGATTCTTCTTCCATATGTGCGTCATTTTAGAGGCGCTATGGGTCAGCAGTTCCTTTTCATGGACGACAATGCACCATGTGATCGCACAGTAGCTGCCCTACACCTCTTAGAGAGTGAGGTTATTGAACGTATGGATTGGCCGGCACGATCTCCGGATCTCAATCCCATCGAGCATATATGGGATTTTCTTAGGCAGACGCTTGGCAGCTCGTACCTTACCACCAGTAACGATTCCGGAGCTTCGATTGGCGCTGCAAGACGAATGGGCAGCAATGCCTCAACAACTCATCGACACCCTCATTCTCAGCATGGGCAGACGCTGTAAAACCTGCCTAGCAGTCCAGGGGAGATCATATCCCCTATTAAAGACCGGATGTTTCTTGCTGGACACCCATCACAGGGATATTTTGGCCTTCAGTCGCATTGCGCTCCATGCTACTTTTTCAATAAAGCTTCTTTTTATCCCTCTGATTTCTCTTTTAGTAAGTGTTGCTTACATTACTCATGTCCTTACGTATTGGGGATCTTACGGTATTAAATGTGTTGATTTGGAAAGCTTTTGTACAAAGTTATATTGAAAAAACCGTCTCGTCCTTAATTTTTGCACACCAGTGTATATTTTTATATACACCGGATATGTGAAGCATTTGTAACTTCTTCAAACAAAGTAACATATTATTGTTACATTACATTGAAACAATTATATATAATATTAATATTATATATAACATAATTACCTTATATTTCTTAAAATTTCTTAAAACTTATTATTTTAAAATAAACAAACAAACTGCAAAATTATAATTTATTTCCGTTGTCGCTGACGTCCGCTCTGTTTTAATTAACATGAAACATTGAAATCAGTTGCTATTGCAAGATCTGTGAAAACTCACCAAAACACGATAATGTTACAAATAATGTATACTGTTATTTTTATTAATGACTATAGAATAGCTATTTAACAAATACTGAGAGCTAATTTACGTTTCATTCACGTTCATATGAATAAATTTAATAATTTCTTACATAAATGCGTAATAAATTTTCATATAAATGGGCGATGTTATCATTATTATTACGTAAAATTAAAAAATACAAATTAGTAAATAGATTAATAACAAACTTAATATTATTTAATTTTGAAAGAAAAGCGATTTAGATAATTGAAGTTTAATTCCATATTTGAAATTACAGCACAAATTTGCCCTAATTATATGCAATTTGAAAGAAGAAAATATAATGCGTTTCGATTAATTTAAGATTTCTAAATTCCTTGCAAAGTGATTTTAAGTGATTATGCTTTACCGTAGTTACATTTCAGATTTCACATATGACTGACGTTGCCAGTGAATACTTAATCGTACAATTTTTATTGTTTCAAAACTAATAATGCGAAGAATATAAAATAATAAATTTAATTTCTGATAACTCTGGTTTGCTTTCTTTCAAAATACAGTAAAACTTAGTTACCAGAAAAAAATGGGGATTTCTGGAACCTTCAACAACAGATTTTTGGGGAAATGCAAGCATAATCTTAAGATTTCCAGTAAGTGTGTGTGTGTGTGTATGTGATTATGGCAAAGCCTCGAGGGCTATCTGCCTAAGGGGAGGGATGCCTTCGTGGAGGACTTTCTAAGGGAAACTGGATCATATACAAGTTACACATGAGGAAAACCACGAAAACGCCCATTCAGCCAGCCCGTTCGCTGAATTCGAACCTCGGACCGAACTACCAGTGTTCAGCGACTTTACCGCTCGGCCGCTGGTGGGCCACGATTTCCAGTAAAGAATTAAAGATATAATGTTTTGCTAATTTACACTTTACAATATGATTTGAAAGCCTCCTTTTCTAAATTCTACAGAAAATTAGCTAAAATTATATTTTTCTAATAAACAAGTTCATACAGTAATTCTTTAAGAATGAAACATGCATAGCTACATACAATTGGGCAAACTTCGTGTTTGGGATAAATTTTAATTGAAACTCTATTGATTTCAAGGAAGAACAGGTACAGGACACTCTACAACATGAGCAAACGAATTCTACAAAGAAGTACTTGACACAGACCTGTTTATGCAGGACTTTCGTGCACTAGAAAGAAGAGGCAATCAGACCTGCCAAGCACGGCGGATTATTTGGCCTGTAGGATTCTTGAAAATTAATTGCCAGGATAACGATGTATGATTTGTACACGGAGTAGCAGTTTTCTGCCACAGAAGTAACAAGAGAAGCTCTCTACAGATTTAACTACGGCAAGCAACATTTTTCTGTCGATACAATCACGAGAATAAATGGTCTGTCGAGCTAATAAATAGTTTGTCAGGATTGTCGCAGATGTTATAGCCACCTTCAATTTTTTAAATTCATTCCTCAATAACCAGAGCCTTGTCTTTGCCAGAGACACTTGCTACAGCCTTGCCAGAGTCAACCTAAACTCTTGCATTTTCTCTGTCATCATGTGAAGGATTCTTGCGATGGAAGAAAAGTCCTTCAAAAATCTTGTACTGTAGCTTCAAAGTCCCAGGGAACATCTCAGCTGATAGATATTTTTGTAGCGTTTCCAGTCTTTAACTACGGGTATGTTTTCTGAATCCGTATACACCCCTCAGCAAAGATGACATGTCCAAGGTACGTCACTTGCTGTCCCAACAATTTGCATTTGGAAAGGCTTAATTTTAGATTGGTGCCTTCAGTTTCTGAAGCCCTTTCCTAATATTTCCCAAATATATCCTCAGAACTATTATCGGCGACAATAATGTTATCAAGTATATAAGACAGGCTTCGTAGGAACGACCTCTCAACACGATTTTCATGATGCGTTCGTTTGTTGTCGACGCATAGCATAATTCAAACGAGATCATCTCCAAAAGTTCTTGTCCGGTAATAAATAACGCTTTTTCCTGTCATCAGACCGCATCCCTCCCTACCTGTCAATATCAACTCTTTAAATCAAGCGCCAGAGTGTCTAGAAAATCATCCATTCTAGGAAGAGGATAGATTCCTTTGTTCGTGACCGTTTACTTCTGCCGCTATAGAGTAGCAATTGTAGCAATCTTCCTTTTAAGCAAGAAGAAAGGAGATGATGACTTTGGCAAACGCCGTTTGCTCCAGTTCGTGAGGGGTTTATCCAGCAACTCTGCCGCTATAGAGAACTGAATCTTGGATACTTGCCAGGGGGTTTTTCTATCACAAGTGGGAAGCTTTAGAGTAAGATTAAAATATATGGTTAGGAGTTTGCAGGCTTAATTCTTTCCTGCTGTAATAATGAATTTAAGCTGTCATCTTCTTTGGCGGCAGCAGAAACTCTGTCATCGATTTGTTCATCTACAATAGAAACTCTTTGTCCTATGTTTTGCTTGACGGCAGAAAATGTTTCTTGGATTTGTTGTTCGGCAGAAGGAACCTTTTCTTTAGTTTCTCCAGTTTCATTTTCAACCACTCCATTCTGCGTTCCATAGCCTGGAATATATTTTCTATAATTGCAGTAATGCTTTTTGTTTCCTCTTGACCTGCTTCTATCTTTTCTTGGACTGAGTCAATGGCCTCTTCTATGTTTTATTGGACACCTTTCATACTCTTTTTAACGGACTTGATGGCCCCTTTCATATTTTTTCGGAATACGGCAAGGGATGTCATCAGCTGTCCTAATTGCTTATTCACAGCTCTTGTCAACGGAATTTAGTCCCACTTCTCACCCAAAATTGTTACATGTGTACGGTTCATAATGAATTGAATTCACACAGAACCGAGGTTTGCTTGAAAAAGTTCATTTTTCCAAAAGAAACACTTTACAGTAGTGGAACTTTCCACAGTATTCATACACCTTTCCTCAGAAAGGTCGGAAAGGCAAGTTGGCAGAAAAGCATTAGTGAATTAGTCAAACAAGAGAAAGTTTATCATATGAGGAAAGACATGAGGTAGCATCAGGACATAGCCTTCACGTTTTGCCCCTTCATAATTCATGACCTTTCTCATATACAGATTACGAAATACTTAACAGCTAATTTACAAGCAATATAATTTCTAAAAGTAAACAAGAAAATAATACAAATATAATGTTTAAATTTTTCAAGTTATTAAAATGTCTAGTGTTTTTTGAATGTCCAATGAAAAATTTTGTAATGTCACTTGATGAAAAAATTTCCAGCAGGTAAATGTTCAAATGTCTTCAGTAAAAACCTTTCAAATTTTCGTTGATGAAAATATTTCTATTATAATACAGATTGTTTTTCTAACTTTGATGTAGAAATAAAATACTCAATTTATACATACTTAATACACATACTTAATACAACAGAAAATTCAATATAAAACAGTATAACATAGTGTAATACACAATAATACTTTGAAGATTAATTAACATGTCCTCTCCAACAAAATCAGCGTACCACCTTGTTGATGGTTGGGGGATATTTAAGTAAAATATATAAAAAAAATCCATTCCTTAGAAAAAGGTAACTGGTTTATGGCATTGTACAATTGTCAAAGTTTTTGTTTCAAAAATTTTTTATATTAATTAAATACAAAATTAAGACTGAAATTTAAAACAATAAACTCGTATAATCATGTGAAAGTCTTTTACATTTTGCAAAATTGTAATGGACTATTACCCTACAATAATAAGAAGGAAAGGGAAACAAATTTCCGAATTAAAGTTACCATAATTTATTTTTTAAAATCTCCATAATAATATTTTAGGAAAGGCATTTTAAAATATAAAGTTTTGTATACATCGTTCATAAACACGGCAAATTTCAAACTTTTCACTCCATATAGCATCATTTGAGATCATTTATTAAAAGTATGCTTTTCACTATTACTAAGATCTTTAAAATTTACTTATTATTTTCAAAACCTGAAGACCCCACAACTTTCATCAAATACTAAAACATCCATTATATTGGCACATCAATTCGATTGAACTGGTTGTTTATTCTGCACCATTGGCCAAGAAGAATGCCAAATTGGCAGTCACTCCGTTCCTTGCTATAAAAGGCTTCCATAAAAGGCCTCCATTCCTTGGACAGAGGCAAATGGCCCTTTTGAACTGCACTACCATTCCATTACGAAACAAATTAAAAACACACTCCATTATATGAAAAAAAAATTTTCTCTTAAAAAAATGTATTTTTTCATAAGGTTTATCTTGAAAACATTGAAGAAATTCATGCAATTTAAAATTTTCAAACAATAATTTCATTCTTAAAATACAGAAAAAATTAAAAAATATAAATTCAGAGAAATTTAAAACTACAAAAATGTTAATCGTATTAATAACCTCGCCTAAGTAAAGTCTTAAAAATTCTTTACCTAATTTTTATCTAATTCAGTATTTTTTAAATCAAATGCTCGAAACTACATTATAAATAAAGCATAAAATTTGTAAATTACTAAATTTAATCTTAAAACGTTTTAAGAAAATATTACTATCAATAAATCGTAAAAATTAATTTACGCAATGAAAAAAATGAACTTTAATAGCACTTCAACATCACGTTTGATGATAATCTAGTCTTTGATTGAGGAAAGCACTGGAAATGCAAACCAGCACAAAACACTATCAAATCTATCTCGCATAGCTCAAAAACGATTAGCCGTACTGCGTTGCAATTTTGTATATGACACTGCTATATAATCTAGTTGTGCACGTCTTTTTCTATCGCAGCCGGTAATACCGAATATATATATATATATATATATATGACATAATAAAAGCAAGGAAAAGACGGAGCAGTGTCGATGCGTACGTAGATCCACATTGAAGAAGTCTGATTGCGTAGTATGCTAACATATTGTTGCGTGCGTACGGATTCGTTACTAAATGAATGCACAAGTCCGATGAAAAATGAACAAAAATTTATTATTATCACAACAAAAATGCTTAAATTTTCTCAAATTATCATGCAGTATTACAATATCTCACAGTAGTTATCCTTTAACTACTCAAATGTCCATTAGAATGTAATTCAAAACAGCTAAAGAACGCTAATCCGCGAATTCGCTACAATCAACAAGAGCAGTTTTCTAAACAACAATAAATTAAGCAACTACTACAAACTGAGATGTTTTCCTCCTTTTATAAGATTTTAAAATCACGCGCTAGAATTTTCCAGCACTTTCTCGAAATCAAAAAGAGATATTTATTTATTTAACGCACGCGCTCTTGTATTTTTAATTTTTCCGGCTTAGCTTTCTTTTAATATTCGTCACGCGCTGCAATGCGCGAGAAATAAAACCATTTAATTTATAATTGAACTAACATTAGCTTTTTAAATACCAAATTCGTAACACTGCCCCCTTCCCAAGGACTGTACGTCCCGGGCAGTACAATCCCTGGACAGGAAGCTAAACTTACAACTGTGGCATAAACATTACATTACAATATCAAACAATATAAACAATAAATGCAATAACTAACTTAAACAAATCAAATGCTATCAAATACTAAATACAAAACAAATACTAAATACAAATCAAATACTAAATGCAAATCAAATACTAAATACAAATCAAATACTAAATGCAAATCAAATACTAAATACAAATCAAATACTAAATGCAAATCAAATACTAAAAACAAATCAAATCAAATACACGTTTATAAACAAAAAGGACCATGGTCTGATATTATTTACAATTATTTACATTACGTACTATGGCCATAGTAATGAGCTAACCTGTCGTAATGAACGACTTTAGGTTTAGAGTTCGAAGACTTACGAATCCGAACCACGACGTCATTCAGCCTGTTTAGGACTGTGTACGGGCCATCCCAAGGTGACTGTAATTTCGGACAAAGTCCTTTCCGTCGAGTCGGATTCCACAACCACACCTTGTCTCCTTCGTGGAACTGATGTTCAGTAGCTCTTGTGTCGTAGCGGGTCTTCATCTTCTCCGTCGCCAAGTTGACTCGCTCTCGTGCAAAGTTGTGCATCACTTCAAACCGGGCCTGGAGATCTTGAATATATCCCTCAGACGATGAAGGAGCATCCGGAGGGCGGCCAAACAATATATGACAAGGCAGACGAAGGTCACGACCGAAGAGCATCTGTGATGGAGAATAGCCGGTAGTCTCGTGGACAGCACTGCGGTAAGCCAGTAAAAACAGCGATAATTTCTTGTCCCAGTCCTGTTGGTTTCTGGAAACCACTAATGAGAGGTTATTAAGGATGGTTCGATTGAACCTCTCTACCATGCCGTCCGACTGGGGATGCAATGGCGTCGTTTGAGTTTTGTCAATGCCGAGTAGTTTGCATAGTTCTTTGATTACTGCCGAGGCAAAATTCCTTCCCTGATCGGAATGTAACTGAAGAGGCACTCCGAACCTGGAAATCCAGTGCTGTATCATTACCTCAGTTACTGTGACAGCCTCTTGATCAGGAATAGGATAAGCTTCAGGCCACTTGGTGAAGTAATCAACGACAACGAGTATGTATTTGTTGCCATCAGCAGTTCGTGGCAGAGGTCCCAGGATGTCAAAGGCGATACGTTCAAAAGGCGCCCCTACGTTGTAACGTTGCAGCTTGCCTCGGCTGTGTCTCTTTGGTCCTTTCCGACCTGCACAGGCATCGCAAGATCGGCACCACTTTTGCACGTCATCCTTTGCATTATTCCAGTAAAAGCGCTCACGAACTCTCTGTAAGGTCTTCATTATTCCAAAGTGACCTCCCGTAGGGCTGTTATGTAGTTCTTTAAGGACATCCGGAATGCGGGATCTTGGAAGTATCAGCTGCCATCGGAACGTCTTCCCATCATCCGATTCGAATTTCCGGTATAAGACGCCGTTTCGAATGTGAAGTGAATCCCAGAGTGCCCAATATTGTTTGGTTGTAGGACTACAGATAGAAATGTCCTGCCAGGTAGGCTTTCTGTTTGATGACTCCATTAAATCAGTTATGGGTTTAATGTCGCGGTCTTCCAGCTGGTCTTTCCTGACTTCATCATAACTCCACGGTTCTCGATCAGCCGATGTTGATGTTGTAATTTGTCTTGCGACCGGAGTCAGCAGCTCGTATTTCGCTTCCACCCTGGAACAATATCGACAGTTTTCTTGGCAAGGTCTTCTAGACAGGGCGTCGGCGTTTCCGTGTGATGATCCCTTACGATGACGGATAGTGATGTCATATTCTTGGAGTCTCTGTATCCACCTGGCTATTTGACCCTCAGGATTCTTGAAATTTAAAAGCCAGGTCAATGATGCATGATCGGTGCGGAGCAGGAATTTTCTGCCGTATAGATACTGATGAAACTGTTCTACAGCTTTGACTATGGCGAGCAACTCTTTCCTGGTGACACAATAATTCCTCTCCGGTTTAGACAGGCACTTGCTCCAGTACGCCACTACACGTTCTTGGCCGTCTATTTCTTGGGACAAAACAGCACCAACACTTTCATTACTCGCGTCGGTGTCGAGAATAAATGGTCGGTCAAGCTGAGGATACGTCAGGATTGGAGCAGATGTTAAAGCCTCCTTTAAGTTGTTAAATGCATCCTCGCATTCTTTTGTCCACAAGAACTTTTGGTTGCTCTCTGTCAGCTTGTGAAGTGGAAGTGATGTCAGCTTGTGATGGAAGAAAAGTCCTTCACGAATTTCCTATAGTAGGTGCAAAGCCCTAGGAAGCTTCTCAGCTGAGGGACATTTTCGGGACGTTTCCAGGATTTAACGGCTGATACCTTTTCAGGATCCGTGCGCACACCTTCTGCAGAGATGACATGTCCCAGGTAAGTCACTTCCTTTCGGAACAATTTGCATTTAGCGGGACTCAGCTTCAGATTGGCTTCTTTCAGTTTCTGAAGCACCTTCCTAAGATTTTCTAAATGTTCTTCAAAACTCTTTCCGACGATGATGATGTCGTCCAGGTATATGAGGCAGGCTTCGTAGGAAAGGCCTTTCAAAACAGTTTCCATAAGACGTTCGAATGTTGCCGGCGCATTACACAGTCCAAACGGCATCACCTTGAATTGCCAAAGCCCTTGTCCCGTAGTAAATGCCGTCTTTTCTCGGTCTTCAGGCTGTATTTCTACCTGCCAATACCCACTCTTTAAATCAAGTGTTGAGAACCACTTGCTGCCAGAAAGAGTGTCTAGAATGTCGTCAATTCTAGGAAGTGGGTGTAAAGAACGCTCCTGAACTCTACTAGAAAGACCTATGATGCTCTTGACTAGAGAGAACGTCGTTAGCAAACTCCTCACACTACGAGTACTATAATTCATTTTAACACCTTATTTAAAGAACTGTGAATGGCAACGACTTAACTGAGAATTACGCATGCGTAAAGAGATGAGATTTCTGTCAGACGCCTATCAGAGAAGAGAGAGTTTTAGGAAGCTCCGCCAGCGAGCTGAGGTGTGGAGACTAAATTTGTCCAGTGATGACGAGTGCTATCTTCGTTAACGTCTCTGATCGTGTCACCAACTCGGATATGTACTCAAGTTTTTCTAAATGTATTAATTAAATGTTGTATCTGTGTTATGTTGTGTAATTAAAGTGATTCATCACCAATACCAGTGTTGATTCCGTTCCCACTGAAGCATCCACGACGTCACAGACAAAAGAAAATAAAAAATTTTGAGGTTCCACCGGGATTTGTGTGACTAGAGACCAGGTATGTGTTCTCCACAATATTCATTTCCAGGCCTGAAGTGTATAATGTAGTTATTTATTACTTATTCGTGAAATCAATTCCCAAAGCAGAAGTAGCACATCAGTGCATTTTATAGCACATCAGTGCATTTTATAGCACATCAGTGCATAAGAGTTTTAAACACTCAATGTGTTTGTTTTATATATCTAACAAGATATTTTCCTTTTGTGGTATATTCGGGAAAACATTTTCCCATTAACACGTAGCACATCAGTGCATTTTATAGCACGTCAGTGCATAAGAGTTTTTAAAAAAATCAAAGTGTTGTATTTATATATCTAACGAGATATTTTTCTTTTGTATGATAATGGGAAAAATCCATTCCCGTAAATAAACAGCACATCAGTGTATTTATGTTTAACGTTTCGTTATAAATTGGTGTGATAGAATCTGAACTGTTTAATTTCTGTATATGTGAAAGCACATCAGTGCAATATTGCAATTTTCATTTCTAAGTCATTAGAAGAAAATTTATGTTAAATTCTTGTGAAAGAAATAAGTAGTTGAATATATTAAAAACTTGTTACTTTGGTTTTCTCATGAAAGCACACCAATGCTGTATTTTAATATGATGTGTATTTTCTGATAAGTAGAATGTTAAATTCTATCATTTCATTTTTAATTTTAAAGCTTTGAGCAGTAAAGAAATGTTCTAATAGTGTTCTGATTTAAACCTGCGCCTATCGAATTTACGTAGTAATTGCGTTGGCCATATGGTTGCCAGCGGAAGTAGCTGTCATGAAAACGATAGTTAATTAAAGGTGTTTATATTTATTGGCGCCACTCTGGTTTTTTTTTTCTGTCTGGCTGTACTAAATGAAAAGAATTTGTTATTAATTTTTTATACGAAGTATTCAGTAAGGTTGTTTATTCGTTTTATGTTTGAATGGAAATAAATCCACAGTGATTAATGCTTTTATTAACCTTTTTTTTATTTGCCTAATTTTGTAAGCAAGAAGAAAGTGCTTTTTATATCTCTGATATATTTTTATGTGTATTATTTGTGAATAACTATTTGAGTTCTTATTTGTTTTGAGCAATTACTTTTGCGATAATGGCATTTTTGGGGAAAGCTAAGAAGAGGGATCTATTCCTTGTCGCTTCAGAACTTGGGGAAATAGCTTTAGAAGATATGAAAGTGATAGATTTAAAACAATTAATAACGAATAGTAAAACTTATGAGGAAGAATTTGTTAAAAATTTGTTAGAAAGTATTATGACTGATAGGATAGAAAAGGAAAACTTAGAGAAGCAATCAAGAGCGAAAGAATCACAGTTAGAACAGGAAGCTAGGGAGAGGGAATTTCAGATACTACAACAAAATAAAGAAATTGAAAAGCAACAGTTAGAACTAGAATGCCTTAAAGCAAAACAGAACACTGAATCTGCTAAACCTGGAGGTGAAACGGTATTTAATCAGAATTTTCAGAAACTAATGCCCAAGTTTAATTTAAAAACTGATGATATCAGTTTATTCTTAGAACTTTTTGAGAGGCAAGCTAAAGTTCTAAAATTGCCCACGGATCAATGGGTGTCATATCTCATTGGTGTCCTTCCGGTTGAGGTAAATAATATAATTGCTAGGGAACCTGAAGAACAAGCTAGAGATTACCAACATATTAAAGAATTACTACTTAAAAGATTTAAATTAAGTGCGGAGAAGTTTCGGCAACTTCTTGTTAAGACTCAGAAAAATCCGGATTCTACGTGGTACGATTTTTATCACGAAATTAAGACATTTTTAGATGGGTGGCTTAAGGGATTAAAAATCGAAACATTTGAGCAACTCAAGGATTTAATGTTGGTAGATCAGATTAAAAGGCGCACGCCTAATGAGTTTAAGGAACATTTTATAGATGAATGGGCTACGATCACTTCACCAAAACTGTTGGTGGGTAAAATAGAGGAATTTGAAGATGCGAAAAAGACGATGGTTGGGAAAACGAAATTGGGTGAAATGAAAACGAAAATATCAGGTAGACAAATGGGTGTTTTTCAATCCACTGGTAACGTTTTCAAAAATAGAAAAAACCCTCAAGGCACACAATTTAAAAAAGATGATGATGCACGCAATGTTGGGAAAAAGTCAGACTCGAAATTTGATAGGAGAAAAAGACTCCAGTGCTATGAATGTGGATCTTTTGACCATTTACGTCCTCAGTGCCCTAATTTTAAAACCCAAAAGGCAGATTTGTATCGGATAAGCGGGAGATCAGAGAAGAATCTGCTAGATCCCTATACATTAAATGGAACAGTAAATGGTTTTGAAGTACCTATTCTAAGAGATACAGGAGCAACGGTAGATATTATTTGTCAGAAATATGTAGACAGAGATAGAATGAAGGGGGAACATGTGTGGGTTCGACATTTGTTGGATGATCATATGACTTGTTTACCTGTTGCTGAAGTAGATATTGAATGCGATTTGGGTACAGTAACCACCAAAGCAGCTGTTATAGGAGACCACTTAGACCAAGGACGATATATATTAGGAAACCAGACAGCGGCTCTTCTCAGAGGAACTGAGAAAAATTATTCCTCGTATGTCGGTAATGTTAATGCGGTCGTTACTCGATCTCAAGCACGACAATGTAAGGAAGCGGAAAATTTATGTGAGACGAATCAAAATTCTGAGCAGAATGAGTTAGAATTGGAAGAGGAGGACGATGCTCATGAGAGGTCTGAAAACAGAGAGATATTACCTCCTGTCAACCTTTGTGTCCCCACAAGTCCTGCGATTCAAATAGACTCTAGTACTTTTATTGATGAACAACAAAAAAGTAAAGAACTTGCACCTTTATTAGAACTAGTAAAAAGCGGAAGTAAAACAAGTTATGGGATTAAAAATGGGGTTTTAGTAAAAAAGAAGGTAAATAAGTTAGGAGGAGAAGAACATTTAATTGTTGTTCCAGAAAACCTCAGAGAGCAAATTAAAGCAATTTGTCATGAAGGAACTTCAGGTCACTTAGGAGTACTGAAAACAAAAGACCGGTTACTAAGACATTTTTTCTGGCCAAATTGTTATAAAGACATTGAGGAATTTGTTAAAACATGCGACTCCTGTCAACGTGTAGGAAAAACAAATGACAAAAAGAAGGCACCGTTGGAAATAGTACCTGTGATATCGGAAGTCTTTAGTAAGGTTAATGTAGATGCTTGCGGGCCTATACCTACATCTACTGAAGGTAATAAATATCTTATTACAGTTATGTGCTTAGCATCTAAATATCCTGACGCCGTCCCGGTACCGGATATAACGTCGAAATCTGTTGTAAGTGCACTCTTGCAGGTATTTAGTCGGATGGGTTTTCCAAGGGAGGTTCAAACTGATCAAGGAAAATCTTTCATGAATCGCTTAACCGTTGAATTTTTGAAGAGGTTTGGTATAAAAATTTCCAGAAGTTCGGTTTACCACCCCCAGAGCAATCCTGTAGAACGGTTCCATAGGTCAATAAAAAGGGTCTTAAAGGTATTATGTATTGAAGCTGCCCCAAATTGGGAAGTACAATTACCTGCCGCTCTCTTTGCTCTGCGGACAGTAACGCATGATAGTACAGGATTTAGTCCAGCTGAATTAGTGTACGGGACCAACCTCAGAACACCTGTCGCATTATTGTATGAGAAATGGTTAGATCCTCAGGAAAAAGAAGATACCGTAATAGAATATGTTTTCGAATTAATCAATAGGTTAAAGAAAAGTAGAGAATTAGCTACAGAGAAAATGGAAGAGGTGAGAGACAAAAGGAAGAAATGGTATGACAAAAATGCCGTGAAAAGGGAATTCCAGCAAGGAGATTCTGTATTAGTATTAGCAGTGAACCAACCCCATAAACTCGCTCCTCAATGGAAAGGGCCGGGGAAAAATAGAGAAAAGATTATCAGAAACAAACTATGTGGTTAGTTTTGAAGGGAATCAGGAAGGAAATAAAGTGTATCACAACAATATGTTAAAACCTTATCATAAGAGACCTGAACTTTTGAATATGGTGCTCCTTGACAACGAGGAGATAATTGAACCCTCGGAATTAGAGGAGGATTTTCCTTATATGTTAACCGACCCCAATGTGTTTGATTTTAATGAAATAATAGCAAAAGATAATCTTAAAGAAAGACTTAGTGATGAACAAATCCTGCAGTTGGGAAAGTTGTTGGTAAAGTTTTCTGCTATATTTTCGAATATTCCAGGGAAAACAAATTTAGTCGAACATGATATCGAACTAATCAGTGACAAACGCGTACAGAATAAGCCTTATAGAATGACAAATCGACAGAACGAAATTCTTAAAGTCGAGATTGAAAAAATGTTAAAATACAAGATTATTGAACCAGGACCCTCTGAGTATACTTCACCCATGATCCTTGTTGAAGCACCAGGTATTGATTACAGAAAGTTAAACGAAATAACGCGTACTGAGTTCTACCCAATCCCCAATATAGAGCAACGTGTTGAAACTGTTGCAACAGCCAAATTTATCACCTTGATAGACTTAACTAAAGGTTATTGGCAAATTCCGCTGACCCCTAGGGCTCAGAAAATCGCTGCATTTGCTACAAATTTTGGCGTATATAGGCCATTGCGAATGCCATTTGGGCTTAAAAATGCTCCTTATTATTTTAGTAAAATGATGAGCGAAATATTGTGTGGATGTGAGAAATATGCGACCCCTTATTTAGATGATATTGCTATTTTTTCTGAAACGTGGGAGGAACATTTACAACATTTACATGAAATTTTAGAAAGAATAAGAAAAGCCAATTTAACTATTAAACCCTCTAAGTGCAAGTTTGCACAAGAAGAAGTGAAATATCTCGGTCACATAGTAGGTCGAGGAAAACGTTCTCCAGCAGAACTAAAAATCGAGGCGGTTCAAAATTTTCCTGTTCCCACAACTAAAACTGAGAGTAGAGCTTTCTTAGGGTTAGCTGGATACTACAGACAATATATACCCATGTTTTCTGCTATAGCCGCACCTTTGACAGATTTGTTAAAAGGGAATAACAAAAAGGGTAAAATTGTTTGGAATGATGAATGTAATGAATCATTCAAATCGTTAAAAGAAAAGCTATCTAGTAGGCCTGTGCTACATGCACCTGATTTTTCTAAACCATTTATACTACAGACAGACGCGTCAGATCAAGGATATGGTGTTGTTTTAGCCCAGAAGGATAATAAAGGAAAAGAACATCCCATATTGTATCTCAGTAAAAAATTTACTGATAGTGAGCGGAAGTATTCCACCACTGAAAAAGAGTGTGCCGCAATTCTGTATGGAATAAAAAAACTGAAAGGGTTTCAATTCAAACGGACCATAATCCCCTAGTATGGCTAAAAAATAATGCAGGTAGAAATGGTCGATTATTGCGCTGGGCCTTAGCCTTGCAATCTTATAATTTTACGATACATCATAAAAAGGGAAGTAACAACTTAAATGTAGACTGCTTAAGTAGAAACTCTGTACATGCCAGTTAAATAGACTAGTTATCATTTCTTTTAAATTGTTTTGTTATTTGATTATGTATATTGTATTTTTTTTAAATTCATACTATATAGTAAATTGTTAACTTGATTCATAAAGACAAAATTTCTGTGTTGGTTTTTCATATATTGTATATGTATTGTTATATGTATTTTTTATGATGGCCTGGTTATGAGAGTGGAGAACCTTTGTAACAGTGTGGTTTAGAATTAACTGGTAAAATGTTGAACAATCTCTATTGAAACCAGAAACTGTGAACTGTGAAGGTTTACTTCTCCTGTGTCCGGAGAAACAAAAACTGGAGGCGGAAGGTGTTTGTTTGTAGTGAACGCCTACCTGAACTTGTATTTTATCCCGTAGGAACTTAAAAAAACGTTTTGTTTCCTCTGTGTCCGAGGAAAAACAAAATCTGGAGGCGGAAGGAGTTAGTCTGCAAAGAACGCTCCTGAACTCTACTAGAAAGACCTATGATGCTCTTGACTAGAGAGAACGTCGTTAGCAAACTCCTCACACTACGAGTACTATAATTCATTTTAACACCTTATTTAAAGAACTGTGAATGGCAACGACTTAACTGAGAATTACTCATGCGTAAAGAGATGAGATTTCTGTGAGACGCCTGTCAGAGAAGAGAGAGTTTTGGGAAGCTCCGCCAGCGAGCTGAGGTGTGGAGACTAAATTTGTCCAGTGATGACGAGTGCTATCTTCGTTAACGTCTCTGATCGTGTCACCAACTCGGATATGTACTCAAGTTTTTCTAAATGTATTAATTAAATGTTGTATCTGTGTTATGTTGTGTAATTAAAGTGATTCATCACCAATACCAGTGTTGATTCCGTTCCCACTGAAGCATCCACGACGTCACAAGGGTAACTGTCTTTCTTCGTAACCTCATTCAACCGGCGATAGTCGACGCAAAATCTTGTTGAGCCGTCTTTCTTTCTGACTAGGACGATGGGAGATGCCCATGAACTTACTGAAGGCTCGATGACATCGCTTTCTTCCATATCCTTTAAAAGTGTTCGCACCTCTTCTGTTTAGCAAGCGGTAGACGCCTTGGATGTTGCTTGATCGGGGGATGATCGCCGGTATCTATTCTATGTTGTGTCAAACTGGTTCGACCCACGTCAGAAGACGAGCGGGAGAAAACAACTTGAAGATCTTTAATGACGCGATCGGCAGCATTCCTCTCTTTATCATTTAATTGCGCATTCTGCAATAACTCCGATGTAATTCTCTCTGAGGACACGGATTCTTGGATGTTACTTTTTCTTTCAACGGTGGTTACTGGAGTACATGCTCCAACCACTTCATCTTTCTTAATAATTCTCCCCTTCTCAGTTACATTGGCGACTCTCACCGGGATAACCGTTCTGGATAGGTCGACGGGTGTTGAGGCTACTAGTACTCCTTTTGGGCTATTACAGTTATTGGGATATTCTATGATGCCGTAGCGGAAATTTCTGTTTTCGGCTATGGATCCAGGAAGTAAAATTTCTGTTCTTGCCGGTATTGTGATATTGTCTTGTGCTATGATTTTATGGACAGATTTAACTTCATCATTGACTCCAAACAACGCTATGTCCTCAGATGTAGAATGCAATTCGTTATTTTTAAAGTCCAAGGAAAAATTGTATTTCCTTAGAAAGTCCAATCCGAGTATGCAAGAATCAGTGATCTCTGCTACATATGCCGTGTGATGGTAAGCGGCACTTCCAAACGTGATGTTAGCATTTACTTTTCCATCGATGTTGATCTTCTCACCGGACACAGTCTGTAGGGTAACGCAGGGCGGCGTCCAGATAATTTTGCTTCCCAGTTGTTGAGCCAAATCTTTTCGGATGATGGTAACGTTGGCTCCTGTATCTATCGTCATATTGCAGGGAACTTCATTAATATGTCCTATTATGAAAAGTCCATTACTGCCGCCTCTCACTGCAGAAATCTGAAGCGCTTTAAACTGGGGCATTTCATGATCTGGCAACCTCCGCCCCGCGAGATGGCCACTAATTAGTTTCCCTGCTGTTTGTTAGGAGCGGTCTTAGCAACCGAGCCCTGGGGTGTTCTGCAGTTTCGTCGGATGTGTCCTTCAGCACCGCAGTTCCAGTACTTTACGGTCGGTTTCTTGTCACCAATATTCTGTCTCAAGGCGTTCAGTTGTCTAGTTAAATCGTCTAGACAAGCAGTGACTTGATCCCCTGGCTCCTGGACTTGAGCAGCTCTGACTGGATGCCCGTCTCGACGGGTGGCTTGCTGGGCTGAATCAAATTTCATGGCATACACTAAAGCTCTTTTCAGATCTTTAACATCCGCCATTCGCAGTGCTTTCTGTATTTCAGGGTCCCGGATGCCATCGATGAAATATTTCAGGGACAGGATTTCCCTTGTTTCTGTCGGGCACTCCGAAAAGGCGTGATGTGACAGCCTTTCAACATCCGTGGCGAGCTCCTGAAGCGTTTCGGTGAGCTTCTGTTGACGAGATTTTAATTGGAGCCTGCTGTAGTCTTTTAAACATTTCTCGCCGAAGCGCAGCTCCAAAGCGCCGGATAGAGCTTCGAAATCTAGCCTTTGATTTTCGGGAAGCGTCTGCAGGATATCCGCTGCGTCTGGTCTCAGAGAAGCGGCGAGATGACAGGCTTTAGCTTGGGAATCCCATCCATTCGCATCCGCAACGATAGAAAATTGTGTCCTATACACCTGCCAGGAGGTCTTCCCATCATATGTAGATAGTTTCAGAACACAACGAGCAGGCATCGATAAAAATTTGAAAAATTCAGAATTGTTTCCTACCGTCGCTATGCACTTCTTTAGGCTGTCAACTTCTTTGGCGACGGCAGCAGAAACCCTATCATCAATTTGTTGTTCGACGGCAGAAACTCTCTCTTCTATATGTTCTTTTACAGAAGAAATTCTTTCTTCTACTTGTTCTTTTACCGAAGAAACTCTTTCTTCTATTTGTCCAACTTTAGTTTCAACCGCGTCTATTCTGCCTTCCATAGCCTCAAATTTATTTTCTATTACGCAGGTAATTTCTCTTTTCATTTCGTCCTGACCTGCTTTCATCTCATTTTTAAGAGATTTCATCTCTTCCTTAACGGATTCCTGGCCCAATTTCATTTCTTCCTTAACGGAGTTGACGGCCCCTTCCATCTTTCCTTGGCTTGATTTCATCTCCTCTTTCATTTCTTCTTTAAACGAGGGAAAGGCTGTTATCAATTGCCTTAACTGCTCTTCCATCGCTCTTGTTATTGGCATTCAAATCCCACTTCTGACACCAAAAATTGTTGCGTGCGTACGGATTCGTTACTAAATGAATGCACAAGTCCGATGAAAAATGAACAAAAATTTATTATTATCACAACAAAAATGCTTAAATTTTCTCAAATTATCATGCAGTATTACAATATCTCACAGTAGTTATCTTTTAGCTACTCAAATGTCCATTAGAACGTAATTCAAAACAGCTAAAGAACGCTAATCCGCGAATTCGCTACAATCAACAAGAGCAGTTTTCTAAACAACAATAAATTAAGCAACTACTACAAACTGAGATGTTTTCCTCCTTTTATAAGATTTTAAAATCACGCGCTAGAATTTTCCAGCACTTTCTCGAAATCAAAAACAGATATTTATTTATTTAACGCACGCGCTCTTGTATTTTTAATTTTTCCGGCTTAGCTTTCTTTTAATATTCGTCACGCGCTGCACTGCGCGAGAAATAAAACCATTTAATTTATAATTGAACTAACATTAGCTTTTTAAATACCAAATTCGTAACAATATTGATTTGGTAATATCTAATAATTGTCGGTTGAGGCAGTATTAATTACATTTTTATTTTTCAGTTGACGTTTGTGGCCACAATCACTTGGTCGTGCCCTTTTACAGAACATTTACATTTTTGATATTATTGCAATAGCAAGCAAGACAGCGAAGTTACATTCTAGCAGAGTAGAGAGCGAAGCTGAAGTGCGTAGTTATGCAAGATGGAAGCACACGAAAAAAAAAAAAAATTTTGGCTTGAGTTAAAAAGTTTTAGTTTATAATTATTACGTCATCAGCGCAGGCCACGCAAAATGGAATGCAGGCTGCGCAGGCCATGCAAAATGGAATGACGTAGAAATGACGCGATCGAGAGAAGTTATTACGATTTTTAAAACAAAGAAGGAGACTTAAAGTTTTACCGTTAGTTTAACTTCTAATTTTGATTCACATATTTTTTATCTTACATATTTACATATGTACACACACTTGGTATTACGACTGGGCGGGTATATATAATATACAATTATATACCTGCCCTCTTTACTGGGCTTAAGAGTCTTTATCCAGTCTGTACTTACGAAATCGTTGGTCGTAGACATATACTTCCAATTTTAGAGGTGTTTCAAATGAAGCAAATGTTCATGTTTTAGCAATTTCAAATTTAAAAAAAAGTTTCACAAATAACGAGATCTAACTTTTAATGCGGCCTCCCGGTTTCTATGCTATTTGGGAAAACGTTTTACTTGTTATGATAAAATAAATGCATAAAAAATTGATTCCCGACTTTAAAAATTGACCGGTACATTTAATTTCAAATTTTGCAATTTTGTATGTCTTTTTCAATTTGCATTGAGGGGTCAATTATTTAAATTAGAATAATTCGAAGAAGTGAATTTGAAAGAAGTGATGAGAAAAGCGCGTGTTATTTAATAGGCCGTACAAAGAAGTCTTAAGGTGTCCGTCCATATTTAATTTTTTGTTAGTGATGTAACTGAAAACTTTTCAAAAATTGTAAGTGAATAGGAGCGTGAATAGGTGGTGCAATATGAATGCACGTCCAGCTGACAACCATAAAACCGGGGTTCGAAATTTAGAGAGGGCATTTTTCACGTTTCCTGTTTCTAATATACTCAGGCGGCACCGGAAAAAAAAAAAAAATGTGCTGATTATCTATGTTTGGTATTGGTAAACACCAGTATTGGGTGACTGGGTCCTTTCCTCTCCAGTTTTCTTTTAAAGAGGGGGAGAATGTAAGAAATGTTGTTCTTTCGTATCGCGAGTCTTGGTGGCGTAATTGGACAGCACGTCTGGCTGGCAATCGGAAGTTTTGGAGTTAGGATCGCGATAAGAACAGGGCTAATTTTTCGTGTTTTCCTGCTTCCAACATAGCTTATGACTTTAAAAAATCAGTTCTTAAATATGGTGCTGTAAATCTCTTCGCAAATTCTATTTACCTTAGAATGTGTAAGATTTTGTAAATTTTGCCGGAGAAAATGTAAAGAATTTCTTCAACAATTAATCTAGTGTTATCAGAGGATAATAAAAACCTTTCTGAGTATATTTTGACCATTTGAATGAATTATTTCTAAACATGATATAATTGTCATTTGGTACACATGGTTAATATGATAAAAAGGTTAAACGGCAGTTCAATGGTCTGAAGACAACGAAAGTAAGCCTCGAAGTAAAAGATTCAAAAATATTAAATTAAATAACAGAACATTGAAATTCGTTTTCATAAATAAATTCCGAAGCTAAGTTTTCTGCATTAAAATTTTTTTATATATTTCCACTTTCCAAAAGATTTTATATTGCTACTAATTACTGTTCTTTCAAGAACACAAACGTTTTTTCAGTTTAATGAAAGACATTATTTTTCCTCCTTTTAAAAACACCATTGAAAATCAATTATCGATTTCGTATTACAAAAATTGGCTTTCTAAAATTGTATTTTTACCTTTGTCTAAAGTAATTAAAGTTGAAAAAAGTAAGGAAGTTCTTAAAGACTTAAACAGAGCTGACGGAAAATTTCAGAAAAAAGGACTCTTGAGTAATAAATTTATTTTTCTTTTGTTTCAAGATAGTTATATTTTAAGTACACTTTCCTTTCTGTATTCCTTATCTCAGAGTTTCAGGAATAAAACGAATGCCATCACATTCGATGAAGAAATTATTTCAATGAGGATGAAAATAATAAATCAATATGATTCACTGTCAGAAAGAATACTGAGAGGATTAAAAGCTTCAAACACTTTATTAATGATTTTGCCAAAGATCTCTTAAAATTTAAATTTGCTCTTGCTTCATATTCATGTTCACGTTGTATTATTCTTTAAAAGATTCGCGCCACCACTTGCTGAATGGTTAAGAACATTGAATACTGGTAGTTATACCCTTATTCGATCTCAGGCGACCAGGCTGTGGAAATGGGCAAAATTCCTCCTTAATGAGATGGGATTAAAACAGTTATCTCATTGAACTAAATCAGTTCTTTTTTATGACTCACCGCTCACTATCAATAATCTTGATGAAAAACATCAAGGAAGGAGTGATGACCGGAAAGAATCCAGCAGTTGAATCGGGAACAATTTTGAAGGATAAACCGATAAAACATTCAAATGATTAGTGGGATCTGTAGAATGGACTCTGTCAAAGGCTAGTTCCCTGTGTTGATTTCTTTCAACAGTAGTTTTGATATTTTTCTTAAAACCATGTTTCTATATAAAGCTAATAATAAAGTTCTAAAATACAAAAAAATTCTAAAAGTTAAAAAATGATAAAAATTAAATTTATTTGTGATATTGGAGAATGAATATTCTATTCTTAGAAGGAAAAGCACATACTCCTGGCATGCTTCCAATAACAGCTCTTTGTGAACTGTAAAAGAGCTACCACTTAATTTTCTGGAATCAACATTCATTCGTGTAAGGACGTAAATTGGGTTTTTGAATTACCGCAACCTGCCAGTAAGTATGGTGATTTACAAAGTATTGCCGAAACTATGGTGGAGAAAAAGATCTCTCATGCGCAGTAGAAGAGAAATTAGTGTCTCATTAGATTTTCTAGATGTAATGTGAACTATAATTCCATGGATATAGCACTTATTTGCTCTTCCATTTTCAAATAACCTTAAAGTTCTAGCCCACATATGAAACATTTACGAAGAACAGCTCCTTAGAAAAAATGTTGGTTTGTTTTGTCACGTGATATAAGGCACCCAATCACCAAGGATAACTTTGGAGTTACCGCGTAAGGGACGAAATTATTTCCTTATGACAAATGATGGTTTATTATGGGGGATTTGCTGCTGTTACCTGATTTGTGGTTGATAACGAATAACTTACACATTTTTGCAAAGAGAAGGAAACAATCGTACTTTTTCATTCAGTGGAAAGCAATTATAAAAACTGTTTGAAATAGTTGTTTGTCTGAAAAAAATGGATATGTAATCGCAGCCTAATGTATTCAAAAGTATATCACATCTCTCTAAAATAGTCATAAAATATGAATGCTAATTCAATATCTGTACTGTGTTTTATTTGTTTGATTTTATCAAATTGCAAAAAGCAAATTTTAATTCAATTTACTCTTTTCCGACAGTTATTGCAATTGCATTTGAGTATTAACTTATTCATGTTTGTCCCAAGATGCTTTAGTCAAAAGCAGTTTCCAGGGGTTAGAAATAATTTATGGCTAAAATCCGTTGGAAGCAACTAAGAAGTCGTTAACACCTGTTTCGAAACAGAGTACAATTAATTTTTCTTTTTTTATCTAATTGTGACACAAAAGGCAAAGAAGCTTCTGCCTTTTGCGAGAATTTCACAAAAGTGTTATCTTTCCTGGAAACGGAATATTCTTTTTAAGCTTTGACAGTAGGGAATCTCGTTAAAAATACATAAACTGTAACCGCTGTAACCGTTCCTCACTAGAACATTTTAAATGCATGGAACTGTCCAAAAGCGCGTAAGCAGGATGAATTTATGTTTGGGGAGATGGTTATGTTGGTGAAGGGAAGATCTTTACAATCTCCGAGTATCAATTAAAGGTTTTGACGAAACTTTCCTGCCCTTATTATAGCTTTTAGAAAATGCTGAAAGAGAACTGCGAGAGAAAATGAGGTGTCGCAAATATGGTTACTAATATGGTTCAAAACTGCTTTTAAGCAGTTTTGAACGATAGTCATAGTTACGTGATACAAATTTTAATTTGAAACTTTAGTTAAATTAACTAAAACAAGAGATTTCCAGAACTAAAGTTTCGATTGACATTAGAACATTTTGAAAATTAGAAACATGAACAATTCGGCGAGATTCTCAAAGGGATTTGAACTTTGGATTTTCAGACTGCTGGCAGGACATGCTACCAATTACACCACGAAGGTTGGTGGAGAAGAAATAGGAAACCCCTTATATTCTTTTCCATGTGAGAGGTAGCTAAGTTGAAGGGCAACCTAATCAGCAGATATGGCGATGATAAATTATCCTCTAGCTCCACGGTAAAATTATTTAGAATTATTTAGAGCATGGAAATTGAGAAAAATCAGCGATGCCCTCGCAGTTATTCAAACATCGGCTCCCTGATTCTCATCCGATCATACTTTCAAATTTACCACCAAGCTACAAAGTAAGGAAGGTGCTACGCAGTGCTGATGACAAAATTTCTTTCTTACAAGGTTTCTCTATATAAGTATATACACACACAAAACACACGCACACACACATATATATATAAATATATGTGTAGGATATAATAAAATACGATGGCTATACTAAGAAATAATTGGCAACCTCAAAACTGACTATTATAAATTTGATGTTCTTTCTCTAAGTTCATCATTTCTCGAAAATTCGAAATCTTTTCGAAATCATATGATTGTTACATAACATTGCTTGGGAAGAGAACTAAAATTTAAAATTAACGAATAGCAGTTTAGCTGTCCATCGGACATCGCTGATGGTTCATGAGGCATCAACCGCTATAAGTTTTGACCTCTAGTTGGCACTTTGCTCTGAGGCCTTTGGCTGGAAATGGAAGATTAAGCGCTTTTGCGCGACTTAGATTAGTATCTAAGTAGTGAAACAAATATGAAAATGTTATTTGCTATATGGAAAATACATAATAAAGCTGAAACTTAATAAACATAGATGAAGTAAGTTATATATCTAGAAACTGTATTCTTGCGATGAGGAATTGATAATTATTTACCAAAATTAAATGCGCTAATACTAGAAGAATAAAAATGCTTTGAGAGTAATAATAGGGTTTGTAGTAAGATACAGCAAAATCCTGTTCCCCCTCTGGAAAATACAAAAAAAAAAAAAAAAAAAAAAAGTCCTAATACTTGCCATTTAAATCACAGTCTTTAGTCTAATATCTGTTGCTTTGATGAGATTTATTAAATATGAGCAGGAAGAAAAAAAGTGATCATTGCACTTTTGGCCTGCGTTGGCGAAGTTTAATATGCTGGGTTAAGATGAATAGTACGAGGACGCTTGAATGGATGCATAATTGTTGGATCATACTTTGCGAGTAGTGCTATATGATGATGTTCTGAATTTTGCACACTTCTGAAGCAATTATGCGCGGTCATCAGTAAATAATCTTGTGCATGAGGATCTTTTAAATCTTGTTGTCTCTGTTGATTTTTTACAAACCACGGTGAATTTTTTAGGCTTCTAAGGATTTTGATTTTGAAGGACAGCGATCTTGTACGATAATACACACTTTTGCAAAAAAATCGAAGCACCAAGAAAGACTTTTGCAACCGTGACTAAATTTGGTATGCAAAAACATCTTGATTGAACATGCAAATAGTCAACGTTTCAAGGCAAATGATCAGGAATTGCGATCATAGTGCACATTTCTAGTGCACAATTCGCAAAGTATAAAACCAGTAACAGAGGCGGAAAATTTATCTCTTTTTGTTGCTGCCATTGTAATTTTGTAAAGAAGCAAGTAAAGATGCCATTAGGAGGATAATAAAGACCTTACAGACAACTAAACGACTTTGAACGTGGACGCATTGTGGAGTTGCTTGAAGCCGGGTGGTCATACCGAGCAATACGCCGCCACCTGCAGCGTACAGACACTGCTGTGAAAAGATGTTGGCAGCAATGGTTGGTTTCTACAAAGAAATTGCCGACGAAATGAAGGCTCTGGAATACCAAAGAACACAAATGCGAGGCAAGATAGAATGATTGTTCGCCAGTCCCTAACCGTCCCAACGTTATAATTGTCAACAAGGCACTACATCCACATCTATACCTCCCGTGGTACCGTACATGATCTCACGGAGCTCGTCTGAGGCGGGGTTATGCTCACAGATACCTTTAAGACGTTTGCCTTTGACCCCACAGTATCGGCCGGGTCTTCTGGAGTGGTGTCGCATCCGATCATGATGGCTGCCATCAAACTGGCATCGTATAGCGTTCAGCGATGAATAGCACTTCACTCTTGAAGCAGATGGACACCGTCTTCGTGTCTGGAGAGGACGGGGTCCCAATTACGTAGTCCAACTTAGAGAATTTTTTTAATGTATCACGTAATTCTTAAGCATAATTAAACTTGCATTTCAAATTACTACAGCATGTTTTCTCTTCATATGCTGTTACTGTTTCCTGACTTACAATAAATGTAGATATCCGGACTTTATTTAACGTCACGAAAACCACTAGCTTGCACTGATAAGTAATTTTTTACCTTTTTATCTGTATAAAATAGCTAAATTGCACAAAGGTGGGTAGCTTTAATATTTAAGTAACTCTTAGTTTTATCAGCGTTAATTCTTCTTAAGTTTCAAGATATTTTAAATATTTACAGTTAGTCAATAATGTCTGCGTACATCAAGAAATGTAATATCAAATCCAAATCTTAAGGTGCGAAAAGGGTAGTTTCTTAAAGTTTTATTTTTTAAATATTTAGTTTCAATAAGGGACTTTGAAATTATTTAACTGTAATATTTTCATATCTAATAATTTATGCACACTAATTTTTAAAATATAAGTGGCCAGAAATCAAAGCCAATAAAGTTTGCGTACAACGCGAAGGAGGCGGGAGATTTCTTATCTAACTTTTAAACTTCAAATTTGAGAATGCAAAAAAGGTTACACTTTCAAGGTCATTGACTGCCGAAGCAAATTTCACGTTGATTGGAAGTTGCTATTTCTATTTTCTTTGACGAAAATGACAACCAATAAAGAAATTCCTTTAGTTACTAGACAACTAATTATCAAATTGGGAGATAAAGGTAAAACTCTTCGTTATATTGGTAAAACCATTGGAAAATCATTTTCTAGGGTGCAAAGAGTTATTCAAAACTATCTTGACACTGGTAGTCTTGCTGTAAAACCAAGATGTGGGAGACCGAAGAAGCTAACGCAGAGAGAAGAAAGAAAAATTCTTTTACGAATTAAACAAAATCCTAAACTTTCTGCTGAAAGCATTGCAAAAGACATTTTTTTAACTAGCAACAAGGAAATTTCTCCTGAAACTGTACGAAAAGTGCTGCGAAAGTCCGATTATCATGGACGCAAACCTAGGTCTAAGCCATACATTTCCGAGACAAATGGAAAGAAAAGAATTGCTTTTGCCAAAACATATTTAAACTCTTCGCAGGACTTCTGGAACAATGTAATTTGGTCAGATGAAAGTAAATTTACAATATTTAAAGTTAATGGCCACCCTATTGTATGGAGAAAACCAGGAACAGAACTGAATCTGAGAAATTTAAATCCAACTGTCAAGTATGGAGTTGGCGATGTGATGGTATGGGGGTGTATGTTGTCGAAAGGAGTTGGAAATTTTCCCATTATTGATAAAGTCATGGATAAATATGTTTATCTGGATATTCTGAAGAAAAATCTACGAGACAGTGCCCGAAATTTAAACCTTTCTAATACCTTTATTTTCCAACAAGACAACGACCCGAAACATACAGCTAAAATTGTGAAGGAATATCTCCTCTATCACACTCCAAGACATTTGCGTACTCCTCCACAGTCACCAGACCTCAATCCAATCGAACATTTGTGGGCAAAATTTGAGAAACGAATTCGAAAACACAATATTACGTCGCGAAATAAGCTAATTAGTAAATTGCAGGAAGAATGGGCGATTTACGTAGGATGACACTGAAAACTAGTTTTGTCAATGCCCAGACGTCTGCGAGCTGTATTGAAGAATAAAGGATATCCTACAAAGTATTGAAGTAATGTAAAAAACTTATATTTTGCTTTTTTTTTTGAAAGTGTACGCAGACTTATTGGAGGGAATTTCTGAGATTTTTGACAAAATATATTTTTGAAAAAATGCAAAAAGTATTACACTGATATTATTTACTTTTTATTTAAACTTACAATTTTAGCTAATAGAAGAAAAAAATTCAATGATTAAAATACATTTTTCTATGCTTTAAGTGTTTTTTAATTTAAAATTTAGTCTGTATGCAGACTTTTGTGACTAACTGTATGTACCTGTACGTTGCTACTTGTGCGACTAGCTCTTATAGTTCGAGAGTTATTATAGCCACTAGTTAAACTCTGATATCTTTAAAAATAACACATTACATAAGTACATAAAAGTTTAAAATGAATTATTAATAAATTATTATTCACCTCTGGCCTAGTCTGAAGAAACCAGAATTATGTGTATGAGTATTTCTTTAACTGTGTTAAAAAAAGAATTATTATTCTTAAGTACGCCATTGCATTTGTCTTGAATAGGAAATAAAAAGCTAAAGTAGCTGCTCAGACTTTAATGAGCATCGTTTTTAATACTCGTTACGCTAATCAATTTCTGAAGAATCAAATGTCATTGAGAATAGCAAAAAAAAAAAAATATTGTTTCCGAAGAGGTTTTAATAAATAAGATTAACATTTATTAGTACTTGTTTAAAAAGAGTCTTGAGAAAAGTTTAGAAAAACTTGGTTGATTTAAAGTTTGATAACACTCTACTGAAAAATCAACGTTTTCTTAATAATCGATTGAGTTTGATTTGAATAATTAAGGGAAATCTTATACTATCCGGTTTAATTATTTTTAACTGATTAGTGTTTTTTTTTAGTTTCATAATTTATCCGCTTATCTCAATTCATCCACTGATTCGTAAATTACGTAAAAGCAAATCAAAATAAAATGATTTGATAAAATAAGTCTAACGGAAGCTCTAAGTTTATCAAAATAACGAAAGCTTTGCCTAAATAGAATAGAATGTAATTAATATATAACGTTATAGGCTTACCAGACATTCTGCTTGGACCGGTTTGAAGAGGTAGTCCTTGCCTTCTGGCCATTTTGAGATTTTGTCTTGGTTAACTGGTAAAATTTAAAAGTGCCGAATATACAAGAAGTAAAAGGGCAGCTGAATAAATAAAATATCTAAATCTGTTATACTCTCTGTTGCCAATTTAAATATTTTGCTTCAAGGTCTTGTTACATTTAATGTTTTCCAGATGATTTCCCCCAAAATTATTATATAGGATGTGGCCTGATGAACTTCCAGTGTTTAATTTTTTTATCCAGATGTTTTTTCACAGAATTTATAACAGCATGTAACCTAAGAAATCCACGTATTTTTAGTTCATTTTTAGACTGTTTGTTCTAATTAATGTTGGCAACACTGGAACTTAAACTGGCCTTAGTTGAGGTCAAATTGCGAGTCAATATATGCGATTATTTTGCACTTTACATTAAATAATTTTAATCTCCAAAATGGCAAAAATAAATCGCGTGTTTAATTACAAATTAAGAAATGAGTATAAGGTTTTGGAAAAGGTATGTGATCATACTGAAATTCGAATTGTGGCTTTCAGAATTTTCAGTAGCTTATGATCCGAGTTCGGACATTGCAAATCACTTGAAATATAAGAAATATAATGCAAGGCCAGTAGCTGTGAAGGAACTTCTTTAAATGTATTATTATATTTTAACCTTTTCAAGACCAAAACACCCGAGGCAGCCGTTCATTCAACGACAGGAACCGCCCAGAACGGCTGAGATTGAAAAGTTATTTTCTCCCCCCCCTTAGATATGCAGTCGCAGGTTCAGTTTCTCCAAATGCACTGTATTGGTTTATTACACACTGCTTGTAGGAAAAGCATTTATTTCTGGTTTCTTTAATTAGGGCTTGACCTGATACCTCTTCATGCGTTAATGGACAGGGAGGAAGAAAGAAACTGCTGTAAATCTCGAAAGACATTTCGAGCGTTTCGGTATTTTAAGTATACAGGTGAGAAGACAAGAGTTTTCTAAGGGTTAAAAATACCAATTTAAGTGACAAATAATTCTTAATAGCAACTAAAGAAGCCATCTTTGCATTTAATGTTGTTATTCACAATCATAGTTTTAAGCCCACCTTCTCTTCAACTAAACTGGTTTCGAAGCTCTTAAACAAATAATTATTAATAACTTTATAATAATGTAGTTCAGTTTAGCTATTAATAATTACTTTTAGCTCATTGATGTTTCTTTGTTTAGTGTTTTAAGTTATACGTACGTATCATAAAGCAGTATTTCCCAGTTATCGCAATATATTTTCTGTTGTGCGTACTTTATCAAAATTGTCCCGGTCTGAGGAAAAAATATTATGGTAAGCCTAATTATAGAACAATCCGCGCCAGGTAACGTTTTATAGAATCTGCATCAACGCTGACTTTTAGCCACAAAGAAGTTAAATATATTATTCTTGCTTCCTATAACAGTATTCGTGGATAAAATATAAGTATTGTCAATAAAATGTTTTTAATGAGCATCACTCTAGTTGATTAAATTCTAGTTCGTGTAGTACTTTGTTAATTGAAATAACTTATTCAGAGATATGTTTCAGGTGTTTCGCAGACGTTTATCTATGTCTAAATAATCTGTTGATAAAAGTATGAAATAAAATTGGAGCACATAGCTTTTTATGGGCAAATATTTTTGTGCGCGTTATCCTGTAACAGAAAAGATCCGTAAAAAATATCAGGTAAACAGCAAGACAAAACGAACTTTCTCCAAATCGAATTTTTAATTTTTATTTTAAAACTAAAATGAGCATTGCTAATTCCAAAAATGTAAAACATGTTTGGGTTTATATAAGGTAAAAAAATGCTAACGGCAGAGATGGTCGCCTTCTTAAAGAGTCAGCTTTAGAGAGATGCCCTAATAGCTTTTAATTGAGACTTAGCAGTATTTTTTTAATTGCTATGTTCTGCTTATTTCAAAGATGATATACATGTACATTTGAAATGCGAATTCTGGCTTTCATTGTGGTTTCGAAGTAGCATTAATATGAGCATATCCAATAAGCTGACCGAAGCTTCTAAAAATAGGTTTGTTTGTTCAAAGTCATTGAAAACTGGGAAGGGTGTATAGTTGTATAGTTTAAAGAAGTTATTTTTTTTTCGAATTGGAAAGCTAACATTTTAAAAGATTAATATAGTTGTATAGAAATAAACGTAAGAATATTTTTAAAAAATGATAAATTCCTTGCTGTAAACTTTAAACAATGATTTATGAAATAACAGAGGAAACAAGAATTTTTAGAAGACAAAATAAAGTGAAACATACTACTACACAACATTATTTAGATTCAAGAAAGTTAAAAAAAAGCAAAATGTTGTTGTTAGAGTTTTGTTCTATTCATTTTTCTCGTTTTATTAAAAATATCATTAAAAAATTTATTAAAAATTTTTATTAAGAACGATTAAAATCGAACTATGTTAGAACATATATATTTAGTAAATTAATAATTTAATTAAATTACCAAATTTATATTTAATAATTTAATATAATTGCTAATTTAGTAATTTAATTTATATATTAATAGTATTTTGGAAATTTATATCTATCAAACAAATCTTAATTTTTGTTTTAAAATGTTCCTTACTTAATATTTTTTAAATATTTTTTAGGAAAGAATAAATTATTGAGGCAATGATTTTGTTTAAAAATATGATACAATCTTTTAAGAATTTCATTTCTCTTGAAAAAAAAGTCTAATTTGTTTTAAATTCTAAATGTTAGAATAAATGTAAATTCACATAAAATTCTGAACACATTTGTAATAATCAATGTAAATTTGAAGTGATTACTTGCACAGGAACATTTTTTATTTTAACCTAAGGGTTATCATGTATGTGAGATTAGATCACCATCTCAATGACTTCTCAAAATTTCTTCCCAGAAATGCAATATTGAGAATAAAAGCTACATTTTTTATTTTAAAGTAATAATAATTTCCAATGTTCAAACTGTTCAAAAATAAAATATTTTAACCATATAGTCAGTTTTACTACAAAAATAGTTGAGTTCTTGATCATGTAAGTTTTCGTGCATTTCGCTGTCGAAAAGGTCTTATCCCCTTACGTAAAGAAATTTAAAGTTGTTTAAAAGTTGAATTACTGGGTTACGTTCTGAACAGAATAGTTCTATAAATCTTAATATCAACTTTTAAGAAATATTATATTAAAAAAGACGAAGTTAGAAAGAACTGCGTGGCGTAGACGCACTCATCTAATCAATGTTTATTAATGTTTAATAATGTTTTTACCCGAAAAATTGCGTGTAGTGAAGCTCTGCCACCTCAAACGTCTTTCAAAAACAAATAAATGACTACTATAAAACGAAAAAATGTTCTCAAACTGCGATATGCACATTTGAGGAAATTTTAGAAAGTAAGCATGCAGTTGTTTTATAATGCTTTTTCTTCTCTTTTAAATTATAAAGGAAACTAAAACATTGTTCTCTGACAAATGATTCTCTAATAGAATAATCCTCCAACCATCGTTTACGTAAATTATTGAAACAGGCTAAATTTCGAATTGGATATCACCTGAATTTTTCAGTCGGATATCAAGATTTAAGTAAGCTTTTTTAAAACATGAAGGCATGGCTTTCAGAAGAAAAACGACCCAACTTCTAAAAACTAATTAAAATTCCTTATTAGAAAAATTATATTTAAACATTAAGACAACTTGAAGATACATTGCCAATAATACCAACCCCTCTCTGATTTCTTTGAACGTTTGAGTAACCCTAGAAGATCACTCAGATTTTTTTCTTTCTGCAGGAATTGCGACAATCCAAAACCTTGTTACCTGTGTTTTTGTTGGTGAAGAATCGCGGGATTTTAGCTAGTAAGTAATTACTAAAATTCTCATTAGTATTTAACTTTTTGTTATTTTTATTTCCTAATTAATGACTAAATAACTTATAACATTCATCTACTGGGTTTTATAATAGAAGATTACATCGCTTATTTTATTTCAGTGATTTTGGCTCTAATGGTTTATCGTAAAAGATAGCTTAGACGAAACAGAATATTAGTTTTGACAAATAAATAAACCATTGAAGTAGGCTGGTAGAATATCGTCTCAACAGCTTTGATATATATTTGAATAAAAATATACCTTTACAGTAGACTTACATTAGGCTTAGTGCTACGTAGCCCATTTGCCAAACATTTTGTTATTAGCCAACAATTATTTTATTAGACTCACAGAGTCTACTAAAACAATTGTTGCTTTAGTCCTTGAAATAAATTACCTAAAAAATGACGATACCATATTTCCTCAGGTAGTTTCTGCCCTTGAGTATTAAGGCCTATAGCTTTAGCACCAGGTTCTGAAAATTTTAAAAATATTCACGTAATTTTCCCTTTCCTGAAAGATTTCAGAGATCGAAATTCCCTAAATTGTAAAATGGATTCGTTTGTGTAGGGATTGTTTTTGCCTCACTAGCAAAGACAAATACTCCACAATTACCTGCGAAAATTTCCCTTCTAATTCTCGAAGATTTTGCCAGCCTAATACAAGAACCTACCCATCACAATGATGGAAACACTGCCGATATTCAGTCTATTATTTCAAGAAAGACGGCTGCACATTTACCTTCACGCCTTATTTAAGGATGAGTCCACCAGCGGTACAGCAGTGAAACTGGCTGCATATTTAGTAAGTGCACATCTGTATCATCACCGGCGGAGGGGCATCTAGAATGAACTAATGGGTTTCCGCTAATATTTCTGCATTTTACATGACCTTTGCCGCGCTTTAAGCAAGATGATTGAAAATGTTTTGCAACGCAGTTTTCTGTAAAAAATAATTAAAGGGTCCTGGATTTCTTGCGATAATTTTCAGTGCGAAGTTAGATCAAATATAAGCATAACTACGTATGCAAATTGTAGAAGTCATAGCTATTTTATTGCAGCCTATATGAAAAAATATGTTTTATAATCGCAACGAATATATTTAATTTACTATTATATAACTTGTAAAAATAGCAAACTTTAACGTTCGAGGCTAATTGTAGCTCGAGTCATATTCTTGATATAAACAGCGATAATATGCCACGAACATTAATCCGAATATCAGTGCGTGATAAGTTTCCCGAAAGTGAAACGTTAGCGTTTGAATAAAGGTATAAAATGAAAGCGCTGCGAGATTTTCTACTAAAATGATAGCAGAATTTATACGCCATACATTTGCAACTTCGAAGCAAATGCAAAATAAAGCGTAAACAACAACGTACATCCATATGCCCAGGTTCAAAGATTCAGTGTCACAAGAGTAAAAGAAGCTCATTTGTCTATTTTTGAAACCCCTTTCTTAGTGGCGATACATATTTGCACTTGTGAATTATGCGAACGAGCTACTATATGGTGTTTTCCTGGTTTTCACTATGTGTAACGTGCATACGAGCCAATTTTCCTTAAAATATCCTCCACAAATAAACTATATTTATGCATCTATGTATTTTTATTGGAGTGTATGGTTGTTTTAACCCGAGGGAAAGCGCGTGGGGTGTATCATACCCCAACCCTACATAAAAGCGGAATATTCCTAACTAGTGAAACTGAAATTCTGTGCTGCTTTCAGTAGCTGAGTTTCTAGTTGTGGTTGACTTTCAGAACTGCTTTTTCTTTGCCTGTGTGTTTCAGAAAAATATTTATCGGTATTTTGTTGGAAGTGGGGTGTGACACACCCCACGCGCCTGTCCGCGTAAGTGTTTTTCTGACTGAATATTTAGTTCAGAAATTTATTCCTAGAGTGTAACAGTAAATATTTCTACTCGCAAGTGATTTTAAAGTACGTGACATTAAATTCTTAAAAATCCTAACTGCGTTATGGTAAAAAAAATGACTCCCTATGAACTGGAGATGCAATGCCTGTGAGATTTATTAGAAATATTTGAAAGCGATGAAGATTGCATTTTGGAAACTGAAGATGAAACTAGGAATATTTTCTACACTGTTTGGGTTTCGAAAAAGATAAAACATTAATTTCTGATGTTCCTAAAAAAGGAAAAACTGATCTTATGCTTTCAACATTATATAACGATCATACTATAGATGATACAATTGGAGAAAGGAGAAAATAAAGCTTCAGGAATTATATGTTTTTATAATATGACTAGAGGAGCAGTGGATACGGGGGATGAAATGTCAGCCAGTTATTCAATTGCCAGAATAACAAGGAGGTGGCCAATGGTAATTTCCTTTCCTGCACTAAATGTTGCTGTAATAAATGCTTGAATTATATTACATTCAAATGCTAATCCACCAACCAGAAACAGAAGTATGTTTTTAAAGGACATAGCATTATAATTAATGAAAAAAAAATATTGAACAAAGATCGGAGATTAATACTTTACCAAGAAACTGACGAAGAATTAAAACGAATACATGAAATTCGAAACAACTAAGTATGAAAAATGTGATAAATTGTTTGCCCTCGCGCCAAGGACAGAAAGAAGAATGTGAATGCAATGTTTAAAATGTGAAAACATTCTGCGCCAAAAACACATGAATGTATTTCGTTCAAAGTGTGAAGAATTAAAATAAGCATTCTGTATTATAGATGCAATGAAACTTAGAGGCATGATGTTTATTTTTTTATTATTTTCATTTATCTTAATTTTAACTCTAAGATTATTTTGGAAATTAATTTTTTGAAACCCAATTATTATTCACGTATTTATAATACACGAGAACAAGAAAAACAGCTTTAAAACTAAATAAAACTATTTTTATCGTATTTTAAATATTGGGTTATGGGATACCCCACGCGCCCACTCTAGTAACTTTTCTTGGTGCGACTTCCGCCGGGTTAAGAATATAATATTGTGATAGTTCTCTGTGGTTTATCCACGACTAATTTTTATTTGTTATGTTTTGCTGTAACCGCGTCCTTCGAAATTAAATTTTTCATTTATTTTGTCCTCTGAATTTTCGGATATAAAATCAGTAAAAAATTGTCAAAAAGAAAAAAAAATTACGCGAAGGAATACAGCTAATTTTTGGAATGTTTTCTCTTCATGCAATGCATTCGAAATGGCCTTAAAAATATATTAAACAAAACTAACGCGACAGCGTCCTAGAAATGAGCTAGTATATATATTTTGTTCTATTTATCAAATAAGAGAGAATGTTTTTAAATATTCAGCATTGACTAATGGCGTTAATATAAAAAATAAGAAAATATCTTCGTTAAAGCTACTTTTATTTTTTTAATCACTACTAAACGCCATTAAAAATGATTTATTTAAGTATCTTCATCTTAAAGGATAACTCAAAAGACAAAACTGCTAATTTTCTTTTCGCTTTTCTGCATGATTCGGTTTCTTGCATCATTTAACATGAACGTTTTTGCTAAGTCTCATATTTTTTTATAGTCTGTAATTTCGTTTACTTTTCAATATTTTTTATTACTGTATTTTTCTCCTTGAAATGAAATATTCCTTAAAACACTCTTTTGCACTTTTATACATCAAGGCTGTTATTTAATTAACAAAAAACAAGATAAAACTGAAAGTAGACTATTAACATCACTTTTTAACATTAACTATTAACATCACATCCAAAAATTAAAACTATATATCGAGAGAGAAATCTGAGATTTCTTAAATATATTAGCTTATTCAAACCACATTATATAGAGTAAAAAATGATGTATATCTCGCAATACGTGAATTTCCCAAATTTTCTGTCCCCGTTAGACTTACTAAAGAGCTTTGCAAACAAACGGCTGTCTGCGTGATTAGTTTTCATGGTTCTGTAGCATACAATATTATTGAAATTAAAAGAGGGATTGGCAATGCAGCGAATAACCATTATTAGCAGAAATCTCTCTAGGTCTAAACAGTGTCTGCAAAATTCAATTTCAGTTATGTGCAAAGTGACGGAGACGTTATATGCAGAAACTTCAGTGCTTTTTGATAAAATGTGCTGGGCAAATGGATAAATGGTTAATACTAAGCGTTCGACCTATGCTCTATTCGAAGGAAAAGGGGTGGCTGTAGGATTACATTTCGTTATTTATGTTATGTACATACAATATGTGCATACAAGCCAATTTCTCCAATTCCAATTTCCAATTTCTCCGAGCCAATTTTCTTTTCAAAGAAAGGGCTTCACGAAGGCATATCTCTCTCCCAAGGCTACTGGCCCTTGCTTACTTTGCCGTATCGAATAGCCTTATATAGCATAACATTTGATCAGAGTTATTTCTTATGCAATTCACTTTACAAGGAAGAATCATCTTGCTTCTTTCAATCAGTTCCCTCAGCTATTTCGCTCCAATTTTTTACAAGACATGAACCATATATTACCAGCAGAGAAAATTATCAATATTTAAAATTTTGAAGTGAAACTCCTATTGAATAGATACGATTTTCGAGTAACTAAAATCGAATAACTTGACGACCCTCCCCCCCCAAAAAAAAAGTTATTATTCGAATAACCTGATAAATTTGAATTTTCGTGATTCGAACAAGCATAAGTAAAAAAAAATTATATATGTTCAGAAATAAGAGGAAAAAATCGTTTATTCTTATTTATTTTAAGGGAAGTGATTTATTTTAAGGCAGAGGTAATGATGGGTTAATACAATAATTTGGCATTAAGTGCAAAGCTGATGAATGGACTTTTCATCGAATCTTCTAAAAGAAGTCTAAGGGTAGTTCTCTGGCATAATGGAAAATGTATGTCTCCGATCCCAGTATTCCGTCGATATTCTTTAAAGAGATATATGAGCCATTGGAGTGCTTTTTCACAAAAAAAAATCCTTTCGCTTAAATTGCTATTAAATTCGAACTTTGGTAGACATTAGTTTTATATAAATACTGTATGCGTTTTGAAGGTAAGCATGGAATTTGTTTTGCAAGAACTAAACATTTGTGCACTCGAGGTCAGGAAAATATAATGGCGAAAATTAAAATAAATTTTACCTAATTTTTGACCATAACACCAGAATACAAAGTTTCCCAATACTGTATGAATATGCTGTATTATAAGAAATATGTGCTTTATATTTAAATTTTAAAACTATCAACAGAAATGAATAATTTTCTTTCGAAGCATGTTTTTAATTAGAGCCTTCATAGTTCCAATTATTTGTTATTGGAATTATGGAATCATTTTTACATCTTCCCAAGTACCACTTGTAAAACTGTCCAACTGCGCATCCACTTGTAGAAGTCCCACTAGTGGCCGAGCGGTAAAGACGCACAACAATGGTAGTTCGAGAGGGACTTTCATAGGCGCTTTCGCGGTTTCCCCGATGTGAAGTTAATGTTTATAGAGCCAGTTTCCGTTTGAAGGCCCTCCACGAAGGCATCCATCTTTAGGCAGATAGCTCTCTTACACGCTTTGCCATAAATAACCAAGCAAAATAATAAACCATAATAAACCAAGCAAAATAAACAAAACCCAAAATTCCCCAAAAGTATATCTTAATCAGAAGAATAACTTAATTGCCTTCACTGAGAGCAAACAACATTGTTGGAACTCAGTTAAGGGATGATAAATAAGGTATTTGAAAATTTGTGCCTTTTAGGATACATTGATGTCCGTTGTCTTCTAGAATAGAGGTTCTTAAACTGTGCTACGTGTACCACTAATGGTACATTACATTATTATTATTGGTGCAATGTTTACATAAAAGATTTAAATGCATATATATATATATACATATGGTATGTGTTTGTGCATATATTTTTTATTCATATTTAAAATTTTAAAAGCGTTAAAACCTCTGTTTTTAAACATTTCTGTAGACCGTTTGAACATCTCTGTTTTCAAAAGTACCTCAAATCTGAGTGGTGAGTAAGAATTACTCATCATGGGAGCTCATCGTACAGAACTGTTACAAAACTCTGTAAGGTATTTTCTCCCTCCGCTCCGCGTGTTTTCTTCATGGAACTGGAAGCATGTCCGACGAGTAGTCGGAAAGTCCGGAGTTGGAATCGCGGCAAAGGCATTGCGCGTTTATCAGGCTTCCTGCATTTATAAAATCAAATGACTCTAAAGCACTGTTTTCACTTGAACTACATTCTGAAGGTTTCAGTAGTATTTTAGAGTAAATTTTCTTTTTCTCTCCTCCAGAATTCAATTTCAAATCGTAAATTTCAATTTGTTTTATTTATTTTTCAAATTAATTCACTCCCTTTTTGGTAAACATTTAATAACCTATGGCCAGAAATTTTACAGAGATATAAGGTTCTGCGCATGCGTCAGATTCTTATCCAAGAATCAATAATAGAAGCAATGCGTCGAACTGACAGTTCCTGAAAGTCATGCGGAAAAAATTTGCAAAAATTTTATAACTAACCAGTTCTAATTATAGGATATGCTTTTCTGAAGTGTTGTCAATATCAGTGGCAATCAATGATAAATTTCTTCACAGAATGGCAAAACTTTGTTAATGATATATTTTAGACGTCAATTTTTATTTAATTATTGATTTACGATTTATTAAAATCATTGATAAATTTGATATAGTTTTTAATAGTAAGCTATTTCTGGAAAAATATTTTTTTGCGCATTACAAAGTTTTAATTGACATAATTCATTACTAGTCATAGATACTCGAAAAGTATTCCTGAACATGACATGTTCTGGAAATAATTAAAAATCTTTCCAGTTCACTGCTTCTTGATAAAATACCAGGAAGATGAAATGTTTTAACTTTAAATAAGTAAATAAATTTTAAGTAAATACTATAAATCGTTAAAAAGTAAAAGAATGGGAAATTTGACATGAAATATCCAATAAAAATGTTGATTTTAGAACCGTCTTATCTAATAATGTATTGTATAGCTTAATTAATCTAATTACTTAAAGTGTAGTCTAAATTTCAGCTACACAGCTTATTAGTAATATTAATTAAGGTTTAATCAGATTGTATGTTTGCTAGTATTTATTTTAATAAGTAAAGTTACCTGGAGTATTATCTCAATTTGAAAATATAAATTATGAGTTTAACTAATCGAAATTTATACACTTTTTTACAGAAAATTCGCGCCTTTCTGGTGGAATTATATTTTTAGCCTAATTTAATTGCTTGAAAATTTATTCACAGTTAAACATGCATTTTTAGCAGAAATGGGGCAGATTTTCTGACTTCGAATTTTCCACTTAGACATGCAGTTTTTAAGCTTCCATAGTAGATTTCTGGCAAGTGATGTATGTTTTTAGCACAGAGTTCCGGAAGGGGGTTATCTTCCCGCGGAAAGGGCTGTTTGCCTTGGCGAGTCTTTTGGCGTGAAAATTTAAAAGGTTGAATTGTTCTTGAGAAAAGATAAAATTTGCATAGTGTTTTGTTCTTGACGTGGTTGCAGATTTTTCTAATCTCTTTTGGGAGTTTTTGGGAATGTGGAAGTTTTCCGATTAAAAAAGTGCTTGCATGCTCGCCAGAGACACAAGTTCACAAGCGAGAGACAGATTTTTACAGAAAACTTCTAAACTATCTGATTCAAGCAGCGTAAGAATGCTTCAGGGAATTTGATTTCGTACTTACGTGTTTCAACTTTAAACTCCTGGTTTTGGGAAGTCTACCATCTAACTGCCTATACTTCGTACCCCATTACTACATGCACATGAAGGGAGAAAGCAACCGTCTCATTTTCTGTGGCATTTGATGCGCCCCCGTAAAGGCGTGCTCCCGGTTGCATATAAGCAATCTGTACCGCGCCACGCGCATAGAGAAAAATCCGTACTTGTGACTGGATATATTTTGAGATGGTATTATTTTCTCTTGGCTTAATGACGTTTAGGCGGGATTCTTACGGTTTTATTTCCGTTGAATGGCGCACGAGTGATGTTGTGAGCTTCATTATTTATATTTGTTAACGATATTCAACAGCCGTTGTGTTCCTTTTTAGACAGAGTTTTGTTTTTGTAGTTTGGTAACAGTCCAAAAACTAAGTACGAAAGTATGGAAGTACGAAAACTATCGTTTGTTTTCTTTGAAACGAAAAAAATTAGCTGCAGCGTTCTGCAGATGGCTTCTTGTTTCATGGAATAATAAAATTATAAAATATTTCAAATATACTGTTATTATCAGAATCAATCTTAAGCACTTATATTTTATAAATAGCTGAGTTTATGAATTTAGTGCAAAATCCAAAACATTACGATCTCGATCCAACTGTAAAGGCATTGTGTGCTAGTAAGCATATTATTATTATTGCAGTTTTGCTGCATTCTGTTTCTTTCGCATTGCAGAAAATATTTCCTTTGCAAATATTATATTATTTCCTTGTTAATGTTCATGACATTCCAATATTCTACTGCCTTAAATGAAAGAAAAAAGTGCATTCAATACTGTCTCTGAATTCAATCCACGTGTATAAAAAAGGACTTCTCTGACAAAAACTATTTTTATGCACAGGTACAAAAGACGTTACATATTAAAATATGGGCAATATTCATAAAGTAATATTATTCAATTTAAACCACGCATCTCCATTTCTCTGTTCCAAATCTGTATTAGTCTAAGTTCAAAAATAAGTTTTACTTTTTCAAGTTGATTATAAATATTGTGAACTATGTTAGCTCCCAATGTCGTTTTCTCTATTTCCGAAAACTGACTTGCCTCATGCTTTCGCAGATTGCATCAGCCAAAGAATGGATGTATAATGAAAACAAAATATTGAATTAATAATCATAACATCTTTAATATGAAGGGTTTCAAATTAAGGATACACTTATTAAAAATCTCTGCACTTAATATTTATACACATTTACAGAAATAGGGTAAGAAAAAATAATAATTTTTCTCTCTAGGAAAAAGAAATCACTACATTTTTTATATTAAATTCACATTTTATATTTATATTTGTTTAAGTGCAGTGTTGTAAGAAGTGTAATCGTATACCAACAAAAATAAAACGGACATAAAAATCTTTACTGTACTGCTATCAAAATGTAAACAAACGGTATGAAGGTGTAACCCTCGAGCCCAAGCAGAGTCAAGACATTCCTAAGCATACAGGAAATGATGTCATCGGAAGCCATATCCAATCACAAGGAGGGATTATTCCCTAAGTGCGCGCAACGGTACAGAATGCTTAAATGCTGCCGGGTTCACCTAAGCTGTCACCGCACCGTATTAAGAGGTTATCACATCTAGTGACGGTCCCTGCTAGACGGAATTTTCTGAGAAACGAGATTTTGGTAGCACTGGTTTAAACAGGAGGATTCCTAGAAGAAAACGCCCCGCTGAAAGCTAAGTTCCGCCTAGCTACGGAAATGATGTAACGGCCACGCGGGATTTTCTTTAATCTCGCCTGCTGTAACTCTGTTTCGGGTGGGACCAATCAATCAGACGAAAGTTCTGCTTCTGAAGGATCACATGATTCCGACCTGAGTGATAATCGATTACTATTTGTCGTTCAAGTCTTTGTAATAAGCAAGAATGGTAACCTAGCTTCGTGGGTTTCGTGGAAATGTACGGGTTCTGAGAATTGTCCCTTTGGAAGTCCAGTCCATCCTAACAGAAACATATGTGATTGGGACTTTAGGCTAATGAACTCCGAAAGCGTAATGGCAAACCGCACATTGATTTGATCAATGTTAAACGAATTTCGTTTACTGCGCATGCCCAGGGTAGAAGTTAACGCAATTACAACTTTGGTTCAATTTTAAAAGAAGATAAATACGGTATACGGTTGATATTGTGTTATCTGGGCGTAAACATTTCGGGGTTTTAAAACTTGTCAGGTTGTAAGTTGCTTCATTACTTAAAGTGTAGTTATCGATTGTAAACTACGCGAATTTTGGTAATATATTACAAGATGTATTAGTTGAATGCTTATTATACTTCTGAGGAATAAAAGCAATTGAGTATTTACCATACGTTCGCATTCGTATTTACTTTAGCAAATTAAAGCATAAATCCAGTTTAAATTACTGAATTAAAGTCAAATAAGTGGGCTTTATTGGAATAATCAATTCATACATATAAAACAGCTCAAGTATGTGGTCTGATGCCTGCTAGGCATTCAAACTGACCTGTATGAAGTGTAATGTTTATGAACAAAATGAACCAAAATGAAATGAAACAGAAGCACATGCAATAAGCACAGACAAATTTCCGTAGTATTCCACTTGTACAACAGTAAAACCAACATGTGATGTTTGTGGAAAACAAAACTTTATTCATTTATTCTGTTAAAGAAAGCGTCAGTATTATGTTAAAGAAAGCACAGTATTATGTCATGGACATTGAGTTATTTCCCATACTTCATGAAAACTCATTTGAGTACTGGATGCGAGCGAAGTGACAGAATGTTGAAAGAATTTTCAACCAAATACAAAAACGTTATACGTAAAAGTATTGAACAGTACAACCACCTTTGTGAGCCCTGCCAGAAAAAAAAAATAGGATTAAAAAGGGCATGGTTGTGAAACTTATGACTGCTTCTGAATTCCTGTTTCTGTTGTCAGGTAGATCTTACTGATTTCCAGTCTCCGACAGATAGAAAATACAAATGTATTATGCTGTATCAAGATCATCTCACTATTTTTTACATATTTCGAATAACAGTTTTTAATGGCACTCTTTCATTAATTTTTTAAAATAACATTTTCACTTTTGAGGAATTTTTAAACTTTTAAATTCTTAACCTTTTTTCTCTTATCATAACCTTTTTTTCATACTCTGCTTAAAGAACGTTTTTCATTCAATAGAATGCCTAGGTATTATATACAATGCCATGGGAAAGTATGTAGTAATTCTCATAATTCATACTTTGTCTAAAACAGCCAGCATTATATACAATACCTAGGTATTCTATACAATTCTAGGCGTTTCATACTTTGCCGGTTACATATATACTATATATACATTTGTATATGCATTTATGTAGATGTTGCGTTAAGAGCTTATAAGTCTTTTGAATGTATTTAAAGTTGAGTTAAATGTATTTATTGAGTATAAATAAGTGTAAGTACTGATATATGTATATGATAAATACTTGAAGAGACTGCTACGTAATTAGGATGATGACATTCGACGGAGAGACTGGCAGACCGATGCAGTCGAGTGAACATAATCTTTATTGCTTCACATGAACTATTTATCCAAAACATATTTTTCATCACTTATGATCATGGGCGTTACACGCAGGCCATAAGTTTACATAGAGTCTCACATTTTTAATAGCGTCGTAGTAAGCTGTACGACAAAGCACAAGCAAAATGGAAAAGCGTCCACGCGGCAACAGAGCTGCAAGCTAACTGCGCATTTAATCCGATCTCAGTTTGTTAAGAGAAGAATTGGTTTATGTTTCATTAATTCATTTCATTATGTTATGAAAAGTTTCACTTCCCAAGACTTACGTCATCAGCGTTGCGCAGGCCATGCAAGATTGAATGATCTAGAAATGGCGCAATTCAGAAACGTTATTTCGATTTTTAGAACAGAGAGGGAGAATTAAAGTGTTACTTTAGCTTAAATTATAATTTTGTTTTGCATATTTATTATCTTACACACACATATATATATATACATATATATATATATGTATGTATATATACACATACATGTACGTGTTAATATAAATATAACCTTGCTTTTTAACGTTTGATTAGCTTGTGATATGTAATAATTCTGTGTTCTCTTTTGTTTTCGGAAATTTATGTGATATCGTAATAAAATGAATTCATTTGATTTCTTAATTTACGTGATTATTAGCTTCTTGGTTAGAGGTAATAATTCGATACCAGATATTAGACAAGTAGTAAATAAGAGGAAAAACAGCCGATGTGATTCATATAGTGTTAAGCGCTGCTCGCAGGCGACATATCGTAAGGCCCGGGTTTGAAACCCGAAGAAGGGTTTGGATGTTTATGTATAGTGTCTGTGCGTCGTGGAGCCTAAAATAATGGGGCGCTTAAAATACTGAGAGCAGAAAGCCCCCTCCCCAAGAGGCTTGGTGGTAGGTCAAGAGGGGTAAGAGATCCTCACATTCGTCCTATAAGCGATTCTGCGTCGAAATTCGAATGAAACTTAATTCTTCTCGCAGTGTAAAATCTGTGGTACCGTATGGTGAGCGATGGGCAACATTTCTAGTGATAAGTGGGATAAATGACTAATAGTTAATAACCATTGCTGATGAATGCATTAAGCTATAGTCTGGAAAAATACATTCGAAGTGAAATATAGAGTTTTTGCTCGAAAATAGAGTAGTTCTATAATAATGTACTTCTCAGCATTCATTTTGCAGGTTTCTTATGAAAGGACAATTTTTTTATATTGCTTGTAAATCATAATTTGAAATGCCAATATCATCATAATACCATATCATATACTTACTATTATTAGGATATTATATCAGAGGGCCAGCGCCAGAGTAAGTACAACTGCACCAGGCGGCAGAATTAAGGGGCGGCAAAAATTTAGAATTTAGCAAAGCACCGAAAGAAAAAATTTAGGAATGTCAAGTTTTAAAAATTAGGAAGATACTGAACAGCAAACGTTAGACCCCTGCAGCGACTGCACAGGACGATAAAAAGTATCAAAAGTATCTAACGTCGGCGACAGGAATATGATTTAGTCTACTTAATATTATTATATGGATTGAATCCACTTCCTGTTGCAGTCGGATACGCAATCGTATATCAGAAAGCGAAAGGTCGAAATAGTCACATTAAAAGGAATGCGGAGTAAATAATTTAACATCCTTTTAAGAGATGACAACGCCTTTTTTTAATCTATAAAATCATTGCTTTAATGCTTCACTTAAGAACTTTCTGTCTGATAAATTTGTTTACTTCTTGCAGTCGAGAGAATACGTTCAGAGGAAATTTTCTTCATGTAACAATGGCTTTTGTCTTCTTGAATAATCAAAAATATACCATTCATAATTGCAATTATTTTGAAATATGAGCGATGTTTGTATTCCCATTTACTATTATTTCTTAGAAGTACAAAGTGGTTAAACGATTGCTCGATTCTGTCTTGAACAGAAATTTTAAACAAATAAACTGTGCTTCCATTTAAAAAAATGGACTAAATAAGACATCTTTCATTTTGACAAAATTTTAAGCATATGAAACGTTTTAACAGAGATATACTAAATTTACGTTTTCATATACTCATTGAATAAAAAATATACTCAGCGGTTTCTTATAATAATCTTTAAATGAAAAATAAAAAAAATATAATTTATAATACGCAAAATCAACCCAAATTCCAATTCATAAAATTAACCATTGGAGACATGAGTAAATGCAAATTTCTATTTCAGAATAAGGTATTTACGTATTAACGCAACCGCCTTGGCTCAATATTACGATTTTTGACAGATAAAAAAATTAAAAGCTACTTATCAAGTGCAATTTCTTGGCTTTCGCGCCTTTTTTTGGAAGATTCGCAAACCACCGGTATTTATCATAAGACGCTAAACATTATCAACATATGAAAAGAAAGCATACTTTAGCAATTTAAAATACAAACTTGAATTATTAAAATAGGATTGCGAGTTACATCATAAAAATAAAACATTTATATTCTTCTCCAAATCTTTCTGCATTTTTTTCATTATTCCTCGCCCGAAGTACACAGCGATCTGTTTTTGCTTAAAAGAATATCAGAGAATTGCGGGGACTCGGCATCGTACAAACCTCGGCAGCAGCAAGTATGTAGGAAACGCTTTTTCGCTTTGTCCCCTTTAGAAAGTTTTCAGCAAAATTTTGTATTCCTCGAGACATTCATTTCACTGCAGCTTCTTTTATTGCCGACAAATTTAACAAGCTCATATTTTAAAACTAAGTTTAAAAAAAAAATGATAATTTATTTGTAAATACCGTCAGAGCTTGGAATACAACGAAAATGGCGGCGTTGCTTGACTGAAGGATTGTAATAAACATGATTGCCGGAAGAATGGTTATGCGCATAGTTGTCGGAGTTTGGCGCATTCTGAAAATTTGACTAATTCTGCTAAGGTGGTTGCGTTAATGCGTAAGTACCCATGATAGTATAGAAACTGTATTTCTCAAAATATTAATTTTAAAATTTCAACAAATTCGGCAAAACGTTTTTGAAAAACCTAAGCTTTTAATAACAATAATTTTCTAAACCAAGAGCTCTTTTTTAGAAATCTGGGTTGAGTACCTATTCAATATGCGTAAGACTATTGCATACGCGTACTTAATATATAATGTACTTAATACATTATATATAATATGCACACATAATATACATACACATAATTTATGCATTTAATAACATTTTTGCAATTAAACTGAAAATATTGATTTATGGTATAAGAGGTAAATTTGATTGTGCAATACACAATATACTATTTCAAAACGTTTGGTTATGATTTGTTTTCTTATTAGATGTCTTTCCATCAAAACGTTCCTAACATGCGAGTTTAACTAATTTTAATAATTTCTTGAATTAGTTCTTTGTACAGCTCCTGCCATTCAAACGCTAATTAATCTCACAATCTTTATGAACTTCCCTTTGGATAAATCTGTTAATCAAACAGAACTAGCAAATAAGCTTTTATCTATTCTTCGCAAACACTGAAATGCGTTAGTTTTTAACTAATGTATGACTAACTCAATAAGATATCCATAATCATTACAAAAATCGACTATTTCGTAGCTACTAGCTAGTAATGGAAAAAAAAAAGTAAGGATATTCTTCTTTTATGCATGATTAAGAAGGTACAAGAAATATTTATTATTAACATCACCTGTTCCAGAATAAGTATCAATTACTTTGTTTGTAAAAGGCTTAAGTACTACGCTTTGACAGCAAAATTAATCACCAATTCACACAACGTCCACCATTACTGTAGCCATTAATGGCCTTAATTAACACCCTCATTCATGATCAAACAAAAAGCTTTGGCATTAATGCATAGAAAAGGAGGTATTGCTTTCCTTTTATGTTCTTTCAGGAAAAACTGGAATAGATTTCCCTTACTAGCACATACCACATACCTTAAAAAAAAATTCCTGACATTATAAACATTCTTTTTCATTTTCGAGATCGAAATATATATTAATGCTTCTTTTGGGAATCGTGTTGTCTAGTTTCGTATTTTGTACTAGGAGAATTCTGTTAGTTAAGGTTTGATAAACCGGATACGGTAAATTGAATTACAATGAAAAAACTGTCTTTTTGTTGTTTCGCTGATGTCCGAATTGGGAGTTGTGTAAATATAACAAACATTTTGTCCCAAAGAAATTTATTTTTGTTTATGTACAAGATGGAATGTACCATCATTAATCTTCTAAAATTGTAAGTATTTTAAACTGCCACACTATTCTTATCATAATTTAATAAAATTGTCTTCTCAAAATTACTGATTCTACGAATAATTACAAAAATACATCTAATGTTTGCTTAAAGAGAAAAGAGTCGATGAACACTGATAGTTCAACCCGGGTTCAAATCTCGCTTAACGGGCTGGCAGCATGGAAGGTTTCATGTTTTTTCCCATGCGTAACATATGTCTGCGAGTCAGTTTCCTCTAGGAAATCTTTTATGAATGTTCCTCTCCTCCGCGTGCTCTGCTGTAATAGAAAGACAAATATCTTAAAAAGATCATATATTTCTTTTAAAAATTATTTAAGAAGATATAGTTGTAACGACTAAAGCTTTCTTCGTAATTGTTCTGTTTCACGTTCATCTGTAATAATGTAAATACGTCAGCTTAACTAGTCATGTGGCCAACAAGGAAGAAAGAGCACTGTATTTTTTCTCGTTCGTGCTTGTAGCATGGTTTGCTGCAGCCATCATTACTATACTTTTATTCCTTTCTTTTCTACAATTTTTTCTGTGTAAACAACATGATAAAGTCCATTATTTACACTGGGCCATTGAGTGTTTTAAGAGCCGTTAATTTTAGATAATCGTAACCGTTTGGATAATCGTAATTTGGTAATCGTAGAAGTTCAAGTTTTAGTCTTATCGTAAGGATAATGCAATCCAAAAACAAAAATATGGATACATCATAATTTACTCTTTGAAAGTTGTGACAGAACTGTAGAGGTTTCTTAGGTCAAAATGGTCAAACTCTAGGAAAAGAAATAAAAAAAATAGCTTTATAAAAGCTATTATGCCTTTCTCCTACCGATAACTAGCTACAGTTTCAGATAATTTAATCTACTATATTTTCACTTCTGAAGCTGTCCTTGTAGAAAAGAAAGATTAGGTAAAGAAGAGAAACTCATCAGAAACAAGTAGAAAAAGGAGAAGAGAAGAGAAGTGTGAGGAGTAGACGCATTCAGGTAATCATAGAAGGTAAAAAAGTTGAAAACCTGCTTCCTCCTATTTTCACACAACGGAAAATGGCAGTATCTGCATGCGGTGAGCTTATCTCATCAACAAATTCATTCTTTAATATTAAATGTGGACTGTTTATAATTATTGTTTAGACTTTGATGATTAATATTTAAAAACTTTAAATTTGTTTTAAACAAAACATTGTGCAAAATGAATTTTTGGTTCATTTTTATTATTCGATTTATATTATTTATTACTAGCAGAATACTTGATGCCAGTCGAGACAGATTGAGAGTAATGTATCTAATAACAGAGAGAACGATACCAATGTAATCCTTCTCTAATAACGATGCAAAAATTACGATTCATACTCATACATTTTTCAGGCTGATACCATATGGAAACCACGTAAAACATTTCGATAGAAAAATAAACTAATTCTCTCTCACTATATCAGCAATAATGGCACGCAATTTTTAATGATTTTCGTCTTTTTAATCAAATGGGCGTAAAAGCTCAAGTTCCATCCAATATTAAATGTGACCAAAAATTGATCATAATTTATCAGAAGTCAATAACGCGAACAAACAAATAGACAGACATTCTTTTTTATATATATAGATTTTGTAAAACTTACAAATTTTTGATTAACAAACACTTCAATTTGGAAGCGGACAGTAGCAACACGTCTCGAAATAAAAACTTTTTTTATCTGCAACACAGCAGACTGTTGCCACTCAAAACATGAGTGCGAAAATTAGTGTTTATAGAGTTTTTAATTAACATCTGGGCTGATTAAAGTCGTACGAAATTGGGAATAGTAAAAATAGCTTCCCACTATTTTTTGGAATCGGGAATAATGTTTGGCAATGCTATTTCTATATTTTATTAATAAACCGTACAACTTGAAAGAGAGCATTGGCAATACATCTCAAAATAAAGCAGATTTTAATCTACAGCGTGTGAGACTGTTGCCACTTAGAAAAATGAGGGCGAAAATTATCTTTTTAATTAATATCTCTGATTTTTAGGTATTTTGTTTTGGAGGGAAAAGTGGACGTCGACCATTTCCAGGGCCCAGAAAAGAATTGTAGAAAATTTGGTGGCGAAAGCTGTAGTAGTGATCGAGTTAATCGCGAACAAATACACAGACTTTCTTCTGTATAGAATATAGATTTAATGTTCGTTTAATGCTATCGCCAAATCTCAGAATGTGTGCACGGTATTAGAATTGCATTTATTCTCTGCTTTCTAATTCTCTCATCTCATTCCCATGCATTTCACATCACAGAGAGTTTCACACGTTCGCTTAGTCGACTCTTTGGAGAATCGAGAATTTACTAGTACCGAAGATTCTAATTGAAGTGGTAATAAGAATAATGTACAGTACACGTCATATAATGGGATCACGTTTGTTCATGATAATTTGATAATATTAAATATCCCTCAAATTATCAATGGAATTTAACTATATTTAATATAAATGTAACTAGAAATATATAAATACATACAGTTACGGATTTGGTATTCAATTACTTAAAGTTAGTAGAATTATAAATGAAATTGTTTTATTCCCCGTTCAGTGGAGAGCGCGTGCATTTAACAGTTAATAAATAAATATCTCTTTTCGATTTCGAGGAAATACCAGAAAATTCTCGCGCATTTAAAAAGCTTACGTAAGCGGCATGAAAACCTCTCAATTCGTTATTTAGTTAGTTGCTTTAAGAGCTTGTTTAGAAAACTGCTCTTGTTGACTGTAGCGAATTCGCGGATTAGCTTTCTTTAGCTGTTTTGAATTAAGTTCTCTTGAACGTTTGAGTCGTTAAAAAATAACTACTATGAGATATTGTAATACTATACAAATATCTGAGAAAATTTAAGTATTTTGTTTTGTTTATTTGTGATAATAATAAATTTTATTCATTTTTCATCGGACTTGTGCATTCAATTCATGACGAACCTGTACGCACGCAACAATACTTTCACAATATTTAATTAGGAAAATTCATTAATATTTCTTTGTCTGGAAGTTTTACGCTAACGTTCATTTATGAACTGTTCATATTCAGAATGTTTCGTGAAATTATCTGAGCGATGCTGTTCTTCTAGTCTTAATAATTTAAGTGCATGCCTAATTTCAATATTTGTGGGCAAATTCTCCGATTTCGTCATCATATTTTACAGGAATTTTATCACCACATAATGAGCTTAATTTAGTTTCAAAAAGTGACTGACAATTGGCTGTTTCCTGTTATTGATGTTGCGACGTGAATTGTTTTCATCAGTATATCAGTATCCACCCAAGCCTTCAATTCCTCACATTTCATATTATTAAGACGTCTTTTAGTCCATTATTTGAAGGCATGTGTTTATTATTAAATAACTTCTATATTATGTTTCATAAGAGACTAGCTTCTATTTGGTGGCTTTACTTCAGTTTAAAAATTTCGCTCTGTAGATTGATAGGTACACAGACAGAAATATGGAAGAAATCTAATATGCACATCTGGTAAACAGGTATTATGTCTCCCTGTTATTTCTCTAACTACTGGATTCTATGCTATCGTAGTTTATACAATTTCGAATCTAAATTTGGAAATGCGATATTGCCCTTTGGAAACTGGAATTTGTAGTGAAAGATAAGTGCTCTTCTTTTGATGTGCATTTTTATTTTACGTAAATTTTTTGCATCACAAAAACAGTTTCAGTTACTATTCCATTTATTGTCACATCTTCAAATGTTGCTATTAGGATATTAAGTGTCATATTAAATAAACTGTAAGGAATAGTTTTGAAGAGGACGATGTCTGTGGGTGGCACAGTCCAATGCCGTAGAACTGGAGAGTTTAATTACACTCCCCGACATTGAAAATGCGACACTGAAAATGCAACATTGAAAATGCAACAATATGTGGGAAGTTATAGTGGTGACGACGCAGCCAGAGGAACGTCAGCACGCGTGGATCTACGCATCCGCCGCCAAGCGGTGGCGCACCCGCATCCTCCTTGTACCTCCATTCTGCAGCATGTTCAAGAGACCACGGATGTTCCCATATCGACCAGAACCATTTACTTTCGATTGGTGGCTAGTGGCCTGCACTCGAAGCGTCCGTTAAGAAGACTTCCATTGACCTCATTTCATAGACGCCAACGTCGGCAGTGGTGCCTGAGTAATGTGGTATATAAGGTATTTCTTAGGTCTTCTTAACATGCCTTTGTGCTGTAGTGGTCAGCACACTCGGCGCGTATTCGAGAGGTCCGTGGTTCGAGTCCCGGCGAGGGCATTGCTCATTCTTCATGTCTTCTGCTTTAATTATCCTAATATCTCCGAAACGGAATGTTTTGAATGTTGCAACAGTAATATCGTTAATGTTAAAAGAAAATCTACCAGGTCTACGGACAGTTGCAAAATCATTGAAATGGTCAGCGACAATTGTGAAAAGAAGTGATTAAAGCTGATTTGAATCTTAAAAAGCAGTAAAAACATAATGTGCATTGTTTATCTTAACGACATATCGCAGAGCGCAGAATGCCCTGCACAATTCATTATGAGAAATTTTTATCCATACAAAAATGGAAAAGTTTTGTCACAGTAGACGAATCTTGGGTGTATTTAAATGACTGTAATAAAAATGAGATCCATTTATTATCATCAAAGAGGAGAAAAAATTCTTAAAATATTGTTCAAGGACCTTCTCTTCAAGACAAAGCAAGCAGCAACGCATAAAAATCTACCGTTAATTTCCTGGAAAAAAAAGGAGCAAGGAATGGGTATCAACGTCCTTTACTCATATCTCTACTAAATCTTCTGACCTATCACTAATTATAACTTTGCGCTTTTGGAATTTTGAAAAGCGGGTTGGTGAAACATCAACCTATAGTCTCCTTAGATATTGGAAAGCTGTTCAAGAGCAATGGGATGAATATTTCTTCCGATTTTAGAAAAGGCTTCATTGCCTTGACAATCACGGTGTGTAAAGATAGTGGGAAATAAGGGTTTTTAAATAAAAAGTTCAAACCATAAAAATATTCGATAAAATATTCCTGTAATTAGGACGAAACTGGCTTAAAAAATGTGCGAACAGCCTCTTTAAATATAAGCTTTACTTGCGGCCAAAATTCGTGGTATCTTCTGTCTTGAGGTACACAATCAATCCCAGACAGTTTTCCAATCAGTTTGCCAATGTGGTTTCTGTACATTTTGCATCTAATTCATAAAATATGATCTTGATCATTTCATGTCTAGGATCATCACTGATATTCGTGGATCCTATTTTTGCGAGCTGATCTGCGTATTCATCACGGGAGACGCCTGATTTTAACCAAGTGTAATATAAAGTTTAGGACCATCGTTGATTATGAAAAAAAAATAAAACTGAAAGTTTTCAGATTCTAAGGGGCGCTTTTCCACATTTTATGTGTTAACTTTATTTAGTAAATATCATGTTCTTTTCACTTAATTCAGAAAATTCAATTCAAGTGCAATATCGCAAAATAATTTTTAAATGAGCATATCTTTAGAATTTCCGATACTTAGTCTCGAGCGCTGGAGATAAAAATGTTTTTTCTATACAACGTTGCTCACTTTAAAGTCCTTGAGTTTTTAATCAAAATCTCGCTAAAATTTTACAAAATATGAAATCGGTAATAAAACAAATTCAAAATTTGGCCTTCCAGATCCCCATATTCAAATGGAGGAATACGTTATTCAAAATTTGATGTCTCTAGACACCATTGGTTTTCTACAATGTGAGAAACATAAATACAATTATGCAGATTCTTCATTATTTAATTTCTTTAAATATAATACAGGTCGATAATAGTTGATGGGAAAAATTTGGAAAGTGAAACAACGCTTGTAGTGAATCAACGCAAAATAACAAAGCGAAATTAATAGTCCTGGGGAAATTGCACCTTTGGACGAAAAGAAACTTGAAATTCAGGACAAATGAATATTTTGATAACATTAACTGAGTTTTTGATCCCAATAAAAGACGTATTTTCCATGTTCTCTCATACGAATGGAAGAGACTTCGGGAATTTGATAATAATGTTAATTGCTATTAACATTACGCGGCGATTACTGTAGCAATAACTGAGAAGTAATAGTTGATAAAATACTACACTCAAGCTTCCATTAATTATAGATTGCGTATAATATAGATATTACTATAAGATAATCCAGTGTAATGTATCAGATTTGTTGCTCTTGGAAACATTGTATATTCCTTCATAATATTCAAAATAGACATTAGCACCTCGTAACAAACACAGTAACATAACATTCATTATATAAATATTCGATAAATACAAATTCGTTATAAATGTTATTTGGTGATTACTTACTTCTTTTAAAACGACGGATGTTTAATTACCATTATAAGAGAATATTTCTCTTTCACAATTAAGACAGCAGATCTGCAAATAACACGCGTTAGATTTAGTACGAATAAGATCATATTTATTAAACGAGCATTAATTAATTTTCTCTCTATAAAGAGAAAACAATTTTTATCTTATCATTTTTTGTCTGTCATAATTAAACTACGAAAAAGCATTTATTTATTTTTTAATTTTTTGCCTAGTTGTTTCCAAAATAAAAGAACATCAACAGTATTTTAATTAGGAAGTAGCATAGTTGAAGAAACACATTTTTTTACAGCACTTTTTGTTAATCATATTACATGCCTCTATGAATTTCAAAATTATGTTCCTTTTGAAACACACTTTGTTAAATATTTTTCCCATAGCCTTCACAAATTTAACAAAACAACTTTTTTCATCAGTCTTTATAAACAAGAACAATTCAAACAAAACATGACTAGGATTTTATGTAACATCATAAAAAGTGCTTTAATTAAGAAACGGGTTACCTTTTTTTTTTTTTTTTTTTTTGCATCTTGGGCAAGAAACACGGAAGGTCAAGGAGCCATAGAATTACATCGAATCTCCTTAATATTATCCATTACTTATATTTAATTACGGTTCTCAAGAGTGAATGTTTTAAGGAGAAACAAGATTTATGTTTATAAACCAACAGACAAAATTAAGATCTATGAAAGAAAAAAGGTTTTTATTTTTATTGCATAAATAGCATGAAACGAACATATATAAACGTTAAAAAACAGATTATTGTGTGATTTGCAGCATTTTTCCCAATGCAAAAACCTCATTAATTAAATAATTTCTCTAAATACTTGTAAGATAAATACTATGCACCGTCATTTCTATGATAAAAGGTCTTCATCATGAAGAAATACCTACAGGCGGTACTGATTTTCATTCTTTCAGCACTTAATAGAGTCTATCAATTAGGGTGGGTTTCCACTTAGAAAAGTCTCTTTCAAGGGACCAAAGGCACGGTAGTCCATAAGTAAAAACATCTGGGTACTTCACAGGAATAAGTCTTAAATTTTTCGAGGAATGCAGTGGTACTTTTCGAAGTATGATTTATTGTGACGAAGTTTCAATCATTGAAAGTTACTGGGATAATAAAATGGAAAATCCTCTGTAGACACAGGACTTCAAACGTTTTCTTGATATGCATTGTGTTGATTGTAACTTTTTCCCCACTCTTCTTATTTTTAATTTCCCACTGTAAGAGAACACTGAAACAATCATAAACTCCTTATTAAAAGTTTCTTTGCGTTGATGAAACTAGGTTTATGCACGTTTTTTCTTAGTTTTCGATAATAAATTGACTTGTTTTTCTTGCAATCATTTGGGTAAACATTCATCAAGGATCACAATGTATTTCCATATATCTCCTGCTAAATAGTTTTCATACAGGGTTCTACAAATTGTTCTACATTGAGTCATATACCACGGGAAAAGCTGTTGAGCATTATGTGTTTTAGCCTTTTTAAGTCGTAAATCTTGGTGTACTTTTTTATTTATTGTTGTTTCAGATATATTTAGAAACTTATTTATCCCTCGGCGCAACTGATTTCTGCGCCGGCGAAGTTTCTCTTGCTACCAACAGTACGTAGCTTTTAGGGGTATACGTCTGGTGTCTTCTTTCCATGTTTAAGTAATGACTGGTGGTATTTCTCTTTCCGGATAAGGGGAGTCAACACTTTTAGCAACACAAAAAAATGAGAATTTTGGCTAATTTTCGAGCTTTAGTAAGTCAAATTGTTATGGTCATAGATATATGAAAATTTCAGAGTTTCATTTCTATACATAGATCACTGTGTTTCTTGATTTATTTTAATAAGAATAAGAATTTGTTTTATATAGAAAATCAAATTGTACTTTCCGAAAATTTAAAATTTGCACTGAAGCACTGAGCGCAAACTGACAGTAATGTAAATTTAGCTACAGTGATAATATTTTTACAGTTTTGTGATGAAGTATTATTAGGTATAATTCTCCACATATTTAAATTTTAAGATATCAAAGAATATTAACACTATTACAATAAGATCTTAGAAAACAGAAAAAGCATTAAAAAATTGTAAGTAAAATTAAATAAATACTTAAAAATAATTTTTTAAAGAAAAAGGTAGGTGTATTTTTTTAAAGAGTGTGTGTGATTATGGCAAAGCCTCGAGGGCTATCTGCCTAAGGGGAGGGATGCCTTCGTGGAGGAATTTCTAAGGGAAACTGGCTCGTATACAAGTTACACATTGGGAAAACCACGAAAACGCCCATGCAGCCAGCCCGTTCGCGGGATTCGAACCTCGGACCGAACTATCAGTGTTCAGCGACTTTACCGCTCGGCCGCTGGTGGGCCTATTTTTTTAAAGAAATATCATCGTGTAATAACTCTGAAATTTTTAAAGCTATAGATATTAAGTTTTTTTTAATAATATTTTTTATTTTGTGCTTAGAAATTCTAATATCATGCATTTCACATTTTTTTTAAATTATGAAATAGGAATATTTCTTCGAAACGTGCTGAAATATATTAGTACGCAATTTTCAACATGGGATATTTTGAAAAAAGAATAACATATAATAAGCTGTTGCCAAAACGTTTTACTTCAAAACATTTGCCTCTTCAAAATTCCTAATTGAAATCGTTTTAAAAATTATAATGCTCTCTGTAAGGTAGGCTTAATTTAATTTAATTTAAAGGTAGAAATAACAGGAAAATTACAATATTTTTAAATATGTTACTTCAAATATATATTGAAAACATACAGCAGACCGTAAATCAAATGATATTAATAATAAAAAAGAATAAGAACGACAACAGTAATAATGGTACTATCATATTTTGTCGCGTATTTTCCTCCTAAGCATTTTAGCATTGAAATTATTTAAATATCCAAGAACTTTTTCAACTTTTTCCGTTCTTCAAGGCATTCAGAAAGCGAGATACCCTGAGTTTTTGAGATAAATTCATCTACTAGCAGTGGTTTCCATCCTAGTTATTAATTTTCTCCTTGAGTTTGAGGTTATGCGCTCAGATTGATGAAGTAATAACAGTGAAGATTCTCAAGAAAATGGGAACAGCTAATGGCTCTTGATAGTTTTGAAGAAAATTGCAAAGTGAAAGGCAGACTCAACGGTGACGAAAATGACGACAGCTCTAGCGATCGCGACGACCCGCAAGTGGTAGCCGATGACGCAAACAGCAATTCCAGCAGCATTATATAATTTGATGCTTTGAAACTGACAGTGATAAATAATACGAGGAGGCGAGATTCAGGATACAATGAAATAAAAATGGAAGATTATTTTATAAAATACTTCAATGCTAACATTACGATGCTTTCTTACTAAAATGAAAGTTTTTTTTAAAAAAATAAATAATCCTGCCATACTTACCCGTTTTCATCATTGAATATTTTTCATTTTTTATATTCGAAATATCCCAGTATAAACTATACTCGAGTATGAATAAGTAATAATCTTCGTCGCCCTCGTCGCAGCAGCTGCTGTTGGTGCAGTTGCTACTGCTGTTCCAGTTGCTGGTGCTGCAATTTTAGTTACAGCTGCTTTAATGACAGCAGTGCTATTTTTGTTCCAGGTGCTGTTATTGCAGGTGCAGCTGATATTGCAACTGCTGTTACAGTTGCAGTAATTATAGTTTTGCTCCAGTTCCTGTTGTAACAGGTGTAGCTGCTGTTCCAGTTGCAATAGTTGTTGCAGTTTATAGCAGTAATTACTTTAGTGGTAGTTAGTCGTCCTCGTTGTTATCCTTTCCACCATCACTATCACAATCTCTGTTCTCATGACCATCGCCACCGTGTTCTGCAACACCAGAAACATTTAGTGTGTATTTGGAGAAATTTATTTGAATGAAAACGATTGGGTTATTAGATGTAAATTATCTGTAAAAATAATGGTTTTTTGCAAGTATTTTGAGCTTAATTAATTTGTAACATATTATGAAAAATTAAAATACGTTTAATTAACTTCATTAACTTATGATTTGGTTTCCTTATTCTGTTAAAATTAAATTAAACATTAAACAAATGCATTGTGAGAAATAAAATCAACGTAAAGGAATTTTTCTGCTATGGAAAGTAGTCTTCGTACTCTTTAGTATAACATATGTACTTATCCAATAAAAACTACTAAATATATGTCCTTGATGAATCTCTCGCTAGCTATACTGATAGAAGAGATGATTCTGATTTTCGCAACGGAGCAAGTTTCAAATATTAAATACAGTAATTTTTTCGCATATTCTCCTTTTTGTTACAAATTTTATCATCTAAAAATAGAGAAGGGAAAATTATACGAATAATTTACTTTGCGAAGGACGCTGTTGTATTAGTGAAAAGTCGCCGTGCGTAAATTACAGTTGACTATTAAAATATTATTTCTTTAAAAGAAATCTACATTCCAAAAAGTATTTTAATAAGAATAATATTACCGTTATAGTGCCTAATAAGATATCTTCATTCCCTGTAGCTTGCAATTCATGTAATATTGTTATCTCTACTAATCATTAAGCCTTAAGCGATTATGAATAATTAGAGGAGATGATGTGCACATGACTCAGCGAAATCGTAGACCGAATGTCAGTTCATATTTGTTTCACTGTGGCTGGTCGGTTCTTGTATTAGGGTGGCATAAAATTCTAAAATTAAAATTGTAGGTTTCGGCGGAATATCCGCGGGTAGTTTGTGAGGATTTCTCTTTGTTAGTAAACTCCAAACAATCAGTGCGTGGACGAATTCTTTTTAACATTTAGGGAAGCTCGTTCTCTGAATTCAGCGAGGAAGGAAAAAATCACGGGAATGTATTTAAAATTTTTAGAACTAGGCGCTGAAACGCTGCGGGGAAAATATGCCGGCAAATACTGTATTTCTTTCTTTCAGCTGTTACATTTATTTTATTTTCGAGTAAATACGGTACATTCACAATATAGATAACACTATTTATAGTTGATATCGTCGTCGTAGGTGTTGTTGCAGTTGCTGGGTGCATTTTTTGTCGTTGATGCAATTGTTGTTGCTTCTGCAGTTGTAAACGCTCCAATTGCTGTTATTGCAATTGCTGTTGTTGCAGTTGCAGTTGCTGCTGCATTTGCTGTTTCAGCAGCTGTTGCCAGTTGTTCCTGCATTATGTCGACTTGTTTCCTGACAAGAGTAAATTTGGTTTTAAAGCTTAACATTTCATCTATGTCTATTATAATTTTATATTATATAAATATTAATTTTTTCCATTGAGAGACGTAATACTTTCAGTATGATTTCTTAAATTTTATAAGTCTGATATTATTTCGTTAACTTAAAATATAAGGAAATATATTAGACTTGTAAGATTTGGTGTAAATTAAGGAGTTATTATAATATGGATCATTTGTGTTATAAACTAGTAAGAAGTTAAGTTCTTACTAGTATGTAGTCTTACAACATAATTTGAAATTTAACTTTCCATTTTAAATTTATTACAAACACCCGTATATATCAGAATTATATCCTGCAGGATACATACTCCCTCCTGTTCATTTAAAGAATTCAATAAAAACATTATATTAAAATTCTTTTGTCTTTGTTATTGCTTCAGACTAAAGTGGCAACTTGCTTTCTAGTATAGTATGGTCCGAAAAGACGGCCTCTAGAGTATCTGAAGTTGATAATTGCTAGAATGAATAACAAACCACGTGATATTACAAAATATTCCTCACAAGTAAATTAGGGAAAAGAATCCTCTCACGTAGAATGTACTCGTATATTTTCAATTCTCATTTTCTTTGCCACCAGTGGTGCCTCACAAAAGCAAATTTCATGTGTTTCTCAATGTCAATTGTTATTCTTGTCGCTTATTTTGAGGAATGATTTTTTCCAGTCACATACTATTGGAATTCACAGTATTACAGTAGTTTCGAAGGCAGGTTAACCTGAAGAAATTCAAAACGAACGATCGAACACAATCGGACATCGGTCGATTGAGTTCGCTATTTTGAATTTAATAAACCCTTAGCTTTGGACGCTGTCTACCGTAAGGTGTTAAGGAATATCTCATGGGTATGGTTTATAATATATATTAAGCCATTTTCCGAAATCGAATTCAATATAAGCATTTTTATATTTTCAATTAAACTTCCTTTATTCTTTGTATCGCTTTAAAAATATCTTTAAGAAATCTATTTCTTTTGCTATGAACGAAAACGTTCAGATTCTCAGTACCTGCGCATGCATCAATTAGATGAAATAATCACAAATAATTATAATTAATAAATGATCAACAGTTAATGTCATTTACAGTTAATTACTCAGCTGGTTATTATTACATATTACGACAAATCCTTTCATAGAATAAATGATTTTTATATTGTTATGCGCGTACGGGTTCGTAATAGACTAAATGCACAAGTCCGATAAAGAGTTAATAAAATTTATTCTTATCACAAGAAATGTAACAAAACACTTGGATTTTCCTCCAAGATATTCTTACAATATCACACAGTAATTATATTTTAAACTAATAAAACGTTAAATAGAACGCAATTCAAAGCGCAGAGAAATCCAATCCAAACGCAAAATTGCAACAGCTAAGTAAACAACAACAATTGAGTAAACAACTGAACTGATATTTTTCTCTCCGGCTTTTTTATCGGGTACGATAATTTTCTGGTAATTTCCGTTTTTTTCGAGATTTCTAGAAAAAAAAAGTATAATTACGGTTACAGCTAACATAGTAGTCAATTACATTTATTCAGTTTAAATATAAATTATGAAGTATCTATTTATTAATTTCGCGTGCTCCTGTATTTTTGCATTTTTGGTGTAGCTTTCTCTTGGTACTCGTCATGCGCTGCATTGCACGGGGGAATAAAAATCATTTAACTACAATTTTACTAAAAATAGCTAACTAAATACAAAATACTTTTAGTATATTTATTGAACTACTGCTTGTATGCGTTGAAATCAGAAGATAAGAGAGATGAGAACTTGTGGCAAATGTTTCTTGAAACTGATTTTAAAATTATTCAGATGTTATTTAGATGCTGAGGCAAAAATATTACCACTAATTAAAATAAATATTTAGCATAAGAATTTTTTTAGAATTGCAAAACAGAAATAAATGCTTCATGTATTTATATTCTGTATACATTATAAAGAATTCCTCAGTTAGTATTTCTCTTTTATTTGAAATAAAAAAGTATAGAGGAGATATGAAATTCGCTCAACACGCCTTTCTTTAAAATTTCGAGTCAAATAATCCAAAGCCTTTCAGTACTGATTGCGACTTTTGGTGTGATCATTCTTAAGACGTCAGTTTGTTCTCTAAAAGTTTAACCACAGTTTCAATATGGAATACTACTCTTCATGAGAGAGCCTGTAATATAGAAATGTTCTTCCGTGCTCGTGTGTATAACCAGCTAATAATTCCAAGCAAGTGGTAAATGAGAATTCCTACTTCTGTAATACATGTGATCAGTAACGATAACAATTATGGACACATATTTAGTACTTTGCAGCAGTAGTGTGTCAAACTCAAATTGCATGCTGCCGAATACACAATCTGAATAATAATCTGATAAGTAGCCAAAACACTTTTTTACCAAGATTTAAAAAATATTTTAAATAAAATAACAAAAAATATGTAAACTAAATGTTAAATTCCATGTCCTGTATGTTTATCAAAACACATATGAATAATAATAATAATATCATAAAGGAAAAGTTCAGATTTACATTAATTTTCTGCATGAAGTTTAAAAGTTTGTACCTGCAAAAAAATTCCATTGGTTATACTTTATAATTCAGGTGCGTTAGCAGCTATATATTTAATATCCAGGTTCGCATCAATTTCAGGCAATTTACGTATGTTGAATTTACCATTAGGCAAAACAGCACCCTTGTGCTTAGCGTAGGTTTTAATGAAGACACTTCCATTTTGGAGGACAAACAGGTACAGGTTAAGAGCAAAGAAATCCGCAAGGATGGAGAAAGCCACTGTTGCGTATTTATAAGTAAGGAGTAAAGCGAATGAGTAGGTAAAGCCATTCGTCGGCACAAAGAGTAACGAAAATTTAAAAATTAAATTGACAGAATTTTCAAATCGTTAGGAAGGACTGCACTGGAATTAAACTCATTCACTAAATAACATCTATCTTTGTGAATATAAAACGCCTCCACAAAATCGATTTCACCAATAGATTTTCGATAATTCTTGAAGACCCAAAATCAAAACTGTAATTGAATTTAAGCCATACATAACTTACATTTAAGCTTAAATGGATATTTCATAATACTGAAGCGTCACCAGCTTTCGACTGACAAATTAAATTTAGTGTTTATACCAACGACAATTCTCCCACCTATAGTCACGCGACCTGGCGTACCAGTATACACTCACAAAGCCGCAGCTTATTCATTCTATCTTTTTTCGCTTCATTATCTTCTGGCTTATAAGCGTAGTCCATATCGTTATGCCATTAAAGCTATATAAAACCACCGTATTTGCAACCCATATTATTAGAATATTGTTACGAAGAATATTGTTATTGTATTATTAGGCATTTTGACACCAAATCGGACTTTTTCTGAAATGACATGCCAGTGTTTTCCCACATTTCGATCCTACGATCCAAATTACGCTTAAATATAAAATGTTGTAAGATTTGGTGCGAAATTTACGAAGAAATTCAAACATTTACCTTAGCGCATTTTTTTCGGTTTGCGCCATGAATAATTCACTTGGCGAACTTCTTAATTTATAGCAACATATTTTCCTTTCCTTTTCTTCATTGCAGACGAGAGAAAAAAAAGTCATCGTTTATACTTTCAAATAATTTTAACAAAGTGCGCAAACCACATTTGGCGTTTTATCACTTATAACAAAAATACCAAATTTTAAAACTCGCCAATATGTAAATTCACGTATATCTTAAAAAAATTTGAATAAAAACTCTGTATACATTACAAAGAATTCCTCAGTAAGTATATTTAATTCTCTCACCTAGAACTATATTTTGCAAGTGTGCCTAGAAATACATTTACTTTAACATAATATTAAAATTTTATAAGTTAGAATTCAAATGTTTTCGAAACAATTATCAAAATTATTTAAAAATACAAATTTTAAAATTAAATCAGAAAAATTGGACGAATTTTATTTGGAAATAATTTCGAAATGTGAAAAGAACACTCAAATACGTTTAATTAAAAATACGATGTTAACAAATATATATAAATTCAATTAGCATTGAGGAGCTAAAATTTTAAGAGCTATGTTTTTAAAAAAACAAGTCGTGCGATTTTTAGAAAACGCGGCAGTTTGGCATAATTTGTGTCGTAGAATTGAAATATAGAAAAAAATGGCATGTCATTTCGGAAAAGGTCTTATATTGTGTCAAAATACCTATATTAGAATAATATATGTTATATATAAATCTAATATAATCCTACGTCGCGCTTTCGAGACATGAAAAACGCAAGTTGAATTTCGTCAATCGGCTTAGTAGAACGGGAGATATAGAACTGTCCTTTTTTTTCTCGCAGTGTACGTCCATTTAACATGGGGGTAACTGGTAGCGCCAAGCTGGCGATGGCTTTAACGACTTTGTCTCCAAATTTGACGCGAAATCGCAAAATAGTAGCCAAACTTGGCGACCTGGCCATCATTTGGTGTCATTTTATTCCAATCTCTATGTAACTGGTCCGTTCCCTATGCAGTTGTAATTGCATCAAACCTGTGTAAGTGGTATTGTGAATGTCTTCCTGCAATTTCCGGAAATCTAAGATACTGGAAATTTCTCGGCGGATGGAGGGGGTGGATCTGTATAATACCGCAGAGAACATCAGTTTAGTTTTATTCAGAGTTGAGTTCTGAGTCAAGCTCAGAGTAATGAGAGTTCAGAGAACTGAGAGACAACTTGGAGAGCTTAGGTATTTGAGGCTTTTGCATTGCTTTCTGTTCAGTGTTCTTAGTAGTTTGAAGTGGTAACTACTGATCGTGCTCAGTTATACTGAAAAGAGCTGTAAGAATGCTTTTGTATGAAAGTTCCAGAACTGTGAAGTGACTTTGGAAAAATAAATTTCATCAAGGCATCATCGATTCTGCATGCAATTGAATCCATTACGAATCCGTATGCACGAAATTATATATTAGCACTTCAGATAAATAATAAAACATTACGAAAACAATGTATTATTTGAAATTAAATGATATTATTTGAAATATCATTATTTGAAAAGAGATGATATAAATAATAGTAGTATCTTGATAAGTATTCATGATTATAATATTTAGAATTCAAAAATATTCTTAAAAATGAAATTAAAATGACTATCGATTTTTGTGGAACGGGAGTAAGCAAATATTGTTTATTATGTTAATTTTTATTTCCATAATTGCATTAGTTATTAAGCAATTTGGAATTCGACATAGATATTTTAATATTTGCATACGAAATACAGTATTATAGCTTTATCTGAAACATCGTGGTACATCTAGGCGCATTTATGTGAAACGAATCTCTAATTGCATAAATAATGTTATGGGGGATTAATCGGAAAAAAAATATTTCCATAGAAATGTTTTTGGACTAACTTGGAAACGTTATATATGATCTGTATTGAATTAAAAATGTTTTGTTGTGTAATATAAAATCTAGTGTAGAGTACTTAGCATTTCTTGATATAACAACAAATTCATTAATTAATTTAAAATTTGAGTGGTTACCTACTTCGTTATGAGTGATTGTTTGAGATAATTCTTTTCTGATTTTAAACTGTTCTTTGGAGGATAGTTTATTTGTATTTGCTTAAAACGGAAATCGTAAAGAATTCAAATAAAAGTTACAAAATTTCAGTAGTTCAAAATATGTCATCAGAGATGTTTCGCTATTTAAGAGAACATTTATATCGTATAAGAACATACATAAATGTTAAAATAACAAGCCGAATAACGATTTCTGGAAATGCTGAATCAACAAGACTCAGCGTAATATTCATGAATTTGCATGAATATTTCTGAAGGTTTAACTATAGAATGAAAAATGCTTCTGCAGCTGCAGAAATGCAAATGATTGGTGGTTCTGCAGTTGAAGAAGATTATATGTACTAAAACTTCGAACTTGCGAATTTATGAATATTACCCTGATTCTTGTTGAGTCAGCCTCTCCAATATCAACATTTATGCTTATATTACGGCATAGGGTAAGTTCGTCTAACATCTTCTATAATTATTTATTTCTTAGTTATGCTTCCACTTAAACTTCAGAGAAACTTACTGAAGTACTTAACGATTTCTTATAATTATTGAATTTGGAGTGTTCCTTGAGACAGCTAATGTTAGAAGGATTTATTCAAATTTCAAGGCAACTCATCGCAATGCCAGTTGTAATGCCTTGAATGCCAGGTATTCGGGCATATTCAAAACTCTTATTTCCAAACTTTAACATTTTCTTTTTCACACTGTTGGAAGCGTACCCATGTTCATTAATTAAAGGGAAAACGTCAAAATGTGACATTAGTAGTAGGGAATATTGTGGCAAATATTCGTAAATATTTTAATCCCTTTTATCGTAATTTTTTGAATGCGTACAGGTTCGTAATAGATTGAATTCACATAAAATTGATGGTAGCTCGTTAAAATCTATTTTACCAAGAGGAACACTTCACAGTTCTGGAACATTACCCAAAAGTACTCGTACAACTCTTCATAGTTTCGTGGAGTACAATCAGTAGTTACAATTTAAAATGCTAAGAACGTTAAATACAACACAATGCAAAGATCATCTAACGAGCGAAGGTCATACGCATATGTCTCAATACTCTAAAGTCAACTCTGAACTAACAACTGAGAGCACATACTCTCACCGGTCTTATATAGTTTTCACGCGGCGGCCGAGAAATGTGTAGTCTTCTCCAAACTACTGAAAGCAGATGAGGGCCGGGTACAGTTACAGCTATTTATAGCCTCAATTACAGTCATTCAGCTACAGTTGTACAGGAACGGGACCTAAATGTTAACAAATGGCTGCCAAGTTTGGTGAATTTTGGTGATTCATCGCCACATATGGCGACAAAAAGTAGTTGCCGAATCCATCACCAGCTTGGCGATGTCTCGCCAATTTAGCGAGAGAGGCATCTGCTAAATGTTAAATAGATTTGCCCCTATATTCTTACTTTTCCGGCAGATTTTTTTCCTTTACGTTTTCATATTCCATTATATATACTAAAAAAATACAACAATTTCACATAACAGTTGACTAACATTATCTATACATGTACAAAATTCGCAACAGTATTTATAATTTTCTGTCATGTTTTAGTGTTTGTATTATTTTCTTTATTTATTGTTTTCAGAATGGTAATGTTATAGCATATTTTTACCGCGTAGTTTGGGTTATTTGTGGCCAAACTTTTATTTAAGTGTTTAGCTGTTACCTAGAATTGTAGATCTATTAATTCTGAATGCAGTGGCTCAAAAGTTGTAAAAATATCTTAATTAGAACACGAGATTTAGACTATTTCTTTCCTAATGCGTCTTAGCAACAACTGGCGATTTCTCGCCAACTTGGCTGAATTTTGCAAGATTCGCGAAAATACATTTTTCGGAGATTTATAACCAATTCTTCTTAGAAATTCCAGAGCCTGTGCTGCAGCATATAAATTAGTGTTGGAGAGCTAGTGAGTTCAGTTGTAAAATCAGCTGTGACATTTAATCGTTAGTTGAATTGCGAGTGAGGGTTTGATTTGAGTGCGTATTTACGATTTACTTCGTGTTCAAGGAGAAATTGCTTAATATTGACTTTCGAAAAAAATTAAAAGAACATTCAGTGGAGCAACAGCCCTAGTGGGCCACGGCCTGCAGTGCCCCTAAATCTGTTTTCTTGGTCTTGGGCCCCGGAGTTCATCAGCATATGCCTTCGGCAAATAGTCAGCTTGTCGCAACATTCCCGGTGTTCAGTCCCTAAGCGAACGTGGTGCTCATTTCATCGATCCACTCAAGGGACGAAAGACTGAGTCAACCTTGCTCACGGACCGACCCCCGGACCTGTGGTGCAGCTCCGCGACGCGCTAGCTACTGTGCCACCGAGCCTAATATCCACGTTCTCCTTGAGTTATTTTTAGCCGTTATTATGCTGTGTGTACTATTTACGGTGCCAGTTTCGTTAAAAATTCTTTGATTTTTTCCTGCTTATCTGGAATTACCATTTAAAGAAACATCAACGACCCAGTAGTTGCAACAGTATATGAGGCTCTGCTAAGCATTAAGAGTAACTAATCTGCAAGGTACATGAAAAAATGGAATAACAAGAAAAATATACAAAGCGCATAGAAGTGCCAAACTCACCGCTATTGAGAGAAAAAAGAAACTAGCAAATGTCATATTTGGATTAGTGAACCACATTAGTTCAAACGTCAAGAAAATGATCAATTGCACAAAGGCTTCGTTAAAAATTTTAAATAATTTGCTGAAGAATGTAAAATTTCAAGCTTAGTTACAGAAAGTATTACTCTTGGTTTAAAAGTGTTTCAATACATGAGAGCGACTAAAATGTAAATTTAGGGCTGTTACGGTCAGAGCAATCTTTTTTTTTTCTTTTAGAAATATGATTTGTAGAAATTCAGCTCCGACTCTTGGGCTCATAGACCCACATTGAAATGTGACAGTGTTACAAATATGATAAAAAGCTTGACTTAATACAATCTACTTGCCGTGAATTCCGGCGTATAACTCACAATTTCAATACAAAAATTAGATCGAAATTTACGGGTGCGCGTTTAAAAGTCATTTTGAAAATAAGGAATGAAAATATAAAAGGAAATTAGATTTCTCTATGTACCTAAATGCTGTTTGAAATGGCATACATTATGAACTTAAAAATTTTCATTATCAAATAACAGGGAAATGCGTCATCTTCGTCTTCTGTTATATCTTCAAGCACATCATCGAATTCTGTTTCATCTTCAACACCATTGTTTCTTTGATCCGTAAATAAATAACCATCATCACTCGTTCCATCTTTCACTAACACCAAGCACTCTTGCTGTAGTACGATTTCCATTTTCGTTCGCAAAATGTATGGCTTTGCAATTGAAACCAGCATTCTGCTTTTTTTTTTTTTTTTTTTTTTTTTTTTTTTTTTTTTTTTTTTGTTTTAACTATATTTATTAATAAAAGGAACACTAGATGCACTGTATTCCAACCAAACAAAAGCCTTCGATTTTCACTTCAAAATCACAGCTATGACTAACTAGAGAAAGGAAAAACGCCCAACTCCAAATTCCACGATTCCATTCAGGTTGGAAATGCATTGTTGCTCCATATTATATACCTCGTTTCTGAAAATCTTACAGTAGCATTCTTTCGAACATCTGTATTGAATACAATCCACCCTCTTTGCAGGAATATTTACTCTCTCAAGCATTTAACCCGCATATATATTGTTCTCTTTATCGCTTGTCAATTCGGTGCATCATTGTTCGAAATTTTAGGAAATCTTTTCGAATAAGTGACCTTAAAATATAAGAACATTGTACATGAATCTTTTAGGTTTCTTCGAGAAGAATTGGGTGCACGTTATAGGGCGAATATACCTAAAAATAAAAAATATATAAAGCTTTAAATTATATATGAGCTTATAAATCGGTGAGCGCTAATCGCTGGAAAATACGGTACATGATTTGTTTTATGATTTACTGATATTTAGCGAAGAATAATTTTTTAGCATAAAATGTACTTTTTAGTAGAACATTTCAGATAATCTTCAGTATTTATTACCTCAAATGTTACTCGAAATAGTATCTTTAATCAAGTTTCAACAAGCATCATGTGCCTAATAGCCAGACGATAGCCATAATATACATAATCCGTAAGCATCCATTCTTGAAACTAAATAAATATGCACCGTCCTAAATAAACACATTTAACGTTATATCATAGAAGAATTTCTGCTTAAATAACTTTAAAAGCTATGTCTTTCTTTGGAAGAACCATTTGCAGCAATGAAATAAATGCAGCCATACATAACGTGCGAAAAAAGGCAGAACAAATGGGGCTGTATTATTCTGTCGCTCTAACGACCTTTTAACGGCCATTACTTCGTGAAAATATAAAATACCTTTAGGACCCATTACTCAATTAGAGGTGAAAGTAAGCATCTCTCGTATAGGATTAAGTATTCTAAGTCAATAAAGCTTCCACCTCCAAGCCAAGATGAATGATATCAGATGAAAGTATTAACAAAACATAGCCTCGTTTTATTGGTAGGTCTTAGTAAACGTATCTCAGGCAAGGCATCTAGAAAAAGTGCAATTTACTGAAAGCAAAATTGACTTTATTTTTAATTCCAATTCGACAATGTTTAAAGGGAGCATGAAATAAAACATGTGAAAGGGATACCTTAGTAAAGCCTGTAATATTGTATACATTTCTGCTGGACTTCATTTTAAATTTCTTTCTTCGAATTATTCTAACTTATTTAGCCGATATTTCAAGGCAAGTTCAAATGACATCAAAACTGCAAGTTTTGAAATTAAATATTCCACTCAATTTTTATCGTACGGAAAACAATCTTTTTTTAGCCCAAAGTGGCATTGCCCAGAGGGGTTATTAATTTCGTTTTGGCATTCTGCTTTGGTTACCTATAAAAGTTTGAATCACATTTCAAATTGTTGCCAGTAAATATTAGAGCCCTGCATTATATTTAAAGAAATTGAATGATGAAGAGTCTGCATGAATGTATGTATGTTTCTCGCATCATGGAATAACAACGGTATATTCGAATGCCATCTGAAAGCCCAACTTTGGAATCCGGAATTTGTTTTATTATCTAGTTCATATTTTGTAAGATTCTAACGAATTTTTGATTAATAAACTCAACGATTTCAAAGAATTCCATTAACTTCGCGTGCATCTTCAAGCACGGATATTTTATGCGCAAGTGTTTTTTAACATTTCTTACTAGTATTATGTTGGCAGGGTAGCAACACGTATCTCGCCTCGAAAGACTTTGAATGTCTGCATCACTTTTCAAATCTCGCTGTGAGAGAAACGCCCTTTTGGGCGTAATGTAAAATCTGAAAGCGTAACGTAAAATCTGAAAAATAAAAAAAATTTTTTAAAAATATTTTTTCATAACTAGTATAAAACTTTCCAAGATATAAGTATAGGAAACAGAATATCGCATTAGTCAGATTTCGTTATGTCAGATTTTTTTTTAAATTTGACATTGCTCAAACATGAATATTTTCCTCATTTGAAACACTTCTCTACTTGAAGTACATGACTATGACCAGCGATTGAGGAAATAAAAATCAGGTAAGGAATTTTATGCCGGATATGTGGAGTGGTTATGTACATTGTAAAATTCTCACTAGTGTATTTCTCAGTAACTGTAGAAAATGACGAAACTTAAGAACTAGTTAGTGAATAATCGCCTAAGTACGTGTAACAAGAAACAACAAGATGGAAGGGTAACAAACCCTTTATTATTCCCATAAGATTTAACAAAACTCCGTCTTGGAGTGTACAATAAAAGCCGACACTTGGGCTTGAACTAAAGAGACTGAGAAATAATCTAAAACTAAGATTAACTAAGGAGATATAACCGAAGCTATCAAGATTCTAATTTAGTTGGCCTCTTAACTCTAATTGGCTACGAAGCTTATCAAGGGCCTGAGTACTGCCGACCGTAATAACAGCTTTGAGGGAGAGAGTAGCCAAAAGGCAGACGCGCGCAAATCAGAAACTCTCATTCTCTCTAACTCAGCAAGTCGAATTCGCGGTTTAAATATCGCTCCTCATTAAGTATTCAGAGTAATTCCAAAACTACGTTCTGGCCGGAAGTAGTAAGTTGAAGTTAAGAATTTGACAGGAAAGGAACTTTAACTTAAAATTTAACTGTTAATAAAATTAACATAATCCATGCAACATACATAGATGTATTCCTATCTATATCTTTCTCTCTCTCTATATATATATATGTGTGTGTGTGTGTGTGTACTTTTGGTACAGCCTATTGTAATAATAAAATGGAAATGCACAACTAGATGTTACACTACTCTTTTGTAGAAATTTTCAACGTTATAGGGCTAATAGTTTTAGAGTTATGCTAGATATATTCTTACGTACGTGTGTACAGATGTCACAAGTAAATCCATTCTGAACCTATTTTAAATTCATTTTGCAATCCGTTTTAGAAAACGAGTCCTGTATTTTTTGCCGTACGTACAGACATCATAGGAGAGAGGATAATCAAATGGATTCAGGAGAGGTCAAAATGGATATTTATGTTGAAATATGATACCCAAAAGCTTTCGTGATAACAATATTTCCTTTACATATTTGTATAAGGAATAAGAACATGGAAAACACTATTGAATGCACAAAAATATTCCACCGAAATATGGATATTACTAAATTTCCAATTATGTCATGATTATTTTAACTTTTATTTTAATAAAACTGCGAATTTTATATTTGCAAATAACTGTTAGATCAAACTTTATTTTACGAGTTAAAAATAGCTCAAGCTTAGTGCTTAAAATAATAAAATCGCCTTCGTTAATATATCAGATTGAGGCAAAATAGAATTTAATTCGGCCGCGAAATAAGCCTAACGGAAAGAAAACAAAGCCGTTCCTTCGTTCGAGATTAAATGATAATAAGCTAAAATTGTAACTGCATTCTTATCTTAATTAGAGAGGGGAAGCTTCTTAGAATCTGCTTCAATGGGAAAATAATATTGGCCTTAATTCTTTTTAATTTAAGCTTCTTGAAGCAGTACTTAAATTTTCAAATACCAATATTTACTTAAGGATGGAGAGCTTTTGCGTGTTAAGTAACTGAAATTGCTTCGTATTTTTCATTCCTTACTTGAGGAATAAAATATTTTTCTCATCTCTGCAACAGATGCCATTTTTCACACGAAAAGGTTTTTTAAAAAAAGAAAGTATTTTGCATGTTTTCCTACCAGAAAGAAATATGGTAAGATGCTTCGTCAGCATTCTGTTAAATATTTTGTTATATATTTTTTTATGAAAAACGGTTGTTTGAATCATCTCAAAGTTAAATTTCGTCTTTTGTGTAAGCATAAGTTTCGCAAGAGAATTAAACACATCAAATTATTATAAAAAGATTCAGTCCTAAATTTTTATCATTTAACATTTACCATTTTTTAATATTTTAATTTCTTTTAAAATAAATACCATATTTCCTCGCGAATACTTAATTCCTCTTTTTAGTCCAAAGCGGCTTTATCCCTGAGGGACTATTGTTTTCGTTTTGCGATTTTGCGTCGATTCACTACAAACGGCGAATCACTTTTCATACTGTTGCCACAAAATGTTATTGCCTTGTGTTATATTTAGAAAATAAATAATGATAAATATGCATTAAATATATGTATATTTCTCGCAACTTGTGATAAAACAACGGTACATGAGCCATCGGATTTTGAATGACGTAATCCTCCTACGAATATGGGCATGTGGAAGACCAAATTTGAAATTTGGAATTTGTTTTATGATCGATTTCCTATTTTTTAAAACTTTAACGAATTTTTGATTAACAAACTCAAGGATGTCAAAGCCAGCAATGGCAACGTTGTGCAGAAAAAAACATTTTAATCTCTAACGCGTGAGTCTCTGTATCGGAAATTCTAAAGTTATGCGCAATTTAAAACTATTTTACAATATTGCTGTTGAACGGAATTTTATGTTTTTTAATTGCGAAGAATGTGATATTTAATAAATAAATGTAACACACAAAATGTTAAAAAACGCCCCTTTGAACGTAATTTGGCGACTATGTCCCCTAAAACTCTAGTCGCCCTTTAAAAAGGGGAGTATATAAGGTATTTCTCCCACTTCCTTAACATGCCTTCGTGCTGTAACGGTAGCACGCTGGGCCGGCATTCCAGAGGTCCGTGGTTCGATTCCCGGCGAAAGCGGTTGCGTATGTTTCATCTTTTCTGCTTCCAATTAACCTAATGACTCTACAAAGTAGGAAATAAAACTTTAAAATATTAGAAATCTTTTATTCAAACTAGAGAAACAAAGAAAATGCATTTTAAATATTTCAATATGAATTAAGAGCAAGGAAGTTTAATTTTATTTACCATGTATATTATTATGTATTATTTACAATTTTGTAATGAATTATAATTGTTTAAAATTTATGCAAATTAAAATAAAATCTAAGAGAATTATCAATAATCCATAATAAATGTAATATGTATGTAATATCGAAGTTTCTGTATCATTTATATCACCTACTAATCAGAAATGACTAGCAAGCTGAGGATTTATTTTTCTTCCTGGGAAATACAGTACTTCATTTTTATTTAATATTACAGAAATTCAATATTACACCTCAGCACAATGTGGTCAAATCATAATTTTTCCACAATTTTTTTTTTTTTTTTTTTTGACTAAACTGGGCTACTAAAATTTCTGCCTATGCTATTCTGTATTTTTCTATTCCATCATTTCTTTGTGTTACTTTTTATTACATAAGAATTGGTTACATAAGAATTGGTTAATATATCTTAAAATACGTTACTTATTAATATAATCTATGCAATTAATATCTATGCGAATCTGTTGTTTGTGACATCATTTCCTCCGGAAAGGCGGAGAGTTCAGTTTCGAAAGATGTACCCTTGGATTCAACAAATTCGTGGAAAGCCATTTCCAGCATTTACATCTTCGTAAGACTTTAATCAGTTGCGATATTAATTAAATTACTATAAAAACGCTAATTTTCGTATTCTTTTTTTTTCGGAGTGACAACAGACTTGAGCGCTGGAGATAAAAATGCTTTATTTCGAAAAGTGTTGTCACTGCTTGCTTTCAAATTGTAGAGTTCGTTAATAAAAAATGTGTGCGTTTTTCAAAATATGAAATATAGCATTGGCAAATATTAAACATATTATTATTATTTTACTAGCAGCGACGCAGCCAGCCCTTGTATGGCTTTTAAATATACCGTAAAAATGCCTAAAAGTAATACCAAACATTAAATGTAAAAACAGCACAGAATTTTACTCTGCATAAGAACTTTATCCAAAAAAAGGAATCTGAAAGGTTTCAGATTTTAAATTACGTCCAAAGGGGCGTTTTTCAACGTTTTGTGGGTTACCTTTATTTATTAAATATCATGTTCTACGTACTCAAGTCATAACATTCAGTTCAACAGCACTATCGTAAAATAATTTTAAAATGAGCTTATCTTTAGAATTTTCGATACAGAGTCTCGTGCACTTGAGATAAAAATGTTTTTTTTTCCATACAATGTTGCCATTGCTCGCTTTGAAATCTTTTGGTTTGTTAATAAAAAATTTGTTGAAGTGTTATAAAATATGAAATTGATAATAAAACATATGGCGTTACTTTGGTAGACGATTGCATGGATTTTTGGCGATTTACGTTGGCGCAATTGTTGGCGCGGTTTTTACGATCGTCAGCCATCTTGAAAAATGCTGTTTTTACGTATTTTACGCATTCGAAACTTTAAAAAAATAAATATCGTTAAAAATAATGGATTAATTTTTTGTTGAAAATGTCGTTTTTTAAGATGGCAGGCAAATGTAAATAAATACATTTACCATGAGTATAAAATACTAAAGTAAATTTAAATTATAACTTTCATATAGCAAAGAAATAGAATAGAAACACCGCTATACAAAACATTGCGCCAACGTTTAATTGGATTAAAATATTACTCAAATTTAATATAGAGTTAAAAATATCATACCAACTTTTAAAAGAATTAAAATATTACTTAAATTGATTATCGACTTAAAAACATCATGCCAATGTTTAAAAAAATTACAATATTACTTATTAATTAAAATCCTTTAAAATAAGTTTTATAGGATATAATTATTTAACAATAAAACATATGTGGACATAAATATTTCGGGAATTTTTGAAAACAGTGTATTAATTTTTTAAAATAAAAACTGAAGTATACAATTATAAAATAAAAGAAAAAATATGTACTATAATTTTTGAGTATTTAATCTGTCGTATATTGATAAGTACCACAAAAAAAAAATCGAAATCGTAATTTAGATGTCAATGAAAAAAAAATTGAAAAATGTAATATAATTTAAAAAATGTAATCTAAAAAAAATTGAAAAAAATTGTAAAAAAAAATTGAAAACTGTAATTTAAGGAATTCGAAGAGATAAATAATAAAATTTTAAAATGGTGCGGTAATGCACAAATATTCAGTAACCAATCAAGAAGCTGATTACAGCTCGTTAATGCACATATATTCTGTAACCAATCAGGGAGCTGATTACAGCTCATTAATGCACAAATATTCTGTAACCAATCAGGGAGCTGATTACATCACGAATAGAATTAAAATTATTTAAATAATCATACATAATAAAATCATTTTTAAAAAATGCAAAATTAAATTGTATTTTAGTATTTAAAAGCCCTAATAATGTTTAAAAAATTAGATTAAATTTATAGATATTAAAACCAATTAAAGTAATGTGACACAATTTATTACATCATCCACAACATAAAATTTCATAAAATATCAAAAACAATAACATTTTTACTTCAAATAAAAATTCAAAATTAAATTGATTTTTAATATTTAGAAGCCATAAATAATATTTTAAAGACGGAATTTATGCAGAATAAAACACATTATTTTTTAAATAAAATGACCACAAAGTATCGGTTACCATAATAAATAACTTGTCTACCAATGGGTTTACCATAGGTCGTATCGCTCGCCAAAAAATCGCCAGAATCCGTGCAACCAAACGGTTCTATTCTACCAAAGTAGCACCAAACAAATTTCAACTTCGAATTAGGTTTTCCACGTGCCTATATCTTATGAAAGATCACGTTATTCAAACTTGATGGCTCTAGGTACCGTTGTTTCTCACAATGCGAGAAACATACAGACATTCATACAGAATCTTCATTATTCAAATTCCTTAAATAGAATGAAGGGCTGTAGTATTTGGTGGCACAATTTGAAAAGTGATTTGCCGTTTATAAATTTCAAAGCAAAATGCCAAAACAAAATTAATAGTCCTTCTGGTCAAACTGCCTCTTTGGATTAAAAGCAACAACAGCAACAAAAAAAAAAAAAAAAAAAAAAAAAAAACACCCACAAATTTCAGTAAAAATGCATTATGTATAAACAAATTACAATGAAATAAGCAATATCCCTATTACAAATATTAATTATCCTAATAAGTAAATTAACCAACTTTCCTTTGCCTTCTCTCAATGAACGTCCAATATCCAAGAGAAACATTAAATTTAAAAACTTTACGGAATTAACGCCCTCATTTTTTCGTCTGGAAGCAGTGCTGATATCAGCAATAATGGCAAATTAATATATCAGCAACAATGGCTGCGTGCCATTGTTGCTGATATAATGAGAGAAAATTATCGATTTGATGCGATTTCATCAAAAACATAAAACAAAAAACTGTCATTTTAATTTTGAAAAATTTGCTTCGAGGTGCACTGGCTCTTGTCTAGATGCACCTATGTACCGATTTTCGTAGCTCTGGGTCTACTAGCTTACGCGCAGCACGAACAAAAGACATGCACATACACATAGACAGACTCTTTCTTTTATATATATATATAAATAAGGTTATATTTTGACGTTGAAGAAAGGTGCGATTGCATTTGACATCATTGTATGTCGCAAATTTTACGTTAATGTCGCCATTTTAAATAAATAGCTGCTGTTCGCAACTGTTTTGTTTCAGGTTATTATAACTCACATGATGTTACTGCTATGCTAATACTTTTATTGATATTGAGAAAATGTTGTTACATTAAATTTACATTGTTACATTATAACGTATTAACCCTCTGAGCGGCGCAAATTAATGAAATTCCATTGTTGTTTTGAAGGACATCTTATTTCTCATCTTTGAATATTATCATTCGGTTAATGTTACCAAAATAGCCGTGGACAAAAGAGATCACAATTAAACGGCGCCTATTGTATTTTGATTAAAAAGTTTTGTTTAATGCGAAACTAAATTTCCGTCTGTTATTAAGAAGCGAAGCAAAGAATATCACCTTATAATTTCGAATGCTTCACACTGGTAATTAATACCCGCTGTATACAGCTTATTCTTAACTACTCCGGTTAAGTCTCCCTTTCCTGCATTTAAACACTTTAGGTAGTTTACGTCAACCCTTCGTGATTGATTATTTCTTCAGTCTCACAGACCTCTCTCATGATTGATGAATTTCCGAACTCTAGAGACGTTTATCGCTGTCTCCACTCAGTTGACCACGGATATGTGAGCATGCATCAATGTTTGTGTCTCTTATCTGGACTTGATAGATTGCTAATGGCTGAACCTTCTAATGCATTTCATTTCTTTTTCATTTTTTTTGTTTCGCCTTTCGTCACCTTCTTTAGGTGCAGGAAGTCTAAAAGTGCCCGAAGGATTTCTATGAGGAGCGTTGGTTAGAAGGCTGCTATATGATGATTCCAATATTAGAAGCATTCTGAATGAAATAATTATTTGTTTTCTTTTGTCATCGCTATCATAAACAATATTCTAAGCAAAAATACATTTAGAAATTTTGTTTCGAAACGAATTCTAAGATTAAAATTTTAATATCAGGAAGACATAAAATTACAGCGATTAATATAGTTTAACCTTGCTGTAACAAACTTCAACAAATTGAACATACGGTTCGCTATATCCGATTTGATACGAAAAGGACAAATAATCTTACAAATTTGAAAAAAATATTAATTAATGAGCCACTCAGACAAAATTGAAAAAATATTAATTAATGAGCCACTCAGAATGAAACAGTGATTAACATTGTCAAATTTGGCAAAACATACTGATAGTAACTTAACTACGTCACGGTCTCTCTCGAGACAAATTCGTTGATTTGAAAAATGTCCGCGAATTCCTCCGAGAGGCACTCCTCAGTTCGTGTTTTCCAATCCCTTAAAATGCGAAGAGAAAGAAAAGAACTGAATTTTGGACTAATTAGTCATGCTCTATCCACGCTGGGGTTACATCAGAATAATGCAAAATAAACTTTACTTATAAAGATGGGAAACATCAATGCACTTCCGGCTTCCTTTCAGCTCTCATTTCCAGTGGAACTACTACTCACTTAAAAACATGCTTTTAGGGGATAGTATTTGCTGATTTGCAGATAAAAGACAAAAGAGTACAAAAGAATATTTTTTTTTTTCTCTTGGGTATAGAGACGATATTCAAATCCTTGAATTTGATATATAGACTGTTTTTTAATTAGGTCTTGACTCCTGGGGAAAGGGACAAAGAAACACTTCTGAGGCCAGTTTCGGAAGCAAAAATATTATCTTTGGAGGAAAAAACAGAAAGTAAATATGTGAGTTTATAGGACAAACAAGTGGTTACAGATAAGTATATACATATATAAAAAATTCATTATGGTTATATTACGTACTATTAATAAATTTCTCTTTTGGTTTTTTTCAGTTTTCACGATACGTTAATACTTTTACACAAAAATCTGCTTAATATAAAAGATATTGTAAAGACCCTTACCTCTAATTACACATTTCCTTTTAAAATACTAATTTACAATTGCGAATAAGCATCACCCTTGAACGAATGCTGTCTGACAGTTTGAGCCCACCAGGGGCCTAGCGGTAACGTCGCTGAACACTGGTAGTTCGGTCCGAGGTTCGAATCCCGCGAACGGGCTGGCTGCATGGGTGTTTTCGTGATTTTCCGCATGTGTAACGTGTATACGAGCCAGTTTCCCTTAAAAAGTCCTCCACGAAGGCATCCCTCCCTCAAGGCAGATAGCCTTCGAGTGCTTTGCCGTAATCTAATAAACCAAACCAAACCAAAACTGACATTTTGAACAAAGATTTCAAATGCAATAAAAAACAACAATTCAAACTCTTCGTATTAATGAATCAATGCTTGCTGCAAAAATATCTGATAAGCTATGTTAATTGTATGTTTTAGTTTCCAAGATATGAGTTCTACATTTACCTGGTACTGCTTGCTTCTTGATTGGTATTTTTAGTTATCTGCGTAAGGTGAGAAATGTCTTCATGAAGGACTTTCTCAAGGAAACAAACTCTTGTTCACATACATATTCGCATATCGAAAACAAGGAAATCAACCTTGCAACCATCCCATTCGCTTGGGTTAGAGCCTTAGATATCCAAATATACAAATCCAAATATACAAAATATAAACATAACTTGAAAATTGCAAAAAAGTACTTACCGAAACTCATGCAATCACAAAATGGCGGCCACACCACGTGCAAAGAGAAAGCAAAAAATAAGCCTGTTTAGGGCTTCTATAATTAAGACACAATAACACGCCGAATAAATACTAAATCAGAAGTCAAACAACAAAAATCAGCGTTATATTTACCAAATTTTCACAGGACTAGTTTCGATGGTTTTACCGAACCACCATCTTCAGCTGCAAAGCCACAAATGAACCAGATAGGAAATAATGGTAAGATAAGATAAGAAAGCCTGGACAAGAATAAGCAAGTGGCGCCATCTGTTGGTAAAACCAGAACTAAAACGTAATTTCTTTAAAGGCCGAAGGCAAATTTGGATTGGAATTAGGATCGTTAACTAGAACAGAAAGATTTTTATGAATGTGAAATGCCTCTAGAAAATCCAGTTCTCCAATGGAAGATGTTTTTTGAATAATTTTGGCAGCAGAAAAACTGAAAGTGTGGTTTTCGGACCAACAATGTTGAGCAACAGAAGACTTCTGTGTTTCCTTTTTTCTAACATATGCCTCGTGTTCCTTGACGCGAAATTTTAAGGCTCTCTTAGTTTGGCCAATGTAAATTAAACCACACTGGCAAGGAATCCTATAAATACCCCAGGAATTCATATCCGGAATGGGGTCCTTGAGTATGGAACTCGGAATTTTATTGATGGGAGAATAAACAACCCGAAAGTTAAATTTCTGCAAAATATGTGCAACTTTACAGCTAATTGATGGAAAGAAGGGAATGACAACAGAATTTTTATAATCTCCTAAAACAAGAGTGTGCCTTTTAGTGTGTTGAGATGAGAATTTTTTAACTGCTTGATTAATAATGTTGGGTGGAAAGCCCCTGTCAATAGCTATTGCTTTTAAATAACTTAGTTCTTCATCAAGGGCTAGTTTGGAGGAGCAAACTTGAAGAGCACGGAAAACATAGGAATAAAATGAAGCTAACTTTTGTTTAGTCGGATGACATGATTTAAAGTGTGGTGGAAGGCAAACCGATGAAGGTTTACGGTAAACCGTAGTACTGAAGTTGGATGTGTTACGTGTGACCAGAATGTCGAGAAACGGAAGAGAATTGCAAGTCTCAAGTTCAAAAGTGAATTGAATAGCAGGATCAATAGAATTCATTGTTGAAAGAACTTTATTTAAATCATCTTTATTACCTTCAAACAGAGTAAAAGTATCGTCTACGTAGCGGAACCATGCCGGGAAGTTTAAAGTTTCAAACAATTTTGATTCATAATAATGCATATAGATATCAGCCAGGATGGGACTGAGGGGGCTTCCCATGGCTAATCCCTCAGTTTGCTTGTAATATTTATTTTGGAAAACAAAATGTGTTTGTTTCAAACAGAGTTGAGTGAGAGAAATTAGCTCATCAATTTCGATGCAAGAGAAATGAAATTCGCGAAGTCTGGTTTCTAGACATCTTAATGCACCCTCCACTGGGACATTGGTGAATAATGATTTTACATCAAAAGAAACCATGAGTAAATTACTAGGAGAAATGTTTTTAACTTTTTTTACAAACTCTATTGAATTTTTTATGGTGTAAATGTTATTGTCTAATAGAGTTTAAAATCTAGAAACTAAATATTTAGCTACTGGATACGAGGCAGTACCTAAATTTGATACAATAGGGCGGAAAGGAATACCACTTTTATGAATTTTGGGAAGAGCATATAATCTGGCACAATTCGCAACAGATGGGATAAGTGAATGTTTTAAGTTGCCTGAAATGATTTGCGAACATTTGATCGCAGTTTTTATTTTTGACAAGTCCGAAGGTGAAGGATCTTTAGGAATCGGATTATATGGTCCTTCGTTTAAGAGTTTAGTGACACCATCGATGTAAGTGTTCCTATCCATGACGACTATCTGGCCACCTTTGTCGGCCTTTGAAATAATAATATCCGGGTTAGAATGAATTTTACGCAATATAGCTCTTTCTCTCGCAGTTAGATTTGGTTTCAAAGGTTTATTATTGAATTTCACATTATGAGCGATAAGATGCCTAATCATTTCTTTCTGTGAATCTGAAACTTTACTGAACTTGAAAGCTTTTTCGATAGGAACCAAAATCTTTGGAATCGAGGGTTTACAGGTTTGTGAGAAGTTAAAATTATATTTTAGAATTCTCTCTTGTTCTTCTGAAAGACTAACATTAGAAATATTAACTATTGGCTTGATGTTTACAATGGGAAGATTTTTTGAACTACTTGAACTGGAAGATTGTAAAAGAAGTTTTTCGAATTTAACTACAAGGGTGTTTTTATGACGGTTAACTGCATTCTCCGTTCTAGACCAAGACTTTTGTTCAAGGGCAGTGAATTTTGGATATGATTTAGCGAGTTCCAGATGAAGCTTATAGAGTTCACGTTCAATTTTGGACAATTGTTGACGTGTATCCCTTATGACGGACCGAAGTAAGGCAAGCTTGCAATTTAACAGAATTCTTGAAACGCGACTCGAAAGTTTTTGATTAGATTTGATTTGAATAAAATTGGGGATCAATTTTTTACATTTACATTTAAGTAAAAAGTCAAGATGATTCAGGAATTTTTGCCGTTTCAGGCGTAATTTAGTGAAACGATTAACGGATGAAGGCATGATAAACAATACAGAAAATCAAACTAAATTAACTAAACAATAATAAAGCACACACAAAACAGCAGAAAAATCCCTCACTGAAATTAATAGAAAACAAAACGTTTGTAAGCAAAATGCATGAAATCAGACAAGCAAAGCACAATATCCAAATATACAAAATATAAACATAACTTGAAAATTGCAAAAAAGTACTTACCGAAACTCATGCAATCACAAAATGGCGGCCACACCACGTGCAAAGAGAAAGCAAAAAATAAGCCTGTTTAGGGCTTCTATAATTAAGACACAATAACACGCCGAATAAATACTAAATCAGAAGTCAAACAACAAAAATCAGCGTTATATTTACCAAATTTTCACAGGACTAGTTTCGATGGTTTTACCGAACCACCATCTTCAGCTGCAAAGCCACAAATGAACCAGATAGGAAATAATGGTAAGATAAGATAAGAAAGCCTGGACAAGAATAAGCAAGTGGCGCCATCTGTTGGTAAAACCAGAACTAAAACGTAATTTCTTTAAAGGCCGAAGGCAAATTTGGATTGGAATTAGGATTGTTAACTAGAACAGAAAGATTTTTATGAATGTGAAATGCCTCTAGAAAATCCAGTTCTCCAATGGAAGATGTTTTTTGAATAATTTTGGCAGCAGAAAAACTGAAAGTGTGGTTTTCGGACCAACAATGTTGAGCAACAGAAGACTTCTGTGTTTCCTTTTTTCTAACATATGCCTCGTGTTCCTTGACGCGAAATTTTAAGGCTCTCTTAGTTTGGCCAATGTAAATTAAACCACACTGGCAAGGAATCCTATAAATACCCCAGGAATTCATATCCGGAATGGGGTCCTTGAGTATGGAACTCGGAATTTTATTGATGGGAGAATAAACAACCCGAAAGTTAAATTTCTGCAAAATATGTGCAACTTTACAGCTAATTGATGGAAAGAAGGGAATGACAACAGAATTTTTATAATCTCCTAAAACAAGAGTGTGCCTTTTAGTGTGTTGAGATGAGAATTTTTTAACTGCTTGATTAATAATGTTGGGTGGAAAGTAAAATTTCGCGTCAAGGAACACGAGGCATATGTTAGAAAAAAGGAAACACAGAAGTCTTCTGTTGCTCAACATTGTTGGTCCGAAAACCACACTTTCAGTTTTTCTGCTGCCAAAATTATTCAAAAAACATCTTCCATTGGAGAACTGGATTTTTTAGAGGCATTTCACATTCATAAAAATCTTTCTGTTCTAGTTAACGATCCTAATTCCAATCCAAATTTGCCTTCGGCCTTTAAAGAAATTACGTTTTAGTTCTGGTTTTACCAACAGATGGCGCCACTTGCTTATTCTTGTCCAGGCTTTCTTATCTTATCTTACCATTATTTCCTATCTGGTTCATTTGCGGCTTTGCAGCTGAAGATGGTGGTTCGGTAAAACCATCGAAACTAGTCCTGTGAAAATTTGGTAAATATAACGCTGATTTTTGTTGTTTGACTTCTGATTTATTACTTATTTAGTTATATATGTTACATGTTTCAGAAAATAATGATTATTCTATCCGGGAATACGTAGTATGTTTTTGTAAAGGACTATTGTAACTAGAAAATATATTTAACGGTCAAAATAGAAATTAATTTAAGCAAAATAAAATAAATGGAATTTTTCAAAAACCTTTTGATTAAGAATTATAAAACAGTAAAAACATTTTTCACGATATTTTATGAGAAACTGGATATTAATTATTACTAGTTTAATGTTTGATATAGATTCATCGGAGGTATTTATCTCAAAATTTGACCCCGAATAATGAAGAAGTTCTGAAAATGAGTTTCAACCTTCTTCACAATATGACAGAACTAAAAAAAAAGAACTAAAAATAAAAAGACATATTAAAAAAAATACACCAAACAAATTACAACCCCACTCTGCTAGATTCAAAAATATACCAAAAAGTCAAAAATAAGTGAAATCACACCTTCAAATTAAAATTATAGCATTTAAATTTCAAAGAACATTTGAAAGGAAAATGCCCACTTATGTTACATGTTTCAGAAATTTAAACTAAAATTCTAATTTAATACATTAGTCACATTTTACAAAGAAATATTCAATAGGCAAAAAATAATTACGAAAACAACATATTTATATCAGCCTCATTTTCTTAAAGTTTAAATGCTGACCAAAAATTTAATTCTGAAAAATTTAATATAGTCCATCTCATAAGGGTATTTGTGCTAGATTTTTCACACAGAAAACGCGAAATTTTACTCACCTTATTAAATTGATGTTTTATCTATATGAAATTCGCGACTATGGGACATTAAAAAGCACCAAAAAATATTGCGAATAAAATTTTGTGAAAGTATGTCTTAGTCTAAAAACAATTAATACAGTAAGACTTCCTAAAATGTTCCTTAAATATATTATTTTTCTAAGCACACTTAATTATGATGGAAATTCAGGCTGGCAGTCAAAGAGAACTGAAACGTTATCCGGAACATCTAGACGTGCCAATGAAAAAGCGTTTAAATTTGTGTCCTTAACTTATATGAAATTAAAGTGCTTTAATCGTTTATCTAAGTCATCTCATTTATGTTAGCCCAAATCCCAATTTCACGCGTTTAATTTATAATATTTTACAATAGTTTGTGTACAATTGCACAGTCGTGAATTTTCTAAAAGGGTCAAAATTAATTTTATAAAATTAATATTCTGGTGAACAGCGGTGTATTTTCTTCAACCATGCACAGACACACATGTATATACATATCTATATATATACAAAGAGAAACATACCGTATTTATGCGAATCTAATGCGCCATCGAATCTAATGCGCATCCCCATTTTAAAACTTTAAATAATAAAAAAATTGTTTGTCGGCGAATGTAATGCGCATCAATGATAGGAGGAATTTATTGAATCTTATTTTATACAACAATGGATTTGTATATAAACTATCAATTAATGGTATGATAATTTTATTTAAATTTAGATACCATATTTTATACAACAATGGATTTATACATAAAGTAGCAGAACATAGAATTAACCTATTAGTGGGCTATTGTCATGTGAAACAATCATTGTTAATTAGCACTACCGTATATACGGTACCTATCGTAAAATATGAACATGAAATAAATCGTAACATTTCTATCTAGCTAACAGTTTCTACAATCAGTGATTAATAGTAAACGTCTTTATTCACTAATGTTGTCATCACTGGAATCCTCGCAGCTCTCTTCGTCAGAAGCAGATTCATTTCTTCTCTCCTCATCATCGTCATCGTCATCCTCGGCGTTCCAGAGCACGTCATCGTCGCTGCCATTCAATGAATTTGAAATGCAGCATTTCTTGAAAGATTTCACAATCATTGGTGCTTCGATGCTTTTCCAGGCAGCAGAAACCCAGTTTGCAACAATGTGCGGTGCAGCACGCTTAATTTTTCCTGTCGGGGTCAATACACGGTTTGGCTCACAAAACCATTTTTCGTACTCCGCCTGAACGTACCCCTTAAAAGGTTTATTTATACTAACGTCCAGGGGTTGTAACACAGACGTCATCCCTCCAGGAATGATAACAAGATCACTGCCTAGGCTGTGCATCTTCTTTTTTACGTCGTCGGTGTCATGACCACGAAATGCGTCCAGACAAAGCATTGATGGTGGATTAGAGAGCCCACCGGGACGGCGTTTCCATACATTTCGGAGCCAATCAAGCATTAATGATTCCGTCATCCACCCCTTCTCTTGGTTTCGAATCAGGACATCATCTGGGAACAGCTTTTCATTCTTAGGGGTTTTAGGGCATGTTTTAGGGCATGAAGATTAAGAAAGGGGGCAGTTTGCACCCGTCTGCTGTTATTGCCAGCATCACTGTTACGCGTTGTTTTTCACATCCCGAAGTTTTGATGATAACTTCCTTAGTTTCCTTCTCCGTAATGCTGTAGTTACAAGGCATATCAAACCAAATTGCCGTCTCGTCAACGTTGCCAATTTGCCCCATTGAAAAATTCTTTTCCTTCCGAAGTGTGATGACATACCGCTGAAATGTTAGTAGTTTTCCCTCAAAATCTGCAGGAAGCTTTTGGCATATTGTTGTACGGCGTCTTAGAGATAAACCCAACCACTTCATAAACCGATCCACCCATCCTCCGCTAGCCTTAAACTCTTGTTTCGGTATTCCAAGAACTTCAGCCTCCTCTTTTGCTTTATTTTTTATGGTGTCACTAGTCACAGGTTGTCCATTCTTCCTCCTTTCACGTACAAATTCCAAAACTTTTTCTTCAATTTTAGGGTGTCTTCCTTTGCGAGGGCCAGTGAATTTCTTTCTGCTAGCTTTAGTGGCAAACAGTGCCAATTTCTGTTGCCGCCACAAGCGAACATTGCTCTCAGCTACGTTGAACTCTCTCCCTGCCTTTCTATTGCCATTTTTTTCAGCATAAAGAATTACTTTACATTTGAAAGTAGCGTCATGTGACATTCTTCTCTGTTTGCCCTCCATTTCGTGACTACGTACTCTGCAGTTTGTATCCTCTATGCAATAATGTGTCAACGATAAATGTAACGGTAAATGTAGTCGAGAAATTTGGTTGACGTCATCGGCGAACTTTGCACTCGAATCTAATGCGCCATCGAATCTAATGCGCACCCCAATTTTGAATACTACATTTGGCCAAAAACGATGCGCATTAGATTCGCGTAAATACGGTATTAATATACCAAAAACAATAACAAAAACAAAAACAAAATATATACACACTCCTGCGGTATAGCTGCAGGATTGAAGTAAGGTAAAATAAAGCATCCAAAATTTAAAAAAAAAATTAAATTTAAATTAGATTGGAATAAAAGCAAGGCATTTCTCTTACAGTATTAGTAATGCAACCGTATAAAAAAGGTCTAACACTGTTGCTAAACATTGCCAAATTAATAAAAGAATTCATCAGTAGAATAAACCCTAAAAATAAAAATGCGATTTGGTAATAGAAATAAAAATAAAAATTAAAATTAATTTCTCTTGTATGAAACTCCAATTCAGAATTCATCAAGGTAAAATGAATTAAAGTTTCATAAAGGTTAATTAATGTGTTTCGATTGCATGTTTCATTCTTCTGAATCATTTGAGATCAAAAGCCGATAAAAGGATTCAACTAAATTTTCAATAAATTATTAAAGTTCAATTAAAACCGAAATATCGTATCTCACGTGAATCCAGAATTTTTCCTACACGTATCCGAACACTTGGAAAAAAGAGAAAATGAAAACAAAATACATTATGCAAAATAGATTACTTTAAAGAACAAAATTTTTTTAAGATACATTAAATAAAAATTTGATTTTCAAAAGCAAATACTAATTAATAAGCGAAAGAATTCACTTTCAAATAAAATTATCATATAAGCAAAAATTTGGGTGGTCCCCGATTATGTGATCTTTAAATTATTAATATTAAAAAAATGAGAAACTTTTCAAAAAGAATTCTGTAAATAAATACATTCTAACCACAGCCTCAATCAACTAAAAAACTAAGAAACTACTGGAAAACATATATATTGAAAAAAAAAAAAAATAAATAAATAAAAAAAAAAAATAAAACGAAAGCTTACTGAATTTCTAAAAAAAGGGATAATCTTTACATATATATATTTATGTGTATTATAAATATATATGTAAGATAAAACAAAATACGATAGCAATTAAAAAAATAATTGGCGGCCTTAAAATTGAAAGATATAACAAAATACGATAGTTGTTTTAAAAAAAAATAATTCGCAATTTCAAAATTAACGATTCCAAATTTTACGTTCTTCCTCTAAATTGATCCGTTCTCCCGGATTCGACATCTTTCTATGTTGCGTAACGTTCTGTCTGAAACTTTCTCAGCTCTTTGTTCCAATTTGATACCTGCTACCTGCTACCCACCAATGCACATACCTGCTACCCTATCAGTAAATTGTAAACCAAAACTTTCTCAAACTCGAACTGAAACTATCTGACTTCCCTCCTTCTTCCTTTGAACTGCTGCGTTCTCTTTTGCTTTTACGCTTCCCTGCTGACAACACTCTGCTGTTCCACGCTGGTGCTTAATTGCATAACATGACATCGTACTTTAAAATGGAACTTATTGTATTCAACTATAATTAAGAAATATCTTGTCTGTAAAGGAATGATTTGATATGCGAAAAAATAAATATAGTAATTCTTCAAGCTCAGTTGTGCTAAATGCGTCATCATGCTTGTTCAGTCAGTCCTACCTTCAGCCACTACGATCTTCTCAGCCATGACGAATACCGAAAGCTGTTAAAAGTTCCAATGTTTTCATCTACGCATTTTAAAATCATGACATTAAAATCATATGTGTGTGTGTGTCATAATGTAGAAATATTGATTCCGCAGATGTTAATTCATAATGAATAGTAAACGTTACAGGCAAGGCAGAATAAATATTAATTTTTTTTTTTTCAGTTGCGATTTGTATCCACAATACGTTGCTCTAATCGTGACTGATTCAAAACATTTGAATTTTTGATAACGTTGCGAATGTAGAAATGACTCAGTGCAAGAAATCAGTTCAAACATTTCTTATGAACAATTACTATTTTTATAATAGAGTGGGAATAACCAATTTAAAATTAAGAATTAAAAAGCTTTCCTAATTTAATTTTTATTTGTATATTTTATCTTACATACTTATATAGAGAGAAATAAAATGCGATGGCGTCGCACAGTAAGTTTAGATTCAAGTAAGTTTTTAGGTTTAAGTTTGAATGGAAATATTCAGTAATTTTATTTATAATTGCATCATCTTACAATTTTAACAAAGCACAAAATTAAATTTTAAGAAATTGATGGGTCGGTGAATAGTCATTTAGTTTAATCTGCATATATCTAGGAAGAATCTTTAAAATGTAATTGTGTCATACTTCCATAAAGGATTAAATTTTGAATACAATTAATCCGTAACAAAAAGGCTTAAAAGCCAAAAGTAAATGTACATTTAACCGAAACAGAATTAACATTAATAAATATAACAGAGATCCTGAAGCAAACCGAAAATAAAATTTAAATAAAGCGTCTAAAACTGCATAGATAAGAATTCCACAACAAAGCAAAATGATATATTGAATACTTAAGTTTTGAAATACATTAGAAGGGAGTTGTACTGCTATATTTAGAAAAAAAGAACGAAATGCGGAAAATATAAAATTAATTATCAAGACTAATTTTTAAAATGGATTTTTATACTTGGCAATATGGAAACGTTTTGTAATCTCTATTTTCATGCGTTAAGTTCCTAAATATTAATGTCGGTTTAGAATTCTACCTATTACATCATAATTTTTCCATGCATGACAAATCAATTTATGGTTGAATGATCTGTTCAGAATGCTGGAACTCTCTGGAGCAATAGGGATTTTTCGGCTAGAAACGTTGATCATGTAGATTAATTTATTACACAGTACAGTTTTAAATGTAGCTTTACTTAAGAAATAATACATTTCTGCACAATATAAAAACATTTATTTCTTATGCAATATATTTTCCTAGGATCCTGGGAAATGTTTTTGTTTCTAATTAATAATTCACATAATTTTAAGAGAATATTTTATAACTCTTATCTGTAAAATGAAAACTTTATAAAATTTAGAAATGGCCAGATTCTAGTACTGTAAATTGTGACAAGCAAATGATTTGTTTATCGGAAAATGAGACTTAAAAGTCTTAAAGAATGCAGTCAGAGCGTGTCCTGTTCGGAATAGAGAGCTAGTTGAGAATACAAAGCAAACCAATAAAAACCAAAACTTTCCTTTCCTTAAAAGAAACATCAACTGAAAAAACGCAAGCACATAAGATTCCCTATTTCCTCTTTATCGGATTATAAGAAAAATTCAAAGTTTCCATCATAGCATCCGTTATTAATATAGCTATTTCTGGCAATTGAAAAAGCGTATCTGAATATAATCAAAGAATCTATTTATTATATAAAATCATTCACGCTAAGAAATCTCTGCATTCGAAGAAATTAAGTAACGTACATATTCTCACCTTTTCCTACTAACTCCACTGCCGGAAAACTGAGAGAAAAAACATACGCTGTGCATTCTGTTTCTGAAACGACAGTTTAAATGATAAACATAGCTTATTAACTCTTTCGCATCGAAGTCGCCCGTAACGCCCGTTCATTCAGGCAACGGCAAACCGCCCCAACGCCTCGTTTATTTTCTACCCAGTTCTTTCCCCTCCACGTTATTGTATGGCTCATTAGTTTCGCGAGTTGTTAAAAGACGTGTCAATCATTCTTTTGAAGCAAATAAAGGAGAAATACGGAAAGCTATTGACGTTCGCAGGTGCAATCCGGCCCTAAGGTGAAACTGCACACAATGGATGAAACCGCAGGGGGAAAGGAAAACTATTCCAAGACAAATTCGTAAACACGGGCGTTTTCGATGTTTGTTGAAAACAGATTTGGTCGTCTCTCGATGCGAAAGAGTTAAAGAGTACATGCTCATGAATGACACATTGTTACATTGTGCATTTCAATAACATTATTTTTATTTGCACAAACCATTTTCCTATGTTTGCATACATTTTAGATTGTTACTATAAATTAAAAGTTTCTATATGATACGCTGAAAGGACTAGGGAGACGAATATCTGACTAAATACGGTAAAACAGATGCGTTTCATATTTTATTTTAATCTTAAAAACAGAAAGATAATTATTCTTAGTCGGGATACCAGGAATAATATAAAAAATAAAACGCTAAATATAGTTCAATGTAGCCAATTGGTTATTTTTTTATCTCCTGAAAAGAACCATTTTCGACATCAAAATTATCAGCTTCAGAAACACATTATCGGAATTGCGCAATTGTAAGTATAATAGCCATACTGAAAATGATGTAATCATTCATACACAAATGCGGACTCAAATTACAAGCGATTTAAAACGTCCTTATTAATAATGCAAAACTAAATTACATGCTATTTCTAAGATCATTCATAAATGAAGTCAAATTACCCAGCAAAGACAATCCTCACGATCTGTTAGCTGAACGAAGAAGAAAAAGAAACATTTTTATATTCTTTCAGCCTTCCGTCTCTTATTATTGGAAAAAAGTATTATCGGAAATTTCCATTATCAAAAAGTCTCAATTTTGCCATTCAAGTAAAACGACGCATTTAAAAAAATGGAACAACTTTTTTTTTTTATTAATTATTTAGTTTTCGTCACTTTTTTAACTTTTTGTTTGAAATCAGCTTTGCATTCGACGCGGAGTGTACTGCAATATTTATTTATTTGCGTATTCGTACTCTCTTTTAATTACTTTTATCATACGAAAATCCAGAAAGAAAAACGAGGCGAATAATTTACCTTCAGAAAGACGCGGTTACGTTAAGGATATAACAAATTAAAAGTATTCTTTGATAAACTGCCAGTAACTGTCAGAGTATTATTCAAAGCAAACATAAATTTCAATAGGGATACGAAGTAATATTAGCATTATAACATCTAAGAAGATATCTTCATTTCTACTTTCAAGCATCTTAGTACTACTAAGTCTTAAATCATTCATTGCTGCTGGAACTGCTGTGTATATCGTCTGGTATAATTTTAAGGTCGTTCTCAGTATCTTTCTCAATGTTCAGTTCATTTTCCAACGTGCATTGATCTTCAGAGCAAAGAAGTGCTTTAGATAGCACAGTTTCCTTGAAGTTCTTCACTGTCATATACCAGAGACTATGCATCCCAAATCCAGGAGCAAATCAAGCCAATGGAAGTTCTCAGAATGTTTTCAGATTTAGTGAAACTGTGCAACCCTGTTGACATTCAATTATTATAAAACTTTCGTATCCAATGGTCATTGAACGGTTTTTTCACTAACATCCACAATGATTACAGACGGGATTAATACCTGGAGTGATGACAGAAATAGTGTTTTCTCCTTCCTGTTTTACAAATGTCCACAGAATCTGTACAATACTGGCGATGATTATTATATAGAAGAGCAGCTGTCTGACTGGTCCATACAATTTGGAGAAACTGTATCATTCAGTCCAGACGTACAACCATCCTTCATGTTGCACACTAACTATAGTACTATTAGGGAAGTTTTTATTTGCCAACGTCTTCCGATTAAAACTTGCTCCTTTAGATTTTAGCTCCTTTTTTAAATTTAAGGAGGTTCGCTTTATGAAAGCACTGAGAAAAAAGCAAATTGTGTGAATATTTAAAACATTTTCAGAACCTTGTGTTAAGAGGCTAGCGAGATACGAGAAGATTAAATACGTTATATTTCGGCAATGGTTTTGTGAACAATTTGTTTGTTTATTATTCTTGTAATAACTGTTTATAACTGTAGATTGCTTTCCTTATCATGATTTGCCTTTAGTACGTTACTGATGACTAGTATATAAATACGAGAAATGTTTTAAAATTTAACCTAAATTACTAACTGTTTAATTTGAAAAATAAGTTTCTTTTTGGAAACAATAAAAAGTATTTAAAAGTAACAAAACCCACTATCAATTACCGAAGAATGAGCATCATTAGAAAGGAAGAAACTTAGCTGTTAATTATTATAATTAATGCTAAAGGAACTGAGAATAATAGCTGTTTAATTTAAGGAGTAATTGGTTTGGTTATATAAATTAAACAGCAATTAAACGAAAAAGAATCCAGTATAAATATCTGAAGAATAATCATCAGAAATTAAGAAATTGAGATTTAAATGGCTGTAGCTCATGCTAACAAAGCTAAAATTACTAGCTGTTTATTCTGAAAAATAACTAATGCAACGTGATCTTGCGAGAAGTTGTGAAGTGCGTCACGTTTTTGAAGGAACTGCGATGTAGAGTATACACATGTAGCCCGAAGGAGTAGACTAGGAGAGGTTGATACTTCGAGAAGAATTATCTTTAAGACTATGCAGTGAAAAAAGAATATGGGAAAGTTTTTATTAACTGGTAGAAGCTATGCATGAAGGTGTAAGTGAGCTCGTGTAGAAAGTAGCATTCGCTTGCTGCACGTGTAATCAGGCCCCAAGAGCTATGGAGGCGTTATGTTTTCACAGCGAGTACCTTATCCCGCTGCATTCAGCTGAAATGTGCTGAAACGGCTGAAAATCACGACTATTGTGTTTCCCTGCAGCCGTTTGATTGAAATATGCTTATAGTCTCGCCAGACAGAAGTAGTAACTGCATATTCTTTAGGTCCGCTTTGTTCACGTGCTTCTCCGAAACTGACTGGACTTAACTGAATTAATGATGTGTTTCTTGTATATTGTTCATGTTGTTCTATTTCTGCTTGGTATCTAAAAGAAATACTGACCCAGAAACAGACAGGTGAGACCGAAAAACTGACTAAAAGTTACCAATGTAATATTGGTGAATGCGAGACTAAGTTCCTAATAACTTATTAAACTTTAAGGTAACTAGTAGAAACTGAATTAGACTCATAATGGATAGTTAGTTTCAACCTTTGCGTGATCGTATTAAAATGAAGCCCACTGCGTTGAGGTTTTCCATATATCCGAGACCGTGCTGCGAGAGGAGCGGACAAGATAACAGTAATTCATAAATAAGAACATAACACAAAATTCCTAATTTATTCTGCGTTTATTAAGTATTCTCATGTCAAAAGGGATTTCCATTAATTTACTTATTATACTTTCACATTAATTTAATTAAATTTTTGGCACCACAAAAATATTATCATGAACCATACCTATTTATCATTCAAGACAAAACTATTAAAGAAATTGTGTAAAGAAACAAAACACATTTTTCTTTTGCCTTTAGGCAAGAAGTTCAACATCTAGGCTAATAATAATTTCAAAATTAAAATAATGTGCTTTCCTAATTAGGTGGAGATGTGAATTCCAATTTTTCTTTTTGTTTGGAAGTAAAGGAATATAGGATGGAGACGAGTTTTACAGTTATTTCGAAGTTACCGCTATAGTTACTAGGTACTTATTATCTTCTTCTATTTTATTAAAAAATAAATAAAAAGATCTTATCTGGAGAGGAGCCACCTTGAAGTGGAAAGGAACCTTTTCCTTAAAACCATCCTTACGACACCTGGCTAATCCACGTCACAAGGACTCGAAAACGGCACGGTGATAAAGTCATATATCTCACGACGAACATCAGCTACAGTGTCCAGCGGAATTGTAGGATTGGAGAATGATGGAAGCATTGTAGAATGATTTGTCATTATCCTTTCTGGAACACAGTCCGTACGCGAACCACTGAAGTATAAATTGCCTGTATCTTTTCAGGAACACTGTCCGAAAACGAACCATTGAAGAATGATTTTTACCTCTATCTTTTCAGGAACACAGTCCGAAAGTGAACCATTGAAGAATGAATTGCCCTTATCTTTTCAGGAACACAGTTAGTACACGAACCATTGAAGAATAAATTGCCCGTATCTTTTCAGGAACACAGTCCGAACGTGAACCATTTATGAATGGATTGCCATTAATGTACGGTAATACCAGACCTTAGCAAAAACTGCTGGATAAAACTGGATCGGTAACGAGAACAATTCCTTTTCTTTAGCACGCTGCACTGCCAGAATACTTCCATCAGTAATTGTTCAGCCGACAGAATAAGATATCGCTCACATGCATCTTTGCCCCAGCACTGAACAAGCCCGGGAGCATAAAAATGTAGCTTCCTTCCTTTCCCTCCTCCTTCGAATCAAAATGCAACCAACACCCAGACGACCCAAGCAAAAAGTGTTTTTAGATATTTCAGAAAACTCGTTCAAAAGTTTCAACTTAAACAAAGCAAGTTTCTTCCAGAATGTTCTATGGGACTCTGAGAGAATGACTAAGGAAAATTCGTCTTTCTCGAATCCTTTTCACAAAGACAAGAATCTTGAATAAATTTAAATAAAGGAAAAATAAAAAAAATAATTGAAGCATCTGTTTTTTCTCAAAGTTAAAGAATTTTCAAAACCGAATACTGAATTAATAAAACATTAAATTAATAATTTAAAGAATTAAATAAAAAATTAAGATTTTTCCGAAATAAGAAAATTATTAACCTGATTTCTTTCATAACGAAATCAAACTATTATCAACACAACAATGTTTGAGTTATTCACCTATTTTTTCCGAAATGCTTCGTTTTATCAGAGTAGGAAACAAAAATCCGGATTGTTCGTCTTCATATTTCCTATCAGGACCTTCGCGGCCACGCAGGCTTCTCGAGGAGAATTTGGTACCACTTGACTGCCAGCCAGGTTCCCGACATTCTGATTTTCTGCCCCTGTGAAAGCGTTGACTGACACCAGCACACTTGTTACAGCTAATAAGTCATTTTTTATATTATGTTTAGTCTATAATTTCTTAAATTCTCTTAATTTGTGCATAATAAGTGTAAAGGTAAAAAGGATGAAATGAATGGGCAGTTTGCATTTTCCTCGTTGTATTTTCCTGATGTCAGTATCAATGAAATTTAATTAAACATTTTATTGAAAATATCATTTAATGTATAAATACACATATAAGAAGTTTTATTTTTGAGAATAAAGTGTATAGTTTTAAATAGATTGTAGTGGATTTTGTTATGCCAGGAAATTAAATACTCTTACTTATGTTAAAACATGATTTTTTTAAATATATGTACTTCTGCTTATTTTGTTACTACTTATCCAATAACCTAAGCCCTAAATTGAATAAAGGAGATTTAATAGGTTAAAATTCTCTACTTATTATTTGTATTTCCTTGCATGATCACTCACATTGCACGGTACCGGTATTAATAACACAACACATTGTCTACTTAACTACGGTCCTAAATTTTAAATTTGTGAATTAGATCAAAATATGGATTATGAGTTTAAAATTATAAATAAGAAAATATGTTTCTTTTTGATTAGGTAATTTCTTAATCTATGGAGTTTATTTTAATAAGTCAATATCGTGGCCGTACTGAAAAGTTATATGCGAAATAGTTGCATTTTTCTGTATAATTTAACATGAAAAATCTAGAGAGACGAAGCTCTATCAAAAACATAAGAATACAAGGGGAAGTCTATTCAACATCGAGTAAATCGCTATTTCGGTTATTTGGCGAGAAAACCTCAAAGGTCGCCAAGCATGACGACCATTTTGCAACATTGAGGACTGTGCCTTGTGTAATTTCACTGTAACTAAATGCTGTAACTGATGCTGTGCGTGACTGTAAGCATATTCGGCACTCATATGACTTCCAGTAACTTCGAAGAGCAGAAGTACTAGAAATATCTCGGCGGCCGGATAAATCTGTGTAAGACCGGAGAGAGCATCTCTCTCAGGTTTTGTTGTTGTTAATTGTTAGTTTAGCATGATTTCGGAGCACTGAGATACCTCCGGGTTAGCTTCGCTCTTCAGATGTGCTTTGAAATGCGTTGTGTTTAACGTTCTTAGTAGTTTGAAGTGTAACTACTGATTTACTCTGTGATACTTTGAAGAGTTGTACGATTATTTTTGTGGAAAGTTCCAGAACTGTGAAGCGTTACTTATGGTAAAATAAATTTTACCAAGTTATTATCAATTCTGTATACCTTCAATCTGTTACGAACCTGTATGCACGCAATAACACTTTAATTGCTTCAGGTGATAAGAATGTCTACGATTTAATAAAAGAAGCACTTACGTGGAACCAGTTAAGCAAAGTTTTCCCATATCTGAAATATGGCAACAAATATCATTTCATCAATTCTGATATACATTCCGATAATCTCTTTTGATATAGTACAGGATATGATATGTGATAAGTAGAGATTGTGATGATAAAAATATCGGCTGAATATATCATATTTAGCAGAAACCGAAAGAGCTCCCGAGATGTTTCTGTAAATCTACCACAATAATCCTAAAGAGAATTCGAGACCCCACTGACAAACGGATTGGGACTTTCCCAGGCTAGTTTTGGGTACAATCGGAGATAAGTAATATGTCTTCTGAAATCCAGCCTAGATCTGAGGATTTCTTAGAATCCAGATCGATTACCAGTGAGCATGTTCTGAAGATATTTTAGGAGATCCTACGTGTTGCAGCTAGATAAAGTTCAAGTTAAACCATAACATTAACTGGTTGAAAGGGAAGTGATATATATGTTTGCTATTGAAAATTATTTATCACGAAATATTTATGCGCACTATGTTCGTATACGATAGCAATTTATTTTATTTCAAAAGCTACCATATATTTATTAAATAGTTTGTAGTAAAGAATAGCGGATAAACTCAGGATGCGGACCTAATCTACACGTATGTCGGTTATAAAATTAAATCGCTATAGTGTATACAGTAGTTCCTCCCTCCTTACTGCGCTCCTTCGATGTGTATGGAAAGCACCACCGACTAGCAATTGGGAGGTCCGATGTTCGAATCTCGGGAAGAGCACCTGCAGGCTTTCCCCGTATCCTGCATCGATAAATCTAATGACCTGCAAGTGTGCTGATTTGAAGTAATTCGAATTAGTATTTTATAAACTATAGTTTTGATGGTATAATTTTAAGCATTCAGCCAACAGACTAGAATTCAATTTAAGTAGCGAGCTTCAAAACAAATGCTTTCACTGTAATTAGATTTTGAAATGATGGTTTTCTGGTAATGCTATTTTTTTTAATACTGCCCAAAGTAACAATACATTAACGTTATATGGATTAAAATGGATTATCCCGCATCATTAAGAAATTAGGAAATACTCATAATTAATGAAACGCCTTTCATGTTTACGAGTTTTCGCATTTGCTCAGTTATCTCCAGAACACATGGACAGATTTAATTGAAATTTGTATGACATAGTTTGCAATAATGCACAGAAACAAACTGCTCTATCCTCATGGTACATACTCTTGATAGTGCGTGCGCGCAATGAGTGAGTAAAGCAGGTTTGAAAGATCGAAATTAAGGGCGACCGATAGAGAGTATGAGGTTTACATTTTTTTAGAGGTGCAGTTTATAACAGTTTACTGTTAGATTTGATAATGCTTAGATTTGTAATTTTACGGCCACACTCGTTGTCACTGATTTCCTTACACAAGTTATCGTGATGGATGTAATATTTCTAGGATCAATCAGACCAAGAACTCAATAAACAACAACTTAAACATTAAAGTCTCAACTTGAGAATTAACATAAAACATAAGGTGACAGTCTGCTTGACGATCATTAAGTTCATACTAAAAATTCACAATTAATTTTACTCTCAGTGGAACCACAATTCTATCTAATTTTTAACGCGTTGAACTTCCAACGGTAGCTTACAGTTTTAAATAGGACTTCTCTGCAATCCACTACACCATCGAGGATTAAAGCGATATATTCAACAGCAGCCATTTACTCACGGCTCCAGCTAAACCCAGACTCGGACTTTGGTTCTCCAGACAGCAGGCAACAGACAACTTTCGATCACAACTTTACGGTTACAGTTAACCTGCTTATACTCTTATACTTGCCACAGATACCTAACATTATCTCCGAAGAGAATGATCTGAGTGACTAAGTAAGAAATAATAGAAAAGACAAATGAAAACCCTATTTGTTAGTTAAAACAAACAACATTATCAGAAGTTGACGTTTTGTTCATTTTTCTGGACAACAGTTCTCTTCAACATAAGGAATACATGTCATCTACATAATATGTTAGATGTTTCTTTGAAGGGGTCAAATATTATCTGAATGAGTTAGACAACTAGATTTCCAGATTTAAAATCTTCCCTCGTGGGCTACAGGGATCAATGTTTTATGCATTAGGGTCATTTAGTCAGCTATTTTTACAGCAAGGAGCAGAAAAGCAAAACAACGGTACCTTACACTTCCTACTCTATATTAAAGAATAAATTTTAGATCTCCTTATTTGCCAAAATTTCTTGGGTCGCATTTAAAATACTGGACGTGAAGGACATATATATCCCAGCCCTCTGAGAAAAGTTAAAAACCTGTAGAACATGTCTAGGACGCTTTTCGGAGAGCAACGACAACTGGCCTTCCCCAGTATATCCCCGGGAATTGAAAAAAGCATTGCTGCAGAAAAAGGGCTGATTGCCACAAAACGTCATAAATTATCTCATTTCCAGTATAAAATTACCTTGTGACAGCTCTCTGATCGCTCTCTGCGCATTATTGTTGGAGAGTCGCCCGCCAATACCTTGGGCCCGAATTCGAATTTTCGAGAAAACATGTATGTTTGTATAATACCTTTGTGGTATGGGAGGTTGAAATAAGACAGAACTGAATGTTATCTAAAGAGAAAAAGAAAAAAGAGAGGAAAATGAGTGGCTATCACGATTCTTCTCTCGGATAAGCCGTTTCGTATTTCGTGGATATAATTTGGTCATTCCCTATTGTGCACCATGGCCAGCCATCTTTGTCATCAGATGGCTATGAGCCATGGTTTCGACCATTCCCGGTGAATGCTTACCTAGCAAAGGTCTCCAGTTTTTAAAAAGTATATGCCTGCTAGAGGAAAATACATAATCATTTTCCCTTCCCCGTTAGATATTCTAGGTATTGAAACCACCGCATTTTACTAAATGCCAATTCTGGGTTATTTAATCCGTTGTAAAACTGCATGATTTCGGGTGGATATTAAAATCTATCATAATTAGAAGGAAAATATGTGAGCTGCACACGACGACAAGTTAAGCAGTGATAGGTATGATCATGTAATTTGTAATGAAGTGTAAAATGAAGAACGCTGTTATCACATTCGTAATTATTGAAAAGCACATCTTTTAAAGTACCTGATGTTTAAGTCTCTATCAGATATAGAACCAGAATAATACATTGCATTAGAACAAACCCATCATAGTCATTCCAGTTTTAACTTAAACATCACATGATTGTATATGCATTAAAATTTATTCAAATTTTTAGCCTCTAACATCAAAGAGTCTTTATATATTTATCTGCATGTACAGTTTTACGCATATTATTACCCGCAAACATTTTATACACCCGCCTAAGGCATGCATGCGGAAATATAAGTTTAGAAAACTTATTAGTTACAAAATGGCAATAACCAAGCAAATGTGAACGTGTATTTTAATTTTTTCCTGTTGTTTTTCTAATCTCATATTACAACATAGCTGACGCACGGAAATGTAACTGAAAGAATAGAAACAGTATTGAATACAAAAACGTCATTTCCTACTAACTAAGCACCTAGATTATAGTCGAAATTAATATGCATAAAAAATTTAGGAAACATAAAGAAAACTCTCACTGGTTCTCACTTCGGAAACACATAGTGAGAATACGCAAATAAAAGATGCGCTGTTAAGTGTCATCACATTTAAAAACAAGAATCGAAAGTATTGCCTCCTTTGCAAGGCTTCCTTTTGGGACAGATGTCGAGTTAGTGACGTCATATCACCATGGTAACACATCTTACGTAAGTTATCATGTGATAAATATGAAAAATCTTCAATTTTTGTTTATTATACGCAGATTTATATTATTTCTGTTTCCTAAGCGGTAAGAATGTCGCATTTGTGAGATTAAATGCAAAACGTATGCAGAATATGATACTAAGCAAACATAGTCGTTTTTATAATGTTTCTTTATTTCTAAATATTTCATATACGTTTCAAAATGTAAATATTGAAGGCTAAAAGCAATGCAAAAATTAAAATCTAAATTTTGTTACCATATGATGAATATTAAATAGGTTTATTTGGATGTTTTGTCTCAACATTTTTACTGAGATAAATACGAAAAGGAAGTACAAATGATCTCAGATCCATGTTGCAGAAACATAAGGCATCGCTTCTATTGGAATATAATTTAATTTTTTTCTTGTATTCTAAGGACGCGCATGAGAAAAATAACTTTTTCAAAGTATATTTCAGTTTTGTGCATTTTAAATTACTGCTTTTTGATTCTAAATCCAGTAAATGGTTTTAACAATGGTTTGATAGTCCAAGTATATACTATTAAAGAAATATGTGCCTACTATAATTATGAATACAGCTAATCTTAAGTATAACTTGGATATAAATATGTGTATACATGTATGACTTTATTTATAAATGAAAACAGTCATACATGTAAACATAATTTCTACTTAAATATCATTAACAGCTGGATGACTACGTGTTTTGGCTCTTAAATCCTCCCTAATAAAGGATATATCTTAGATCATACTTTATTTGTAATAGAGTGATTAGTAGTAAAATTTAAAAAAAAAAAAAAAAAAAACTGCTTTTTTTAAAATCAGCCAGTAAAAAATCTTTGTTGAATATAATTTAGTCGTTAAAATTACATGTGATTCTTTAAGCATATAAATGACAGATCTTCTTCTTATAAAATATTGATTAAAATGAGGACATTGAAATTAATACTGTTGCCCCCTCATTTATTGTGTAATGTTTATAAGTTACAATTGGTAATTAAAAGATTTAGTTATAATATAAAAATATTCCTAATTCTAAGAATTATGTTAGAATAAAATCTGAATGTACTTTTGCCCTAAGTAAATTACTTCTCAGATAGTTTGAATGAAACCTTCAGTTAATTTTTAGTAAACCGATGCTTTATCCCACTTCCAAGAAAATATTTTCGTCATTTTTCTTCGCACTGAATTTCCACTTTTATGAATTTGCTTGCAAATTATGATAAGTTACAGTTTCAATGATTTGTAAGTTCAAATGTATTTTGTAAAAGTCTCATTAAACAAAGAAGATCGGTAACCACTAAACATCATTAAAAATAATTTCATTTTAAAAAGCATTTATCAGTAGTTTATTGTTATTTAATTTATGATATGGCTATTTAACTCTACATTTAAATATTACCTATTAATATCTAATCAACTACTCCAAGAAAACAATTTAATTCTCAAGAAGTCTGTGGTATAATATCTTGAGCGAAAACGAGGGAAAAAGAGACATTAAAAGTGTTGTTGTATTGTGACTTACTCTATTGTCTAACAGCAACATCAGAACAAGCCCACGAAATTCATCGCGGCAATGAGAGACAAATTGTCCCTCTCGTTGGCAAGAGCTTTTAGCACCATACAGGTGACACTACGACTTTGCTCAGTTCCGCCCCAATTTTCACGAAGAGCGCCCGGGGGAAAGGATTCAAGATCTCTCACTCCTCTTCTCCTACCATCAACCAGTCCAACTCTAAATTCGCTCGCCTTTCTTTTCGGCCATATATTTATCCCCATACCGCAAAACTCTATAGAAGCATTTTTGCCTACTACGGGATTCCTGCCCGGGCCCTTCAATTGCGCAGTAGGCTTCCCCGTCTGAACTGCACATTGAAACTAACGTAATTTTCAAATACTACACAATTTAAGCCATGTATGTTTTTCAACTGCATAACTTGCTACCAGTTTTTTATTGTGGAATTTTCTAAATCCCAATTTGTACTTTTGCGAAGTCACGGTTGAAATGTCGTGCATAAATTACATTTTATTGAAGCGCTTGTTTATAACAAAGCATAATTTTTGGAAACACAAATTCGTGTATTTTTCATTAAAGTAACGGTTATGTTTTCTGTTACATATACGTTTTTCCTATGCTTTTCTTTTCAGCGTTAAAAAAATAGGTTTTCTTGGAGTCGTTTGTAACAATTAGTTTTCTTTATTTGCATTTATTTTAAAATCAATACTTTTCTTTAGTTTCATAACAAAAATAACATAAGACTGTTTCAGACTGTTTAGACATTACAGACTTAAATGTCTTTAGAGGCGTTTACTTCTGCTAAAAGCATTTATCATAGCGTTCTGTGTTTATAACAATTAACCGTTTCACTAAATATAACTTGAGGAATTGGGGGACAGTATAAAAATTTAGATTTCTTAGTTTATATATATATATATATATCATATTTACTTGCTTAGTTTCTCTTGCACGTATTTTTCCGTCTAGGTTTTTGGCATAATTTTCTGAACGTGTTTTTGTCGTAATTTTTAAAATGTTGCGGGATAGTGACAGTTATGGAAGTTTATCAATGAACACTTTCAGTTTGTTTTGATTTACTGTAACCGCGTCGTCCGGAAATTAAATTATAAGTATTAATTTAATTTTCCTACCTCAATTTTCGTCAGATGAAATAAGTAAAAAAAACGAAAACGTAGGCATGTAGATTTGCTGGTATAATTTTTAGTTTGAAACAAATGTCAAGACATCAATCTGTCAGTCAACTGAAATCATTTCTTGGAAGCTGAAATTTACGGCTACGACATTGGTTGCGAAAGACGAAGCCGCATAAGGATATGAAAGGACATAGATCTATATTCTTTCATTAATTAATAGAATAAACTACATTATAGGCGTTACATTTTTAATTTTATTAAATCAGTAGCTTTTAATACATTCTGTTTCGACTTCCAAATATCTCTTTCGTCTTCACTGACTTCAGCAAGTGTAAACACACTAACGTATTTTCGTTTATAAATTAAATTTAGGTTTAATCTTAAATACTAATGCAGATCTTTTAGCCAGCAAGATGAGTTTTCGGATCAACTATAACTAACAACAATAGACACAGAATGAGTGCAATAGAAATAAAACAACTATAAAATTATTGTTTGTTTCAAACTGAAGCATAGAATTGAAGTTTCAAACAATAAAATTTATATCAACCTTTCTTCCGAAAACTTCAATTATTTCTAATATATGCATTTAAATTATATCTTAGTACCTGGGTCGCTAATTTCACAAAATATTATTTAATATTCAAATCAAATGGGAACCTCATCAGCTGGTAGAACTGTCACTTTACTAAACACAAAACAGATGCATTTACTAAAGTCGGTTGCAGTTATTTATTTGTATTCACTTTTAAACTTAGAATTTTATTCTTGTTTAAAACTCTTTTCGTTTACATTTTGTAATGCAGAGGTCTAAAAATCGCATCCCACAGAACGCGTATGACCTCCAAAGCAAATTTATGCGGCCCACGAGTATTTTAGATTGTTTAAGTTTTGCAAGATGGTGTTTATATTGGTATTACCTGAAATAAATGTCAGTCTAAAATTTAATCTTTAGCTGTCAGTGAGTTTCAGTTATAGCGTATAAACGATAGAAATTTCTTGTTTGATTCTACCAACTGTTATAACTTTAGGTAGGGAATAAATATAAATCTGAATTTTTCTTTGTGTTAATAGTAATATTGTTTATGTATATTAACAGATACTGAGTAAGTGGAAATTAAAATTCATTTATTTTACCTATTTATTTACTTATTTATATTTTTTTTGTTAAAAATGTTTTTAAATTTTGTTATAAAATTGTCATCGCCTTTTAACACCTCTCATATCAACCATTCAGCGTGTTTCAGTTTGACCACGCTGTTCTAATGACGTAGGAGAAATAGTAGGGGTTATGAGATAGATATTGCTACGAGAAAAAGCGTATTAAATAAAGATTGATATATATATATATATTTAAAACAGATCGTCATTAAAATTATCTGAGCCGACAAGTACAATAATTATCGATACCGAATGAGGTATGACAGCCCGGATTTGAGTTCCGGAGAAGGCGTGTGTGTTTCTTAGCGTATAATGTATGTCTGACACTGGACACTTAATGGTTGCTTTGTCTCTTTTCACTAGCGTCTATGGAGCTTAATCCTTAACAAACTAATATATATATCAACATAATATATACATGTATGTGTATGTGTATATATATACCTATGCCAAAACCTTTTCCAGCTGTTTGTGGTACAAGAAGAGATATGAGAAAATTTCGGATCCGTGCCTCCGTCAAATTTGGTGGTGTTAGGTTAGGTTAATTCATTAGGGTTCAACTCAAGGGCTGCCTACTTATGAGGAGAGATGCATTCGTGGAGGACGTTTTCATGGAAAACTGGTTTATTTACATTTTACACATCGCGAAAATTAACGAAGTAGGCAGCCCGTTCGTCGGAATTCGATCCCTAATCAAACTACCAGTGTTCAATGACTTTACCTCTCGGCCGTTGATGGGTCGAAAATAGATGTGGATTCGCACTGTTGGACTGTTAGGACTATACCTATGAGACCATCTGGTGAAGCTTTGGTGTCTCGTGCACTTCTTTATGTTCTTGCATTAATTAAAATAATATTCAAAACCGCTTTGTGATCGCATGTAGTTACCCTCCGACCACATTATAAAAAATCGACACTGGCCAGCTGGAGAATTATTAATGAATATGTTGCAGACCATATGAACTTTCATTCTGTTCACTAACCTTGAAAGAAACGGGATACTTCCGAATGCACTGCGTGCATTTCAGAAGCGAGAAAGACATGAAAGGAAAAACCCAAAAAGGTTTTCCAATAAGTTTTGACTATGCATTTAACTAAAGACATTTGGAAAAAAAAACTATTCAGTGACTACATTCAAAATCTTTTTATCGCAACTCTTGGTAAGAAAAAAAGACATTTTCGATATCGAAAGGAAAATGTGCAGGTGCTTTAGAAAAGGGAATGATTGATTTCGTACTTGTTACTTATTCAGTTTTAGTATTTCCTTTCTTTTTTTTTTTTTTTTTTCGTTTTTCTCCATTTTCCCCTTCTTTTTCTTTGCTTTTGTGAAAGTTCTGTATAGTAAATCAAAGTCGAAAGCAAAACAGTATTTGCGCCTTGTATTATCCTCCATTATTTTTCGTTTCGTTGAACTCATTCATTAAACGAATGTTTTGGTTATATTTTGGTTTATTGTATCGTTATTTAAACACTTGAAACACTCCCGGAAACGGATACATTGAGCATCAATCAAGTAGAAGAATGCTTTTTAAGAACTTCCCTCTCGCTTGAGTACTCTGCAAGTGTGTTATAAGTTTACTTAAAAAAAAAAAAAAAAAAAAAAAAAAAACTAGTTCTGAAATATTTCCTCAAAGTTTAAACTTTCCTATCTATTTTTGCACATGTCCGAGTTCGTTTTATTTCGTTCGCTCTAGTGCGCGATTTCAATTCAAAAAGTTTGCATTGGCTTGAGTTAAATCGTGTCAACGTTTGTAAAATATGAGAAACACGTTTATCTTTGTTAATGGAGAATGTTTAAAACGGTTCACTGGCGATTACATGATTTTCACAAAAAGAAATTGATTTTCTGGAGAAAAGTGGTTCACTAAAAGAAGCCCATCCGCTCGAAAGACTGTGGTGAAAAGAAGGCCTGTTGGACTGTGTTTTCATTGTGTTTTTTTCTTCGCACTTTCATGCTGAACTTTGATATCAACGTTTTTTCACAAATATTGTGTTAAAATGTCAGAGTTGTCAGCCAACTTTAGAAAACGTTTTATGCAGGGTCCGTCAGAAAATCGAATGCAGAATTTAATAGAAACTTCTTTATTGTGCGTTAGTACCACATTTAATTACAGGTTAATTTATTTATATATACAATAACTTGCAGTAGTTTTCCTCCCTCCGTACCTTGTGCTGTAATTCGAATCATCTCCGACTTTCAGTCAGGAGGTTCGGAACTCAACTCGAATCCAGGCAAGGGCACTTCCCTTTTTCCATGTTTTATGCATTGAAAATCTTAAGATTTTAAAAATTAGCTGGGTTAACCATAAGGTCCGTTAATATCAGCTAGGAGGGTTGCAGCTCACTTGTATATTAATTTCGTTACGGTTTTCCCGCACCAGTATTTCTATAGTTACTTAGAATCTCGAAGTCCCAGGATGATGGCGATTAACGGCCAGACACATAACATAACAGTGAACTGTTATAGTTGAACAATGTTGGTCATTGAGTCACCATTGATTGCTGCACTTTTTTCCTGACGAAGGACTCCCAGAATAATCGATTTCTTGCTCTACATGTCGTATATTAAAGCCTGCCTAGGCGATTTTGATACACCACTATCACACTTTGTACATCACATAAGCCGCCATATATACATATATTATATGCACATGCAATTTAGTAGAGAATACGTAAATGAAAATTTACGCAGTCATCATGAGAGTATAGACATGAATCTAGCCAACATCGTACTACAGTTCGTAAGCATAATTAATAAAATTCAACTTCGAAACCAATGCTCAAATACATCTGTTAATATTAACAACTGTTATTATTAATATGTAATTAATATTTCCGATAGACTATGCATAAACTATTTATATCTTAGTAGGACAAATTACTATTTGTCTGTTTTTTAAACTGTAGTCTCACAATCTTAGTAATCTTAGAAACGAAATGTGTCTTGTTTCTCCCTCCAATGATGTAATCAGTGTCTAAACTTTTTTTCAGATAAGAATATTAATTATATTTTTTTTCGCACATAACGCAGTAACAATTGATTTTCATTTTTGTAAACTGCGTACGTACTGTACGTTATCGTAACTCCTTAAAGTGCGTTATACTAACTTCCTCACTCAAGAGAACTGCCTACTCCATATTCTTCTTTGGTGATCTATTGTCATCTTTTGGCTTGAGAAAAAGCGTATGATCTTCTTGCGATCTTTTGTTGGACTATTTTAGGTAAAAGGAGACAAGTAGTTGTGAGTGAAACATTTTTATGAGGTATCTAAAGGAACTAAAGCCTCTGCTACAAGCGGTTCAGATGTTTCAAGTTAACTACTATAATCGCTTCTTGATAAATACAAAGACGTTTAGCTGTATAACTTACTGTGCTTTCTTGCATAGCTCTTTATAATTATTGTTCAAAAACTAAACCTCTCAAATTGCTGGCAAAGTATTTAAATTTCGGAACATCATCTGTATGAAATGTTTCCTTATAGTATTCATAGGTGTTAATCAAATACCTTCAGTATTTTTTGCAAATTAGAGCTTCGTAAAAGAGAGGAAAGTTATTTGTTACCAACAGTATCACAAGAGGAAGGGGCAATTTCCTTGTCACTTTCTTATGAACCAATCGATGTTGATACAGGATTGAAGCCATGTACCAAAAAAGCATTATTTGTTTCAAAATAGTATTTATCCAAAACAAGAAATGCTTAATATTCATTTGAATGTTTAAGCAAATTAGATAGATACAAGTATCAGACTTCTTAGCTATTGATAACATGTAGGTCAGAAGTCAAACAACAAAAATGAGCGTTATATATATATATATTTGTTGCTGTTTTTGTTTGACCTCTAAATTAATATTTGTTCGCCGTGTTATTGTATCTTAAGATGTAGTCGGTTTCACTGCAATATGATCATTATTGCAAAAAAACACTTTTACAAGCAAATATGCAACAACGAGAAAAACTAGCTATACCGTCTGCCCGAAACGTTCCGAGGCAGATTTCCTTCTTTCTTTTCATCTATTCATAATCCGCATACAATTGGGAATGCAATTCTAGAGTGTACTAGATCGGTTATGGAAAAGGATTTAGTTGGTTTGTCGGGAAAAACGGAAGCTCGGACTCCTTTTTCTTGCACGACAATACTCCCGCTCACACGAATGGAGATTCGGTATAGATTCTAATGAAAACACGTGCCGCGCCTTAACCATGCTCTATATTAATTTCATTAGCGATATTTTTTAATTCCTTGTACGAAGTAAAAAGGAAGTATTGTAATCGTGAAAAGTTTCAGGCAGCATATTTCAACGAAAATATCCATTTTGACCGCTATCGAATGCAATTTAACGATGTTTTTACGTGATATCGGTACGTAAGGACAAAATAAAATAATCTTTTCCTTCAAAAAATTAAACTGCTTTAAAATTAATTCTGAAGACAATTTTTCGTGGCGTCTGTACGAACGTATGTGCGTATCTAGCATAACTCAAAAACGAGTAGCCTCAGAACGTTGAAATTTTGTATATAAGACTGCTATAACATGTAGATATGGACCTCGTATTTTGGTTGCAATCGGCCGCACCAAACGTATATAAATATATTTATATATATATCCACTCTGTTACCCGGCTCAGTGATCTCAGTTTCTTTACTCTTATATGTTTGTAAATTGTACATTTTGTGCTTTAAAAATGATTGAATTATGTTGTTTTTATCTTCCGGTTAAGGATTTTATGCCTTTAGTAAATCTGTGTGCAATATTTTTAGAATTATCAGCAATTTTAAAGTTGTTTAATTGCCGCTAAGTATTTTTTTAATGGCGGCCATTGATGTTTACATTTGAATCAGGAGACTAGTGGATTTGTTGCCAATCTAGAGAAACTTAGCTTCGCAACAACAAAAATAACGCATTCATTTATTATTGCCAATTAAATCATGCTTAATTCTTTCTGGAATTTTTTCGAGGAAATAAGTGTTTGAGATTTACTTCGTAATTTTTAATATAGATATTTTGAGTTTTTATGTATTTTTGCCTTCTCGCGAAGGGAGAACTGAGTTAATTAAATGAGAAATACTCAATCGTCTGTGAAAAACTGTTTCTTTTTTGTTTTGTTTGCTTAATTTCTTTTATACATCATTCTAGCTTTATTATAGTATTTGAATAGAACATGTGGCAACGATTAGATAATTCTTTAAACTATATAAATTTTGTGCATTCTGAGTTATAATATGAACGAAATATAATACTGCTAAGTGAACCTAGTGCCAGAGTTTCGCTATGTTAAAAAAATAGAGTGTATTTTTAAAGAATGCCTTTATTCTACTGTGGTTTATACGCTGTCGGCGAAGTAGATTTAATTAAATCCAATAATTTTAAAAGAAATGCAAGAAACAAATGCGTATAATTTAATATTCCGTACAAGGAAGTCATGTGGTGTACACATCAGATTTTTTTACTTCCCAAAATCAAACTTCACATGAAGTGTCAATGCTATCACGACGTAATCGACATTCAAGCCACAGTGTCCGGCAAATTTAATAACACCATACACAAAGAGATTCCAGACAGATTCATATATTTGTACAAGCGTTCTATGCCTTGTTCTCATATGGGGGGCAAGACTATGTAGAACACTTGAAGCTTTAAACCCTTCGCCTTAAATTTTATCCTAATTTTCATTAATCCAAATCTCTGAAATTTATGAATAGAAACTTATTAATTTGCAATTAAAAGCCATTAAATACAAATTTTAAAAATTCTTCTATAAAATTTCAATAATTATGCCACAGAAAACACAATAATTAGGTTGAAATTAAAATGGGAACGTTTAGTAACTTAGCACTGTGGCGATGGAAAGAAATCATCCGACTTGCACAAATATACAATAGAAATTTAAAATTGTGATATTCACTAATTGTAAAATCGCATGAATTTGCAGAACTCATTTAAAATACAGTATTACAGAGAACATTAATTACATATACTAATTACACAGAATAAAGTAAATATAAAAAAATTGAAGTAAAACTAATAGGGGAATACAAAATCTTTGAGCACTGAGAATTATAGATGGCAGTACAGTAGGTGTATCCGGTTAAAATCTTGGCCTTTTTTGTTAGTGTTTAAACATTACTCTCTAACAAGGAAGGAAAAAATCATAAATTTAGCTCTCTTTTACAGCAGAATAAGACTGAAAAATATGGAATCAAAATAAAATCACAAGATACTAAGTGAAGAAATTCCCGATGCCGCTGAAAATTAGGTCAATATAAAGCTTTTAAAAGTCCTACATTTATTAGAAAAATAAATGTTTTTAGTTAGTTTCCAAAGTATTTAAAATTAACATTTTAAAAACAAACTAACGTTAGTTTCCAAAATATTACAATTAACAGAAATGCAGAAGTCCACCATCCATTACAATCACTGAGATTAAAATTACTAATCTTCAGAACTTTTCTTATTCGCCGCATAAAATCGCAAATGGCATGTGAAGTTGAAGAAAAACAGTTCCCACACAAAGACAAAAAATTATCGTCAAAATTTTTATTAAAATGCAACTAACTTACGGAAGAGCTAATGCTGTCTCATCAACAGTGCTAGTGGACATGAGAGCATTTTTCTAACTGTACAATGCGCATTTTGAGGGCAGTATGATGTACACCAACTGTCTCAACCTCTTTTGCTCCATGTACGTCTTCATCAGTGAAGAAACTCATTCTCTCTATCCTTTCCAATACTCGAAAAATACATGCACATGTATTTAGATTTAGATACTTTTCAACAGCACAGCAAGAAATAGGATACTGATTGTATCCCGCGAAATTATGAAATTTCTCCCTTGGGCTAATTACCTCTTAATATAGACCCATTCAATCAGCAGAATGTTTTACAAGAGCATCGACACATCAAGAATGTTGATTGCCTGCGCAAAGGCAACAAAAGTGAAAGATATGAGTTTCTGATGAAACAGAGATAATTAAAAAGAAGTTAGCGCACAGCCTTATAATATTAACACATTGTGTGAGCTGCGATACTGGCATTTCGCAAGCAACCATTTAGAGTATTTAGCGACAGCAAATGCATTTAAAATCATACTATTGTTTAGATATTGCGTCATTTGGAGTCATTTAATTACATCAAGAGATTCTAATTTAGCAATTCTATGCACAGAAGGAGCGTAGATAACAGTTTCATAGCTCATAAATGTGAACTTGCTCAGAAAGCAACATTTTATTTTAGCAAATTTAAATAGTTTTGCATATGGTGTGTAGAAGTCTTTGCTAATTTTCAACGTCACAGTCAATGGAACGCTATTAAACTGGGCATCAAGAAAACATCACTCTTTGAATGGCGAGCTTCTACATCCATCGTCGAAACAATCGACTTGCTTATCGTTCATTCGGTCTTATCCAGTGATGGAGTAATTTGGAGTAATTCAAAAGACAACTTTATATTCCCTTTCTGAAAACATTAGCATTAGAGAAGATCCAGTATTTTATTACGACTGCTTTGGGGATCGTAAATGGAGCATATTACAACACCCGTGGACAGAAATAAACAGGTAGTTGAACGTTTATTTCTACCAGAATTGTAACCTCAAACATTCATGATTAAATTTCTAAAGAGATTTGATTCGTTTCATGCAATATTCATTTTTAACTTGCAATGCCTGATGAATTTGGAAATCCTATGGGTCACGTTGTAATAGTCCCATACACAAAGCACTACTTTAGACTGCTTTTAAGTAAATGCACTGAACAGTAAAATAATAATTTTTAACTATTAGGATGTACTTGATTAAAGTACAACTAAACCGCGAGGCTTACTTAAAAGAATTACACTGAAACATGTTTTAGAATTTAAAAGAGCAAACGAACTGATGCTTAAAAATTATATATATATATATATAATTTTTAAGCATCAAAATTATATATTATATATATATATATATATATATATATATATATAATGTTGTATGAACTTAAATCCATTTAGTGCGAATACAAGTTATTATTACTTGCGCAATTGCTGCAAAGTTAGTTAATAATAATTTATTTCCTAAACAGTATTGATTAATTGATTATATTATCTCCTAAGTTTAATTAAAGTAGAATTATTTTAAAATAATTAAATTAGAATAATTAAAAAGAATTATTTTAAAATAATTCTACTTTAATTAAACTTAGGAGATAATATAATCAATTAATCAATACTGTTTAGGAAATAAATTATTATTATATATATATATATGTATAATAAGTAGTAATAAGTTTTATATATATATTATATATGTATAATAAGTAATAATAAGTTATATATATATAAAATAAGTAATAATATGCATAATATATATATAGTTATTTATAACATGTTTTATCTGTAATATATATATATGTAAGTACAATTATATTGAATACAATTTCTCTTTGATAATTTTGATTTAATATGCCGTTGACGATAGCCCTACAGTTTTATATTTGGTCACATATGACAAAAATATTACATTAGCCTAATTTGTTTTATTAATTTTAGTGCATTTAATTAATACTATATAATTTAAAAGCATTTTCTGCATATGTTATGTTGTATTTCGTGGAACGCTGTCATGTAAAAAGAGAAACCACCCTGATCTAAATATACCATGCTATATATTATATAAAACTTATTATTGGAAAACATGTCCCACCCTCTAATATGGTGTAATTTTGCATGCAATGTATTTAAATATTTTATTCGATTAATAAATCAGATTTATTTTTCACTTAAAATCTTATGCTGCTAATAATAAAGGCTTCAATTTTTAAAGTCCATAAATTTACAACTGCTCAAGATTTAAACAATTCAGAACTTTTTTAAAAACTGCAAATATATATCAAATTAATACAAATTATAATTAATAGTTAAAAATCTAAAATCGGAGATTATGTTACGATTATTCCGATGAAAACCATCGGATAGATTACAAATTTCATCGTAAACTGCAAATAAATCTAAGTTACACAGATCATGAATTGAAAAGTTTGCAATGATTTGTTTGAATATTAGGAACGAATATGAGAGGAAATTTAAATACCAAAACTGTCTACTTGAATTTTGAGAAACACTACATTGCCATTGATATTACGTATGTTCAGAAAATTTCAAGAAAATCGGATTAGTAGAAGCAGACAAAAAATAATTTCATATTTGTACATCAACCTTACACGCAGAGGAATGACTTAAATAGAAACACGTAAGAGCTATAAATTACATTTTATATGAAAATAAATATTCAAGACTCAAATAGTTACACTTTGCTTAAATTATTCTTATATTTCGTGATTCTTCCTCAGGAAAATATATATCTTCTTGTTGAGACGATTTAAACTCTTTGCTTCAAACAAGTTTGCTTTAAGTCAGTTATCGTAGAAATAAATATTCAAATGAATATCATTTAAATAATTTTATAAGCATTTATCGCGAACATTGTACAAATAATTAATAAAGAACTGGAAAACCCGTGGTTCGAATTCTGGCAAAAACGCAGATGATTCTTCATACATCCTCCTATGAAAAACCTAAGATGCTTGAACAAGAATGTGGTGAAAGATAACTTGTCCCCGCCTGCAATTTTTTTAAAATTAGGTATCCATATCGGGTTTGATCCGATCTTTGCACTTTTCAAATTTTGATATGTAATCTCCTGGGACTCTTTTAACCACATCCTCTTTAGTCTTTCTTTTGAGCAAATTCTTATAACAATTGATACCGTCCTCAAGTAACGGCCGGGTTGGATTGAAGCATCATAGTTGCATACGTTGAGGATCTAGAAACCCGGATCAAGAGGTAAGAGCAGTTCAGAGCTGTAGACTTGTCGATTGGATAATGAAATCTTTTTAATAAATATAATTTCATCATCTTCTGAGATATTGAGAGAATTTTCTCTTAGGTATTTTCTAAATATCATTTAATAAGTTTATGCGTAAATTCCAGAAACATGGATTGATTTCAAATTTAATCCACACATTCATCTATTTGAATGCACAAGTTTGATTTTGTTATTTAATTGTAGAGATTATTTGCATTTGTTATTTTCTCTAGATGAATCGTGGGCAGCAGAAAAATGGATCAATGAACACACGTTTGACATGCATCTCCTAGATAATCATACGTAATACATATATCCTATTAGAAGTGCACAAACGGTTCTTCATAGTCAAATCCAGTGATCAAAAAAAATATATATATTAATGTTTTGGGGCTCGAACGATAGCTTTTCCGCGAAAGTTTCTGAACAAACGAATATTTGAAACAATAACATTATTTGTGTTGCTTAGCGGGAACATTTTTTTAAAAAAAAAATTATGTTTTGCTCCTAGGGAACTGGATTTCGTATTTGCAAAGATAGGTCAGATTATATATAAATACAGAGGCCAATTATTATTTATCCTGAGTAAGTAGGTATAGGCCGCTTACACTAGCTGCGACACATTTTTGGCCGGCTGAATGATTAACAACGACTTCATGGGGCCCACAGTATTGTTTAGGTGCCGAAGTGCTACTATTGTCTGGTGCAACCGACATCGCAAGGTCTGCCACCGCTGGCGGTGTCACCGGTTGTCCAATTTTATTTCCGGTCCCACTTTGGTTGGTGGAGTATTTAACTGGGTACACAATGATTGCATGTTCATCATACCTAGGCATTCATTGTTTACGAAGATAGAATTTTAATCAAAATCTGCGCCAAATTAAGATTATTTTTGTTATATAATATTAAATAAAATTAAATAAAAAATTTAAATATCGGCATTTAAAAATAAATCCTTATTTAGATGAAATAAATAATTTTACCTGGTACCTACGCTTTACGGCACACTCTTATCTAAAATGGCACCTAATTTTCAGAAAATGTTAAATTCGTTCAACCTTGCACATAACCATGTTCAGACAACCATGCTCATAACAGATCTTCAGTCAAAAATATAATAAAAAGTTTTTAAAATAATTCGTGCTATTATTTGTCTTCAATTCTGTTTTAAAACATGGACCTTTTAGAATTTGGTAGCAATGGAAAAACCTGTGCTAAAATTTCTGCATGAATGCAATATTTTGCCCCAAAATTAGTAAAGGGAACAATGTGATCAGATATTTTGGTAGATAGCCTGTGCGCAGTGGAGGTATCTGTGTAATTTCCTGTAGTTGTTTTCGGGAAAAAAGACCATCTTGCATCATTGTATGCAAACACACACGGCAGAAAACTAGCACAAGAATTACAGAAGTTCGAGGACAATTTAAGATTTATATTTTAATATATCACTCACTCTATCGTTATTTAACAACTAAAATTTGTACTTTAAATTAAGAAGGTGATACATTAGTACCCTCTGTCAAGTAGTCATTCTGATTATTTAAACTTTAAGTATTCGCACTATCCAAAAAAAATCAAACTTTTTTCCGAAAAACTCCTCTTTCCTACTGAATTTAAATAAACATGGTTGTTCTGTATAAAAGAATTGCTTCCATATTTTCTATTATGTACATTAGATTATTCGTTGAAACACTTCTTTAAAGTCATGACATTCTTTCTTATATATTTCACGAAAACCTTTAGAACTTTAGGACATCAGATCAAGAAATTCCTTCCAGCCGATGACACATTTTTGAGCATCTTTCCATGATAAGGGAACTGAGTTTGTAAGATATCAAAAAATATTGCTGACCTCGACTTTTGTATGCACTTTACACCATGAAATTCAAACAATATATATGTATATCTGATCTGACATCTGAGACTAGTCTAAGGGTTTGACATTAAACTGTCGGAAATCATATTTTTTATTACCACATATATCATCGGTTACTGGCGGTCTTTTTTGCTCGAGGAAGTCATCTTTTCTAATCGTGCTTCAAAAGTGTCAGACTGTACGAAAGAATTGAGAAAACGGCATTCTGGTTTTCATATATATGTAGAGAAGGCATCTAACTAAAAGTTATATTTTGTTTTTTAAGAAATCATTTTTTTGTTTGAAACTCTTAAATAACGATATTTATTACAAAATGAAAGTAAAGCATAAATAACAATATTTTGTAATAATTTATCAGATAAGTAGTTTAACATAGCGAGCTAACGTATTCGTATTTTATTAGCAAGTGGTTGTAAAACATTATTATTGGCGACTGTTGAGTGTTAATTAATAACATATTCTTGAAAATTGTTTATTATTGATTTATACTACTGATTATAACTTAATTATGAGCGCCGCTCAGACATTATAATGGTTAGGTAAACCTACTGCGATAACCCAAAGGCCTGGGTTCGAATCCTGGAAAAGACATGGATATTTGTAAATGTAGAGTGTCTTTGCGGCATCGGGGCAGTTTAAATACATAGCAAGCCGAAACACGTCTCGAGAGGTTGAAGGTAGGTTAAGACTGTCGGAACCATTCCCTCGGGGTGCTCTCCATTAAAATTTGGGGCGGAATTGAACGAAGTTGTACCGACACCTGCATGGTATTCAAGGCTCTAGCCAGTGACATGTGCAATCTTGCTCTTCATCGTGGGAGCTAAATTTCGTGAACTTGTTCTGATGTTACTGTCAGACAAGTGAGATAATTAGGTTTTCGTTTTCTCAGAATTTATGAGTAATAATTGCCTTACATATATATACATTAATTGATTTTATTTGACATATTTGATTACGGCAAAGCACTCGAGGGCTAACTGCCTAAGGGGAGTGATGCCTTCGGGTTGGACTTTCTAATGCCTATGCTGTCAACCCGTTCCCTAGGATTTGAACCCCGGACCGAGCTACCAGTGTTCAGCGACTCTACCGCTCAGCCGCTGGGGGGCCCACATATATGAAAGCAGTTATCTCTAACGCAGAACGCTTATGAAAGAAAGACCGTATTTTCTCCCTCTGCGTAAATTTTATCCGTAGCATTTTAGCGCAAGGTTCTGAAAACTTAAATATTCAAGTAACAATTTTCAATGTCTTAAAGGCGCTCAGAAATCTAGCTCCTTTAAATTTACAATGAATTCATTCACATAGTTTTTTTTTTATACATATTCATTCACATGCGGTTTTCATCTCAATAACTGATTTTCTCATTACATTTGTGTACATTGGTTCTGAATGATGAAGCAATAATGATGAACAGCTTAAAAGAATGAGGATATCTTACGCTTTTGATGGTTCTGAAGATTACTGCATGTGAGAAGACAGACAAATCGGTGACGAAGATGATAACGGCGGCGATGTGTCGACGAGCTACTAGCCATAGCAAAGGACACAAACAGCAATTAAAATGATTTGAGGCTTAGTAGCGGTGGAACACAATATAGGAGAGATAAAGTCAAGACACAGGGAAGAAAAAGAAATACAGATATCTTGTTGAGTACTGTAATGATAATATTACTATATATTTTTCTGGAATATAAATTTCGTCTAAAGAATTAATATTGTGATAGTTTAACAATAGTTTATCCATGAATACATTTCATTCATTATGTTTTTGCTGTACTTGCTTTCTTCGGAAATTAAATTGCTTAATTTTCCCATCTCGTTTTTCCGACAGAAAAATTCATAAAAAAAGAGAGAAATACAGTAATAAATACAGTACGCGAGTAAATGCGTTAAGCGAGTAAATACGATACAACAATATACAAGCATTTTACATATTGAACCAATAATGTAAGCAATATAATAGCTTGAAATCTGATTCCATTTTACTTCTAAAATAAATAGAGGGTTTTAAAATATTATGACTAATTAAAATGATGCTAAACTACTTTAGTAACTACTAAGTCTGTAAATTTCCTATTAGTGCATCAGCTACAATTAAATTGAAAATTATCCAATTACACGGTATATGGTTCCAGGAAAATGGTTTGTTAATGAACAGAATGATGTCTTACAAGAGCTCTTTAAAACTGCTAATAATTGCTGCTTAAAAAAGATACTGTTAAGCAATAGCACGTTAATAAACAACGGCATTTAAATGTTAAGTCTTTTCGTTCCTGAATAATTTCGAAATAAATATGTCATTTTTAACACTTCAGATCGCTAGGATATAAAATATTTGCCATTATTAATAATTTATGATCTAAGAGCGGAACGTTATCTGTAATTTTTGTCGTTATTTGCTCAGGTTACAGTTTTTATTTTATGCGTAAAAGATAATAGCAATTTCGAAGTATTTTTCACTAGACGATGGATGCACAGTAAGTAGCGTCACAAATATTTCAGATAAATTAGTTTTGAAATAAAGGGTGGGATTGTTCAGTGTATGCTTGTATTTAATGTGAGGGCATAAAGGTGACAGATTATGAGTTATTCGTGTATAAGTATACATATTGTTATTATAAAACGGAAGTGATTTTTTGTAGTAATATTTATTACAATTGGAAACCTGAAAAATATGATTCGTTAGAAAACCCAGGTATATTACATAATAGTATTTCCTCAAAGAACTGTTTAGCAAGATTTTTATTTTTTATACTGGTGAAGAGTAAGTACTGATAAATGTATTCCTAAATAAAAATTTGCTTTTCTGCACAGCATTTTGGTCTTGAAGTTTTTTTTTTTTTTTTTTTTTTTTTTTTTTTTAATAAGCCAACCCATTTTTTTTTATTGATCTTCGAACGAGAGCACAAACAGAAAAGCCCTCTCTCTTATAATACCAGTCATATTTATACTATATCATCAATATATCTAACATAAGTTTCCTTTTATTATTTTCATGTTATTTTTTTTTCAACAGTTTTATTTTACTGTAACAAAAGAAAATTTTTCCTACTTTAGGTTTAGTTACACGTCCACATACTAACGCTAAAGTTTTCGATTTTTAACATTAACGTTTTTTGATCCAGACTTATTTATTTGAGAGTGTTAATTTTTTGTTTATTTTGTTTTTGTTAAAGTTCGAACAAACTTAATTTAAATTCCAAAAATATTCATAAATGCTTGCAAATTAAAACTACTTTTAATTTCACAATAAATGTTGTTTCTCATGCAGAATAAACTGGATGAGACATAATCTTTGATCCAGAGAAAAAAATGAATTTGACGGTTTAGAATGACTATTATGTTTGACTAAAATAAGCTTTGAATCCATTTTGACATTTCAGTTACTTCAAATGTGCGTTATACTTGAATATTATATTAAACGCAATATTTTTTTATATTAAAATGTTTGAATTCAGTTTGCCATTTTTTCATTCACAATTAAACGTGTCTTCAAAATATATGTAATTTGTATCACGTGAAATATTTCGTTATTTATAATAAAGAAAAACAATGGGGAACAGTTCAAAAAGGAGTTCAAACTTTTGGCCATCATTCTATCGATGGTTAACTTTTGAACACTAAAAATCAAATTATGTAATTGTTAGTGTATTTGTATCACCATTACATATGTGTTTATATAAATGTTATTTCCATAAACATGAAGTCAAAAATTAATATTTATTCTAAATTTTCCCTTTATGTCATTTAAAAATATACATTGATTCAGAACGTTTTTCAAGGATTTATCGAAAATAGTTTATTAATTTTCTGCTTAAAATAGTTCATAGAATAACATAAAATTAATTAATTTGAAATATAACTTAAGAGGACAAGGGACTTAAAAAAATTCTAATTTTTTTGTTTAAGATATTTTGTAATTATGTGTAATTACGCATATATTTACATAAATATATAATTTTATAATTACAGAACTACTACTTTAAAAATGGAAATAATGACGTATTTTTTTTTTTTTTTTTTTTTTTTTTTTTTTTTTTTTTTTTTTACATTTTATACTTATATTCAAAAACTCCATCTCTCATTATCTTTAATCAGAAATCTGCAGAATTGTTTGCACAATCGGTGCTTAGATTTTAAAATAGGATAAAATATCACTGAAAAATTTAATTTTCGCTGAATTTTACAATTTTTTATTTTTATTTCTAATTTCTGTCATGAAAAGCCTGGCAGTTCCTGGAAACATTTATCAGTACTAAAATGCGCGCACAGTTCTGGTATGAGTATCATTAGAATCATATAAATCATATATACGAGTATAAAAGCAAGTAAAAAACACGCAAGCGACCTTATGAGAATTTTAAACGAGTTTATCAAAACTAAAATCAATCCACAATTTTTTTATGTATAGTACGCTTTTATTGCGAAAACAATCCAATAAAGTTTAAAATGCAAATGATAAATTTATAACCCAGAAGTTTTCAATTTGTAAAAATGAATATAAAGAATTACTTTTAATTCCGTTCTTGAAAAACAACATGCAAATGCTTTCAACTAACATATATAATTACTGCATTTATTAGCTCTTTCTTAATTCAGTTTCTGTTCAACGTGTTTCAATAGAATCACTTTTACTACTTTCAGTAAAATCAGGTTTATATATTACGTTCTGTGAACAAACACAACGTACATAATATTACTTTCCATTTTGAATTATTGGACGAAACGTCTTATAATTCCTGTTAAACTTATCAGTACTAAAATGCATTCACAGTTTTCTTATGAACAGTATCAGAATCTTATTTCATATGAAAGCAATTCGATAAAAATTAAAAGCAAGGATATTTTAAATACCGAACATTTTTAAGAGTCATAAGCTCATGAAATCTGAATATAAAAACTTTATCCTAATTATCTACTTAAAATAAACTTATAGATGCTTTTCTATTGTAATATAGCATTACATCATTCACTAGCACTATCTCAGTTACGTTTAAATTAAGTTAGTTTCAACAAAATCAGTTTTATATGCCATGTCATATTCTGTCAACATACTGTCAAAGAATAACCGACCAATAATTTCTGGCCAAAGCTTTCGTTCGAACTTGAGAAAAAAAAAAAAGCTTTAACTAACTTGAAACATGGAAGGAATTTACGAAAATTAAAGCAAAATTACAGGCATTTAACTATAATAATACTATAATAATGTAACTATGTTAAATAGCATAAAAAACTACAATATTCAAAGGGCTGTTATAAAATGAAAATCCGAATTTTCTTTCAATAAAACAAAATTATCTTTTGTCTGTATATTTAGTTGCGGTATTTCCTTCTAATTTTAACAATTTTTAAATTCTTATTAAAATTTCGTTGAATACTGAATAGTATCTGTATTGAAATATATAACAGAAATATTGCCAAAAAAACTTTGCAAACTTCTTGAAATTTCTCATGAAGGAGTACCTTAAATGTAATCAAATTTTGCATTTTCAGCAGATTTCACGAATTTTTAACTATTTATGTTCCTGTGTGCTTAACGAATTAGTTAATAACCATTCCTTCCATTACGAATATTTCCACAAGAGCTTACATTTACTGAGAAAAAAGTAACTTTCCACTCTCTCAAAACTGTCATTCTCACTTGCGAATTTCCAGAAAGATGGAGTTAGAATTCTGCCTTGTTATTGAAACATGCAAAGAAATATTTCAGGTCGCAGACGGCATTTTTCATACAACTCTTGCTACTTGGTTTCGAGTTTATTATTAAATATTTGAATATATTTAACCTGATTTTGTGAAGCGGTATCAATTTCAGAAACGCAGCTGTTTCAGCAATGTGCGCTTGTTCTCCTAATTCGGGCTTCCTTCGAGAACCACAAGATTCTACACTTTTCAGTCACATTCTTCTGATGAAGAGTAAATTTCGTAATGATAATACGCTCATGGGATATCTTTTTTATTATATGTAGCACTCAAACTTGAATTCGCTAGGATATAATTTTAACGAACTGCTGCGAAGATACTATCAAAATGTTCTTTTAAAATCCGCTCATAATAAACTTAAAATGTATTTCTCCTATCTTCTTAGCATGCCTTCGTGGTGGTGTAGTGGTCAGCACACTCGACGCATATTCGAGAGGTCCGTGGTTCGAATTCCGGCGATTCTAATAATTTGGAGGCATGGAAAATGAAAAAAAAAAAAAAAAAAAATTCTTCTTTTTCTGATATTACAATCTTGGATCTCTCACTCGCTAGCTAGATGCACTACCACTTATACCATTAAAGTATGCACGAAAGAATGCAATAATTCTTCATATTATTATCTTACGAAGCAAAGAATTGGGCCCGAGGTTAAGCCGATCAAAATCCAGAGAGTGACAAATTCTTTTCCCCACCTTTCACCTGTAGCTATTACTAAATATTTCGGATCATAAGCATTACAAATCAACAATGATATATCCGGAATTTAAATAGCAGTTCTACTATTAATCTTCTGGTAGCTTAGAGTGTGCTAGCAACTTACAGGTAGAATTTTGTGGGGCACCAGACTTTCAGCATCGGTCCTACAATTATAATTTCACAGCACTGACTGTGCATCCCTGCATCCCTGCACCAGTTTTGATGGAGAACACCCCTGGTATGCTGGTTTTATATTCTTCTGCACTTTATTGCAGCTCTTAACACAATGGATTCATTTGCATGTTCCTGTAATATTGAGTATATATTTATTATTGTATGTCACGTACATCAGTTTCCCCTTATAGATATTTAGAATTCTAACATATGTCTTAAACTATCAATAAATGCTACCAGAATGGACCTTCAATGTTTACGTTTCATTCCTAACTGGTAAGTAAGGTAGCATCAGTTTCCTGTGAACCGGATCTTTTGTAAAAATGAGTATCATTTGTAGAGTCATTAGGTTTTTTTAAAGCAGGAGACTTGAAAAATTCGCCGGACTAGAACCTGGACCTCTCGGATACTCGCCCAATGTGCTACTGTTATACTACGAAGGCATGCTGGAAGGAAGGAGAAAATAACAAATATACTCAACCTTTTAAAGGGTGATTGGGGGATTAGGGGACCCATTTACCAAATCGTGGTGTGAAGAATTACCGTGAACCCCCTTTTAGTTCGGGAGCCAATGTAGAGTTCGGGAGCCAATGGAGACTTCAAAAATACGTAGTGCCCTCGCCAGTACTCGAACTTGGACTTCTCGAATAGACGTCCACGGAGTCACCGTTACACTACGAAGGCGCACCTGATGGAGGTAGAAAATGCGTTATATATTTAATAATAATTACGTAGTTCGCTTCTGCACAAGAAGACGTTAGAACACTAATAATCATATAATTACAAGTATATACGTTTTTCTGAAGTATTGGTTCCTATCAAATTTGATTCAGTTTTATATCATAATAATATTTCGAATATATGTGCTTACATATGTTTCATGCATTTATATGTTATTATGTTATTTTCGCATTTTCATATGTAACCCATAGTATTACTTTACCACGTGCTTTTTGTAGTATCGTATTGATTTATTAAGTTACATGATTTTACTTATATTTTGCGATGAGGTTTATAGAAACATTAATTACAGATAACTAACGGAAATAGGCATCTGCGCATAATTTATCTTGCAACATAACTTTTGTACTACATAATTCAAAGCTTGGGGATCATTTGTATATTCCTAGATTATTATCACTATTATTGTTTTATCCATTTCTCGACAGTTATTAGATTTCCTGCTGGGATGCTATGCATTCCATTTGGTGCAACTTCGTGGGCGGAAATCATTTCAGTGGCATATTCACTTACCCCGGGATGCAACAAGAATCTCTTTAAATAGTCAAGCAAAATGAAAAATAAAGCAAAACATTGATTTTACTATGTAGTAAAAGAAGTGCTTATAACCACGAAAAACCGTTAAAATAATCCCAAGATATTAAAAAAGCAAAGTATAACTTCCTCTTCTATTCGGCGAATACCGGACTGGATACAATTTCATAGAGGTCAATGACTAAAATCATTGAACAGTATGTTCAATAAAGCAGTATTCTACAGTAGATTAAAATACAAAAACTCTCTGATCTGAACTCAATTTCAATTTAGTTTCTTTATTTATCTTACTATGGAAAAACAAAAACAACTACCTGCATATCCCGAAAACATTCTTTCTAAGTTTATCAATCCATATTCTATAACATAATATAGACATCTAAACGCGTACAAATAAAATAATTGGCCATGAGTTGAAGATTAAATAAAATGAACAAAATAAAAAGTATCAAATTGTTAAAGAAACTAATAATAAGAAGTGTGTAGTAAAATTCAAGACTTTCGAAGATTAAATAGACCCTTCCTCTTTCGTCGCAGAAATGAATATAGCGAAGAAAAGAAGTACACTGCGCCAAAGAAAAACATAGGACAATTCTATAAATGAAAAATCTGATGTGTACACCACATGACTTCCTTGTACGGAACATTAAATTATACGCATTTTTTCTTGCATTTCATTTACATTTATTGTATTGAATTAAATCTACTTCGCCGACAGCGCATAAACCGCAATAGAATAAATGCATTCTTTAAAATTCAAACTAGTATTTGTTTACTATAACGACACTCTGGCGCTAGATTCACTTAACAGTATTATGTTTCGTTCATATTATAACTCATAATGCACACAATTTATATCATTTAAAGAATAGAATTATCTAATCGTTGCCACATGTTCTATTCAAATACCATAATAAATATAAAGCAAGAATGATGAATAAAAGAAATTAAGCAAATTAAAACAAAAAAGAAACATTTTTTCACAGACGATTGAGTTATTCTTATTCAATTAATTCAGTTCTCACTTCGTGAGAAGGCAAAAGTACGTAAAAACTCAAAATATCTATATTAAAATTACGAAGTAAATCTCAAACACTTATTTCCTCGAAAAAATTCCAGAAAGGATTAAGCATGATTCAATTGGCAATAATAAATGAAGGCGTTATATTTGTTGTTGCGAAGCTAAGTTTCTCTAGATTGACAACAAATCCACTAGTCTGCTGTTTCAAATGTAAACAATTAATGGCCGCCATAAAAAAGGCTTAGCGGCACTTAAACAACTTTAAAATTGTTGATAATTCTAAAACTATTGCATACAGATTTACTAAAGATATACAAACTTTAACCGGAAGATAAAAACAACATAATTCAATCATTTTTAAATCAAAAAATGTACAATTTACAAACATATAAGAGTAAAGCAACTGAGATCACTGATCCGGGTAACATAGTGGATATATATATATAAATATATTTAGATACATTTGGTGATTGCAACCAAAATACGAGGTGCACATCTACATGTTATAGCAGTCCTGTATACAAAATTTCAACGTTCTGAGGCTACTCGTTTTTGAGTTATGCGAGATACTTACGCACGTACGTACATACGTTCGTACAGACGCCACGAAAAATTCTGTTCAGAATTAATTTTAAAGCAGTTTTATAATTTTTTTGGAGGAAACGAGTCTTATTCTGTCCTTATGTACATATAGCACGCAAAAACATCGTTAAAGTGCATTCGATAGCGGTCAAAATGAATTTCGTTGAAATATGCTGCCTGAAACTTTTCGCGATTACCATACTTCCTTTTTACTTCGTACAAGGAAGTAAAAATGGGGCAAGTTTTGTAAAAATCGGTCGATAAGTTTTTAAAACATTAGCCTTCAAAATTTTAGCTCCTCAGTGCTAGTTGAATTTGATATATATTTATTAATATCTCTTTTTTTATTAAACTTACTGAATTCCTTCTTTCAGAATTCGAAATTTAGACCTAATCCAAATATAATTAGCATAATGTTTATGTCTTATTTTAAAAATTTATATTTTTAAATATTTTCTATAAATTTTTCGAAAACAGTTTTGTATTATAACCTATAAAATTTTTAACATCATCTTAATTTAGATGTATTTCTAGGCACGCTTGCAAAAAATTAAGTGTTTCTTATTCAAAATTTTCTAAAGTATACATGAATTTACATATTGGCGCGTTTTGAAATTTGGCATCATTTTTTGTGCGATAATAACGCCAAATAAAAATGTGTAAACAAATTAAATTTTGCTACACATTTTGTTATTAGTCCAAAGGGACTTTGTTCCTGAAAGACTATTGTTTTCGTTTTGCGATTTTGCGTTGAAAACTTTACAAAACTGTATCACTTTTGAAATCGTTGTCATAAAATACTATCGCCCTGTATAATACTCGAAGAAATTAAATAATGAAGAATCTGCGTAAATGTATGTTTCTCGCATCGTGATAAAACAACGGTACCTAGAGCCATTAAGTTTTGAATAACGTATATCTCCACCAAATATGGGAATCTGGAAGCCTAAATTTGGAATTTGTTTTATTATCCATTTCATATTTTGTAAAGTTTTAACGAATTTTTTATTAACAAACTCAACGATTTGAAAGCGAGCAATGGCAAAATTCTACGGGAAAAAATCCTTTTTATCTCCAGCGAGCGGAACTGTGTATCGGAAATTCTAAAGATAGGCTCATTTTAAAATTATTTTACGACATTGCTGTTGAACTGAATTTTATGTTTTAAGTGCAAAGAACATGATAAAAGGTAACACACAAAACGTTAAAAAATGCCCGTTTGGACGTAATTTAAAGTCTGAAACCTTTCAGAGTTTTGAAAGTTTGAACGATGATTATTTTCCGCTCGTCTACAATGACAAAAAGGAAAGGAAAATGGGTTACTATAAATTAAAAAGTTCGCCAAGTAAACTATTCTTGGCGCAAACTGAAAAAAATGCCCCAAGATAAATTTTTGAATTCATCTGCAAATTTCGGACTAAATCTTATAAAATTTAATATTTAGGCAAAAACTGAATCGTAGAATAGAAATATGGAAAAGAATCGGGATGCCATTTCAGAAAACGTCCAATTTTTGTGTCAAAATACCTATGTTAGAGTAACGCTATATACAAATCTAATATATATCCTAAGTTGCGCTTTCGAGACATGGAAAACGCAGTTTGAATTTCGTCCATCGGCCCCGTAGAACGAGAGATATAGATTTGTCCCTTTTGATTTTTTCGCTCTATACATGTCTACGAGAAGAAACAGAGCATGTTTCGAAGAAATTCTAGCTAAATGACAGAAAACAGAGCTAGTGCCGCCATCTGTTGACTGAAAAAATGAAAGAAAAAGCAATTAAAATTTTTTAAATACTGACAATAAAAAAAAAAATATATAATCGGGATTCTTTACTGTAAGAAAACATGGTAATTACGTAGCTATGCGATCTGCCACTTTTAGATAATTATTTATTTTTTAGAGGGTGATATTAAAATTGGTTTTTGTTTTGATGTGTTCCATTTCTCACCATTGTTCTCACGTTCGAATTTAAAAATACCATTTTAGTGGGAGATAAATATCAAGCTAAAAAACGGTAGATCGATAATCCTTGCTGAAAAGATTATATTACACTTTCAAAACTGAAATTCTTAATTGAAGAAAAATATTTTATTTAAGCTGCGACAGTTTGTTCATGCAAATTTACGTTCTTCCATTTCATATTACTTAAATATTTTGTTTATCAGCTTTTTGTCACGCTTAAACATAAAAATTGCGGGGATGTTTCCATAACCGGCACTTGGCGAAATTGCGGATTTGTTTACATCGGAAGTGAGCGTACGTGCGCCAGAATATGGTAACCCTGATAATTGTTGCAACCCACACAGGGAATTTTCCTGAAGGAGGAAAAGGGAAATTTTCTGTTTACTTTTCGAACATTACGGTAAGAGAAAATAAAGTTTGAAAGTCGCAAATCATTATTATTTCATATTTTCGCAAAACGTTTATGGGGTTTATTTTTCGAACATTACGGTAAAAGAAAATAAAGTTTTTTATATTTTCGCAACGAACATTACGGATTATTACGGTAAAAGAAAATAAAGTTTTTTATATTTTCGCAAAACGTTTATGGGGTTTGGGGAGTTAAAAAATGCAGCAAATTATTATTATTAACATAACAAAATGTTCCTTTTTTAGGTATTATATATGTTATAAATAATGCTATTGCCATGAAGACAAACTGGGCAAAGTTAAAATGATACCAACAACAACAGCATTTAATTTATTATAGCTTTTTTCTTACTTTTACTAGAATTCTAATGATAAAATGATTAGTGCATTTAAATACATAATTAATGAAAATATTAAAATAGATATGGAGATGCATTAAATATGATTTGGACTAATTTAATTATGTATTCTTACATATATAGCTATGCACATTTAATTTTTCTCAATAAAAATAATTAAGCTATCCTTATTATTTTTATATGTCTATACATTTTTTAACTCTGCACATAGCTACTTAGAAAGAAAGATATATGGGTAGGATATAAGAAGATAAAAATTATTAATCTTCCCTTCAAAGTCAAATGGATATAGCTGTAGTATATGATTTCAAAAAAAGTATATCATTAGAATATTAAGCTGAAAATATAAGTCTGAAAGAAAGAGATTTTTCTTAAATTCAAACTGTGCACAAAACATTTCAGATGCATTCAAACTCTGAACTGGAACATGTTAATTTACTGTTGTGGAACTAATATGAAAACAATATTGTTGACAGTATAGTAGTGTACCACCAAAGAATTTATGCTGGGAGAAGAAGCAAAGCTTCGATGACACCACAAAGCCAAATGATAACTGGCTTAATTTTTACTCTTTTTATGCATAAAATGTCATAGTTGTTAGTATCTCATTAAAATGTATTTTCTAATAATATAATGATTTGCAAATGATGGAAATTTACTTGTCATTAAAACATTTTGTTCTAAACATGCTTCAGCTTATCAAAGAAGTTAAAGCTATTCCAACCTATTCCCCATATTAAAGTTTTTTTGATTAAATCAGGTTCATGTCTAATGCATCAAAAATATAAATAAACTTTCTTTAGTATTTGTCAAACATCAATTCTCATGGCCTTAAATTGGATGCAAGATTTATTTCACAAAGTTATGTTTTCACTTATGGGGCAAAACTTTTAAATTTGTTATTTGAATCTGTTACATTAGTCTTTATTTTAAAGAATATATTGTATGTCATATGGCCATGAAGGCAACCTGGTTAAAGTAGAAATAAAATCAAACTTTCTAATTAATGTGATTTGAAGCCATTGTGTTATACTTCGAGGAATATGTTATATGGTAAATATGTGTGCTCATGTTTTTCCTGGAAAGGGCATAACATTTTTTTACAGAAATAAGTTACCAACCTAAATCTATTGTCATGGCAATTAAATTTTTCTGAAAGAGCAGGATTATTTATAAGCCAAGTGCTAAACCTTTGTATTGTTACCCTGATCATGAAATTTTAAATGGTGATTTAATTTCTTTTTTCAGGTTGAACTGCCCTTCAATGAAAGCTTTTGCTCGATGTGTGGCCTGTAATAGCAATAAATGGGACTGAAATGGATTTTGTGAACTGAAATCTGTTAGGCTTTCCAAAATCCAGAAAGGTAAAGTTTAACTTTTTATTTAAGCCTAATGTTCTTAAAATATATTAGAATATCCATAGGTGACATTTGATTATTGTTTAATAAAGACACCATAACAAAATAAGCTGATTGAATCACCAAATTTGTAACTTGTAACTTTTAAATATATCCAGACTGTCTGCTTTAATAAGGAAGTAACATACAGTGCATATATAGTAGTGTTTTGATTTTCATTTATCATTTTATTCTGTTTTAAGTATGAGTTCAGCAATGCTCCAACATAAGGTATTCCAATTTATATGAGCTTTAAGTCGTACAGCTCCTTATTTTATTTTGCATATTTATACTTGTTGTTTTGAAATTGTCAATAATTCATAAAATGCTGATGAACAAAACATTACTATGCCTATATATAAGAATTAGCTTTAATGAAATAAGAAGCATCAAAGTATATGCTAATTGCCATAAAACTCCATACCCTTCTTCAAAACAGTACTTCAGTTATAACTGTGTTAACAGACGATGCAGTTGTTCAACATTTTTATACACTGTGCTGTTACTTTCATACTTTGGTTCAGGAAAGTAAATGGGATTTGATATTCTATATTTCTTCTTTTTTCCCCACATTATAATTATGAATCGAGTTATCAGAAAAGAATAATTAATTTTATGAAACCATTAGCATCAGAATAACTCCATTTTTTGCACATGTACTTTTTGTTTCCAATGGTGGATGCTTGCCTATGCCGGCATTGGCCACTCCTAAAATCAGATATGGTGATCTATTATGGAGGCACCTAATAGGCAGGCCACCTTTGCCTCCTATGTAGGGACAGATAATTTACATCCATGCCTTGTTCGTTATTCGAACCCGGGTCCCTCAGTATTGTACTCAGGCTTCCCTAATCACTATACCATCCGGGCAGCTACGACTTTATTTTAATATGTATTGATATGTAATATGAAAAATACATTTTTATTAAGTATTTTTTTAAAACAAGTGCTTTTTAGTCATTGGTTCTATTTAACTAGAATTCACATGTATTGTTTTATATGCAAAATAAATACGACCCAGACTGATTGGAATCTGACTTCAGAGCTTTCGCTCGTCGCATCTGTCACATAGCTTCAGAGCTATAACTGTGTTATATTTAATTTTTAGTACTTAAATATTAATTTGTTAAAGTTAAAAAGTAATAAAGCTGAAGAATGTCGATGTGATATATTTCTTAACAATAATGTGCAGTAGTCCCTCTTTAAAAATGGTTTTGATTATCTGCAGACAATAAAAATTGAGAAAGTTATGAAAATTAGATAATTTTGTTGAATTCAAATTGGCCAAATGATAAAGATATACAGTCAAAAGTCGTTAATTCGGACACCCATAATCCGGAATGATCTATAATACGGACCTCAAAGCTACAAACTTTCTGCGCATGCGTTGCGTTCACGCATGCGCACAGGTGTTTAAGAGTGCGCGTAAGACCTTTACGGCTGCGAATATGTTTGTGCACATGCGCGTTTAATGCGTAACGGAGGTATAAGCTAAGCTAAAATTATCTGATTCAGTTAACGTTGCACATTGCGTTGCTCCTTAATCTTTGAATTGGATCCTGCTTATTATTTTTTGCAGACTTTTAGAACAATTTCATAAAAGTAAGCTTCAACTTTCGATTATGTCAAATAGAATTTCCGATATATATTTACTAATATGTAATTTATATCTACAAAGCGAAAGTATGTTCTGAAATTCGAAATCTGTTTATCAATTTCACGCCGCGGATTGGAAGTTGATCTGTCAGCACTATCCTTATCTTCAGGGCAGATGTTTTTATTTTATTTGGCTTATAATTCCTTACTAAGTATAGTATTTCATGTCTATGTACTCCGTCTTTGATATGATTTAAATCAAGTTCCTCGTCATTATAATTCGCTTTCGATAGTGAAGAAAGTGACCCAGAGGTTATTGAAAACGAAAACATTTCCATTGACAAATTAGTCGGTATTCTCAACACAGCAATTATAGGACTTGAACGGCGGAACTTTGTAACTAAACGAGAAATTATGTCTGTTTAATAGAATTAAAGAGAAAGTGTTATCACATGAAACGAAGCAACTTACATTGAAATAAATGTTTAATAAAGTAAACAAATAAATATTAAGCTTTTTCTTTTTGTAAATTTTAATACCCTTTAGATCATAATTGTTCTTTATTTCATAAATTATGGTTTCATATTTTTAATTTTGTAATTTCTGCATGCCATCTTACCAGATTTAAACTGATGATCTATAATCCGGAAAAATCGATAATCCGGAATCGCCGAAGTCCCGACGAGTCCGGATTAACGACTTTTCACTGTACTTGCATATAAATCACTTCTGCATATGATTGAAGCTTTACAATATGTGCTTGTTAACTTCAGTTGTCTATAGTATTATTATTATGACAGTTTAACATTTGATATTTGCAGCGCATTACCTCAGATTAGAACTATAGGATAAAATGTAGTTGAAAACTTTGGGAGGTTATAAATGAAATAAACGCAGAAGAAATTAACTCAAGCCATTACTATTGTGAATGAATCACAGAGCAGTTGGAAAATTTATTATAATTCAGAATTAATGTTTAGTACTGGCAAAGAGAAAGTGAATAGTTTTCACAATAGAAATATTAACTTAAATAAAAAGAACAAAACTATAAATTTTCCCTCATTAATTATTAATATTTTTATTATGTTTCATTATTAAACATGTTTATTTCTTGTGTATCCTGCCAAATAGACTGGCTGCATGGAAGTTTTCATAATTTTCTCTATGTGTGACATGAATTTATGCATCCAAAATGCTAACCTTTGTATGCAACACTCACTCATTTCTAATGCTTTAAAGTCCCAATACTCGTTTAATTTAGCATTTGCAGTATCAGCGTTGTTACACTATGAGTATTACTAATATTTTAATTCAGTGCTGCTTTCTAATTACTTTCACATTTATTTTATTCAATAAATAAATTAACTAAAATATAAAATTTATTGTGAATCGATTTTGTAATTATTTATGTTTATAATTTTTATCCCTTCCAGCTGATTAGGTGTGCAGAAGCAGCAGACTTGTAAATGTGAAGGAGCTATTTGCTTAGTTATGCAGTAGAATTCACCACCTTGCGGCAAGCTTCATTAAAGCTGTGAACAGCCAAGCTAACCATCTTCAGGGCAAGTAGCTGCATCAAACAAACCCAGTGACATTCCAAAGAGGAATGTCAGTCAAAATAAAAACTTAATACCTAAATCTCGGAAAATCAGACAATTAAGCCACAAATCTTGTGACCAATTTTTCAGTTGCTGTGCTTAGTGCGATAAAGTTATATGGCAATAAACTGAAAAGCTATGGCAGGTATTCTATTGTACCCTTTAATGAAATCAATTTAAAGCAAGCTTATCATATGATAAGCAAAATGATTGTATCATTGGATGGTAATGATTGCATTGCTGGGTATGCAGGCTATGGTTCTACAATGAGCCAAATGTAATATCTCAGTATGCTGTGACTATTAAAATTATAAATTATGTATTATTACTTCATATTGGTCATTATGTTCCAAAATAAATGCTCTTTTTATATAGAACTATATAAATGTAGAAAATCTGAGAAGTTAATTTTATATGGAAAGCCTTCGTGCAAAATTAATAGCATCTTGTTAATTTCATATATGTTTTGTGAAAGTAATTGCTGCTGAATCTAGAATTAATGCATTATCTGAGATTTGAGACAAAATTTGTCAAATTAGAAGATAGTGAAATAGATAAATAGGAAATGAAACATGAAATTTATATATTTAATATTGAAATAAATATCTCAGTAAAGTGGCTGTATGTAAAGTATAATGATGCAATTTTTATAATTTTTTACTAAAATGCTAAAATTATGTGCTATGAAAATTTTATTTTCATTAATATTTATAATTTTTTCCTCGCAAATTTTTATCCAAGGTGTATATGTTTCAGCTATTTTAGATTTTTCTGTTTTAATGTTAAAAATATCTTCTTTATCAGCATTACATTAAAATCCATCTCATAATCATTTGAAAATGAAGGAAATTTCATTCTTTTCAATAGTTTAAGAATATTTTCATAAAACATAATTATAGAAAAAATGAACTGATACATTTTTAGTTATATATATGTAAAGAAAATTTTTTAGAAGGATCCTTTTTTCCATACCAGAAACATTTCATGAGCTGTAATATGTAATATTAGTTGGCCTAATATGTAAAAGGAATGTTTAATCAAATTATTTTTATTATGCTTTTATAAATATCACTATAATTTTAAGAGTTATTTAATTTAAAAGTGAAAGAAAAAGCTACAGTTATTTCAAGACTCTTTAATAAAACAATTCTTTATTCTTGTATTCTCGTATGAAAATTTTCTGTATATTTAACATAAAATTGTATGCATGTAAATAAATTTTTTAATTTATTATTATCATTCTGTTAGCTTCAATTTTTACTCTCAATAAATTTGATACATATATTTAATATTCAGCTAAGTTTTATTAACCATGACTGATAAGCATTTTAAATTTCATCCTGTCAAAAAATTTAAAATTCCCTTTTTTTCTTGTAATTTTTTCATACACCTCTCATTTTCTGTTTAATTGTAAATATTGCATACTTATAATTTTATAAAGCATAACTTCCCTTCCCTGAAAAAGCACACAGATTCATTCTTAATTTAAAATTCAATTACAAGTCCAATGTGAAAATGAATTAGCCAATGGAACAAAATAACACATATGTCTTTAATAGAGGACAACATATCAATAATTCCCTTAGTTTCATTTATCCCATTAGCTTCTTTACCTATTAAAAAAATTCTGATCCCCCCCCCTCATGGGGGAATCAGAATTTCAGTGTAAAATCATAAATACCACTAATGCACACATTTACATATACACATTTGCTTCCCCTTAATGTAGTATAAGTAATGTTACTGTTCATTGAAAATGTTTATTTTTATTTTAACTTTGCCTGTATTATTCACTTTTCAAATAAGCACAAATTTCTATTCTGTTTTTTTGGTTATCAGTATTTATTTCAAGATTCACACATCTGCAATTTCCAGCTTCATTTATTAAAATATATTATGCATTTTACTCATTATTTACATTATTTATACATTATTACTGGTATTAATCTTATTATCTTTTATGGATTGTAAACTGACTCTGGATGAAGGAAATTTCCATTATTAAATATTTTCTATTAGCTTAAATAAAACATAAATACACACACGCAGAATGTTTGAAATAGGTTTTATGCTTAGTATATTGACTGATCTAAGGATGGAAAAGTTGTACAAATAGAACATGTAATTTTGTAAAATGATTACATTTGTCAAAGTAAGAAATAGGGCAAATATGCAAAATTCTATCTGCAGTGCAAGACTTAATTATCGATGCTCAGGATGGAAATCTCACTTGGTCACCCTATATCGGAATGATCACCATACAAAATGTCAACACAAATATAAAATTAACATTTATTTAATTAAAATTAAATATTTGAATTGATTTGAAAAGCAAGTCTTAAGATTAAGGGGAAAAATTACATTTAGAAAACAAATTTATATTTAAAAATGCTTATTAATCAGCTATTTTTGATGATTTAAAAAATATTGTTAACTTTTCTAAAAATAAAAAAGCTATAACTGTTTTTAGTGAATTTTGACTTACGAAAGTTTGTTTATAGTTTTGTCAAAAATTCATTAACATGTTTAGCTACCGTATGTTCAATGCAAAAAGACTGACAAGCCATTAAATCTTGGCACCTTGTTGATCGAAGATAGCTTTTAATCCACTTCAACTTCAAAAAGCTTCTCTAGCATGGAGCAACTGAAACATACACCGTCCCAAAGATATCTTTAGTGCCAATTATGAGTTAGGGATTGATTCTCCCAATACAGACCACATTTTTGCTTCATTTTTTTTAATATATACTTAAAAACTTAAGGTTCTTCGGAGGCCTCTCCTCTTAATCAGTGGCTTGGCTGTTCTGCTCCCCCTGGTACTCTTCTGCCTAGCCAGAATATGAAAAAGGTGCAATACCCTAGCCAAATTTTCCATTGCGGTAATAAAGGAGAAAATTCCTTGCATTCTCCCCCACTTCTAGGGCGACAAGGAAGGTAAGGATCAGTTGCTAAATCCTGATAGTGACATATTATAGGCTACCACATTTTACTTCAGGCGCCAATAGGCAGGGAAAATATACGTTGCCCTCGCCGAGTTTCGAACTCCTAACCTCATGATTTCTAGGCGGGCGGGCTTCCGATTATACCATTAAAGACCGCTTTAAAGAGGAAAAAATACCTATAACTCTTCCTATTAATAATGATTAGTTTTTCTCAGACTTCGTTTGGCTTATTAAATTACGGCAAAGCACTCGAGGGCTATCTGCATTAAGGGAGGGAGGCCTTCGTGGAGGACTTTTTAAGGGAAACTGGCTCGTATACACGTCACACATGGGGAAAACCACGAAAACACCCATGCAGCCAACCCGTTCGCGGGATTCGAACCTCGGACCGAACTACCAGTGTTCAGCGACGTTACCGCTCGGCCGCTGGTGGGCCCCTTGTTTTCCAGTTAATTAATTTAATGTGGCTTCATGTTTTATAGTTTTACTAGCTTTTACCCACGGCTTCGCTCGCGTTAATGTCCTTAAATAAGTTTCAACTTCGCGTGAATTTTAAAAATACACTCTGCGTAAAATTTCAGTAAATACTGCCCTTCTTCTATACCTATAGACCGCGGATATTTTGTATTTACGTGGAGTGTATCGCCATGAAATCTAGTAAAACTGCTACGTATATTTTCTTAATGACTGAAAAATTTTTGTGAAAGATGACCCGAAACCCGTAAATCCTGAAGGATTTCAAATAATAAAATTAAACAAGGAAAAATTTATAAATGTTACGCTTTCACGCCTTAATTACTTAACGGATCATCATGAAATTTTCAAGTAATATTTTTGATATATTAGCAGTGGCGTAGCTAGGGTGAGGCTATCTGTCTCTGGGCCCAGCATCCAAGGGGCGCCTTATTGATGCTACGAAATTTTTGAATGAAATGTTTTCCATTTTTGGCACATAGAATGGGGCGCAAATGCTTCAGTTGTCCCCAGGCGCTGGAAACTCTAGCTATGCCCCTGTATATTAGAAAAGGTTATAAATAAAATGTTTATTAAATATTTATTGTCTATAAAATGTTTGCGTGGCTTAAACCACGCAAACATTTTATAGACAAGCCAAGCACCTGTGCGCGCAGACAAACTTTTATATCGTTTAACATTTAATGTTTATACAACGGCAATCATTTTAACTATAAAACTTATTGTATAGTTTAAGTTTCAACTGATAAGTTACATTATATAGCATATAACCTTTTCTCATCTTTCTTGAAAATTTCATGGTGATCGGTTAAGTAATTAAAAAGTGAAAGGGTAATAAACAAACGCACAAACAAACTCGCATTCGCATTTATAATATTAGTTAGGATTATATAATATTAAAAACAATTTTTTTTCGTTATGACATAATTACGAATAACCTTGCTTTGTTAAGTTCCCCCACTTTAAAGATAACCTCTCATATGCATCGCAAAATACAATTCATCTTTCAGTTATATATACAGGCTGACTCATCTTTAATAAAAATCTAACGAAATAAACCGTATTTATATGGAGCAACAAGGCCAGAAATGGAAAAACAGATAAATCTGTATTTAGTACCAGTGCTCCTGGTAGGCACTTGGAGAGCTTTCTGATTCCAACCACAGAGTATATACCGTTTTACGAATTCAGAGTTTGCAGACATTCACTTCGTGTATCAAACAGCTGACGGCAATGGAGGAGCCACTGTAAGAATGTATGGGAAAAGGTGCCCAACCACATGTGTATCATAATATTAATGTTTGCACATTTGCATCAGAACCTGTTTCAATGAACATGGTCTCTTCAGGGTAAGAATATAGAATGTCAAATGGCAAAGATCAACCGAAACACCTGGTATATAGGAGGATGGGTCGCATGTTATGGAAGCTGTGTATATGCTTATACCAAAATTAAAATGCACAAACATATATGCAATTGTGGCTCCAACAGGAGTATCTAGAATCAATGGATATTATGCAGCTCACCTTGCCTTTCTTTAATTTTATCTGCAATGTGCCCAGTTATTGCGATGATAATCTGCGATGTATGGTATTTTTTTGCGGTGGTTCTTAGAGACACCTTCATAATAGCACCCAGATATAATGGTGAATACAACTTTATAAAGATCGATCGCTGTTCGAAAAAATAAAATTCTTTGTAAGGGTGCCTTGGCATAAAGGCATGTGAACCTTACAAAAAATCAATCTGTAATTTTGAAAAATGAAACCTCTGTAAGGATACGGACAATTTAAGGCAGGTCTCTTTATGCGAATGGGGTTTTCATTTGCATTGCAGATTAATTAATTAATGATGCAGTGGATGGAATTAATTTTCGGCACTTTTGTGAAAAACAAGATCTTTCTACGGAAACGCTCGTCACACATTTCTCAAAGGGTACATTTATACAAAGTCCAGTGAAGTGAATTTGCATAAAGGTGCCGAAGATTTATTTGATCCTTCGCTTAATTAATTAGTCAGAAGAGGCGTAGCTAGGGTTTTCGGCGCCCGGGGACAACCGAAGATTTTGCGCCCCTTTCTCTGTGTCAAGAACGGAAAACATTTCATTCTAAAATTTCGTAACTTCAATTTCGCGCCCCCTGAATTCTGCGCCCGGGGATAGATTCTGCGCCCCACCCTAGCTATTCCACTGCTAGTCAGTAATGAAAACAAAAATTGAACTTACATAAGTATGCACTTTTATGAAGAGTGCTTTTCTGAAGTTAGAAAATGATACTCATCAGGGACGCTCGTCTTCAAGGCAGGCGCATTTCTAACAATTTCTTTAGGTAACAAGGATTATCAAACAACAACGATTTGCACAGGTGTGCAAGTATCTTTATGATGCAGGGCCGTTCCTAGTGAAGGTGGAGAGCGTAAAAGTAAGCGGGCTTCTAAAATCAGGGGCGGCCGGACTTCCGCGATACCTAAATATTTCAAATTCATTGTAAATACTTGTCATATTATGTCAGTACTTGTTATACAATGTGTCATATGTAAGTACTTAGTGAGTATGAAATATAAATTTTATTAATCATTGAGCATTTTGTTTTAAATTTGGGGGCGGCAATCTCGAATGTACTCGGGCATCTAATGGCCTAGGAACGGCCCAGTTATGATGTACTCCTTATCAAAATTTGGGGGCGGCAATCTCGAATGTACTCGGGCATCTAATGGCCTAGGAACGGCCCAGTTATGATGTACTCCTTATCAAACCATCTTGATTCAAGGCAAACTAGATATCTAGTTGGCTTGCTTGATTCTTTTAACAGAGCCCTTGTGATCTAGAATTTAGAAGCTGTATTTATAGATGATAAAGTCCAGTAAAGTGAATTTGCATAAAGGTGCCGAAGATTTATTTGATCCTTTGCTTAATTAATTAGTCAGTAATGAAAACAAAAATTGAACTTACATAAGGATGCACTTATGTAAGTTCAGTTTTCCTCCTTTCTTATAAAGAGGTCTTCTAGATCTCAGCGCAGACTGTGGATTCAGATGAACTCACTGCTACTCAGTCCCATGTTGCGTGACACCGCTTCGCCATTTTTAATATGTAAGTGGATGACTGTTTACTGAGCCTATACCTACTACTACCCAAGATGGGAGAGTAAGATTTTTGTAGGCGAGATTTCACATGATTTCTGAAGATAATCCCATGACTCTGAGCCACTGTTTATGATTCCAACCCGAGTGGCTCCAGCCCATTACGTCATTCATGCATGTGAGTATTAAGTGAAATTTTGTAAAGCAATGGGTTGGGGCATGATGAACCTCTGTCGAAGCTCCCATATTCACATGAATTATTTAGCACGAATTCCTTTCTGAGAAAGAAACAAAGCTAGATTTAGACTTGATAAGGCTCTAGGCTGTTTGAAATATAGGGCCCTTTATAAGTCTGTTATACTATATTTTAATTTTAGGGGGGCGAAGAAAGTGGGGGCCCTAAGCTATATATAATAGTAGCTTATATGTGTAGCTTATACGTAAATCCTGCACTGGAAAGACACTTGAGACCAATGTGCATTAAATGGCTGTTGTTTCTGATCTAGGGCTTGCTGGAATAACTGCAAAAGTAGCTACTATTAAGCTACGAAATTGAAGGTGCCTTTGTAAATATTTGGCAATCCATGTGGAGTTAATGACGGGGATGCATTACAGAAATTAGCTGAAATTTCAAACATTGTTTTTAAAACCCTATTATGCAGCTACAAGTTTTGTTAGCTGGTCTTCTTACGTTTATTCAATCGGGCCAAAGCTCTATTTATACTGTTATTAATGTTTGATAAGCCAGTAATAATATTTGATTCACTGTGATAATACAGATAAGTAAACTCGAATCATTCTAGCTAATAAATGAAGCTTTTAAAAAAGTTACATTTTCATTAAAAAAAAGTTTTTTTAATCTTGAATTTAATTTTTCTTTCCAAAAATGTAATTTAGAATTGTAAATAGGCAGACAGAAGAGCATCATGGATGATTAATAACTGCTCGGCGCTAAATTCTCAAATGTACATAAATAAGTATATTTAGTATAATTGTTTGCAGCGAAATAACCTATACCATTCTGTTTGAAATAATTTACTGTATTTTATTTTAATCAACTTAGAAAGCAGTATTATTAATTATACATTCTGAACTGTAAAAACAAGACCTTAAATATAATCAAATGTAGATTGTGAATAAACATAAGAGTAGGAATATAAGAAAAATTATACTATATAACAATTTTATATTTGTTTATTGGCAATAAATAGCAGTTCTAATTTCAATAATTCTATTCACAAGAACTTGCAGAACTTCTTAATAAATTTTGCCAAAATTATTAACTTAACGATCCGAGTTCATCGTTCACTGCAACCGTAACTAGTAACCGTAACTTTGGGCGCCAAATCGATCGCGCGCGGAAAGGATGTCTCGTGTACAAAGTAAGTGCTAATTTGTTATTAATGCAATTTAATATTATTATTTATATATATTATGATATAAATTAAATTTAATTTCATATATTGTCAGAAGATGCTAACGAGAATAAAGTAAATTCGTAGTTTAAAACGATTACTTAACTTATCCCTTACTTACGATACTGAGAATTTTTTTTTGCTTTTACTGTATGTTTTAAGCGTTCTTAAGTATTTCTAGATTTATAAAAATAGTTTATGTATTTATAAAAGAGTAGGTTTCTTGATTAATTTTATGATAGATATTTCTTTTAGTTTTAAAGCATGAAACTATTTTGTAAAGCTGATTTCTGCAAATCGTATATTTGAAAACATTAAGTAGTTGTATTTAATGTAATTTAAGCAATTTCGTTTATTATTTCTTAAACTTTTGCCCAGCAAAAAAATATATATATATTTTTTTTATAATCGCATATTTGAAAATATTAAGCAGTTGTATTTAATGTAATTTAAGCAATTTCGTTTATTATTTCTTAAACTTTTGCCCAGCAAAAAAATATTATATATATATATTTTTTATAATTTGCATTTCTGCTAAGCAGTTGTATTTAATGTAATTTAAACAATTTCATTTAATATTTCTTAAAATTGTGCTCAGCAAAAAAATATTATATTTTGTTTTTCTTATTATTTGCAGGTATCCTGATAGATATCTGAAGGAACAGCGATGAGTAGCCTTCAGGATGGCACCATAAATTCGGTAAGTTCGTTTTTCTTCTTCTTTCCAGGTTTGGTAGGTCAGAGTTGTTTTCCCTGTCCGATTTCCCTCAAAAACGCGCCTCTTGGCGCGTTTTTGAAATCCAAGATGGCGGCCAAAAATAGCCAAGGGCCGGTTACGGAAAATTTCCCAAAATTGCGATAAGACGTAGTTACTCAGTAAAACACATGCGAAGAGAACAAATATGCAGTGCTACAATGCTATAACAATAAACAACAAGGGAAAAAGAAATGAGTTACAAGGGTTTAAGTATTTATGTAAGTTTAAAAAACATAGTTAAGCTTGAACAAAAGCAATTAAAATTCGTGGGAAGCCATTCCGACCATTGTCATCTTCGAATGATTTTAATCCACCGAAGTATTAATAAAAAACTCTAAAAATTACAAAGAAACTTTTCAACGTTTTGTGTGTTACCTTTATTTACTAAATATCATATTCTTCGCACTTAAACCACAAACTTCAGTTCAACAGCAATACCTCAAAATAATTTTAAAATGATCATATCTTTAGAATTTCCGATACACAGTCTCGAGCACTGGAGATGAATTTTTCTTTTTCTTACAGTGTTGCTATTGCTCGCATTGAACTCGTTGAATTCGTTAATCAAAAATTCTTTAAAGATTTATAAAATATGGAATAGATAATGAAAACAAATTCCAAATTTAGACCTCCAGGCGCCCATATATCGAGTGGAAACATACGTCATTCAAAATTTGATGTCTTTAGATACCGTTGTTTTATCACAATGCGAGCAGCATACATACACATATGCAGATTCTGCACTATTTTATTTCTTTAATACAGGGCTCTAATATTTGGTAACAACAATTTGAAAAGTGAACCGACATTTATAGTGAACCAACGCAAAATGCCAATACAAAATTAATAGACCATCTGGGCTAACGCCTTTTGTGCTAAAAGAATGCTTTTATACAATAAACTTTGACGAATATGATAATTAATGCAGTAAAACTAGAAAAATAACTTACCATTTATTTTATTGGGAATAATAGATTAAATGATTCTACTTACAAAATTCATTACAGTTTTATATTGCGGAGAATAAAAGCTTGTGACGACCATGATAAATTAGAAAAGATAATGTTTTATACAATTGAAAACTGGATTCAGTTAATAGATTTCCTTCCTTAGGTCCAAATGATTTTAAATAATTTTTAGATATGTCCATTTAAATTTTAAATAATTTATGTATATCCATTTTAAATTAAAATTTATTCTGTAAAAACACATTTTTTTAATTGCATTTTATTTTTTGTTCTGTAGTCCCAATTACACGTCATGAATGATGAAATATTTCGTCAATATTAAAACGGAAGCAATAAATTATAAGAAAATTTTGCAATAATATAAAATAACTGAATTTTATTCAGAGAATGAAACAATCGTTTTAAATATTCAATTTCGAACCTGAATGCAATATCGATGCCCCGACAAACATTTTATTCGAGTCTAAAATTAAAAGACGAATATCGCTAATTCATTATTAATTGGGCCAAGATGGAAAACTTCGTCATTAATTGCGTCGAGATGGCAAAAGCCATTTTTTCTGGGGAAACGATTTTTCTGTCTTCCATTTCAGACTGCAGCACATTCTCTAAATAAAAGGCGGAGAATCGCTCGATTAATGTTTTTTAAATAATTGTTTTAAAAGAAATTATTTTATATTTTGAGAAGATTTCAAAACTTCATAACCGATGTATTTTTAGATGTAAAATTTTTAAAATCATAAACCTCAAATAGTATTATATACCTGTGGTGTTGTTGGCCGTGATCGTATTAAAGTAATTATACTAAGAGTATCAAATGCGAATTACTTCCGCGTAAATCGTTAAACTAAAATTTTAGTGGTTAGTATATTGCATGATTTTTAATAATAAGAATAAAATGACTTACCCAATAAGGCATGCATGAGTACTGAGCTCTCTTTTAAATATACATTTATTAAATCACAAAACACACATTTCTTGATTAGCGTAGATAAATCACAAAAACACACTTTTTTTGATTAGCCTATATTCGATATGTTATAAGAAAAAAACACATTCATGAATGCCCTTTGGCATGTCCTACTCGTTAGTCCTACGGGACTGTCACAGAGTTCATTTTTTTTTTCCGTATACTGTAATTCCTCGCTGGCCCATTACTTATCAGCATCTTGCAAAAAGCTTAATTAATATGCAGTGCAATTACTCGCGATAGAAGAGAGCAGATTGCTTGTAAATAGGATTGAATTTGGCGCACATGGTCGTCTCTTCGAAACATCCAATTGTCAGGATTATACACGTTGAGTCACAGCACAGGAACAATTTTTACCTCGCAGCCTAATCAGTAAAGTTTACCTTAGTTCTTATATTCTTCGTACAAGAATATATTTTCTCCTCCATCTTATGAAAGAATGTCAGCTCGATTACATGTTGTTTTACAGTAGACGATGGCGAGAGCTGTGTGTGTGGCGAAAACCAACACACGCGTTAACACGACATCAGGCAGCAAGCGGGGAACGAGGGAAAGAGAGAGCGAGACAAACCAGTCCTTCCAGTTTTTATACCTTTCGACGCACGTAGTAGGGCGAGATAACGATTTAAGAATCGATAAAGCCACAGTGTTCACTGTGAGAATTCTGTGTTCTCACATTCCCTCCGGCCGAAGAAAAAATTTGTCCGATCACTGGAAAAATGAAATCCCTCTCTGCTGGATACACTTGAACTTTCGTTAGCATCGCATACACATTTCACACCAATCTTTATATCACTTGCAAAGGCACTGCACTTTATCATTTCGTTGGCACTATATAAACATTTCACATTACATGCACACAGTTGAGCTCTCGTATGCACTAAATTCAAAAAATTAAGTTCGAAACTTCATACAAGTTTCTTTGAAAACATTTGTTTCTACTATATTCGATGGTGCAAACAGTAATAAATTTCTGATATGTTAGATTGTTCAATAAACAAACATATAAAAAAATTGCTTAAGCACTCAATAAAAAAAAACTTTACATCGAATTTTGTAGAAAACAAAGTTAGCCTCATTGCATTGTCGACGACCAACGATGTATGTAGAAAACTTGAACTCGATTGTTTATCAGGAATTAGGTTAAAAACTGATGACGAAATTCCGCATACAGTAAACCACCATGCGTAAAAGAAATACAAGGTTATAAAATGTAAAACGCAAGGATATGAGTACTAAATATTCATGGAAATTACAAAAGTTCTTAAGCTTTAAGGAAAAAAATTAATGAAATATGCATTATGACGTTATACATTATTAAACTTTACGCATTTATTTATGACTTTATGCAGAAGAAGCAATAAGGTTCATCTTTCAATAATTCTTTAAAGAGTTCAATACCATAACAACAAGTCCATATAGAAAAGAGAAAAAAAGCACATTGAAACAGAACTCAGAAATCACTAAGTCAAAACCATAAACCGAAATGAGAAAGAAGTCTAAAACTAGAAAACATCGGGTAAAGAAATAAACAAAAAGAAAGACTGAAAAACAAGCATTAGGGGCCAAGAAATATCTGACAAGAAAAATACTGATAATACAGAACCGTAATGCAGAAACGAATTTATATAAATTGAAAGTTGTAGAGAAAAGGAAAAGTTTGAACTTAAGACTTTTCTACATAACAAATAAATTTCCCAAGATTTTCGAAATTTTTTATTATAGTTGGTATACGTGACTTTTCGATGCGACAATTCCCTTTTTCTAAGAATAGCAATGGTACAACTTCACAATAAGTGGTCTGAGTGTAGGGATTTCATTTCTTAATATATGTCACATGCATATGCATGTTAGAGGTTTTGTATGAAGTTCAAAAAATTGTATAGGATACCTATGTATTGCGTATAATGGCTTTCAGTTCTTAGCAAAGTTTAAATAATTGTATTTTATTTTGATTTTATTTATTCTCCTTAAATATTTTTCTGTATATAACACACTTGAATTGAAAGAAAATATAACACACAGTCGAGTCTAGACCAGGGATTCCCAGTCGGAGGAAATCCGCCTTAAGCCGACTTTCATACTTACAACGGAATGAATGCTGCCAGCCTTTTATCTAGCTGTTCGGCATTTCGTTTTTATTTATGAAAATAAAAAAGACTACTTTAATTCCCGTTTTCGTATTTAGCGATATTTTCTAGACTTTCAATTGTTAAATATATAAAACACGTTAAAAATTAATCTGCAGCTAAATAATGAATATATGTAGTTTTCAAAAAGAACAAGGGCAATGACCTTCTAGCAATGGTGAAAGCGGTACATGAAACGAAACAGTATGAAGACTTATAGTCTAGAAGACGTTTGATAAAAGTCATGATATATGTAATACATAAAATAATGGAAAGCAAATACGAGTCGAAAATGTTATTGAGAAACTAATTTTAAAGCACTGTAATTCTGCGACTCGTTATTGGAATATTATCTATTTTAATAGTGGACGGAATAGTCGTAGAAACAAATTTTCTTAAATAATGAAAAATATTTCTTTGTTTGACACACAAGTACTTCACAAATTTTGCAAGTTTTTTTTTTTTTTAATATTAGCGGTAACATTTATTTTGTAAATTCATAAAACTTAAATTAATAATAAATATTAAGAATATTGTTTAATTTTTAATGTTCAGGAACAGATTTTTGAAATCAGACGTATGAGGCTCTGCGTAGTTTAGAAGCACTTCAGAAATTATTCGGAAACTAAAACAAATATTGGATAATTTAATAAATTCCTTTCAGTCATTAGATTTCCACATACGGAAAGAATTGTAACTTTGCATCTATTACGTAGGATGATGGCATTCGTAACGAAAATAATCCGTGAAAGTATTTTAACACATTTATTAGACAAACAAGCAAAGGACTCAGCTTCCACTTTTCAAGCTTCATAATTCAACGATGGCAATGGCCAATTAAAATGCTGGTGTGCAAAGCAATGACACTTAGATTGACTGTGCGCAATCACATTTTCTTATTCAGTCTTCAATTTTTGGAATAAGTTATGTTCAGAAATTTTGGGATTCATAAATTATATTTTACACTTTATAGGTAAGAACTAAATAAAACGGTATGAAGAAAACCAAAATTTAAATGTTAACAGAAAATATACTTTTTTGCACGATACAAACACTGCATCTCTTAATTTTAGCAAAATGAATGATTGCAGGCCTCTGACCTGTATTGCATAGTGAACACTGATTGCTAAACGGAAACAAGGGTTTAAATTCGTCTTGAACGTAACGCTTAGTTTCATGCTTTCCCCCTTCTATAGCAGTTTGTCCTCTATGTTGCACACTGAGCAATTTTTTCTTTGAGAAGATAGCTGAATAACTGATGGATTTTGCTGTCAATGCTTTCTGACAGATTTCTGCCAGCAATAATGAACTTTCTGACAAGCATTCATCCATTGGAGGGGTCAGAGACAAAAGGAATATTTGCAAACTTTAGTTTGCTTTATTTGATTACGGCAAAACACTTGAGAGCGATTTGCCTAAGGGGAGGGATGCCATTGTGAAGGTCTTTCTAAGGGAAGCTGGGCACTTTATACATGAGGAAAAGCACGAAACGGCATATGCATCCAACTCGTTCTCAGGTACTTGGGTCTCGAACCGAACTGGGGCCAGTACCAGTCATTTGTGAACTAAAATCTGAAATCTGATTTATATTCTAGACTTATATAGATTTTCCTCGGCCGCAGAGAATTCCCCAGTACCTTTCATTTCTCGAAGTTATTGCAAAGCGTGTGCGGTTAAAGCTACACTTTCTAGATAGTTTCAGACAATGTTAAGTCATGAGTAAGGGCCAGAGAGGCTTAGAGTTACATACATACATCAATTACAGTACCAATTACAGCTATACAGGGAATGGACCAAAATGTCGCTGAATGGTCACCAAGTTTGGCTTCATTTGGCGATTTCTTGCCAAAATAGGCATTTATCTCGATGCTAAATGCATCTTATTTTTCCGGAGTGCTTCACGTTTTCACGCATTTTATTTAACATTACACAAAAGATACTACGGTCTTACATATATTCCACTAAAATCATTTACATATATATAAAATTTGTAACAATATCACCTAATTTTAAAATTTTCCAACTCTTAACTCTCTCTATATATATCAGAGCTGAAAGTGTATAGCTGAAAGTATATTAATTAATAGCTGAAAGTATATTTAATTAATAAATACTATGACTGTCTCTCAAATACCGCGAACTGATTTATTAAGAAATATATTTAGTATTATAGAAAAATACTTCAAAGAGTGATAAGTATCTAACAAGAACGCCGAAATTAAAAGCAATTGAAGTAAAACCTTGGAAAACAGATTGAAATGAATGTACGTTGAAACAAAAGAATAATTATTGCGTATTTAATAGCAAATAATAAATAATAGTTAAAGATTGCTTGGTGTTTGTTAAGGATCAACTGAAAGAATTATGTTTTTGAATTATGTCTGCATGAATAGCGAAAAAAACATAGTCAAACAATTTCTTTGTAGCTTTTATGATACAATTATACAAATATCATTGTTGCATATATATATATATATATGGAGAGAGAGGGAGAAAGAGTAACTCAGAATAACTAAACAAGCAATATGTTGAATATGGATAAACGTACATATATAAATTACTCACTAAAAGCTAAGCAAATAACACTAAAATATCTTTTTAAGAGAGGAAGATTAATAGAATGAATTCTGAATACAATAAATGTGCAATTAAATGCAAAAAGATTAAAATGGGATGTCATATAAATATCATATAAATTGCATTTGTGTGACATCATGAAATAAAAATCGAAGGAAAAGGAAGTATATTGTGTTTTTTTAAACTGCAGTTGTCATTCTAAGCTTTTCAAAAGCAAATCGAAGTACAAAATTTCCACCTTTCGATAAATAAAAATAAAATATACGCAAATGTTATTTTGCGTGATATTATAAAATGCAACTTCACGTTTTACGTACATTTCTGTTCAAGGAAATTCTCATAACAATAAGGCTATTCTAATCGATTTTAACTTTATAGTATACGATAGGGATACCCATTTCCATGCTTAGGAGAAAATGTTTAGATGTTCATTGACTATCGCGTAAAATATTTTCTCTCGCAGATCTAAAGGAATATGCCCTGAAACAATAAACATATAATTTCAAGGTAAAATAATTACAATTATTGTAAATTTTCATACATATATTTAAGTATTTTCCGGGTTGATGGTAATTTTCGTAAGTTGAATTTAGCTTTTAATGCATATAATGAAATAAATTTTTTACTTTGCCTAGTTGAATTTGTGGATTTATTGTAGGTATTTATTTCTTGTAACATATTATAAATCTTCATTTTGAATTAATCGGGCTTCTAATTATAAAGGTAGCTCGAATTGAGCCTGAGATATGGAAAAAAATCTGAGTGGCCTCGCCAATAACTTTTACCGCAAATTGTCGGTATTTGTTGACTTTCCGCCAACCTGATAATACTTTGTAAGTTTTAGAAAAACTCATTTTTCAAATCGTAGGGACAATTTTTGCTTTGAAGTTTCCGTAATATTTTCCGCTCGTTCTTCAGCAGTCCCATAAATAAATCACTGTGGATAGTTTACACTCAGTCAGTTTCATCATTCGATTCAGCGTCACACGATTCTCTTGGGTTCCTTGCATGGTAATAGCTGCTTAAGGCTTTGCTGTAATTTAATGTTTTCATCATCGATATCATTTCCCATTTGCCAAGGAGAAATGCTTCCACGTTGTTTCGCTTCCTAATGTTGTAGCGATCTCGATAGGCAATGAAAGGTTTGCACTGCAAAGCACTGAATTATTATGGTCAAATATTAGGCATGGCAAGTCTTTTGCGATAGCGGCTAGAAAAACTAGAATTATTAGAACAGTATTGAAGACTAATCACACTTTACACCTTCTCTAACACTATTAAAACATATACATTTCATAACATTAGAACCACCTCTAACACTCTGATAGCATATAACTCTCTAATATTAACAGAATATAAATATGATTAGAAAAATAACTATTTGTTTTGTAATTTTTAACATCTCTTACTGTTTTAAAACATAAATGAGGAAATTGGGGAGTTCTTATCCGATATACTGGTTAAGATGGGAATCCATTTTAATTTGCATTAAGGAATTTCGATGGTCAATAAGTTATATACGGAGAATCACGTGACACGAATGACTTCAATGATCTGAGAAATATGGTCTTATTGAATCCATATTTAACAAATTTTGTACATTAAAGACTAATCTAAATTTTAATAAATATATTATATGTGTATTTTTCGAGTTTTGGAAAGGAGAGAGAGTGGAATGATCGTCTAGCAATGGTAAAAGGGATGCATGATGTAGAAAATACTAAGAACTACTGTTCTATAATCTTCAAGTAACACTTCTGACCTGCAATTCCTACTGTAAGATAAGAGATAAATAAGAAAAAGATAAGAGATAAATGCTTCCTTGAAACATGAAAATTCTCTGAAACAAATATTTTTAATTCTTCGCATTCTGGTAAATAATTTCACAGTTGTCTTAAAAAAATCGCTGACACTAAGTAAGTTAAAGCTACTTCTAAGAATTCTTTTGTTGTTGGCAAAGAAAATTTTATGCGAAGTATTTCTTAGCATGCCTTCGTGCTGTAGTGGTCAGCACGCTCGATGCGTATTCGAGAAGCCCTTAGTTTGATTCCCAGCGAACGCATTGTGCATTTTTCGTGTCTCCTGTTTCCAAATAACCTAATGTTTCTACAGTGGCGCCCGAACTAAAAAGATGGTAAATGATGATTCTTCACCACCAAGATTTGACGATTCGGTCCTTTAAAACAGCAGTCGCCTTTATAAAAGGGAGTATATAAGGTATTTATTCCGCCTTCTTAGCATACCTTCGTTGTTTAGTGGTCAGCATCCTTGACGCGTATTCGAGAGGACCATGGTTCGAGTCCCGGCGAGGACACTGCTCATTTTTCTTGCCGACTGTTTCAAAAAATACCTAATGTCTCTACAGTATAACTTCTGTATTCCAATAATATAAAATTGCTAATAAGCATATAAAATCCTAGCGTTATACTGTAATGAACGATTTCATTTCCCGCGTGTGTTTCATTGGAGATCCGTAGTTCTAATCCGAAGGAGAGTATAGTTGAATTTATATTTCCTGCATCAGACTCTGACTTCGAAATTGAGATGTGATGGCCGATAACTTGTCCTTATCCCCTGAACTTGGTCTCGTTAATTTCATTATTCACACTCTAAGTAGGGTAGAATGTAAAAAATTATCGCAATCCCCATATGTACTCTTTGAGGTGCAATTAGTTAGCACAACCAGCTAAAATTAGGTGATGTGGGGCTTATATCTCAGCGATAATGCAGTTTAGTTTTTCATATTTCATGTTTTGTAAAATTAATGCCTTTGTGCAGTCTGTTAGTATATTGTGATAAGGTCACATAAAAGAAGAAGAGACTGAAGATTAATATGGAGAAGGATGTCTCGTGAGAATAAGCTGAACATTATTTTTTTAACTTACAAACACGTTTTCAATAGTTGTTAAAATAGTCTTTATTAAAATAATTAAATCGTTGGCAATGTTAAAAACGCAAGCTCGAAAGTCACGAATTGCTCTCGCACTTAAAATATATAGAATTTGATTTTTGATATAGATAGGTTTTTTCTCTGCAGGATTGTATATAGCCATTTTTTTTAGCATTCAATAAATTTTATTATGCTGTGTTTTGTTTTCAACCTGATGTCACAACCCAGGGTTTGCATAGCGGTTTCGGTCACTACACCACAATATATATACGCAAAAATCCATCTCCTGAATCGTAAAGTAATATATTTAATAATTGCTTTTAACAGAAAAGGGGTACAATAAATCTTGAAAAACATGAATAAATTCAAGCAATCTGATTAACCCCCTGAGGGGGCATGATCGCCTTTATGCGGACATGAGATTTCTTACTTTCATTAATGATGTAAAAAGCATCTTGATTAATGGAGGTATATGAAACCAGACACTAAAATTAGTAGTCATACAAATTTAGCTATTAAATTAGATTTAGATTTAGATCGTCATGAGCTGATGCGAAGACCAATGCCACTCAGAAGGGTAATTTTGTATACACTATTTTACTCCTAAGTAATTAAACATTAAAACGATATGGTTGTTAAATTTTGTAAAGTGAAACCATGTGTTCAATAATAAATAAATAACATGCCGAACAAATATTAATTTAGAAATCAAACACCAAAAGTCAGCGTTAAAATTTGCAAATATAAAGCTGATTTTTGTTGTCTGACTTCTAAATTTGCAAATATAAAGCTGATTTTTGTTGTCTGACTTCTAAATTTGCAAATATAAAGCTGATTTTTGTTGTCTGACTTCTAAATTAGAATACGTCTCCGATTTCCTCCTTCACATAAAAAGGTTTCTAGTCTGTTTGCTTTTTTATTGTCTTCCATACGCTTTTTATTTTTACAAATTATTTTAGAAATGTGTTATGTTCATAGACAGTTTTTCTACCAGAAGAAGAAAACACATGTTAACATTTGCTGGGTTTTCTGTATTTAGAAACGTGTGTTAATGTCCTGAAGACCCTACTACACTAGATGCAAGTTAACCCTTTAGTCTGTAACAAGCGACCAGATTTTAAGATAGTTAAAATAATATTTTTATTTGTTTCTTAAATGAATTAAAATGCACTACTTAAACGAAAGACGAATCTCCAGTAATTGATGTGTTTAAATAAACATAAGAAAACATATAGTTGCCTATACTTGAATTTTCCTAGTCTGAAACAACAACACAAAATATTTAAGCAGGTTCAAGATACTTGTAGCACATTTTAAGGGTCGGCTATTAAGATGTTAAAGCTGGAAACAAACTTAACGCAAAACTGGCAATAATATGTAAAATTAGGACGAGGCGGCCAGAAAAATCTAACTCTAAACGTTCAGATCCTCATCCAAATACACAATAACTAATTTCCCTTTTGCTCTGGACTACAGAAAGGAGAATTCAGTAAAGGTCAAATCAAAACAACAGGTTAATTAATAAAAAAACCTCATGAATTTAAATCTAAATCTTATTCTTAGAATTACAATTAAAATATATATTTATGTATTTTAGACAGGAATAAATATTCTTGTAAATATGTGTCGAATTAAAAGCGGCAATAAAAAAGACAATATGTTCAAACACCATAGAAACTAAGAAAGCCTTTGTTGTCCCAGAGGAAAAGAGTAATGGTTGCTGTTACATTTATTAATCTCCAAGGGAAAATTGAAATACTATGTGACCATAGAGGATGTATAGTGTGACTGCAATCTCGAATGGAGGCAGGTACATCTTGGGTTATGGCCAGAAGAAGCAAAAGAATCGCTTTGCACTAAAGCAAAGTATCAGTTGACATGAAATGAAAGCGGAACATAAAAGTGATAGAAAAAATATTAATGTGCATTTAGGATGGAAATGCCATCTGCTGCCAAAAACCTGAGACGCTTTGTTGCAAATGTTGTCATGACACTAAATAGAGCAATTTGTAATACATTGCTAGACAGACACGCCATCGAGAAACTCCATGTCAGTGAATCATAAATTTTAACACACTTCTTTAACCTTTGAAGCCAAATGCATTTCTTTACAGAGATTTATGTGTTTAAGATGAAAATGCGAAGAGAATTAATGTATGAGTTTCAGTTGTTAAGATAATTAAGATTTATAGACGTAATTCAGAGGGTCGTGAGCTCCATGCTCGTACACGAGGATGCGCAAGCGGTATATTCGGCTCCACCAGCAGTATACCCATTTCTCATATAACTACTACCTGAAATATGTTTGTGCAGTACTTTTCTATTTTCTTAGGTTCCATATTCTCAAATACGTGTTTATAAATATCGGTATAAACATAAAATTCGTCAAATTATATTTATCATATTTAATATAAAAATGCATATAATTTATAATATTAGAATGCAGAAAAAATCAAATATTACTTCTATTATTTTTTAATTAAAATATAATCATGAATAGATTATTTTGTGATTATTATTATATTGAATATTTTCTTTTATCTACACATAAATGGTTTATTATTCGTATAGCTTCTAAAGTAACTTTGTAATGTTTTCTTTAAATTCATGTAAAATTCTGTAAAATTTAGTGATACAAAAATTATTCAGATTAATTAAAAATAATTAATTTTAGCAATATATTATAAAAATGCTTTTATATAACATAATGTATTATCATATATTGTCGTTTTCTGATATAATATTATATTTGAAACATTGAAAAGGTATGGTCTTGCGCCTAAGTTTCATTTTTTATTCAAAATCGAACACGTTTTATTTTTAGAAAGCAAAAGTTGAAGATAAAATAATCCAACAAAAAATTCTGCACGCGGGTTCAAGAAATTTGAACTTACGTGAGGACTCGCGTGGGGTAAATATGACAACAGAACAGTATTTAATCCAATTATATCTCAACTAAAGAAACTAGAAATTCGAAACCTGATCTAAAATAAAGGCCATGGCACTACAGAACAAATAAAGTGATAGTGAATCATGGCTTTAGGAAAGCATTTAATTTTACGGAAACTCCCCGTACGACGCAAACAGACCTCACGTACGACGTCAATAGACCGCCCTCAACATGACAATAGACCCCACGTACGTTTTCATAAGTTAATATTCGTGTTTAAATCACCAAGCTAGATAATGAAGTGCCTTCTAGACTGAAATATTAGGTGTTCTAAACATTTATGAGTTAATGAAGAATTAGATATAATAATGAGTTCTATAAAAAAGAAAGGAAAAGCTGAAATGTTTCAAATTTAGAAGTCGCGTCATATGATTCGTTAAGGCTTTTTACGCTCTCGCAGGGCTAAATGTTTATTAATCTGCTTTCTCCTGATAAAACGTTCTTTGGCATTTTATCTTCATTATAAAACATGCTTTCTTCTCATTGACGTTACATAAAATTAAACAATAGAGCTTTTAAAACATTTTAAAGCACAAAGATTTTAAAATCTTTGAAAGCACAAAGCTTTTAAAAGCAGCATATTTTTTAAATTCCCGATATAATGTTAAGTGTTGCCATACACTTGAATAAGTAGTGTCATACAATTGTCATGCAGATATTACTTACCCTAAATTTATCTAATTGTTTAGCACCAGAAGTCATATTCTCTCAAAACTCCCTTTTTACCCCTATCGACTTTTATAACCGAATTTAAAAAATTTTGCCAGCAAATGTCATAGCGATATATTATCTCCAGCGCGCCATACTGTTGCCATTCTGCAAAAGACGAGATACTTAACCTTCAGTTCTAATCCTGAAATTCATTCTGAGTGAATTAAATGATCGACAAATAGATGTATTTCTTATTTTTAAAGCAAATTTTTCTAAGGAGGATAAGAAATACTATTCGTTGGATAACTACTATCTATAGCGATTGCCTAAATCAAGAAGAATCGGTAGTGGAATCTTGGTTGGTATTAATAAGAACTTGACGTCCAAATTCAATATTATAAGTGATTTATCCTCTCATATTCGTGCTAAGGTGGTCAAAATCGACTTTTCAAAACAAAAAACCCATTTCACTATTTATGCTTGTTATAGTCCACCGAAGAATAATAAATTAAGTTTCCAGGTCTTTCCTTCCTTAATAAAACTATTCTCTGTAGAGATTTTAATGCTCATAGCTCCCCCTGGAATTATAACAATTCTAACCATTCCGAGAGGATAAGGGAGGACTTAATTAATTCAACCAGACTGCAACTAATCTATCAGAACACGGATATTCCTTCTTATATTCATGTATTGGAAAGGGTACAAATCCCGATCTGATTTTGGCCACTGCTGATTTAGCTGAGGATGCAAGAAGAGAAGTCATTTATGATCCTGGTTCTGGACATCGTATGATCGCGACCAGTTTTGGATTACTATTCTCTTACCCTTTAGTAAATAAAGTGAGAACAGGTGGAATTTTAAGAAGGGAAATTGGGAAACTTTTGCTTACCTATCCTTAAACGCTTAGCAGGTGTTAAATGGGGTTTTGGTAGAGATACTCTCAACTTGACGTATAAAATATATGTTCGACCAATACTAAATTATAGTTGTGAGATATTGATCTCTGCTACGCGAGATGTGATACAACGTCTGGAGTCTTCAAAAATCAGGCACTGCGAATTATAACCGGGGCTTCTAAAACGGCTACCATTCTGGCAGTGCAGTTGGTATCGACAAACCAACCAATGACAAACCTGATTCAGAAAAATGCTTTCATCCTTTTCCAGAGATTTATTCGTCTACCAAGTAACCCTCATTGGAGGAATTACGATTATAATAAACAACAAAATTTGAAGACACAAAATGGCTTTCTGCAGTGCGTCTCTCGCCTAGAACAATACAACTGTATAAGAACACTGAAATCGGCACTGCTGTTTTTGATAAATCCTTTGGATTATAGCTTCCTTGATATGCGGTTGGAGCTGGAAATGAAAGTAGATAATAAGGAAATGAGTCCACAGCAAATAAGAACTATAGCTTTGGAAGCAACTGAGCAACGTTTCCGGCTGAGGAATGGATACATGTATATAAGGATGGCTCTTTGACCGATAGGATCCATGGGGCTGGAGCTGGAGTTTTAGCAAGCTTTTCAGTTTCTGCACAGCTTTAGGGGCTTACTTCACTCACTTTGATGGAAAACTGAAAGCCATTCATTTAGCTCTCCAACAATTATCATTGAGACAGAGCTCGTTAAGGAGGGCAGTGGCACTGTCTGATTCGACTTCAGCAATACTGGGCATCTCCTCTTACCAAGAGTGTAAGAACATATGCATTCAACAGTGACAGGAAGTCATAAAAGAACTTTCCCACAAGATATCTTTTCAATGGGTACCTTCACACTGCGGTATTTATGGGAATAAGTAGCTGATATGCTTGCAAAAAAGAGGGCTACGGTTCTCCAAAAGGCAAAAACGAATGCAAACCTCCATTCTATTAAGCTTCTGACATCGCTAACATATCAAAAGACTTTTAGAAACTTTGCCACTCGGGCTAGTGAGGGCAAGCCTTGGAGTTTTCTCTCAACAAACCCAGCTTTTGTTAATGACCACCCGCAAACAGTTGCGGTTGCATCTTTTGGACTATTGACGGGACATGACTGTCTACAGAATCATTTATTTCTCATTGGACTAGCTGATTCTTCGCCGTTGTGTGTTTTATGTAAGAGTGGACGGCCGATTATGGCGGAAAATTTGGACGAGTGTGAAGCACTGACAAATTTTTCTTGTAGATTTCAGTACTATTGGCAAGCAAGGAGTTTAATGGCCTAACGACCAATGTAACTGCCATTTGACAAATAAAATAAAAATAAATAAAAATTCATTTATTTTAAAAGGAATATTTTGATGTCTCAAATAGAATTCTTCTGAGCAATGTACATGTGGGGAAAGTGTGACCCTAACCATTATATCTTCAAATGTCCATTAGCAAAAAACTATCACTTGAAACTTCCTGAGACTAACATATATCAGTGCTTGCAAATAGCATTAAAAATTAAACAACTAAGAAGAAAAATAGAACTCTTAATCATATTCTTTGCTAGAAGAGGAGAAAAATTGTGCAATACTGGTAAGCAAATAATAACCCACTGGAAATTTAAAAAAAAATGAATTAGAATTGACAAAACGACCTATTTGACCAAACATTAAAGGACAAAATTGACAAATGTACCGACTAGAATTTACGAACAAGACTCGAATTACAAGGTCTCCATAAAATACACGATAACTGCGCAAAACGTAGCCCCAAATTCGATTAAATAAACAACAAATTGCTTCACAAAATTCATTAAAACAAAAAAAAAAATAATAATAAATAAATGAAAGCTGTTTAAGCATAGGAAAGCACACAAACAATCACATAAACACAAATATTTTTCCACGTGTGCAACAACGTGATGTATTAACATTGATTTTGCTGATAAGAACCAATTTTGTCAATTTTGTCCTTTAATGTTTGGTCAAATAGGTCGTTTTGTCAATTCTAATTCATTTTTTTAAAAATTTCCAGTGGGTTATTATTTGCTTACCAGTATTGCACAATTTTTCTCCTCTTCTAGCAAAGAATATGATTAAGAATTCTATTTTTCTTCTTACATGTTTAATTTTTAATGCTATTTGCAAGCACTGATATATTGTTTATCACATTTTGACAGATAAGCTTATTAATATGGTCTTGTCCTGCTGAGCATGTAACAAGACACTGAAGGAGGATATTGAAAAGGAATTGCGTACTGAGTTTAGTTCATCAAAGCAAAATAACTCGTATGCAAAATAAAAGAATTTGAAGCTTATGAAATAATCACTATGAAAATTAAAGGAAAATGCAATGTTAAAACGACAACGACTCATCTTGATAAAAGAAATGATGTCGAAGAGAGAGAAACGAATAACAGACTTTACGAAAGATCTTTGTCAAGTGGAAAATGTTTTCACATGTGTTCGAAGGCGAAGTAAATAGTAAAGATATTTCCTCGAAACAATAGGTAAATTTATTTGATAAGTTGTAAAGTTGCGCGCTTCCAACCTGCACGCAACAATAGTGGTGACTGCTATGAACTGGAAAGTAAAACAAAGTCTTGAGAAGGGTTTAAATCCCTTTCTATTCAACTTTAGAAATTACAGATGCGTGCTCTTGACGCTCACAAACTACGCCGACCCGGCGGTAAAATAAAAATAAGAAACTAAAAATGAATAATAACAAGTGACTACCTACGAGGCTCTCTAAACGTAACGAACCTAACCGCGTTCTAAGATACCGCTGATCATTCAGCAAACTTCTGAATATTACGTTGAAAAATTTAACTATCTGCCGAGGCAAGCACACAGGCCGAAACGCGTGGTTCTTCAATTTCTAACTAGCCACCTCCACGCTCGTGAAACAAGAAAGCACACTTTCGAACTCGTTTCCCTTCTATTTCACTCAGAACACTTCCGCTGACTATTTTGAATACTTTGCGCGTTCTACTAAAATTTACATACTCTGGCATTAGCAATTCCAGGGGAAAGTAAGGCTTGACAGGAAAGATAGTTTAAACTTAAAATAAATGTTAATTAAAATAAATATAAACTCTACAAAGTCTTAAAAAAACAATTTTTAGTACACCATTTGCTCCTAAATTATCTTTCCTAATACATTTTGTATCAGTTACTTGCACTAATGATAGGAATGTATAATTTCATGAAAGGAAACTAAGTTTAGGTATAGCTATTCGCTTTTTAATGATAACATAATTAAGCAATACTAAGCTTTCAACAGTATTTTTCGAAATTCAACAGACTTAAGAAAACATTTCCAGTAACAGATAAAAAACTTCTGTCTGAAAAAAAAATTCCGCAAGGACTTTGAAATAGAAGTGCGTCTTCACGTAAATGGTCTAAGGATTGCAGATCAGTTACGATTGCCGTTCGAGCTCAGTGAATGCAGCTTGGATGAACTCACGTCCGTAACATACCCGTTTAAACAGCTGCAAAAATCGGAGAATGTGAAGGCATTCGGTGGATCGTTAGGCTGAAGTCGTTTCGATTTAATGATGGAGGAAACAGGCAAATATATTTCTACGAGTACGTTCGTTAAGCTTTCTCGTAACGCAGCATCATTAACAGAAACTCTTAAAAGTAAAGCACGTAACGAATGTTTCTTGAAAACAAAATGAATTCAGTAAGACGGAAAAGCAAGCAACTTTCTATGCCGACGATGTTAAAAAAAGGAATATACTTGTTACGAAATATATCTGTCATTGGAATTAGACAAGAACCAGTGTAAAAAAATCTAATATGGGCACCACATATCTTCCTTGCATGATATAACAAATTACACATCTTTTGTATACACACATTTGTTTTTTGCCACACCTATTTTAATCTAATTCCCTGGAATGGTTTTAATGAAATTAATGATTTTCTCAAGGCATGTTTAAAGTGACATAACAGCTGCAAATTTTTTAATTAAATGAGCCGGTCAGTGCTTTCGTACGGGAGTCAAGCTTCTCGTATTTTTATATTTTCCTTTTATTCATCCTCTTTAGAGTACCGAATATAAAACTTTCCAAAATATGCGTATAGGAAACTGGAGACCTCATCAAAAGTTATATTTCGTTGTCTGTTGAAAATTAATTTTTATTTAAAATTGGCATTAACAAAAGATAAATATTTTCGTAATTTGAAACACTTCCGTAATTGGAAATATATGACCTCGACAAATGATTGATAAAATAAAGGTCATGCAAGGATATTTAAGCAGAGTAAGGGGAGTAAGGATATACATATATATACATTTGATACTGGCCATTAGACTTAAAAAGGGAAGTGCGCAGCTAGATATATAGCAGTCCAATTTGAAAAATTTCAGCGTTCTACCGCTAATTGCTTTTGAGTTATACGAGATAAATACGTTTGTACGTACGCATAGACGTCACGAAAAAATATATTTACCAACCCGTTTTAAAATAAAGAGCCCTTTATTTTGTCCGTACGTCACTGAAAAAAGGATCACGGAAACAAATATTCAAAATAGATTTGTTAACGGTCAAAATAGATATTTCTGTTGAAATCTGATAGCTGAAATTTTTCGCAAATGCAATATTTCCCTTATTTATGACAAGGAAATAAAATAACAAGAGCGTGAAATATCATATTTTATCATAAAAGAAATTAACAAAAAGAAAACACATTATTGTACGTCAAAATATTTGCCACTACGGTCACCCCCCCCGATTATTCCTTATAATGAATTCGCGGATACAACGAACATTTTTTTTTTTTTTTTTTTTTTGCTTCTGTTTAATTTTCTGTAGACTTACTGTTATTTTATACGGCTATAGCGAAGGTCCAAATGCAAGCAATTCCGATGTAACGAACTTTGCGTGTATCTTGGACTGGAATTTTTTTAATTATTTTTCAAACACTTTCTAGAATTTCTGCAACTTACAAATAAAAACTTAATATCACACAATTCATCCATTTTTGGATGTTAGAAAAACGAACAATATCTTTACCTTATACTTCGACTTTAGCAAAATCTTCCTTGGCTGTCATTTTGCCCAAACACGTGAAATCGTCAACACGTAGAACACGTGGGCATCATATGAGAGTTCGCTCTTCCGCAAAACGTCATAATTTACTACCGAAGGTGGGAAAGTGCAAATGGTGATCGGTCAATTGTGTCTTTAGTTGTCTTTCGCCCCTACATTTCATATTTGTAGAACTAAAACCTTATATTTGCATTGATTTTCAGTTCTGAAAACTAATAATGTTAATTTTTTTTTTTTGTTTCCTAATATATGAATTTTATGTGAACAGTGCATATTTCTTTACTTACTTTTAAAATAGAGATCAGTAAAAATAATGGAACTGTACTTTTCAGCAAAAGGATTCTTACTGTTGTCAAGAAAAAAAAAAAAAAAATGGCGCATAGGTTTTTCACACCATTTGATCGGATCTTTCTTGATCGCAGTTGATTTAACTTGGCATTAGCCAATATTGTAATCTTTTGTGCAAGAATGTTTCAGTTTTATACAGTCTTTTATACAAGAGTTGGTCATTTTTTTCGGGGGGGGGGCGGAAGAACAGAACAGGTTAAAAAACATGTAAAATAGAAATAACCCAGTATATAAAAAAATAAATGAAAATATGATCAATAACTGTAAACTAAAAAATAAAAAATGAGTTCTTAAAATTAATAATATTATGTCATATCATCAAAAAATTTTGAAATGAAAATGCGTATTTGAAATGTTACAGGAGCCAAATACTGTTGGTTAAGCCCAAAATGTGCAAAGTAATGAATTTACATGTATGTATATAGATTCCTAGAAGCTGCACTATTACTTTGTTGAAAGACCTGTCGTCATAGGTAGGACTAACAGATCGCATAATCAAATCTGCTGTGGATAGGGTATGCCTGCCTAATAAATGTGAGTTAATTAGTGCTATTTCAAAGGTAACTTTATTTTTCAGTTTTATAACAAGAGCATGCTTTAGGATGCTCTGAAATGGCCAAAAAAGTACTAAAATTGGTCAAAATACTTAAAAATATTAAAAAATGCTTTAAAACCGGAACTTAACAAATGCAAAAACATGCATATGTCATCAAATTCAGGCCTTGACTACGAGATATTAAGAAACACGTCACTTTACAAACGAAAACATTTTGAATTGAAATGTAAGGCAATTGCTGTTATTTATTTTCGCGTGCCTACAAATCTGAAGAAAATGGAAGATATGTGAGCCCAAGAGAAATGGAAAACTCTGAGAACTTTACCTTCGGAAAACGTTCTTTCTGGAAGAGGGAGGAAGCTGTACGTGTATCGAATATCGAGAAACGGGAAAGGTTGGTAAGTGCGCAAAGAATGGTTGTGACAGGGGAATGAGGTGCTTATCGAATGTTCTGTTGTTCTACGAATGAGATGTTACATTACGTTATTGTTAACAGAGTAAGGAAAGATAAATAATTGTGAACAAGCTATTATAATAAGAAAATTAAAGAAGGGAAAAGAGGTAGCGGAAGAATCTGTAAATAATATTGTTAGAGTTCAGAGCAGATCGAGAGCTTCGATTTCGAATTTATGCTGAAATAATTTTATTTGCAGATGCTTCGAACTATGTTTACCATTTTATTACTATTTTGAGATTAGTAATGAGTTGTTCCTTATTTTTAATTGTGGTAAGATATTTCGATCATGAAAAACGTAAAAATTTCTATTAATTAATCCGAATAATGCGCTTCTAAAACATACTGCATAGTTAAAATATCGTATTCATAGAAATTACGTATTATAACTATTATTATTATGTTAAAGTAAAAATTAATTTTTGTCCTCAAAATAACGTTTCATTAAGAAATCTTGATTGTTCTTTGAATTGATATATTTCACATAAATGCTTATGTTCTGGTTTCGCTAAAATAATTTCTTATACATGGAATCCCTTCGAATTTGTATAAATTATTGCATTGCATTTGCATTGATAATTGAAAATGTATTCAGAAATTTAAATAAACGTACTTTTTTTCTAATGCTAAAGCCAAAAATTTTGAAAACGTTTTTCATTGAAGAAAGATGAACTTCTTTAGAAATGTAACATATTTTAAAGTAAAATTAGTGCCCCAATAATTTATTTCTACTTGGATAAATATTTAAATAGATAGATTCAATACATTTGAGTCAATCGCATTATAAAATAAATTTTTAAGTTTGTGTAATGAGTATGATTTAACTGTATTGGAATACTGAAAAACTCGATTTAAGAGAAAAGGGGAAAAAGAAACAGATCGTTCTATCAAATAATTTTTTAAATTTTTTTAAACTTTTTTGCCCCATAATCATACTGTGAAAGTCCTCTTCTGTTTCGCGCTTGATTTAGTTTTGTCTTTGAAACATTATTGCTTCTTGAGAGATTTTATAAATTACTGTTTCATCTTTGAAGAATACAATTCGTCAGATTTTGAAATTCATTGCATGAATTACTGTACATTTGTATTAAACTCTGGTATCTTCATCATTTCGACAGAAAATATTTTCTTTAAAACATATAACAATATTCCCCCTTTAATTTTCAACAACGTTTTGATCAGCATACCCATTTTTAGAAATTTTATATTGTAAACATAAAATATATAATCATGGATATAATCATGTACATGCTCTTTGAAATACACAGATCTTTGGAAAGTGTTTTTGCTGCTAACGGATGTAGTTGTGAAATAAGTGCTTACGCATAATATCCGTAATATAAAAGTGCATAATATTTATCAAAAATACTGTTTTCAATGAAAGCCATTAAATTTTTTTTTTGAAAATCGTCTTTTTAAAAGGGACATTTCTATTTTAATTCATACCTACTGGCGTTGACACTACACACTTAAATATATTATATATGTTTGGGATCATCAGTGCTCTCTTCATTTCTTAAAACTGTTAAGGTTCATATGTTAATTAATTAGTTATTATGATTTTGATCTTTACTGTAACTTCTTCTTTCCGTATTCGTCACCAGAAGGAAAATTAGCTTTGATTTGCATTTGAGCTGAGGATTTTGAATCTTGAGATATTCCGGAACTCGTATTAGCTATTAGGTTTTCGTCAGCTCTATTTAAATGGTATTCCGGCTTTTGCATTCTCGCCACCTGATACTTTAAATCTTTGCGCTGGTAAAATAACTGAGCCATCGTATTCCAGCCAGTGTGCAGATTTAGACTACATTATCAACTCTTACACTGGATTGTCTGTTATTGCTTCAATTAAAGAATTACGAGAGGTAGTCTGTCTTTAGACAGTTCATGCCTTATGTTCAATTTAAACTAAAGTAAAAATGTTATTATAAGATTTGCTTAGTAATACCGTCAGTTGGTCATACTTAGCTATACCTCGTTGTCTTGTCTAATAGGGTCAGCAGGATTTAATGTTTATTTCCCGATCAACAGACAAAACCTACAAAATCAAAATTGGAAAATTAGTTTTGGACAGATTGATTTAATTCAAATTATTTTGCTGTCTTGATTATGGGGGAAAATATGGCTTAAAACTATATATATTTATTGTTTTTATTTAGTGTTTCATTCATTTGTCTTTATCTGCTATTTGATCCGCAACTTACATTTTTGTAGCCTATATTTGGTAACATTTTTATTGAGTTTTGGAAAGGTAGAAAGAGCTGTTATAGATTTATACATGCTTAGTAATGCTAACAGACAAAATTACTAAAAGTCTAAAACGCAAATAAAAATGCAAACACCAAGGCTAGCCGTATAATTAAGCAATAATGTGAACAGATTACTGAAATTATTATTATTATTATAGAATTCAAAATGCTATAATGTGAATAGACTAACATTATTGCATTTTAAGTTCTAGCAAGACTATATTCATGTGGTTTCAAAGAAACACACTTGTGTTATTTTCTTCAGCATTCGATTTTATACCAACTTAGCCCTGAAACTTTGCATGCGCACTGTACATATTTACGAAATAGTATTACTAAACTACATTATAACATGCCAGATTTAAATCGGAATTATTTCGTTAGTAAGCTTTTTAACTCACTTTTCAAGCTGAATCTACATCTTCAAACTTGAAGGTATAACTACGAATAACAATTACAAAAAATAAATGCAGAATAAGGACTTTTAAGCTGGGTAAGGGGGTGGGTGTATACATATACTCTCGGTACTGCCAATTGCTTTAAAAAATAAAGGCGCACAGTTAAATGTTACAGCAGTTCTATTTACAAAATTCCAACGTTCTACGGCTAATCTGCCTTGAAGTATGCGAGGTATATGCATACTATGCATATATAGAAACGTCATGAAAAAATCCAATTTGAATTTATTTTACAATTCCTTTTGAAAAAAAGAGTCCTTTATTATTTGCGTACGAACAGACTCCAGCGAAAACAATAGTCAAAATGGATTCGACAATTGCTAAAAGGGATATTTCTGTTGAAATATAATACTCAGAACGTTTCGTGTGTACGATAGTTCCTTTATTTCGTGCAAGCAAGTAAAAACGTAGTGTATATAATTATGATTGAGTCACAACGTTTAAAAAGACATTAGAGTTTATTTGCGAACGATCAACTGCAAATGAGAATTTGAAAATGTCGTTTCTATTCCGCCAATTCCATTTCTTAACATGGCACTGTCAGGAGATTATGTTTTGACTAAACAAAAAAAAATTTTTTTTCCAGTTTTTATTTCTGAGTCATGGAAATATTTCAAGTATCTTCAAACCGAAATAAAAAATCTGATGTGTACACTACATGATTTCCTTGTACGGAATATTAAATTATACGCATTTTCTTGCATTTTATTTAAACTTATTAGATGGAATTAAACCTACTTCGCCGACAGCGCATAAAACACAATAGAATAAATGCATTCTTTAAAATTCACTTTGTTTACCATAGCGACACTCTGGCGGTAGGTTTAATTAACAGTATTATATTTCATTCATATTATAACTCAGAATGCACAAAATGTATATCATTTAAAGAATTATCTTATCGTTGCCACATGTTCTATTCAAATACTATAATAAATCTAGAACGATGTATAAAAGAAATTAAGCAAACAAAACAAGACAGAAAGAGTTTTTCACTGACGATTGAGTATTTCTCAATGAATTAATTCAGTTCTCACTTCGCAGAAAGGCAAAAATACATAAAAGCTCAAAATATCTATATTAAAAATTACGAAGTAAATTTCAAACGCTTATTTCCTCGAAAAAATTCCAGAAAGAATTAAGCATGATTTAATTGGCAATAATAAATGAATGCATTATTTTTGTTGTTGCGAAGCTAAGTTTCTCTAGATTGGCAACAAATCCACTAGTCTCCTGATTCAAATGTAAACATCAATGGCCGCCATTAAAAAAATACTTAGCGGCAATTAAACAACTTTAAAATTCCTGATAATTCTAAAAATATTGCACACAGATTTACTAAAGGCATAAAATCCTTAACCGGAAGACAAAAACAACATAATTCAATCCTTTTTAATGCAAAAAATGTTCAATTTACAAACATATACGAGTAAAGAAACTGAGATCACTGAGCCGGGTAATAGAGTGGATATATATATGAATATATTTATATACGTTTGGTGCTGCCGATTGCAACCAAAATACGAGGTGCACATCTACATGTTATAGTAGTCCTATATACAAAATTGTAACGTTCTGAGGCTACTCGTTTTTGAGTTATGCGAGATACGTACGTACGTACGACCGTATGTACGTATGTACGTACGTACGTACGTTCGTACAGATGCCACGAAAAATTCTCTTCAGAATTAATTTTAAAGCAGTTTTATAATTTTTTGAAGGAAAAGAGTATTTTATTCTGTCCTTACGTACAGATATGACGCAAAAACATCGTTAAATTGCATTCGATAGCGGTCAAAATGGTTATTTTCGTTGAAATATGCTGCCTAAAACTTTTTGCGATTACAATACTTCCTTTTTACTTCGTACAAGGAAGTAAAAAGGCAGTTAAACTGCGTAAAATTTACGAAACTCTATTCAAATGGATATTAGATTTTTAATTACTGTGATGATATTTCATTAAAATAATTAGGAGAAAAACAATATTATTCTCGAATCTTTAGTACTGTGATTTAAATTCATTCAAATTAGCTGTATATTTTGAGTTGATTATTCTTTGAAGATAATTTTTAAATATTTTACGATCACATTCTTAGTGTTCTATAAAAAAAGAAAAGGAAATTTATGTGTATTACAATTTAAAAGCAAATGTACGTAGTCTAGAAAATTATCGGTTAAAGAAAAGTTGCTAGTCTTTTTTGTAGTAGCAACTCTTTAGATTTATCAATGACATTTCATACAAATAAATACATTAAAGTAACCATCCCATAAATGTATTTTTGAAGTAATCCGTACTCACATCGTAAAAGGAATTTTCTTAATGTCATGCAAGAAATGATCTCTAGTAAATCAGCTATAACTAAATTGCTTTAAAAGCTTTCATATCAATCAAACTTTCTACAAGAAAAATGAAATATATCCTCTGACCGACTTGAAAGTTTACTTTTCTGTATATGGAATATGGCGTCATCTGGCGGTCCCATTTATCAAAATAAACTCACAAATTCTGATCCGAGAATGAAAAAGCTAAATCGAAGAATGTCTTGATGCTCACATTTAAGCTGAATCCATTCACACTGGCGATTTGAAAAGGATACGGAAGAGGAAAATGCAATCTTTCTAAAAACTTTACGATGTTTGCGATAATGTTTAAGAGCTTTAAAATCAAATATTCAAACATACGCCATTTACAAGCATTTCAGTTGTTTTCGACACTGATTCTTAAAAGAAAGATAGCATTTTCCTTTTATGGATAATTTTAGAAATCCAAAATTAAATGCGCGTATATTGAAACATTCCGTATACTGAGCAGGATACTCGAAAATGGCGCCCATAAGGCACATTTTCTTAAATACTGATTCTAACATGCCCTATACATTCTTAAAATATACATTAAATTAAAACATGTTATGATACAAAATTAGAATGATTGAATAAAATCGATTTATGAATTTTTTTTAGCCCAAAGGGTGTTAACACAGAAGGGCTATTTATTAATTTCGTTTTGGCATTTTGCATCGAAAACTTTAAAAGTCTCAATCACTTTTCAAATTGTTGCCACCAAATATTATCGCCCTGTATTATATTCAAAGAAATTAAATTATGAAGAATATGTATACATGTATCTATGTTTCTTGCATTGTGATAAAACAACAGTCCCTAGAGCCATCGAATTTTGTATAACGTTGTCTTTCAACCGAACATGGCAAATGGAAGTCTGAAATTTGAATTTAGAATTTGTTTTACTATCTATTTCAAATTTCGTTAAACTTTAACGAATGTTCTATTAACAAATTGAACGATTTGAAAGCAAGCAATGGCAATACTTTAAGTAAAAATGCATTTTTATCTCCAGCGCGCGTCTAAAGATATGCTGTTTTGTTATTTTTAAATATTTTGTGATATTGCCTGTTGAATTGAATTTTATGTGGATTAAGTGCGGAGAAAAAAAAAAAGCCTTTTCGGGCGTAATATAAAATCGGAAAGATTCCGAAATGAATTTTTTTTTAAAATTTTGCAGGGGTTAGCCTTCTGTAAAAATAAAATATAACTTTTTATGAGGTCCCATTGTTCAGAATCCGTTAAGCTTTAATCCGTTTTCCGATTCGCTCGAGTAATCTCGGGATGAGAAAACCATCACGGAGTGATTCACCCGAATATACTCGGTCTCCTCAATTGCTTAACATATGATAAGCCTGAGTGCTATAAATAAATACCTCCAGTTCTCATTCCAAAGCATATTTTCTAACTTAACTGGCATCGGATAACTAAATAAAGAAACTCATACCTTAAACCACGTTCATTTCACAATATCCTTAATATAAAAACTGCTCACAGAATGCATGTCATAAACCTACGTGATACTAATAAGTGTTGTAATATCATATTCACAGCATTATTGGAATCATAAAATTTAAAATTTAAAATATATAAAAACAATATCTTACTAGTTTTTGAAAATAAAAGTTTTATATCTTAGGATTCCATCTTAAAATGATTTACTAATCGTTGCAATCTACGGCTTCAAAACGAAAATAAACACATTTTCTTATTTTCCGGTGTTCTCTAAAACTGAACTAGTATTTTTATATGTTAAGAGTTCCTTAAAGCTTTTTGAATAAGCAGGCCAAAAGTGGAAAAAAATAAATCTGAAAGCTATCAGATATTACAATATGCCCGAAGGTGCGTTTTTTAACGTTTTCTGTGTTTCTTCTATTATTAAATATCATATTCTTCCCAGTGAAACCATAAAATTCAACTCAAATGCAATATCACAAAACAGGTTATAAAGAGCATATCTTTAGGACTTTCGATACACAGTCTCGCGCGCTAGAAATATTATTTTCCTGTACAGTGTTGTCATTTCTCGCTTCGGAACCGCTGAGTTTGCTAATCAAAAATTCGTTAAAGGTTCACAAAATATGAAATAGATAATAAAACAAATTCCAAATTTGGCTTCCAGATGCCAGTATTCGAGTGGAGAGACAAGTTATTCAAAATTTGATGTCATTAGATACCGTTGTTTTTAAGCATTGCGAGCAACATACAGTGGGTAAAAAAAGTATTTGCACACCTACATTTTTGTTTGCAATTCATAAAAAGAAACATTAAGAAATAAAAAAATTGGTATTAAAAAATCAGAATAAGTTTAATCATCCAAAACAAACAGAAAAATTACGATAATATAAATAACAATGCTTTCTTGTAACAAAATTAAAATATCTCGTATCAAAAAAGTATTTGCACACCTGCATGAATACAAAAGAAATAAAATATATAAGCAAATTTCAAATAACTAATATTTAGTATGCATGCCTTTAGCATCTATTACTGCTTGTAATCGTGCTGGCATTGATTTAATTAAATTTTCTGTAACAGTAGGCTCAGTATTCAGTCACACTTCAATAAGGGCTTGTTTAAGGGCAGATTTGCTTGAAATCTTCCTTTTTCTTATTTTTAAATCCAAAGAATTCCACAGATTTTCCAAAGGATTTAAATCTGGTGATTGTGGTGGAGCGGCAAGTTTTCTGGGTACATTATAAAGCAACCATATACGAGTTATACCGGCAGTGTGCTTGGGATCATTGTCTTGCTGAAAATAGTACGAATTACTCATACCCAATTTTATTGCACTTTGTAGCAAGTTATCTCGCAACACATCAATATAGGTTCGAGCTGTCATATTCCCATCAATGAAACACAAATTACCAATTCCTTTGCTAGCCATGCACCCCCAAATCATAACAGAACCTCCTCCATGTTTAACTGTAGGTAACACATTTTGGAATGAAAAGCAGTACAAGGTTTTCTCCAAACTAATTTTCTGCCATCTGATTTAAAAATAATGAACTCACTCTCGTCGGAGAATATGACATTTTTCCAGAAATCGATTGGCTTATTGATATATTCCTTAGCGAATTCAAGTCTCTTCAGTCTGTTTCGTTCAGTTAGGAGAGGTTTTTTTCCTTGGTGATCTCCCATAAATGTGTGCATCGCGCAGGACATTTCGAAGACTTTGGGCACAGATTTGAACTCCAGATGTTGAAGCGACATCATTGGCTAAAGTAATTGCACTAACAAATGGATTTTTTGATGCTTCTCTTATGATTTTTCGCTTCATTCTCAGTGAAAGTTCTCTTTGGGCGTCCAGAGCGCAAGTTATTTGATGTAGATTCTCTTTCTTTATAACATACCAAATAGTAGAGAAGCAAACATTTACTTTTTTACCTATTTCTTGATAACTTAGGCCATTTTCAAGTAGAGAAAAAAAAATTTCTCGGAATGAAATCGGCAATTCAGATTTCTTAGGTGCCATTACAATTTGAATCGGCAATCAACTGATAACGTTTCGACAACACCTCCTTTTATAGTCGTCTTACATATGTTATTTACTGCGGGATGACTGTCAAATAATAGCATAAAATGCAAATTTGCTAGAGTTGAGTTGAGTGTGCAAATAAATTTTTGACATAAGCTATTTTAATATTGATGCAAAAAATGCTTTTTATTAATATTATTGTATTTTTTGTAATTAATTTAAATGAATAGGCTTATTATATTTTTAAATGCCAATTTTTGTATTTCTTAATGCATTTTCTTATAAATTGTGAACAAAAATGTATGTGTGTAAATACTTTTTGTACCCACTGTATATACATTCATACCAATTCTTATTATTTAATTTTTCATTATTTAATTTTGTAAATATAATGCAGGGCTCTAATTTGGTGGCAACAATTTGAAAATTTAAACGCTGTTTATAGCTGTTTATAGTGTCATATTCCCATCAATGAAACACAAATTACCAATTCCTTTGCTAGCCATGCACCCCCAAATCATAACAGAACCTCCTCCATGTTTAACTGTAGGTAACACATTTTGGAATGAAAAGCAGTACAAGGTTTTCTCCAAACTAATTTTCTGCCATCTGATTTAAAAATATTGAACTCACTCTCGTCGGAGAATATGACATTTTTCCAGAAATCGATTGGCTTATTGATATATTCCTTAGCGAATTCAAGTCTCTTCAGTCTGTTTCGTTCAGTTAGGAGAGGTTTTTTTCCTTGGTGATCTCCCATAAATGTGTGCATCGCGCAGGACATTTCGAAGACTTTGGGCACAGATTTGAACTCCAGATGTTGAAGCGACATCATTGGCTAAAGTAATTGCACTAACAAATGGATTTTTTGATGCTTCTCTTATGATTTTTCGCTTCATTCTCAGTGAAAGTTCTCTTTGGGCGTCCAGAGCGCAAGTTATTTGATGTAGATTCTCTTTCTTTATAACATACCAAATAGTAGAGAAGCAAACATTTACTTTTTTACCTATTTCTTGATAACTTAGGCCATTTTCAAGTAGAGAAAAAAAAATTTCTCGGAATGAAATCGGCAATTCAGATTTCTTAGGTGCCATTACAATTTGAATCGGCAATCAACTGATAACGTTTCGACAACACCTCCTTTTATAGTCGTCTTACATATGTTATTTACTGCGGGATGACTGTCAAATAATAGCATAAAATGCAAATTTGCTAGAGTTGAGTTGAGTGTGCAAATAAATTTTTGACATAAGCTATTTTAATATTGTTGCAAAAAATGCTTTTTATTAATATTATTGTATTTTTTGTAATTAATTTAAATGAATAGGCTTATTATATTTTTAAATGCCAATTTTTGTATTTCTTAATGCATTTTCTTATAAATTGTGAACAAAAATGTATGTGTGTAAATACTTTTTGTACCCACTGTATATACATTCATACCAATTCTTATTATTTAATTTTTCATTATTTAATTTTGTAAATATAATGCAGGGCTCTAATTTGGTGGCAACAATTTGAAAATTTAAACGCTGTTTATAGCTGTTTATAGTGTCATATTCCCATCAATGAAACACAAATTACCAATTCCTTTGCTAGCCATGCACCCCCAAATCATAACAGAACCTCCTCCATGTTTAACTGTAGGTAACACATTTTGGAATGAAAAGCAGTACAAGGTTTTCTCCAAACTAATTTTCTGCCATCTGATTTAAAAATATTGAACTCACTCTCGTCGGAGAATATGACATTTTTCCAGAAATCGATTGGCTTATTGATATATTCCTTAGCGAATTCAAGTCTCTTCAGTCTGTTTCGTTCAGTTAGGAGAGGTTTTTTTCCTTGGTGATCTCCCATAAATGTGTGCATCGCGCAGGACATTTCGAAGACTTTGGGCACAGATTTGAACTCCAGATGTTGAAGCGACATCATTGGCTAAAGTAATTGCACTAACAAATGGATTTTTTGATGCTTCTCTTATGATTTTTCGCTTCATTCTCAGTGAAAGTTCTCTTTGGGCGTCCAGAGCGCAAGTTATTTGATGTAGATTCTCTTTCTTTATAACATACCAAATAGTAGAGAAGCAAACATTTACTTTTTTACCTATTTCTTGATAACTTAGGCCATTTTCAAGTAGAGAAAAAAAAATTTCTCGGAATGAAATCGGCAATTCAGATTTCTTAGGTGCCATTACAATTTGAATCGGCAATCAACTGATAACGTTTCGACAACACCTCCTTTTATAGTCGTCTTACATATGTTATTTACTGCGGGATGACTGTCAAATAATAGCATAAAATGCAAATTTGCTAGAGTTGAGTTGAGTGTGCAAATAAATTTTTGACATAAGCTATTTTAATATTGTTGCAAAAAATGCTTTTTATTAATATTATTGTATTTTTTGTAATTAATTTAAATGAATAGCTCTTTTGAATTTTAGAATCTTTAGAAATTTCAACTCAAAATGCCTAGACGAATTTAATAGCTCTTTTTGGCAAATTGTCCTTTGGGCGGAAAACTCTAACATTCTTTAGAATACGAAGCAGTAACTATGTTGTTACGTGCATATAGAACCGGTAAATGCTCAAGACATTTATCTTTTTCAACTTTATACGTCCCTATTGTTTCACATGAAAGAATTCGTAAATCTTTTTTCGGTATGACAGAGCGCAATCAGTAGTTACTACTTCAAACTATTATAACGTTTGAATACGAGGCAATGCAGAGCGTCAAATTCTAAGTATGCTCGCAGAGCGGTCTTTCAATACTTTTAGCTAATCTTATAACTCATCTTCGCTCTGGTATTATTTGGTATTATACAGTTTTCCTCCGATCGCTGAAAAATCTCCAGTACCTTCGATTCCTCGAAATTGCTAGAAGGCATATACAGTTATACTAACACAGGGCCGGATGCAGATACAGCTATATAGGGATCGGAGCAGCTATACAGTTACACAGGCGTAGGACCCAAATGCTGCGAAAAGATCTGAAATTTGGCAAATGGTGGAGACTTCTTGCCAGATTTTACGCCAACAAAAAGCGGCCAAAACAATTCCCATCTGCCTCAATATTAAAAGAATCTAACCATATAAACCTATTTTTCAGCGATGTTTCGCATTTTGATGGTTTTCATGTAACATTATACAAGAGGCAGTAGAATTTACATATCATTTCAATAAAATTGTTTACGCGCATGCAAATTTCGTTGCAATATTTACAGGTGAAGATATCTGTAAAAAATCCGGATATCTTCATCATCTGGATACTTTCGTTAATTTAGAGCCCAAATGTAAATAGCATAAAGAATATAAAAAAATCGGATGTGTACACCCCATTACTTCCTTGCACGGAATATTAAATTATACGCATTTTTCTTGCATTTCATTTAAACTTATTGGATTGAATTAAATCTAATTCTCCGACAGCGCATAAACCAAATATAATAAATGTATTCTTTAAAATTCACTCTATTTGTTTACCATAGCGACACTCTGGCGTTAGGTTCACTTAACAGTATTGTATTTCGTTCATATTATAACTCAGAATGCAAAAAATTTATATCATTTAAAGAATTATCTAATCGTTGCCACATGTTCTATTCAAATACTATAATCAAGTTAGAACGATGTATAAAAGAAATTAAGGAAACAAAACAAAAAAGAAACTTTTTTTCACAGACGATTGAGTATTTATCATTCAATTAATTCAGGTCTCACTTCGCGACAAGGAAAAAATACATAAAAACACAAAATATCTGTATTAAAAATTACGAAGTAAATCTTAAACGCTTATTTCATCGAAACAAATCCAGAAAGGATTAAGCATGATTTAATTCGGAATAATAAAGGAAAGCGTTATCTTTGTTGTTGCGAAGCTAATTTTCTCTAGATTGCCAACAAATCCACTATGTGTTTCAAATGTAAACAAGCAATTGGCGCCACCAAAAAAATTATTAGGCTTAGCGGCACTTAAACAACTTTAAAATTGTTGATAATTATAAAAATATTGCATAGAGATTTACTAAAGGCATAAAAACCTTAACCGGGAGATAGGAAGATAAGAACAACATAAGTCAATTATTTTTAAAGCAAAAATTGTACAATTTACAAACATATAAGAGTAAAGAAACTGAGATCACTGAGCCGGGTAACATGGTGGATATATATATAAATATATTAATATACGTTTGGTGCGGCAGATTGCAACCAAAATACGAGGTGCACATCTACATGTTATAGCAGTCCTATATGCAAAATTTCAACGTTCTGAGGCTACTCGTTTTTGAGTTATACGAGGTACGTACATACGTTCGTACAGACGCCACGAAAGAGTCTCTTCAGAAATCATTTTAAAGCAGTTTTATAATTTTTTGGAGGAAAAGAGTATTTTATTCTGTCCTTACGTACATATATCAGGCAAAAACATCGTTAAATTGCATTCGGAAGCAAGCAAAATGGATATTTTCGTTGAAATATGCTGCCTGAAACTTTTCGTGATTACAATATTTCCTTTTTACTTCGTACAAGGAAGTAAAAAGTAATGAAAACACTTAAGATTCTGCAAACGTGAACATTGATCAGCTGTCTGCATCCACGGTACAATTTTTTTTTCTCTTCCACTTTTTTAATACATGGTATTGTAATGAGTAAGGCCAATTTTTCCAATTTGAATTGATTAAAATATTTAACAAAATTTTGATGAATGTATTATCAATACATGAAATGAATAACATTAAATGCAAATTTACGCAATTTATAAAACCTTGTAGTTTTCCAATGCAAAATATATGAATTAGTTTAATTCAATTATTAAACACAACAGAAAACAATATCTGACCACACATTTTGGAAAAGGATTATAAATTAAGCTGACATCTATTTATCAGCAATCTAACTAATATCGGCAAAATAATTATGTGGATCGAAATTTCGATATTCGAACAGTATAGTAAATCCAGACTATCAATACAGTAGAAATACTTGCGTTACTTTTCCCTCCCATAGAATTTGGTCGCACAATTTATTAGACGATTGATCGCATCGAGAACGTATTGGCTATATTGCAATATTTCTAATAAGTATCTAGGAATCATTACTAACGCGTCTTTTTAAAACTTATTCAAATATATAACATCAACAATATTTAAATATAAGAAATAATTTATATCTATTAAAATGTCAATAGTTTTCATGGTTACTTTCCAATACTAGCATAATTACTATTTTTAAATTACTTTACAATAATGGTAGTAAGTAAAATTTATTTGATTTCCCTAACTGGGTTTCATTTAAAGTCACATTTCCTTTAATGCCTTCTCTTGTAGTGGTGGCGACAATTCTGGACACTTTTGGAAATTTTTATGATTTTGAACTTTGTATGCTTATAAAAATGTTACGTTTCGCAAAATGCAAACTTGTATATATCATTTTAAAGAGAATTTATTACTGAATTCAATACAAAACACAAAATTCAATTATTTGCAATACAAAAAAGTTATATGTACTTTCATATAAATAAAAAACACAGTTATGAAGTGGTTTGTAAAGTCTAGCTTTCCTGGCCAATCACTGTTCTTATTCTGAGAACCAATCAAATGTTAGTAACTGCCAGTAGAAGCTGACATCAGGTTTACACTTGAAACAATTCATTATTTTGCTTTGTTCTGTAGAAGGAGGACCTGTTTCTGATACACTGTAATTACAAGTAGGATTTTTTGTAAAAAATTTTAATATTTAGTCAAGTAGCAATGACATCAAATAAAAGAGTAGATTGAATACCTAGAAAGAGATGTAATATTATTGTGTTACGAGAAAGTGATCTTTCCTATGCTGAAATTGCAAGGCAGGTGGGTGGTTCAGTGACTACATCTGGAGTCCGAAAGTTTTGTTTATTATATCCAGAGACAAATTCAATAAAAAACAAAGAAGGAAAAGGCCGAAAAAGGTGCACCACATCTATTGATTACAGAAGAATAAAACGACTATGTCTCCAAGATAGAAAAATGTCATCAGCGGCCATCAGACGTGATCTGAATGATGCTGGTGTTTCTGTCAGTTCAAGAACAATCAGAAGAAGATTAACAGATGTTAGACTGAGAGGTAGAATTCCACGAAAAAAGTCTTATCTTAATTTTCAGCAACGAAAAAAAAAAAAAAAAAAAGACTGCAGTGGGCAAAGGAATACATTAATTGGACAGATGATCAGTGGTCACAAGTTATATGGAATGATGAAACTAAGATATCGTTATTCGATAGTGATGGGCGAAAAAATATGTAAGACGTAGAATAGGAGAAGAACTACATCCTGACTGCATTCAAGCAACTGTGAAGAACCCAGTTAGTGTTATGATTTGGTCAGGCATGTTCGCAGATGGTATTGGTCGCCTTCATGTCATCGATGGGACACTGAATGCCAGAAAATACATCGACACTATTCTAGAACCAAAACTTCTACCTTCCATCAGACATCCCTTTCCCAGCAATGCTTCGTTTATTTTTCAGCAGGATTCTGCTCCTTGCCACACGGCCAAAATATCGAAAGAGTGGTTTCGTACAAAGATCATTAAATTGTTGTCATGGCCAGGAAACAGTCCTGACCTCAATCCTATCGAAAATTTGTGGTACCGTTTGAAACCTCTTGCCCGAATGAGGCACCCATCAAATAAAAGGGAACTGATTGAGGCTATAATTGTTTCCTGGCATCATGTAATAACGAAAGAAGAGCGAGCTTAAAACTCTTGTCAGCTCAATGAAACGTCGATGTGAAGCTGTAATCAAAAATAAAGGGTACCCTACTAAGTACTGAGAACTCACTGCAACCATCACTATCTAATGTTTATCGATAACTATTATCGTTTAACTTTTTTGTATTGCAAATAATTGAATTTTGTGATTTGTACTGTATTCAGTGATAAATTATCTTTGAAATGATATATACAAGTTTGCGTTTTGTGAAACGTAACGTTTACTATAAGCATTGTATTCAAATATATAACATCACCAATATTTAAATATAAGAAATAATTTATATCTATTAAAATGTCAATAGTTTTCATGATTACTTTCCAATACTAGCATAATTACTATTTTTAAATTACTTTACAATAATGATAGTAAGTAAAATTTATTTGATGAAGTTCAAAAACATAAAAATTTCCAAAAGTGTCCACGATTTTGGCCACCACTGTATGTCCTATTTTCTCTAGAAGAAAACAGTAATACATAAAATTAAAAAAACAAAGAGAAATGATAGTATGCGAATTAGTATAAATATATTATAAATTAACTAGTAAACTCGTGATATTGTAACGAATCAAATAATGCTTTAAATTAAAATGAACAACCGACATACCTGTGTTCCGTCCAAAATACAACTTCTTTTTACAGTCCCCAATGAACTCTCTCGAATAACATTTTGTTGTGTCAATATTGATGTTACCTATTCGAGCGCACGATGAGACATAAATATTTTCAATTGCTCAATAATCTCTCACACTGTTTTCTATTACTCTAATTTTCACAAACCTAATTTTTAAACATCGATCTGATAAGAGCATTCACGCCACAAAACTTTTTCTCTTCGTCCTTCTTTTATTCCATCCAATTTTTCTCTTTTCCTTTCTGAATCATGCTAATGTCACTGTTAACACTTTAAACAACAATTAAAAACTGTAATGTAAAGCAACAATTAAAATAACAATAACTAATAACTAAAGTAAATAACTCCTGTTTTAAATTTGATTCATCTCATAATAGTTTAAACTATAAAGCAATTCGCAGAATACAAATTAAAAAACTAGATCATAATAACTTATAACATTCTATGGCTTTTATTATGGGAATCTTAAAATTCACAAATACATAATAAATCATACCTGCTTCCTAAAGTAAAAGTTTTAAAACTTGGAATTCCATTATAAATTGTTTTACAAATCGTTGCCATCTACATCTTCAAAACGAAGGATAATTAAATTGAACATTTTGATATTTTCCAGTGTTCTTAAATGCTGAATTATTATTTTTGTACAGTTCGCATAAACTTTGTAAAGAAAAACACTAGAAGAGCAAAATTAACCAAAATTCGGAAACGTATTTACATGTCTTTGATCTAGAAGATATCCGGAGAAAATATGTTTATTTTCATCAATTTACATTCTAAACGCAAATAGTATAGCGAATATAAAAATATTAAATCGTTTAATAAGGTATTTCTCCCACTTTCCTAGCATGCTTTCGTGGTGTAGTGGTCTTGCACGCGGACCGGTAGTCCTGAGGTCCGTGGTTCGATTCCCGGCGAAGGCGATTCCTCATTTTTAATCTTTCCTGCTTCCTAAAATACGTAATGTCTCTACAAGTTCTTAACCATTCTGTACAAGTGAATACTGATCAGCTGACTCCGTCAACTGCATACACATGTTTTTCTCTCTATTATAGTAAGATATGTGTATTTTCCAGTCTACTACTTTCAACGAACAAATCCCTGTGACGGATTACATACATTTTGCAGATAATATTTCGCACACATTTTTAAGAATAATATGCATAACAGTAGAATCTGTTCTGTCTAATCTGTAGATTATTTTTCGTTTATCGCCACATAAAAATGCATAGCTGCAACGCGGAGAATAAACAAATATATCAAAGACTTAATCCCAAACAGCGCATTTTTGTTAAAAGAGTCGACAGGAGGATTTTTCAGTTTGAAGTAATAAGATGGATGCATATAATTAAAATTTATTAATTTACCAAGTCCAGAAGTAAATGAAAAATCTGAATAAATTAGTGTGATTGATATGATTAAAATGAATGTGCATATTTAAAAAAGCCATCATAAGTATGCTTATACCCAGCTTATATTAGCATAATAAAGGATTTTCAAGGAGCTCCTTTGTTCACATTTTTACTGAATTCTCCATTTCTAGTTAACTAAAATCAAAGCTGACAACTGGCTCGTATTCACCCCATGCATGTGTGGATACTAAGTTACATATCGTACGTTTTAAAAGACGTAAACCATGAAAATGCTCAGCCAGCACGTTCTCTTGGACTGCAATCTAGGTTGAAGTGCTAGTGTTCTATCATCTCACCCATTCGGTCATTCATAAAGAAACGAATCATGACATGATGAAGTGTAATATGAAACTGTATTGAAAAGAGAAATATTCCTTACGCTATTAAAAATTTTGACTATTTGAAAATCCGAATGTCAAATTAATTTGGATCACGATGACTTAAATAAAGAAGAGTTCCTTCTTAATGTGGAAGCATTTTGGAATTTTTTTTTCTGTTGCTAATTTGGAAGGCAAAACAGAGAGAAAATGGATCACTTGGCTAGTTATTCTAAAATACACTTTCCACAAACGCAATTCTAGATACTGTAATACTGTTGCTAATTATCTTCATAACTGTTATAAGTTTTACTTGTTGTGAGAAGAATGTTTCTGAATATTAATCAGATAAGTTGCACCCAAGACCTAAAAATGAGTAACTTGCACGTGAAATCCTAGTGTGCAGTCTACAGAAGAACGGATGAAGAAATAAAATACACTCCTAGATGTCGATGACAATTATGCTAATAGAAAATCAAGCAAAACAGCACTTTAGAATATTAGAATTAAGGTGTATTTCAAAAATATAAGTCCAAAATTTATTTATTTTGCTATGTCATTTTAGAATTTCACTGAATTGTTTGTGTGCGCTGAGAGAGGTGCAAAGGTTATGGCTACGCTCACCATTGCATTAGTTAAGACATTCTCTCTATTTTTAAAAGCCATTTTTGAATATTCCAGTAAGTTTTTTCCTAGATATCACTCAATTCTCCGAAACATAATCTTTCCATAATTTTTTAAAAGACGAAAAATTCTAAAATCCACGAGTGAAGTAGTCAAAACAATGATATAGGACCATAAAACATTATTTAGGATAATCTTGTTAAATTTAGTAATAAATGGGCTATTTAGATTGATTGATGACTGAAGGTTTGTCATAGAAAAGCTAGGATTTTCTTTATCAAGACGATGGGATTCGAGGATTTTATAACGTGTTAGTTTTTGCTGTAAGATTTATGGTAAAATAATAATAAAAATATTTTTAGATCCGTTGTAAAATGGTATCTTAGAATTAGGTCAAACATTTTTATTGCTTCTTTTTTATTTATGAATTTATTTTTCCCTTTCATTTTAGGATATTAGCAAATTTCTTCGAAAAGAATGCAGCTTACTTAGACAATGCTTCTAACATCATTGATTTAACTATTAAGAATGTAGTTTACGTTTACAATGCGTGCATTAAATATCTTAGAAATAAGCTATGAACCTTCTTATTTATTTTTTTTAAATGATGGTTTACATTGCTTATAAAAATCAAAAAGTTACTTAAAGCTGAAAAATACAGGTGAAATTTCAAAATCCACGTAACTTTCAAACTATGTTTTAATTTCGTAAAATTATAATAATATAAATTCTACGTAAAATGAAATAAAACAATTCTATGAAAAGGTCAGAAATGGCTATGTGATTGACAATGTATTGGATTGACAATCTCTGTCTGTATACTCTAAACACGGCATTCTGAAAATAGTTTCGATCTATGGCTCTTGCAATTCTATGTAGGCGTCGACTAGAGATGGGCAAATTCGTTCTTTTATGGGATCGAGTCAGAACCATTTGCTCACCGAAATGAGTCGATTGTTTTTCATGACATATTACTGGCTAATGATAACCTTGATCAACCAGAATGAAGGGAGAATCAAGACCAATTAACGAGGATGGTGTGAAGAACGGAAAGAACTGAAAAAGTTGTGGGATCCGAACCGCTTAGTTAGGTTGAAGCGAATGACGAAAAGAACCTATTCAACGAATAGTTAACATCCTGAACTGCTTTCTTTGACCTGTAGTTTTGAGATTCCCTGAAACATTTGTGTAAAACGCAGAATTAAAACAAAATTCTCTAATAAATTTTAAAAAAATGTTGTAAAATAGTAAACTTATTTTTGACATGGCAGGACAAATATTTTCTGCCCTAAAATTTGAATCGAAATTTCCTGGCAAGCTTCCAAAAAGAGCTCTGCTCTTTGTTTTCGCCGGTCAGACGTTCACTCGCTCAGGAATGTGGGTCAGTTCGTGAACGAAAGCAGATCCCTATTCTTGGCACACACTTTTAGCAAGAACTGACCATGATATGTAAACGAGTTACCCACTCTTTTTCTAGAATGAGTGAATTCACTCATTAAAGTGAATTAGTTCGTCAATGAATAGCAGATTTCTATTCCTGGCACGCTTTAAGTAAAAGTCGTCCGTAAGCTGTAAAAGAGCTACGAATCAGTTTTCTGGAATCGGAGTAAATTCTCTCTGTAAAGTGAATCGTTCCTTTGAATCAGTTCTGGAGCATATAGTGCAACTCAGCATCGATTCTTTACTCGTCTCGATTCTCTGCAGGTAACTTAACTTTATTAATTAATCAAATTCTTTCTTTCTCAAAAAAACATCTGAGCAAAAGCCTTGTTTACGGTTTGCCAATGTTGTTCGTTTACCGGTGTCTATTCAATACAGTAACAGTATATGGTATTTTCTCGCTGCTTTTCGCATACCTCGATAGAACGCTCGACGAGTGCTCTGGAGGTTTGGAGTTCGAATCCCGGTAAGGACAATTGCGGATTTTTTTTTTCTCAGTAGAAGTGGCTCCCGAACTAAAACGTGGTGGACGATAATGTTTCACCACCAAGACTTGGAGATTTTTCCCTCATCCCCAGTAGACATTTGAAAAGTATTTTCTCCCTCCTTTCCGCATGCCTTCGTGGTATAATTAGAAACAGATTTGACGTGTATTCGGGAAGTCCAGATTCCGTTTCCAGGTGAAACAGTTGCAGATTTCTTCAGTTTTCTGACTTCGAAAATAGTCTAATGAGTCTACAACAGTCGTGTGCCGAAGATATGCCTATTAAATTAGAACCGCACAAATGTTTGTGAATGCTATTACTGTAATAGTGTCGTAATGTCTAATTTTATGGCAGTGTCGAACGTATCCCTGTGATAATATTGTGCGAGATAAGCAATGTTTGGCAATCATCAATCATTGCTATATCATTGTTAAAACGTGCTTTCTGTCGTGTCGAAAATATACTAGTAATTAAGTTCCATCGTATGTTGATTTCAAATGTGTTAGAGCTCGTATACAGTCTCTGTACTTCGTAGTGTCGATAATGTAAACCTATGCAAAAACCGAACACCGTATGTGGGTTTTAAATAACTCAAATTTGTCAGTTAGCATAAAAATAAGATGTTATGTTTGATCTGAATGATGAATTGTCAAAACCGAGTATTTAACCATCAAAACATTTCAAGTTTAATCTACTCACTACTTGTGAGTGTTTCAGTTAAAATACACAAACATAAAATTACCTTGCACCTGATTTCAACACAAACCTTCCTTCCTAAAATGAGCATAAATTCAGCTATTTTAATCTAATCTAGGTTAGAGAACAAACTAGAACGCAGCAGAGATTCAATCCCACATTTACCAGAATAGTGTCTAGCCATAATCTATAGTGTTCATATCCAGGCCAATATTAGTATCAGAAATAGGCTTCTTTAGAATCAGCAAGGTGCGGACAGCATTTCAAATTCTTACACCCTTATTTGTAAACCTCTAAACCAGGAATTCTTAACCGGGGGGGATTCTACCTAAAGGTGAATTTCATAGTTTCAGGGGAGATGCAGTCGGCTTTTTATTTACTTTTTAAACACTTAGGTTTAGTTTATGAATATAAAATGTTATTTTCATTAATATTTTTGTATTTAATACGACTTTATATAATTTTTGTTGTTTTATTAAAGCACATTACAAAATAATCTAAACCTGATTAAATAAATAATTTAAAATAAATTAAAATAATGTATCTAAAAATCCATCCCATTTTCAATTCGGAACAAAGCAAAGATATAAATTAAACAAATTGAGTTTAATACATAAGGTCTCAAAATCAATCTCAAAAAGTTAATCAAAGAAATGTGTCTTTAACAGTCCAGCCCCTACACGCTGTAGAAAGTAGTGCAAAAAATTGAAAAATTATACAATCAAAACCATAAACAAGCTTAACAAACACTCAAAAGATTTTTTGTGCAAATCGAGTCCAAAACACATGTAATTGTAGGCAACGTATGTATGCATTTTTTAAGTTTTGGACAGGAGGAAGGAATGACTTTCTAGTAATGGTGAAATGGGCGCACGAAGCACAAAATGTTGAGAACCACTACTCTAAACTTTATAGTGAAACTGGTTGCCACTCAAGTCTACGTAAATTCTGAAATGAGTGGATCTCGTGAAAAAAAAAGAAGCAGAAAGAAATGAACTAAATTAAGCAATATTTCGTGAGTGGAAGTCAAAACTAAATGACATAAAAGCAAAAAAGCAAATAACATTACGTAAACACACACATTACGAATTAAATAACAAGTAATATTACGCATTAAAATTCTGATAATTTCTTTTGAAAGACAGTAAATGCCATAACGCTTAAACACTATAATAATATTTATCAATTTGCATTCATTGCAACTGTTCTATATGAGGCAATATATGCAGCATCGTATAATATGTATAACTCTGCGTTTATGCTTTCACTATGTACGCACTCTATACAACTCAATATTTGCAGCATGGATATTCACGGAAGTCACAGTTAATGCCAGTCAAACTCAGCTAGGAGCACGTACAGTTAAACAATCTAATTTGATGAGATGTCGTAATGGGAAGGACAATGGAAATGGGATATAGAGTGGTTTAATCCCGTCAAACAGATTAATGTTGCTCACGCTGCATAAGATTAACATTAAACAATGTTTCAGCTCAAGTATCTTGGAAATGGCTGCATATCTGATAACACATTGTATCCTTCATATCAAGCAGTACATGATAGTGTCATTTGTGATAAAACATATGCAGTATTATTAATATACCAAATGCCATATTAATTAATCTTTTTATTTAAACAAAATTGTATTTTGTTAATTATACTACTCTATAATGTTTTTGTGTACAAGTAAATGTATATTCAGAATACAAAATAAGAAACTTTGAAATTACTTAACAACTATATCTCACATTTTGATAACAAAATACCACGTTTTTATTTTTTTCCTTAATGGATATTTGATACTAACGCACAAATGCACCCACCATTCCACATGCCCAGTTTCGATTTACATAATGATATTTTTTTTCTTTACTGTAGTAGGCAGAAACATATTACTAAAATTCGCATATTCTTAGCTACACAGTTTCATTTTTGTATACTAGCCATTAAGTATTTCATAAACACACAAATTTGCAAACAGCATACACATAAAGACTTAAATTGAAAATAAACTCTTGTGTATCCATTTTTGATTTACAGATAATTTGAATAATCATTCATGCATACATAAAATGGCTAAGGGTACTTACGATTTTTTTCGACTTTGGAATAAATTCCTTTAGTTCGATTTTTGTTTATATGTACTCGGACTTTCACACAGTTCGATGTAGGTAATTGCAGCGCTGTCGTCCACACTATCACGCACAAGTTCATACGAATATTGACTTCCCCACAGTTAAACACAGTTCATATAAGAGGAACCCTTTCCGGTGCCTGTAGCCACTTCTTCTCTGTAGGACAGAAACCCTTTTCTTTCGGTCTTTACTTGAAGGTCTGCACCCACATCACTTAACACTCACAACAGCAAACAGGAATCCACCCATCAAATCATACCTTTCGTCTTTTCAAGACATCTTCGCTAAAATACGTTCTTCTTCCATCATAGCCTGAACACAACTTTCAGCCAGTGAACTCTCACTATTTGTAATTTGCAGGAAACATTGCTTAAAATCTAGAAACTGGAACACTTTATTATCGCCTGAAAACTGAAGTCTCTGCTAGCAATAGCAACAAGCCGGGAAAATATATGAACAGACTTTCGTCTCCCTTTTTTTTCTGTCTTCAAAATGGATTTTCTCATGACGTCTATACGTATATATATATCTCGCATAACTAAACGATTAGCCGTGGAACATTGAAATTTTCTGTATATGGGACTGCTGTAACTTCAAGTTGTGCAACTCCTTTTTTTATTTCAACGGTAGTGTAAAAGCATTATATAAATATATACGTTTTTGTGAAGTAGCTTGGATTCTGAGAACATACTTCATAAAATGGCTGAAACTTTCTACGGTCTTACACACTTGTATGGCCCTATCAAATTCAGAATTTTTAATTAACATGCAAACATATCTCTTTGATGCGAGGTGATCATGGTGACGGATTAATCACATCTTGCGAGGTCATGTGTCACTTTGCAATTTGACCATAAGTGAATTTATGTGTTAACTTCCAAGAGGTTGTTACACTTCTAAGGTCTTACACACTGGTCCAACTGACATTTTAACTTGAAAATTCAATGGAGATTATCAATTATTTTTGCCGACTATGGGTTTCGGCTTCCCTGTTCCGAGTAACTGAATCTCACTACAGGTCGACTCTGCCTTCGGGCACGTTGTGGAGGTTCAACCTCCACTATTACCCTCCAGCAGAGCCGCGCACCACCTGGATACGTCACCAGGCAGCACCGGTCGTCAATTGCTCCTGCCAGTCGCTCGGGCGAGCCCGTCGCAGCGGGACATTACCCAGCGACCCCGGGGGAAAACCCCACGGGTTACTAGCACCACGCCGCGCTAGGACGTGCCAGACTCCGAGGCCGGCCAATAAGTGACCTTTCCCAGAGCCTTCAGAACCACCAAGTTCATAAATTTTATACCCCCGTGGCCGAGACTGCCTAGGTACAGATCCTAGCCAGTAGCTTCGCAGAGTTCTCTACGTTATTTTATTTATTTTTGCCGACTATAAAAATGGACAATTGGAGCATGAATATTTATAGAAAGTATCTCTCAATAAAGAAAGATAAAAAGTTTTTAAAATTTTGTAACGTCGAAGAACATCTTTATACATCTTATGTTGTCATGGCCGCCTCTTCTGCGTTTTCTTTTCTACAAATCGAGTTCTTCGAACGGAGTGCAGCTATATCTCTCGGTCCTGTAAGATGTCATCCCATATAAGGCTGATCCATAGCTAAATTCAAATTCCTTAGCCGGCTTTTATTTTGGAAATCGTAAGTAGTAGAAAAATACTTAAAGTTACCGAATTGCTTTAAATGACGCAAATACTGGTATTTTGGAAATTCCAAAGTTGAAAAAAAAATGGAAAAATAACAAATTCTAATTTTTAATGCGTTCTAGGGTTTCTATACTTATAATCAGTTCTTATACACTCGTTGTAAAAAATTAAATGCCCAAGGAGTTTTACTCCCGTACGACAAAAACTGACATGAATATTTAACTTCAAAACTTGCAGTTTTTGATGTAATTTTCAACTTGCCTCTATGGATCGGTTAATTAAGTAAGAATAATTTGAGAAAATAACTTTAGAATAAATAGTAACTGAAGTACAGCAAAAATGTGTATAATAGGCATAGAAGGAAGTCATGTGGTATCAATACCAGATTTTCTTATTGAATCTTCAAGTGTTACCATAAACGGCATGACTTGCGCTACAGACAAAAGCCACCATTCGTACGGTTAGGGAGGTCGCTGGAGAAATCCCTGCGAATGTTCTCAAATATGCACTTTATTTAACGGAATTCATATATCTGGTTCATTAAACATCTTTCTAAAATGAGCTGCCACCGTTATTAAACAGTACAACTCAAATAAATTTAACCATTCATGAAGTAGTCTAAGACTTACACAGCCAAGTAAAAAGCTATATTTCAATATTTTTACGGATGAATAAGTTGAAATCAGCTGCAAAAGAATGCAGAGCGCGATAAATATTTTTAGATAGAGTTGGCAAAATTCTAACAGCTCTCTTGGAGTGTTAGGAACTCTCTGTCTAAAGTTCGAAATTACTCAAATTATAAACTCCTTAAGCTTCTTTGCATTCTGGTGAGGAATATGGAAAGAAAAATTTAAAGTCAAAACTAAAATCATAGCTAGTTAAATTAACATAAGAATATAATCATAATATACTGTCATTATTTGTCTTAAAATTTAAGCAGAAGTGCAGAAATACATCTCTTTGCAGGATTTTATGCTTCTAAAGTCCTAAGTATGAGGTCACCCATGAAGTAAATGTTAATGGGGTTAGGGAGATCGCTGGCGAAACCCCTGCGAATGTTCTCAAATATGCACTTAACGGAATTCATATCTCTGGTTCATTAAACATCTTTCTAAAATGAGCTGCCACCGTTATTTTAAAACCGTCATCCCCGGGGCAGTATCAAATTCAGAATTTAATTACCATGCAAACATCTCTCTTTGATGCGAGGTGATTATGGCGAGATATTTCTCTCATCTTGCGAGGTCACCTGCCACTTTACATTTTGACCATAAATGAACTTATATGCTAACTTCCAAGATGTTGTTACAGCAATGAGCAACACAAACGAAATCATAAACATCTAGAGTATAGCAGACATTCAATAAAATAATGCTGCAGTGAGCTACACCAAAGACATCTTTGGGACATATTGAGGACCAAGCTTGTAAAATTATGTTTCATAAGACAAAATTTTTTGCCTCAGTATCACTTAAATACATTTCAATTTGGAGTACTATGGATTGCATCACATACGTACAGAAACTTATTTTAAATCCAAGTATAATTTTACATTACCTAGTTGTGTATCGGGTTTCATTTACGCTCTTACGAACTAAAATACTTTTATATTAATAATGCTTATTTTATAAAAAAGCAAAGTGCTAAAGCAGTATGGAAGTCAGGTAAACTTACTCATGCAGTATAAATAAACATGAAAAAATAATTAGGTAAACAGTCTATATAACACATGTTTAAGCCAAAAAGGGCTAAAACGCGAAATGCGATTTTTCGCTATTTCATGTTTCATTCGCGCCTGTTGCCATTCAGTAAAAGGGAAGATGTTTTCGTTATTTCATATTTAATATGCTTGTTATTAATTAACAAACTAAACTTTTAAAAGCAACAAATGCAGTTCTTAAGAATATTACTTGCTTTTAATCTGATTGATTGAAATTATCATAAATTTATTTTGCAATATATATCATATTAAAAACAGTTATTATTTTAAAAGAATTACATCACATATTTTTTTTAACTTTTCAAATATGCAGAAGATATATAATATCTCCAATCTAAATGTTTGTTGACTAGTATGTTGTAAAATGTTTTTATAGTCTATCCGGCTCCTCTCTGTGAATAATCTCTGTTGATAAACCATATTAACCATAAAAAGCCCTTGGGAGAGATGGTTAAAATCTGATTGCTTTCAGATTTAATTCCACTTTAATTTCAGGACAATGAAATGCCCATACTCATCTGAGTTGAGATTCTTATATATTTCGATTGGGATTCAGGTCTACCTAAAAACTAAAGAACGCATAAATGTATGCAGTAATGTATAAAAATATATATCTTCACGTGATATTTTTACGTCTGAATCGTTGATAACATCCTCTTTCTTATTGCAGTATTTTGCAGGTAAAAATAATAAATAAATAATTTTAAAAATAAAAAATCTGAAAATTTTCAGATTTCAACGGTCGCCTAAAAGGGCACTTTTGAAATTTAACATGCTTCATCTGTAGAAATTACCCATAGAAATGGCCTAAATGGATTACGAAACATTTTATAAGATATAACATAAATATACATTTAAAGTAAAGTAATAAGGTTATATATGTCCTGTCTATTTGAAAAATGAAAATAATATATAATGCCGTTCGACAAAATTACTAGGTATTTTTAATTAGAAGTATTATAAATTAAATTCATTTTTATTTAACTAAATTAGATTAAAAATACAAAATACTGTTCTTAAGAGCCGCATCTATTTCTTTTAAATAGCTTAGTTTGTTAATCTATGTAAGACAGAGTCAATTTAAAAAATAAATATCTTACATTTTTTAACCTAGCAACGTTTTGCCTATATAATTGATGGAACCTCCATGTTTCGAATACCGGCAAGAGAACAGAAATTTCTTCATACATCCTGCTTTAAAAATCCTATTATATAGTCTTTTACATACTTTTTAGAAAGATTTCGAGAGCCTTTTAATCAATGTTTCAAATGTAAATACTATTTGTTTAAATGTTCAACTTTATAGACATTTTTCTGGACTATAAGTCTGCATCGAGGTTTCCATGATAGAAAGGATTTTCGTAAAATTTCCAGGAGTGTTGTTTTTCATTTCTTATATACCAGTTTCCAGATTCCAAACTGGTGATTGGCTTACGGTTACGAAGAACGCTTTTCAAGAGTCCAAAGCCACAAAAGGGAATACTTTAAAACGATATACATGCAATACTTATATCAGCCTTCATTTTGTCAAGGATTGCAGTAATACATTTCTAAGTATGACTCATTGCTTTGCCTTGATGTAGTTTCACTCTTTGAAAATCACTGGATAAAGAAATCGTTTTGTAAATATCGCACGTGAAACTCTTTCTTGATATTACTATGAGTTGATTTTAATGTTTGTTTTCTTAATTATTCCTTTCTTAACTTCGCATTGTATGAGAATCTTATGAAATTCATAACCTCCTTATTGAAACTTTCTTTCCAATGACGAAACCAAGCTTGTACATTTTTTATTGTTCGTCTTCGATTATAAGTACAACTTTTTTTAGCAATCATTTAGGTGAACCCACGCATCATCGTGGCTCGCAATGTATTTCTATTTACATCCTACTAACTAGTTTTCATATAAAGGATCTACAAAATCTTTTGCTTTGAGACATATGTCTCGTCAAAAATTGGTGAAAATTATGTTTTTCAGCTTCTTTATGTTGTAAATCTTGGTTTATTATTTTATTTAAAATAACAAAGCATTGTATTTAAATGTAATAGTTTTCTTCAACGGAGGATTTTGTCTTGTTACCAACAATTTAACTTCAGAAACATTTCGTACCTTTTTCGTACATACGTAACTGTTTCGAGTTATTCATTTGGAGACTTCTTTCCATATAGAAATAATGGCTGACGGTTCTTCACTTCCCGATTAATAATGTTGCTTATTTTCACTCATAATTTTAATACCATGCATTTTACAGCGTTTTTGAAATATGGAATGGGGTTATTTCTCTTTGAAAACACAAAAAAAATATTCTTCAATCTGCAGTTTTTTTATATGTGACATCTTGAAAGAAGAATAAATTTAAAAGTAGTAGACGATATTTCTTATGTCAGGTAACAAATTGTCACCAGAAACTTTTATTGCAAAATATTTTTTAAAAACATTATTTATCGAAGTCGTTCTATGTATAAACTTCCTCTTTATTTTAGTATTAAATAGTATTAAAATAATTACTACAGTATTTTTATACGAAAGCATTCATTATTTTCTCTTCAATTTTGATTTGAAACTGGCGTAAACTAGTATTATTCCTCCACTTTGGTATACATCTAAGGATGTGGGACGGATTAATCACGTATAGCGAGGTATTCAGGAGCTTTGAATATTTTTTGTTCATAGGGCAGCCGCGTATTTTTTGTACCAACGACTGCTTCATTAATTCCAAATAGTTATAATTGTATAATATATCCTTACCCGTAACTTTTACAGTATGCGTTTAAAAATAAAAGTTGAAACACAATCGGAAGTGATCCAAGATTGACACGTATATAAAAAGAGTCATACATTTTAATACTGAATTAAAATCGATCATACTTTATAGAGAATAAATAGTTTTATATGGTTGAATATAATTGGATGAGTACAGATTCATTTTTTCGGAAATATCTGATCACTGCATCAATAAAAATCTAGGAAATAAATTTTGTACTTTTGTACTAAAATCGTGTTCTCTTATGTTTAATTTAAAATTTATCTCAAGAAATCAAATGGTCTGTAGCGTCTTAGTTTTGAGAAAGTCGAACGTCTTCATCATCTAAAGTTTTCATTGTGAAAAATATAAGATTTTAATGCATGAGTTTGAAACTTCTCATTTTACCGACAGATGGCAGAATGTTACTTAAACAAAGTAACGAGCTAAATGCTTCCAAGATTATTTTCAAATTCCACAACTCTCGTGCCAGCTTTTAATACTGATGAAGCTGTAATATTATCAAGTGCACAGCTGCATAATCTCGTAGTTTTTGTACAACATTACCTGCCAGATCATCGAATTTCCCGGTTTTTAATTTTTAGTCTTACCACAAAGGAAAATTATTTCCGGAAATAAATGAAATTCATTCAATTGTGGCATTTCAAAATTGTTGGAAACTTTTATCTCCCGTCAGTGATTTTCAACATTGTTTTTCTGATGAAATTACACTTAATCGGACTCTTCTTAATTTACCGTATCCGTAGAGCCTTTGTTTCAGCTCGTATGTCCCATACCTTTACTATTTATCCAAATATTTTGTGTTTAGCATAAATTGCTTTTTTATTTATGAAAAATGCAGAATGCTTTGCTATTAATACAAAATAATGTACTATACCAAAACACAAAATGCCTTGCTTTTTATGCAACATTCTTTATTTTATACAAAATGCATGCTTTTATACTATTTATTGGAAAACTTGCTTCCTAATCCTATCTAATGCTGTTATTTTAAAAATTAATCTTTCAATATAGTTTTATGAAAATACAAAATTACAACTTTATATTTCAATTTGTATAATAGGAGGTATTATACCCGCATAAAGAGAAACATTTTATAAATTTTTAAATAGTAATTATTGATATTACAACAATAAAAAGAATTTAGCAAATCTAACATGGGCCGTTTTTTGTTTAAAAAATTTCATTGCATTCCTCTAAATTTCATAACTTGAAAAGAAAACATCAAAGTGTAGTATTAGTTCCTAGAGACTTTTTTTTACAGTTCATTAAAACAAACATTATATATATCCAGTGTTCATTGTCCCAGTTGTCTGCAGTGACAGGACTTACCTCTGACATTTAAGACTAACGAATATATAACAGTGAAGTATGCTAATGAACTGTCTGGGCGAAAGACAACTTGAGCCAATAATTGATAGGGCGGCCTCCGATTCATCACCTTTATAACTAGATACCTTATACCCCACTGCGCTTCGGCGATTACGAATTTTGTAGTTTTTTTTTGTCGCGAAGGGCACTGATTCAGGAACGAATTTCAGTTTTTTTCTTAAACTATTCGACTGTGGGAATGGTAAAATTGCCTCTATTTAATGTGCATCTCATTCAGAATAAAATACCGTTCTTAAAATCATGAACATTCCTAGCATATTTCTCCTAAAAAATACTTTCTTCGCTCTAAAGATCTGATAATCGCAGTAAACACTCTTATCATGAAGAAAACAATATTTGTACCTTTTGTTCCATCGTAGTTTGGAGAGAATTTTCTTAGGTAATTTCGTTCAAAATTTCATAAAATGCTGTCAAATTATACCTGCAAACTTGATAATTCATTGAGCGGTAAGACTGTTGAATTGCAGAGGTAGTTCGAATTGGGTTCAAATAGTGGAGAACGAGCTCTCTGTACAGGGGAGTTGTTTGTGTTTCCCATGAGTAAACTAAATACAAGCCATTTTTCTGTAAAATGTCCTCCATAGGTACAACTGCCCTTAAGCAGGCAGCTGACGTGTGCTTTGTTGTCCATTTCAGATTAATATGTCTTAGTGTTACTGAAAATAAAGTTAAAATTACTTTAAGCGTCCTCTTCATTGTTGACCTTGATCACTTTTTATTCATTCATTTTCAATGGAATACATTACCTTTATTTTAGAATTAGTCAGAGAATTAAGAAATAAGTAATGTGACTAATTCATTTATTTGTTTTATCTTCTTTAAATTTAAATTTAGTCATTTTTATTTAGAAATAGCAGATGAATACAATATTACTTCAACATAGCCTTTGAATGTGACATAAATATTATTTATTCGAAATTTATTTACAGATTTTAATATTCACTAAACCTGTTTCAAGAAGAGGGGATGGACATTTAATGATATCATTATGCATGTAAAACAGAAAGAGGGCTCAGTTACTCTTTTAGAGGCAGAAAGAACACATATAGTAACTTAGAAACCTGGATAAGTAAGCTATACCATGATACATTTTCTTTGATCATAAACGGATAATATGGTAAAATTATGCCTTGCTTTTATTAAGGAATTATAAATTAAATGAGACGTCAATTAATTGAATGAGACTAAAATTAAATGAGAATCTAAAATCTCTGAATTTTAATGAATTAATAACAAGATAAAATTCTTTTCCTTTAAGAAGTGTCGTTATTTACCGATTGTTTAGAAAAGCGATCTAAGAATTGCCCGTTCATGGCGACAATATAAACTGATACGCTCTGACCTTCTTAGCTAGCATAAAATGTAAACTAGAACGCTAACTGACAATTGCTGGGTTATCACTATGTCTTGTAAGTGCCACAGAGACAGGGTGCCAATGACGCTTTATGTAACTTAAATAAAGTTTAACAATCGGCGCGAATCCGTGCTTACAGACACTAGTAGCTTTGGCTTTAAATCAAAGATAATGGAATCCATTATATTTTATTGACAGTATAAATAAAGCTCAAACTGGGTCTGACCGAAGTCGGTGTAAACAAGCCTAACAGCAAGAATAACTTAACGCTACAGAATACTAATCTAGAGAATAAAAGTTAGCAGCATGGTCTTCAAGAAGGAAGAACTCTGTTTGATTTTACCTCCAAAACTTTCCATTAAATACTTTCTTCATTTCTACCTAATTTGAATACCGTGTGCACTAGAAATTTATTTTCTGGCCAGGGAAATGGAGGATAGCCCAGTAACATAAAATAACTTGTTAGAAACTTAAATAATACTTTATAAGGTGAAACTGTGTGTTTGGTGATTTGTTACTAATTATTATTCCAAAAACACAATAACACTTGAAAATTAGCAATATAACGTCATAAATTCATTTCGTTGTTAAATATGTTGAATTTATTAGTTTGGCTTGCTTTCAATTAGTGGTTCGCACGTCAAGCTCAGCATAGGAAGATCTGTGTTTTACGGCCTGGCTACGACGCTAATGACTATGAATATTTTCTGCATAAAAAAAAAAACCTACTAGTCCCTAGCACAGAAACCCCAATAAATGTTATTCATCCACTGAATCTTATGTGCAATGCCTTATTTTAAGTGGAGCGAAACATTGACAAGAAATAAAACTGTATGTCTTATTATCTAAGCCAACATCTGAAGCCTCTTCTTCAGCTAAACATTCCATCTTTATGCAAGCCACATTTATAACGATCTCGAGCGTGATAAAAATAATTATGGATGAGCTAAAATTAATAAAATTAAGTATAACCTAACTGCTTCACAGAATAAGTAGCGCGTAAACTGGCTAAGACCGAAGTCTTCTCGCCCACCCATTTTAAATTTATTACTATTAACAGAGATCATCTACAGAATTTTTATATGCATACACTGATGTAAAGTGGAATCCGAACATTAACATACTATTTGATTAATTTTTCGAAATTACAGGTTAAAATATTGCGAAAAGTGTCACATCTTTACTGCGCTTTCCAGTGATCTTTGAATTTTAAATCCCAAAATCGCAGATGGCGGTAATATTAGGAGTTAATGGTATGGCCACTATAAGGCATCTGGCTCGGAGCTGTCCCTCAAGTAATCGATTTATTGCAGTTTGCTGTGTCACAGTGGTGCTCATATATATATTTGTACAACCATTGTAACTTTGTAAAATGTTATTTCAGAGAAATGCCACTGATCACCGGGCTACTTCCTTCGCCTGGTGTTACAGATGGGAGATATTATTCATGGATGGAGCACTACAACAGAAAGGCTAAATGATGGTGTGGCCGTTCCTTTGATGGTTTTCTGTCACTGTGGTCCCAAAAAAAGCTCGAATGTCTGCTGCAGATGCAGTGCAATATGCTGCAAACATGCGGCGATTACACCGGTTTTCTCTATGAGTATTGGAACGTGTGTGTACGGACCTCGGCTTTCTTGAGAGAGCTCATATCTATTTCCGTTATACGAACACCAGCACAAAACACTTGAAAAGCGCGCAAATATAACCTGGATATTATTGACAAAGAATTCACTGCGCAAAAAAAAAGGTGATTACAGTGAATTGAAAAAATCTGGCAATACTCTGTGGAAAAGAACAGTTCTTTAATATTGACATTCGCATATATTGCCAAAGAGTAAGTAATTATTTAGCATATTAATTCACAAAATTTTATACAAATTTTGAAGATATTTCAGAAAAGAAATGGAAAGGTACAACTTTTATTCACTGTTTTACCTTGCTTTATTACTTCCTTGTACGAAGTAGAAAGGAAGTATCGTAATCGCGAAAAGTTTCAGGCAGCATATTTCAAGGAAAATATCCATTTTGACCTCTTTCGAATGCAATTTAACGATGTATTTCCGTGATATCTGTACATAAGGACAGAATAAAACACTCTTTTCCTCCAAAAAAATTATAAAACTGCTTTAAAATGAATTCTGAAGAGGCGTCTGTACGAACGTATGTACGTACGTATCTCGCAAAACTCAAAAACGAGTAGCCTAAGAACGTTGGAATTTTGTATATAGGATTACTATAATATGTAGATGTGAACCTCGTATTCTGGTGGCAATCGGCCGCACCAAACGTATATAAATATATTTATATATATAACCACTCTGTTACCCGACTCTGTGAACGCAGTTTTTTTACTCTTATATGTTTGTAACTTGTGCATTTTTTGCTTTAAAAATGATTGAATTATGTTGTTCTTATCTTCCTGTTAAGGCTTTTATGCCTTTAGTAAATCTGTATGCAATATTTTTAGAATTATCAACAATTTTAAAATTGTTTAAGTGTCGCAAAGCCTAATAATTTTTTTGATGGCGGCTATTGCTCTTGTTTACATTTGAAACAGCAGGATAGCGGATTTGTTGCCAATCTAGAGAAACTTAGATTTGCAACAACAAAGATAACGTCTTCATTTATTATTTAAATCATGCTTAATCCTTTCTGGAATTTTTTCGAGGAAATACGCGTTTAAGATTTACTTCGTAATTTTTAATACAGATACTTTGAGTTTTTGTGTATTTTTGCCTTGTCGCGAAGTGAAAATTGAATTAATAGAATGAGAAATACTCAATCGTCTGTGAAAAAATGATTATTATTTTTTTTTCGTTGCTTAATTTCTTTTATACATCGTTCTAGCTTTATTATAGTATTTGAATAGAACATGTGGCAACGATTAGATAATTCTTTAAATGATGTAAATTTTGTGCATTCTGAGTCTATGAACGAAATATAATACTGTTAAGTGAACCTATCGCCAGAGTGTCGCTATGGTAAACAAAGTGAATTTTAAAGAATGCATTTATTCTATTGTTGTTTATGCGCTGTCGGCGATATAGGTTTATTTCAATCTAATAAGTTTAAGGGGAAATGCAAGAAAAAATGCGTATAATTTATATTCCGTACAAGGAAGTCATGTGGTGTACACATCAGATTTTGTTTTAATTGGATATCCGACACCCATCATGAGACACTGAAGTTACTGTTGCTTCCTTTGCTTCTAATTTTAAATTTAAATAGATGAGCTTAAAACGCATGTAGTTATTATTACTTCATTTTTCCCATGTTTCATTGATTCATGAATAGTATTATTTTTCCGCATCATTACCTAAACAGTAATCCAGTTATTCTTAATGTTTTGCATCACCTACAATTAGATTCAAAGTTCCAACAGCGCTAGTATCTGTTTATTGTGATATAACATTAGTGATATCATGTTTATTTTCTCAAACAAGCAGCTGAATGGATCAAGCGTGTATTGCCTACCTTTCGAAATACGTTACTTTCAAGTGTAATTACTTTCATTAGGCAGTACTCAAGGCTTTATTGTAGATTTATTGTAGATATGTTACCATTTAAAAACGTTTGTTTTGATTACTCGTCTTTCTGATTATTCTGTCTTTGGTTGGGTAGCAACTTCTTTCCCCTCTCCCCTGATTAAAAAAAAAAAAAAAAAAAGAAAAAAGAAAACATATTTATAAATCACTGTAAGTTTTGCATCATAGCCCATATTGACTCCCTTTCTTCATTAAAATTCCATTTTGTTGTAGGCATTTAATGGCTGTATGAGTTTTGGCTAATTAAACGATGTATTTCGGAATAAAAGGTTGACTTCATCTCTGTTTCGTGGAAATAATACGCATTTGCTATGGTATCCCGACTGCAATGTCTCAAATTATACGTGAGGGAAACGTTGCTCTAATCCTGGCTTTTCTAAAGCCCTCTTAGCTAGTATCCATCAGTGAACATTTATAAAATTTCTCTTACAGACAAATGGATTAAGGTGGCTTGTCTCTAATAATTTGTCTTTAAGCGTCTTATATTCATTACGCTAAGCTACCTCTAACTGAATAATCGCTAACTGAACTTTAATCCTTAATGTAATGCTAAGAGACTGGTAGAAAATAAGCCAATCAAATATTATCACAATGCGTAAGAATCAAAATTATAAGTTTTATTCTCTTTATCAGAAAGGAAAAGACAAATGTCTCAGTATGTTTTTCGAATTGAGTCATTTTTTTTTACCGTTTTTACCGTTATCTGTTCATTCGATGCTTAAATTTTAGCAAAAGGTCAGAATTCTGCAGTTTTTTTTCTTTTATATAACATAACGGTTCTCTACTCGTTTCGCCACTACATAAAACAGTTTTGGTAGAGATGGCTGTACACGTAATTACATCCACTATCAGCACTAACATTTGACTCACAACAGTCAATTTTTAGTTAAAAAGCAATAAATACCGATAGTCCGTTTTGGATTGCTAACAAAAGTTGAGCGGACTAAGTGCAGCAGAATAATCATAGAGACATGGGAGACATTATTGACACATTATTGACACATGGGAGTGTACTTATTTTTGAATCTACTTTACACCGATATTATAACATGAAACTGTATTATTGTTGTAACCAAATGTGTGTGAAGTGATATTTATTTTGCCGCCACGCCGGTATAGTCGTTAGTTACGCTGGTTGCCATATTGAAGCGTCTAGGCTCGATTCCCACAGAAGGCATGAACGATTGTAATCATACAGTGTCTGCGAGGTAAGGGGAAATTCAAAATAAAGGGTGAATTGAGAAACTTTCGAAAGTTTGTTGGAGGATAAAGAGGGAAGGAAGAGCCTTGGACTGCCCCTCTTGGAGTCTTCTTCCTAAAATGTTGGCGGGATTGCACTATTAGTACCGTGGGACAATATTTGTGAAACTAATGGTGAATTTCGGTGTCACCCACTTCGAACTGTACCTATCACTATTTACATGTACTTCAGTTGCCATAGGGTCGAGGTTGATTAAATACCTCGTGTTGATGTATGACTCCTGTTAGAAATGGCAACTTCTGTCATCGCAAGTCAGAGGTTATTCAGCCAATACTTCATTTTATCGTTACACCAAAATTATCATTCATGAAAGAATGGGAAAAAACACATCTTGATCGTTCTTTATCGCGTCTGTTCACAAGGTTTCACGTGCACACTAGAAGATCTTAAATCATCCTTGCTAATTAATTATGATGACACAAAATTACGCTTTCAAATTAAGTCAACGGGCATGTTCTTTAAATGACTTGTAATATTTTTAACAAGCACGAAATACATTTTTGGGCATTAAAAATGCACCCACAGATCACCCACAGCACATGCTGAACGATAGATGAAGCTGATTGAATACATCGTTAGGAAAACATTTTATTTCCACGAACATAAAGCTGTTTAGAACTTACTGGCAATTCAATCAGGTTTTTGCATACGCAGAAATATTTGTAGAGAAGAGGAATTTGAAAAAATCGGCGACACATTCACTTCTGACACGTGCGAAGAAGAGTGGCGGCGGGGTCGAGGCAAACTGCTTGGTCCTTTGCAGCAATTGGTGGAATAATAATGTGTCACAAAACCGGACTTTATACTGAGCGACGGTGATTATTTCATCGAGGTGGCAGTGTAAAAAGTTGCTTTTACACATACTTAACTGATGAAATGCATTAGTTGCTACCTCTCTATCGTGAATCTACAATGAAACACTTCTTGCATTTCTTATAACAGCATAAGGCTTAACCAGTTCCCTGATCGCTTCTGCATTGTCAGCCAGTCACTTTATGCCTGAGACAAAATCGAAAGAGACAGGAACACAATAAGCAGAGTATTTGCCCCTTCAATTATGCAGCTCTGATGAGATCTGGTGCAAAGGTTTCGAGTGTGTTTGGTATTAGTTGTAGTCATCGCAAAGGATGACCTAATTATACAGCAGCATTATCCAATTAATGTACATCGTTACACGAGTATGTACATCGATACACGAGTGATGAAATGCATCTATATATACCACAGAATGTCACCGTAGCCACCTGTGTACTGTGAAAATGCTGCTTTATGGCTTGGGTTGTTTTCATCGACGAACTCTGATGTTTGCGTTTTTGATATAATAATCTCAGTCTGACAAGTCGCACATTTTGGTTCACGACAGTTAAGTTAACTGATAATACAACACATATGTCATCCTGCTGGATCGAGGCATATGATTAAACCTCTAATAATCACCCCTTTGAAGCAATGTTCCATATATTTTTCAAAGCTATTTGCACATTTTAATTCTTATTCTAACCTAGCAATCGACAAGTAAACAAATTTCCTGTGAAAAGTTCCTCAAACTTTAACTCAGCAAATAAGGTTTTCTTTCTTCGTTGTTGCTTGATAATATTAAATAACTTGCTTGAAGTAATACGGCAATAATTTGACTAATGGATTATCCTAAATGCAACCAGACACACAAGCTTTGACAATCAATTAAAACGTTACCAACTTATAGTAGAGTAGTAAGTAGGCTCTGAGTAGTCGACATTTATGAAATGATTTCAAATTACTTAGTTTACGTAAACATATACATTTAGATATTGTGTCATGTCATTCTAACTGGTTAAGAAAGGCGTTCTGATTATTCGCGTGATAAATCAGATTTAAAACTATTCTGATAAAATAAATTCTTCAGGTTTCTTTATTCATACTAGTAATTTACACTTACAAACATTTCTTTACAGTATCTATACTTTCGAAACTGTCCAAGCTGGTGAAGCCATGATTAATTTTTAACACCCTAACATTACTTTACTAATTACCTAACCAAGTTGGTGAAACTAGCACGATTTTAAACGAGTTAACGCAATCTCTGTGATTTTTCTTTTAATTTATAAAAGTTAGGGTATATTTAACTAGTGCTTATTTAGGTGTAATTAATCACTCTAAATGTTTACCTTTTATTTTTATTTTCCAAGCATTTGGAAAGCAAGAATTAGTTCGTTTGAAAATTTCAGAACATTTGAAGCAAAAGGATTTGTTTTGCCTCGTTTAAGTGTTACGGTCCGTAAAATTCATTCTCATAGACACAGCGGAGGCACATCACGTGCACGTTCAAGGAGTTGCGTGCGGCTCAGAAATTTCTAACATTTGTTGAACAATTCATTAATTAATTTGCTTCCATTTCCTTGCCTTTCCGGCTATAGGATACGTGAAAAGCAAGTTAATTTCTTTCATTATATAGAAATTTCAGCGCCAGCTTTAATAAATAGTGTGGCATTTCGTACCTTCATTATTGAACATGGAACGGATATGCCACATTATATTAATTATCCTGTTAAATGGTTTGGATATCAAAATTGAGGTTAACTGTAAATGTTCCAACGTGCTTTGAGTAAGGATGCAATTTAATTTATCAGCCCGCGAAAAATTATCTTCTAAATTAACTTTGATGTAAATTATACGAAAAACAAATGCTAATAATAAATCATTAAAAGGTGAAAGCCTTTTTTGATTTTGTTACTGAAATTTCACTCTGGATTAGAAACAAAAATTAAATTCTTTCAGTGAAGACTAATTTCATAGAGTATATGATCTTTGAGACCGATCTCTACAAGATTGTTCGAAAGAAATCATCTAAAAATTTCACATTTTTGGAATAAAACAATAAGAAATAGTTCGATTAACAAAAATTTGTAAACATTAAGCTACAGAACCGGTAGAAAAACTATTGCTATTATAATAATGATTATAAATGAACAAAAGTACCAAAAGCAGACTCATCTGACAGTAATTTTTGACTCTTTGATATCGAATGAGCTTTATTTCTTGCAAATTAATGAAATTATGTTTGATATTTGTTATTACGTTTCGAATTGAAATTCCTGTAACACGTTTCGAAACTTAAGACAGGTAAATTTGCCACAGTTGTTATTTCTGCCATCAAGCATTTATACATTATATCAGATAGATCAGTACCAGCTAGTAATTCGAGCATCCGATTTAGAAATGTACTCCCGAGTAGATCAGTTTCAGTTAGCTTTTTTGCCTCAAAAAGTTTAAACGTTACTGCCAGGTACATCAATCCTATTTAGTACCAGACAGAGCAGCCCAGTTAGTAATTTGGGCATTAAATTTCGAAACTTAATGCTAAATATATCAGTTTCAGTAATTTTTTCCCACCGAATTTATAAACTTCTTACCAGGTATATCAATACCAGTTAGTATTTTACGCATCGACTATTACGCACCAACTATCGAAACTGAATGCCAAATAGATTAGTTTGATTTAGAAAGTTTTCTCACCAGGGTTTGAAATTTTCTACCAGGTATATCACTCCTAGTTAGTATTTTGTACAACAAGAAACTTAATGCCGAGTAGATCAGTTTCAATTACTTTTCTTCTGCAAACATTTTAAACTTGTTACCAGGTACATCATTCCCAAGTATTTTTCGCATCAGATTTCGAAATTGAATTCCGTGCAGATCAGTTTTAGTTAGTACTTTTCACCACCAGGTTTTGAAACTTATTACCATATTAAAATTATTATATTTTGTGCAGTATAATATATGATAGATTAGTACAGTATCTGATAGTACTTTGCGCATCACGTTTCGAAACCTAATGCCGAGTAGATCAGCTTCAGTTTATACTTTTCCCCACCAGGTTTTGAAATTTATTGCCAGGTAGATCAGCACAGCAAGTATTTTGCGCATCAAGTTTTTACGTAGATCTAAAATCACGTAGATCTGTTTCAGTTAGCTTTCTTCCTACCAAATTTTTAAATTTATTACACGGTATATCAGTCCCAAACGCATCAACCGATTAGAACAGTTCTAGTTAACATTTTTCTCCTCCAGGTTTTGAAACTTAATGCCGACTAGAACAATTCCAGTTAACATTTTTCTCCTCCAGGTTTTTAAACTTATTGCTAGGTATAGTAATCCCAGGCAGTATTTTGCGCATCAGGCTCCGAAACTTAATGCCAAGTAGGTCAGTTTCAGCTATTTTTCCTCACCAAGTTAAACTTGTTACCACGGCTATCACTCCCAGTTGGTATTTGGAGCATCAAATTTCGGAACTAAATGCCGAGCAGTCCAGTTTCGGTTAGTGCTTTTCCCCTCCAAATTTTGAAACTCTTTACCAGGTAGGTCAGTTTTAGTCAGTACTTCTCCCTCCCCCCCAAGTTTTGAAACTCATTACCAGGTAGATTAGTCCCGCTTAGTGTTTTTGCCAGTGCGTAACTTGATACCATCACATTTAGAACTTTTGGAGTACCATCCCATTTCGGAGCATCCCCATCACACTGTGGAACTTAATACAAGGTAAGTTATTCTTTTTAGTATACTAACCTAATTTTCTTTTCGTTCTGTTAAGCTGCTAATTTTTTTTTTTTTTTTTTTGACACGGCCGGCTCGTGTCGTTTGTTGTTGGAAGGGTTGCGCCTGCTTTTCTTCATAAGGTTCAACAAACCAGGCGGAAAGGCTGCGCCCGTATAAAACAAAAACAAAACAAGGTAAGTTAATTCGAGTTAGCCTTTCTTCTATTTTTTACATAATTATAGGAACCATTAGATATTTCGGTGCTGTGAACATAATTTGAGTGCCATCTGCAAGATTCGAATCACGGATTTCGTAGTCCTAGCTACGCTTGCTAGCCATTTACATCACGAGAGGACGCGCGGGGCAGAATGCGAACAATTATTTATATTTTTCCTTACATAATGATTGGAAGGAACACATCATCAATTCAATAATGTCCAAGTGCTTATGAATCACTTCACACTGCATTTATAATTCAAGCGCTACTGCAGAGATTCATTTCCCATGTTACTTTATTAGGTTTTCCTTGAGCAAAATGAGAGAAACAAAGTATGCTTCTGTTTAGATTGGAAACATAGATCTCCCAATAGACCGTTCAATGCTATTTTATTTGCTGCCGCCCAATTTTAATCATAGAAACAACAACTGCGGGGAAGTCGAGTCGCTTAATTTTCCCCCACATTAGTTCTGTTAGCATGTTTTGCTTAGTGAAAAACTCGCTAATGAAGGCTTACTTGAACAAGAGTCTCAAAGATTCACAACAATTTCTTCTACCTCGTTCATTAACGAACAAAATATGTGAAGGTTCCAAATGGTATCATTTCTAATTTCTACCAAAGGAGCTTCCATTAGCACCTGAACGAACAGTTACCTTTAGCCTAAATTATACGTATCCTTTTACGAAAAGACAGTCTACTGTAAAGATGAATTGATAAAATGCATTTGGGTAAGCTGCACCCTTAGGCTTTCTAGATAGCTAAAAAGACAGTTTCTCAAAAAGCGAAGAAATCTCCATCGTTCCCCACTTTTATCCTTTCAACAAAATGGAATGCTCACTTGCTGGTGTATCACTAGACGCACTGATTCGTCTCTCATTTCCCATAGGACCAATCGTGGATATGGGAACATTCTTGAAAGTAAGCCATGTGGTCTGGGATTATGTAAAATGTCTACGCCTGCCTGCCCACATGCGTGTCTAACATATTAGAATTTGTCGTTTTCACAAGATACATAAAATTTCTTTTTACACATGTTTATATACAACGAAAGTTCCAATTACTATCCGACCTCTACATAACAAAAGGATCTTCAGTATGCAAACCCGACTGAGAAATTACAGTTTGTATTCTTCCCCTGAACCATTTTTTTACATATTAAGACAGCCAGTAAAAACATCCATTATAGAGGCCGTAGAAATTCTGAATAACTTGTGAAAAATATTTTTGAATTTTATCATTTCGCCAAATAAGAATCTGAAACATATAATCAAATATAAGGAAAATATTTTAGAAATTTGCTTTCAACATCTTCTTGCTTAGTTTGTAGAGTCTACGTCTTTTGGGGAGCATCCCCAAAAAACGTAGTAACCCTACTTAAAAGTAAGTAAACCCTACTGAAGTAAACTGCGTAATAAACCCTACTGAAGACCAAATAGCGAATTCTCGCTATCTCTTTGAAGAACAGATACTGCCAAAGAAGGTTTAAATAACATTTTTATTCTAAATAACTTAACAAGATGCACTCACTCGATGCTCACAATTCACCACCACTTATGTTTAAATAATTTGAACAGAAAATATAACTGTAAAAATCACAATAATTTAGGATGATTAAACGATTGGCTCTTTATTTATACAAACAGCTAAATCCACTGCACACTGAAAAGCCGAGTCTAGAATATCAATAAAATCTGAAGAGGGGCCTAACCCCAAATAAAGAGCTATATCAAACACGCAGCATAAACTTGAAGCTAACTCCACTGCTACTCTTCACGAACTCTTGAAACCGCAGCTTAAATACTGCTTCTAAAACACTTAGATTTTGCACACTACGTCAGTAAAATTTACACTCTGGCAAAAAACTGAAATCAGCAGGGAAAGGAAAGTCAAAGTGAAACGAAAAATAATTGGTTAGAATAAAATAAGATTTTGAATGACAATCCTCACTTTTTTCTTGAGTAAAATTGTCAGCGTATTGAAAAACCATAAGCGGTGTTGGAGCGATATACGTATGATGAAAAGAGGTCTTGAAACATTTGAAAATAAGAGCATTGTAAAAGACCAATGATAACACAAGGGAGGAGGCGAAGAAAACTTTAATTGGAATTACCAATTTTCAACATGTATAACATTTCAAGATAGAGTCCTCTCCCGTCCTTTGCAGTTTCGTGGACACCGCAATCTTCCGACCGCATTCCGATGAAATTCTGGTTGTGGTTTCTGGGAATATGTGAAATCTAAGGTGTGCACATTAAATCCGCGAGACTTGTCAGAATTGAAAATTGCTATAAAAGGTGAAGTTATAAAGGTTCTTCCTGAAAATTATTTTCAACAATCCCCCAAATGCAATGCGTTATCGTCCGCAAATGTTGGCAGGTTGAAAACTTGCAATTCTGATAAAAGATTTTCCCCTTTCCTCTCTTGTGTTAAAATTTGTTCTCTATAATGATTTTCTTTGCAAATGTTTTACGCCGGTAATTATCATGATACGTATATCGCTCAAACATCATTTATGGTGTTACAGTGCTTTGATCAGCCCACTAGCAACCGTACGATTGTGTCGCTAAAAAATGGTAGTTCCGAAATGGGTTCGAGTCCAAGCGATTGGTCTGGCTGCGTTGGTGTTTTCTTGGTTTCTCCCATTCGTAGCATTTACACTAGCCAGTTTCCCCTAGAAAATCCTCCATGAAGGCATCTATACCCTTAAGCAAATACCTATTATGCATAACCATAACCCAAAAGAAACCAAATCAAACCAATCACTGCACTGATCAAATAGCTCAGGAAAAAATGGGTACTGCCATTCGAAAATTTCAAACTTTTTTACAGTAACCGTAACTCTGACATATCTGTTATTTTAAGTCGTCATAATGTCGAGCGAATGCCTTCAACTAATAATATCTGAAATTTTATTCCGAGTAGCTGAGCGCAAAGACCGTTAGAGGATTTATACATCGGAAAATTGTTTTTATGTACAATCTGTGTTTTGATAAAATTAACCGACCAACTGATCACAATGCGCAATGTACGGTATTTTCCATGTTTCCATATAGAAACTGACAGGACATCAGCAATTTCTTAACAATATGCGAATGATAACATTAAGCTCGATTACAAATAAGCGGCGTCTACCGTAAATAAAATGAAATTAAGAGAAAAATATATCTTCCTTTTTTTTGTCATCATATGTTAAGTGCCCATATTTAGCTTTCTAAGTAATGTCAGGACCTCATTCTTATACTCTGTTTATGTATTGAATGATATATCCCTTTATTAGTGAATTTTTGTTTATAAATAAAAAGCTTGTAATCATTAAAATGTATTATTCAAAACTTCTTATACAGTTTTGTTATAAATTTTGAAGCTGTACTGCCATTTTTGCAGCAACTGTGAACCAAAGTTCTTTTGAATTTATTTTATTGAACTTAACAGTATTTTTTATGATAAATAAATTCAAAATACAATGCGAATTTTAAACTTTGAACTTTTTGAAAAGGAATATTTTATGGACCACCTTCTGTAAGAAGAAAAAGGAATGAAAGTACATAAATCGCTTCTCAGAGGGTAACGTTTCAAGAACTTAAACTAAATATCCAAACCAATGTTCTGTTTTTAGAAGTTAAAAAAAGTATTTATCTCTGTGGCTGCTATAAATATTTCTTTATTAGCAAATATAAATACTTCTGGATCCTAAGAGATGCGCTACAGAAAGCAAATAAATAGTAAAGCTTTTATGACGTTTTATTTCCTAAAAAGTTATAATACCCCATACCAACCCATTTCTAGTTTTGGACTTAAACCTGACCAGTCAAAGAGATGGTCGTCGTAAACATGAGACAATATTAATTGAGATCGTCTCATAAAACTTTTGTTGCAGAATCTTTTACATATATATGTACATTTTATCCTTAAAAAGTCAACAGACAAAGGGGATTTAGGCAATAAATGTTGAGAAATACATGGTATGGAACTAAAATTTGACTTGCAAAGTAATTTGCAAACTGCTTTTACTTTTACTTTCTTTCTTTATTTATTAACGAACCACATTATTGATTTCAAATAAGAGAAAAGCTTCTTGGAAGAGAAACGTATAACTTTATCTTTTTATGGCGTTGACAAATATGTCTCTATGCTGCCTGCGTCATCCACAACTTAGTGGTTGACACCTCTGAATGATGGTAATTGAACACTGTTCAAACCCAGGAGAACGAGCTAGCTGCTTGGTTACTATTCATGTTTTCGCTATGTGTAACGTGAATACAAAACAGTTTCTCTTAATTCATCCACGATCATTCCTTTTAGGCAGATAGCGCTTGCATGGTTTGAGATTTTAAAATAACCTATAACTATAACTATGCAGCAAATCACAAGTTTATACTGATAACGAGACAGCCATCCGCTGCCATGAATTAGCATCTTGGCCATGAAACTCCATTATCAGAATTATTTTATAAACTTGATCTGCATAATTTGTTCCCTAGGTTTGTCCTTTACCGACAATACAAAGATCACAAATCTACTGAATGACGAGCCAACTAGGTAAAAGACCAACAGACATGAACTGACAAGGAACATACCTTGTTAATGCAATGGACTGCTTGCTAAACAAAACTCAAACTGTTAATCTTGCGATTTTGGAACAAGGAATATGTACGCATCCACTGTTTCCCTTATATGATTGATTATCTGTATTATGAACTGAGATCACTAGCCATTGGGTGGCATTTTAAACAGATTATCTCCTACAATTTTCAACTTGACAATAGAAGTGCCTTCCTTCTTGAAGGTGCTGAAGGCGTTTGCCTAATAATTCATTTTGCTGAACGCTGTGTATTAATTATGCAACTAAAGATCTGTGCTCCTGCCTAGGTTATTCACCGTATGTGTGAACATCATTCATCTCTGTATATCCCTCTGGGTTGCATATACAGGCTTAGTATCGTACTATGGCAGTAGCGGCTCTGGACCTATATGACACGAAGCCGGTTCATGTTGTTAGAAAGGACAGACAGCGTATGCTGTCCTGGACGGTAGTGGCTTCAGACAAACGACTAGAGAGCGTGACGGTCAAATAAGACGGAGTGATACTTGCCCTACGCCTTCATAGTACCCGCCCACCCGATGAATGGCGAGAGCCTGGTATGCCGGTTCAGCTTTGCCGGCCACCAACGACAGCTCTTTTTAAAAGCCTGCGCTCCGGGATTGAGACCTTCGGTTAGAAGCAAATGAATTTGCATTTATCTCTAACCAAAATGATTCTGATTATCTCCCGACCTTCCCGCCTTATAGGAAGGACAGGGAGTGCGTCGCGTAATAATCTTTTGTTCGATGAAACTCTCAATAAAACTTGACTTAAACTCTAGTTTATTGAGGGCGTGTTCATTTTCAAACAAAACATTTATGCACATTTATTAAAATCGTCTTTATGTTATTAAATATTTGCTTTAGTCTATTTTGGATTAGTGTACGCTAATAAATAAATAACGCGTATAAAATAAACTAATAAAAATATGTCTTTATTTCTATGCTTATTTATTATTTGCTACGTGCGTTTGTGCTATTTTATGGTAATTTTTGATTCATTCATTGCGCATTTTGTTCTATTTTCAATTGTTAAAATAAAATTTTAAGTTTTGATTTCTTTTTATTTCGTAACATTTAAACTCCTATCCAAATAAACACTTCAGAATTCTATAAACAGCTGAAACATGAGCTTTTTTCGTACGTTTCCAATGAGGATATCTAATGTCTTCTTGCCAATTTAAAGACATCCAAGTTCTAAGATTTGTTCCCTTTGCTTACCACGTGCCTTCGTGGTGCAACTAGAAACATGCGCAGTTAGCAATCGGCAGATTCAGAAATATGAAATATCTGAGTGTGCATTGCACACGTTTCTTATCTTCTTATCTTATCCGGAATAAAATGCCTAAATGTTATTACAGATTTCTCGAACATAAATTTCGGAAAGCTTAGGACTGTTTTCCTCCAGAATGTTTAGTTGTGCGCTTTCTTCGCATCTTTGGGAAAAAATAAAATGAAATATGCACACTATTTACATTTTACAGTCGTCCTACTAACGGTTTTCTTGAATAGTGATGTTTCGTCTCCTATCCTTGAAAAGAAGATAAAAAAGGATACCATTATTTCATTACACGTTTTATTGAATAATGGATACAAAAATTTTATAAACGTTTAATTTATTAATTACTATATTAATGTTTCAAATGTTCGTATACGTGTTCTACACATAATGCCTGACTGCTCAAGTTTTTATTACCTTTTTCAGGCCTGGATTTTCTTAGACGCACGAAAATAAAAATGATTCAAAATATTGGAATCATACATATTATCCCGGCGATCATGAAAGTTAACCGAGCTACTTTTCTGTGCTTCGTTTAAAGGCTTTCGTCTATTTCTACTTAGACACATCAGTTTTAAGGAAAGCTATGTTTAGAATGCTATGTGTACAAACGTCTCGCAAGTAAATGTTCCATTCTACTGGTCTTTTGTCGGGTGTATCCAGTTGGCTAAATCGTGTCCCTTAATAAACCATTTTTTTATGGTAGGATTCTTTAATTTTGAAAATAATCCAATTGTTGCTGTTTTGTAGTAGCAATATTCATGGCCAAGTTTTAATCACTTCTTTTTTCAAAATATATAAGAAATCAAAATGCAGCAATAAGAATTAATTTTCGTCCTATTCCACAAAAATAAAAGTTGGCTTATATATAATCAACCGGGATTACATCAGACGAAACCTCAGATGGTACGGGTTTGTTGTTACGTCACGCTTATATATTTTTAGTGCTATATCGCACGTTGGGAGGCAGTTTTAAAGTCGGCGGTATAATAAGTAAGTACCAAATATTATCAAAGGTGTCTAAATAACTCTCTTGGAACATAATAACAGTTTCCTCCCTGAATTGTAGAAACTAGGGTATTGGGGCAATTGCAACCATCAGGCCTCAAGATAACCATTCGACTGGGTAAACACACACGGACAAACCACCAGATGAAATTTTTAGTGGTGACTAGGAAAACAGGCTCAACTATCGATAAAATAGACCTCTACAAATGAAGGTGGAAAATGTGCAGGGCTTTAAAGTTTAAATGTGCTTAATATGTGATACTTAATTCTTGTCTGAATTTCATAAGTTGCTACGAAAAATTATTTTCCTCTAAAACACACCGCAGGACATCGGGGTATTTCTGGCTCTGTCAAACGTTTCGGAATGTCCCATATTAATACGTGATAAGAAATTAAGGACTTTTAATTTTTAGTATTGAGTTTTTAGAGATATCATTTGCAATTCAAGCTGTGAATATTAATCGGTGTGCCCGGTCTCGGCACACCTAAAAATTTCCTTCTGCACGCACAAAAAAATTCATGAAAACAGGATTTTTAGTTTACTATAGGTTGCTGTGAACCTTCTTTATTTATAGTAGATGGCAGCCCAAGAGAAACCAGTCCATATATTTTAGCCATGTTTAGTTTTTAAAAACCCTGATTTTTCAAAGAAATCTTCAGGATTTTTTTTAGGATATAAAAAGAATTGTTTGAAAAGAAATCCCTATGTTATTTTCTTGGATGTATGCTAATCTCCTCAATCTATATTAGTTTTAAATTTTTAACCTTGAAATCTTGCCTAAAATTGAACGGCGAACATCAAGTGTGCCCAGAGTGGACTCTTTAAGATACTAGGACAAGACCGAAAACTGTGTTTTTGTTTCTCTGCAGCTCATCGGTCATCATTTGGTTAACAATAAAAAAATTGTTGGGGTCTTTTTCTGAAGGTCAGCGGTAATTTTATTTTATAGTTTATTATTTCAAATTGTAGATATAATATTAGTTTATTTTTTTCGGATTTTTCATTATTTTTCAAATGGATCGGAGAAGGCTGACCATTTCTAAAGCACTGAAACTGCTACACGAATTGCTTTCAGATAGTGAATCTGATAAGGATCCCGTTATATGTGCGAAACATTAAATATCGTGTTGTGCTTTTTCAAAGGTGGTGTCATTTTCTTCGAAAAAAAATACCACCATGAAGAAAATAGACGAAAGTGTATATAATGTAAATATCATATACCCAAGTTACGTTTTTTTTTTCCATTCACCCGCACGTAATCATCATATAATCAAGAAGAGCTTTTTTAGGCGGGGTGTAGAGTAACAGGCCCTCCCATGGTACACCTTGGGTAATGCTAAATCTTCTACGGTATTCAGAATTAAGTGTATTTTAAATCGTAAGCAAAATCTCTTACTCTTTTATGCCCTTTCCAGCAATGCTCGTTTCAGCACTCTTTTCCAAGTTCTATTCATTCAGTGTGCCCGCTTTTGTCGAAATTCCAACTTTAAAAGGTAGCTGCTGGAATGGGTTAAGAATTCATTTTAACAAGAGCGTGAAGCTGTTGGTGTTCAGAGTAAATCTAAAAAATAATATCATTCAACTCCCGTTGTTTACTTGATTTAATAATTTTATAGTTACTAAAATGTCTTGAATTTCCTGAAGAAATGTGTTTTCTGTGCTTACGTCTCCGAACTGCTTTATTTATATAGGATTCAGTAGGATACCACACATAAAATAGCTCTAGTTTATATTATTACAGGTAAAATAACAATATCCGTAAGATGTTATTTAAAGAAATGCCTTAGATACTAAGTTATGTGTTTCACAAGTTTTTAAGAAATGCTTCAAAATTCTGATTTTCACTTGCGGTATCCCTATAGAATTTGCACGAAAAACTCGGCTTCCGTGGAGTACTGTCTGACAAAACTGCTGTAAAGAACTGCTATATTATTTAGCAATCACTTTTTAACTTATGGTGTTAATCCCAAATACATAAAATGTATATGTCACTAGGATTTAGTTCAGGCTCTTATGTCGATTCAATCTGAGATAAGCTCAATTTTATCCATCTGTCAATTCGACTGTCAAGCCATCATATGAAACTTTTACCCGCGAATATTAAAAAGTTTCAAATGTAGATAAAACAGACATCTATATATGAAGATGTCATACGCCACCAACAAGACCAAAATGCTTAACTGTGTTTAATATTTGATATTTAATCTCTATCTGGATTTTAAAAATTGCTACCTAGACCGAAAAATATTTTGAATTTATATTATAAAATAATAAAACACAATGCAGGGAATAGCGTAGGGTATTTCTGTCTGTGGTAAGAATTTCGGCATGTCCTGCATGAATCTTTTATAAAAAATTAAAGGCTTCTTGCTTTTATTTCATTTTTATATCATGAGGAAAAATATGGTGAAGCATTGGTTTTAGCTTACATAAAGTTTGTTTACATAATTTACAAATCATATTAGCCATGGCTACAAGAGGACTGACTACCTTCTAAGGAAGTGATTATTTTATGGAGAATTTTCAAAGGCAGCAGGTGTGTTACAAATGGGAAAGCTAAGGAAACAGTCTTGCAACCAAACAGTTTCCCGAAATCGAACCGGCTCGAACTTGTTTTCTGGTGTTCAACGGTATTCTCTAATTGGTCAGTCCAGGATACAACTTTTAAACAGAAAATAACGTAAGAGTTTTAAAGATAATATTATTAACGGCTTTCTATATTTTACATGGTACGGAAATCTTTAACTTCCATTCAGCGAATATTAGCCACCTCACGAACTTATAAAATATTTATAAAAAATGTTATTTTTGACGTACAGGAAATATTTAAAAACATTTCTGTAAATATATCATGACGAAAAGAGACCTTTAGCTGTTCTCCCTTGATATCGATAAGGTTTCACTACAATCTACGCAAGCACAAAATTATTCCTTTGCCTTGGTTTAAGTATTTCGTTGATTTTGAATTTGGGCACAAAAATTTTCCAAGCTAATTTACATTTGTATTCATTGCCATCATATAGATGAATGCTTCCTTTCAAGGTAAATTAGATACTAATGGATGGGTTTTAAAGGCAACACGCCAAAAGGGAGCGAGCTAACCGACAGAAGATCCGCATTTAGCATATTGTCTCCATATTTCCACTCTCTTAGCCTGATTAAAGCCATTATTATTATAATGAACCATACCAGAAACTGCAAAGTCCTCGTCTTCGTGCTTTAGAAACTGTAGGAGATTTATTGCTCTAAAGGCGCAAAAGTTTCATTATTTTATACCTCGGTATTGGAAACGATAAAAATATTTTATCATTTTACTTATTTATCCATTTCATGAACTATTTTTATTTATTTATTTTATTTATTATGAATGTTCTTGTATGAATTTTATTGTGTATTCATTATTCAAAGAATTATATGATAATTTTATAACTAATTCTTCTTCGAGAACTTGTAAAGAGATTAGGGATTTTTGGTAGCAGGAGAGATAAAAAACGCTTTAACCGGACTTACTTAGTCGGAAGTCCAACCGTCTCGAATACGAGCCGAGCGTGTTGAACACTACACTTCGAAAACATGCTAAGAATGCGGGAGAAATACCTTATATACTCCTTTTTTTTAAAGGGCGACTGGAGAGTAGGAGACCCAATTGCCAAATCCTGGTGGGGAGAATCATCATCCATCACCCTTTTATTTTGGGCGAAACTATAGAGACATTAGGCCACATTGAAGGCAGGTGTAAAACAAATGTGCAGCGTCTTCGACGAGATTCGAATCATGGAGCTCTTGAATAAGCGCCGAGTATGCTGACCACTACACTACGCAGGCATGCTAAGATAGTGAGAGAAATACCATATAAACTACAAAAAAAGTAATATATGACATTATAAGTTTGATATTCTGCTACAGTTAGGCAACATATTGGGTTATAAATTATTTATTACGAAAACTTGTACTAGAACTATCTTCTTAACAGACGAAATGCCTTTTGGGGAACTTTTTAGGTGGAAGTGAGACACATTCTCGTTAATCATGGAGCAAACGTATTCACTTGGAACGGAACCCAGATCAATCTACCAGTGATTAATCACTCTGCCGGGGTGTGCGATTGTAGGATGTTGAGGCTATACATATTTTCAGCATTTATAATTAAAGTGAATTAGCTTGATTTGATTATTTAGATTATGGTATTTAGGTCTATCTCTCTGACGAGAAAGATACCTTCTTGGAGGAATTTTGAGTGAAACTGATTCCTGTTCATCTTATATATGGAGAAAACGCAAAATCTCTCAGACGATTAAACTGAGGCCGGATTTAAACCCAAGTCGAACTACAAATGTTCAGCTGTTTTACCGCTCAACCATTAATGGATCATATCTAAAGCTCATCGTATTTTGCGCATAGGCGAGTAAAACAGATATTTTACAGACTAATTAAGTGTTATGAGATTTTTTTTATTTCAAAATATTCTTCTACTAAGTTTTATTTTATTTTTCAAGTAATTCAAAAGTGGAATTTAAGCATACTTTGAATTTAGAATAAAAATATCTTGCACTAACAAGCAAAGTGCGAATAACCAACCAGCAAAGAAAGTAGTTCTCCGTTGCTTTCTTTAATAAACCAACGAAAGATCGCTGGAAAAATGGCGCCTTAAGAGACATAAGAATGAAGAAGTCTTGATTTACAAACTTCACTGAACTCTGAGAACAAAAGAAATCTTTGGCCATATCCACATTATGCTTGTTAATGCGGCATCCGCAATAGTGGCCATTCACATTATTCACGCGAGAATAGTGAAAAAGTGTTTTCGTAAGCGAGATTCTTACGCATTCCATGTATCAGAGAGATAATGCCTACTGCTTCACATAAAGATTAGAGTAAGCCTATAAAGTCTTCCTTGCAGGATATAACAGTATTTTCTTCTCAATGTCACTTTTTTTCTGCAAGAAATTATTGAATAAAAGGAAAAATATATTTGAGTTAAATTCTTTTCATCCTATAACAGCGACACTCTGTCGCTTGTGTTCCCGAGAGTAATTTTGAATTGAAATCCAAATGCAAAGGGAGTATTCTAAGTGATTTTATTCGTAATTGCTACAAAACTGCTTAGAAAAATATTTTTCAACTGGAAATTGCTATGTTGCTTCTCTACACAAGTGTAGTTTCTAATTTTCTTATAAAAGGAGGGAACGGAAATTTTCCCTTTTTGAAAAGAATGAAATACATTAAAATATTTCAAAATTATGTGGTTTCATTCAAATGCATTAAAAAGAAAAAAACTATTTATTAGCTGCTATACAACTAGGTTGTTTATTGTAATGGATGATATTTGTATCCCTAATGTCTCTAAAATGGGGGAATAGTAAACTAACCGGTTTCTAATCCTACCCTTCGAGCAGCCTTCACAAAAAAACTTTGCATGGCGCAAATGGCACAAGTTGAACTTTACAGTGAAAGAAATTCAAACTGAGTTTCGAACAGTCATTTCGTTGAGTGAACTGCACACTCACGCATCCACAGCTTGATTTTTCATGAATGGCTACGGCTTAACCCGCAGGTGCTAATGTAGTTACTTATTTTATCATAATAATGATGGCTAGACAGTCGTGTGTACGCTTTAGGCGCCAACTTATATAACTCTACACCCCTTGTGGTGCGCAGCCATTATTCCTCCACTAAAGAGGCTGATATGGTCAAGCTTCGCGCAGGTGTAAAAATAAACATTTATGGATACCAGGAACCCCCCGTTATAATAATAATTTTGAACACATATGATTCAAAATAAAATCAAGTGATTGCTAGCAGTGTGTTTTAAATCAAAATTCTCCAAGAGAAATTAAAGTAAAATGGATGTAATCATTTTTAAATATGTCATTGGCATGCTGTCGCTTTTATTGTTCTACAAAATTCTTATACTATCTTAATACATACATTGAAGGCTTAATGATTTATTTTATGAAACGAACAAAAGTATTACTGTATGTAAAATATTTTATGCAATTCTAATACTTTTCATCAAAACCGTGCAATTTAAAAATACTTTACAGGTATTATGTTATACTTTTTAGTTTGTAAAATAATGAAAAGTAAGAAAGAAAAAAACACTGCTTCTGTAGTTAAGAAAATTATTCTTTCTAACTAAAGAGTAAGATTATCAAAATTTATGTTTCATTTGGAATATCAATCTCACATTCACTTGAAGTCATAGATTATCACTTGAAGTGATAGATTAACAAGGAAAGATTGAATCTTTGAATTTGAAAATACATTCTTATTTCATACTAACTCACATAGCGTAAAAACATCCTCGGGATATCCTGAAGATGTTTTCACAGGATAAGCGCTCATCCTCGGGAAATTCCGCATATGCTTCTAATTTTCTAAATATGTCTTCCCAAGTGCTGGATGCCACATCCCAGTATATCCTCAGAACATCTTATATAGGTCCCATCGACAGAGTACGGGATATTAGGATTGAAGTACAACTTATTACATCCTCAGGATATATCACATTTCAGAATATCCACTGGACATCCTAACTAGGTCTCATTGACAGAGTACAAGATTTTAGAATTTGAAGTCCTACTTTCTACATCTTAAAGGCTGTCACGGAATATCTCACTAACTTCTTACACACATTCTCTTGAGTGCTATGTCACATCCCAGTATTTCTTCAGGGCATCCTATCTAGGTCTCATCGACAGCAGATCTCTAAAATATTTGAATGAGTTTTGGAAAATATCCATAAATTAAAAAAATGGTGACTATTATAAAAAACCGTCATATAGAAAATGAATTTTCGATCTATCCTATAGTGAAAAATCAAAATTTTGTAATAATTTTTCAGATCGTAAAAATTTAAGAGAAATGTTTAGTTTTAAAAACATATGTCTTCAAAACTTTTAGAGACATATTTGGAAAAATTTGTTAGCATTGTAAATACTCATGTGAAAATTTTCAAAAAGGTCCCTAGATGATGATGAAATATTAATTTCAGCATTGGACTATGATATAAAAGAAAAGAGAAAAGTTAAATAAAACATAATAAAAAGTTATTAATTTCTGGGTGAAAACGTAAATTCTGTTATAACAAAAAATTTTAGTCTTTTACAACTTGAAAAAGGTTCATGAAATTTTAAGGTGATCTCACTGGAGTAAGCGTGTAGTATGTTGCGAGATTAAAATAGGATCTATTGATTTAAATCCACGCGGGGGCGTTTAAAAATAAATGAAAAATATAATGCTTATGCTAAATGAATAAACTAAAAGTCTGACGAACAAAAACTTTGCTTATAGAAATAAAAAAAAATTCTAAATGAAGTTAAATACTTACCGGTATTTTAATTTAATTTATTTTAATTTAGTGTTAGATTATATTTTTTTCCAAATGTAATTTTTAATATGTTTAATTTTCAGCGCACATTTTGCGTTTAATGTAACATTTTTAATTAACTCATGTTTTAATATGATTTCACGAGGAAGTATTTTTTCGATTAAAGAGTAACATTTTGTTAATACTCTCCAATATCATTTTAGTTTGAATTTTAAGTGTATTCAATAATTTTATGCATTTCTTATAGAATGATTTTGCTTCGTAATTTTCATTCTTTCATTTCTTTCATTCATTTCATTTTGCTTCACTATATATAATAATGCATATGACAACAATTTGAATAGTTTATAACATTTTAAATATACATATTACCCTCAGAAAAGAAAGTACGTAATTAAATAACATGCATTTAGACAGTTTTTGAGGTATACAATTAATTTCTGAAAAGGAATTTCATTAAAATGTCTCTAGCAGTGTTTAAGAAGAATTCATATGAAAGCGCTCATCGCAATAACAGTTTTGTCTGCATTTTAAGTTTGGATAAGAAATACTGTACTTTAAAGTACGCTTTTTAAGCGAAAAATGTCATTTTGTCTCGCCCACTGTCTTTCATATTTCAGGAAATGGAAAAAAATAATGTTAAAATATCTTAATTAAGAATTTTGTTTTTGCTATATTAAGCAAACAATGACGATATCTTTTCTATTACAGAAGGCTTTAAAGTTCGGTACGGTAAAAACTGCGATATAAAATGTCAGAATTAAAAAATAAATATTCCGAGGCATACAATTTCTTTTAAACATTTCAGTCTTAAGATATTTAATTACAGTAAATTTGTAATACTTGAGCATCAGAGAATTTATTTGCTGCATTAAATCTGCCATCTGTATATAAAATTAATAAAAATAATTATTTTTTATTACAAGCGTTTCAGTTGTAAATATTATCATTATATTGAAAAATATATGACAGCTAGCACAAAATTTAAGACATTTAGAACTTTGACTACATTGAATGTTTTCAAAGCTTTTTACCACAAAATATCTACTAACCGATTAATAAAGTATAATTTTAGTTTGAGAAATGAATCATGTTATGCTGTTATGTCTGTCAGTAATATACGACGTCTTGGACATAGCAACAGGAAGCGACCATCTACCGTTGAGTAAATCCTCTGGCATCCAGACCTACGTCTTCTACAGCGGTTTTGATTCCTTTGGTAAAGATTCCACAATTAATAAAAATAATTATTTCTTATTACAAGCGTTTCAGTTGTAAATATTATCATTATATTGAAAAATATATGACAGCTAGCACAAAATTTAAGACATTTAGAACTTTGACTACATTGAATGTTTTCAAAGCTTTTTACCACAAAATATCTACTAACCTATTAATAAAGTATAATTTTAGTTTGAGAAATGAATCATGTTATGCTGTTATGTCTGTCAGTAATATACGACGTCTTGGACATAGCAACAGGAAGCGACCATCTACCGTTGAGTAAATCCTCTGGCATCCAGACCTACGTCTTCTACAGCGGTTTTGATTCCTTTGGTAAAGATTCCACAATTAATAAAAATAATTATTTCTTATTACAAGCGTTTCAGTTGTAAATATTATCATTATATTGAAAAATATATGACAGCTAGCACAAAATTTAAGACATTTAGAACTTTGACTACATTGAATGTTTTCAAAGCTTTATACCACAAAATATCTACTAACCGATTAATAAAGTATAATTTTAGTTTGAGAAATGAATCATGTTATGCTGTTATGTCTGTCAGTAATCTACGACGTCTTGGACATAGCAATAGGAAGCGACCATCTACCGTTGAGTAAATCCTCTGGCGTCCAGACCTACGTCTTCTACAGCGGTTTTGATTCCTTTGGTAAAGATTCCACAACCTCTGTTGATGACTCTGCAATGCACATTCAATTCTCTAGCAAAACCGGATTGTTCTGCAGTAGCTTGCAACATCCCCACAGCCCTCCAATGCATTTCATCGTGCAGAGATGGTGTCTTCCGCTCATGCTATCAGCTTTGGCTATTTCGGATTATGCAGAATTATCGCTGTTTGCGAAATCAAGCATAGGTTCGACATGACATTTTTTTATGGCCTTGTGGTGTGACTGCGTGTTTGCGTTTTATGGTAACTTTGGTTGCGCATTTGCATTCGGCAATGCAACCTCTGCCTCCTATGTAAGTTGCATATTTTAGTTACCCCTTTTACATTCGTACCTTTTTTTTACTGTTTGTTGCTTATTTTTTAGCACGTGTGTATACATAAGTACAAGCCGAATGTCTAAATGATGATCTTCTGCCTTCTGTATGTACAGGGTATAGATATTTGTATGTGGTGTATCGATCTACAAGTAAAAGTTGATTATATGTACATAAATATATTATAAATACAAGTAAAATTACATGTAATAAGCAGTTTTTACTTAATTCCAGTTAGCAATCATAAGGCATTTTTATTTCTCACAATAACTCGGAAATTATTGCATTAGTCCAATAAGCTATTAATGAAATTTCATTTTTTTAGATCCCAATTTTAAATGTTAAAATGTAGAAGCAACCTTGCTTGAATTTGTAGAGACGATTTCTTAGATTTCCAGGCATATTTAGCTGATAAATGAAATTAATAATTTGCACGTAATTCTTGAGAAAATATTCCATTACATTACTAATGAATATTTTTTAAAACTAACTACAAAGCTCTAAATTTGGGCCTATTTCAGAGATATGTTGATTCTGAATGCACTGAGCTGCTTAATAAAATCAGTACTTCGTTAAATTCAAATTATTTATTGCTTTCAACAGAACCTAGTAAATCAAAGCTAATTTTATTTGGAAATATTCAATTCATGCAATCAAAAACCATTTTATAATCATGGATATTCGCGTTCTCGGCAATGCAAAAGCCAAATACCGGATACGCATGCCACCTTCATAACTTTCAGCAACTGCTTTTTCTTCACCTCAGTGGAAATGTGATCGTAACAATTTTCTTCGTTTTTTGACTCTATTGCCAAAAATGTACTGATCCGCTTGATAATTATGCTCACTGATAATCATGGGATAATCTTGCATATTGAAAATCCCAGACAATCCTACCAATGTCTTTAAAGAGGTAAACAAGAAAAGTGTGCGCTGACGCGAATTGTCTATCTCGAGTCATATTCCAATGTAATATCGTATATCAAATTGTCATTTCTTTTCGATAATAACTTTATAAATTATGCTATCTTTCTTGCAAAACCAGTATAGTCTTGAGGAAAATTTAAAGATTTTTTTAATTCTATGGATTAAAAACTGAATACGCTAACAGACATACTGCCAATAGCGATCACCCACCCACAGTTGATATATCCTGTTATATTTCAGAATAATTACAATCTGAGAATATATCGATTTTACGATTTTACGATATATCGATCTAAAAGAGGAAAAATCTGAAATTTTCTATTAAAAAATAGTAAAAATGTTAAAAGAGAAAACGTTTTCCTTCTTGATAACTAAAGATCAGCAATAAGAAAAGAGACAATTTATGATAGGAAAAAAGAATATTACTGAGAACAGGAAAGGAAAATATGTTTAATGGTTAGAATGTCTTGAGAATGTTTTTTTCTTATTTATTAAGGAAGAGATTAGACAGAAAAATTTAGGAATTTATGAATTCCTTTTTACCAAAGGATATTTCATTTACAAATATGTGAACAGACCGGTAATCATAGAAAGTTTTACAAACTGTTCTTCGTCGAGCAACCGGCAAAAAAAAAAAAAAAAGTGAATATTAGAAACTTTTGCCTTTTTAAGTTGTAAATCCTGGTTTGTTATTTCACTTTTTTTGCTGCAGATGTATTTAAAGACTTTCCAATTGATTTCTGCATTGGCGAATTTCTCTTGTTAACAAAGATTTACATTTTAAAAAAATAGAAGCAGTATATAGCATTTAGGGCATTCGCATGGAAATTTCTTTCTATGTAGAAGTAATGACTGACATTTTCTTCCCTTTTCGGTTAATAAAGTTGCTTATTTTGCTCTTAAATTTGTAATGCCATGCATTTCACAACGTTTTTGAATTATGAAATCGAATTAGGAAATCGATTAGCTCTCTTAGGAAAGTTTAAAACATATCCTTCAATCCGCAGGTTGCTTAGGTTATTGACATGCGACTGGTCCGGCGATTTCTAAATGGACTGTAACTCTCAATTAAACTAATTTACAAACTACTTTGTAGCATATCTTTATCTTTATTATACTAATTTTTGAGAGACGCTCAGGCTCCCACAATCACTCTCTGCTTTGCCATTGAAGCCAACTCCCAAGTAATTAACATTCTTTTTGTAAACAGTAACGATGGAAGCGCCATCTGGCTTCAGAGGGACTTAACACTCCCCCGGATTGAAATTACAAAATTTCAAGAAATTATACAAACATTCTTAACAAAGTTAATATACTTATAAACAACATAATATACTATAACTATAACTACAGCTATTACAATACTATAACAATACAATACATATGCAAAAATATCATTTCAGTTTTCTATCGGAAGAACGGCGATCTTTGTTATCGCTCTTTTTAATTCTCCTGATTTTGTTTTGATTTTAACCGTTCTTACTTTATTGTCAGATCCATGATAGACTTTAATAACCCGACTTAATATCCATTTGCAAATTGGCAGATAATCCTCCTTGACGAGTACCATAGTACCAACAGAAATATTGTCCTTCTCTATCATCCACTTGTTTCTCTGCTGCAGAGTTCCTAAATAGTCATTTGACCATTTCTTCCAAATAATTTGAACTACTTTCGTTGTTCTCTGCCACCGGCTTAACCGATTTTCAGTTACGTCTATTATCATTGGCTCCGGAATCGTCTGTATTGATCTCCCTATTAAAAGATGACCTGGGGTCAAAACGTCATAACAATCAAAATCATTGGAAATAGGTGTAAGAGGTCTCGAATTTAGTATTCCTTCTACCTGCACAATTATAGTTTCAAACTCCTCATATGTAAAACGCAAATCTCCTATCATTCTCTTTAAATGATACTTTACACCGGCTTCCCATAGCCCTCCGAAATGAGGGGACTTGGGAGGTATAAAGTTCCAGTCTATTCTTTCGGACGTGAAATATGAGGCCAAAGTTTTATCAGGAAAATTAATTACATTGTAAAATTTCTTCAACAGAGAATTTGCTCCTACAAAATTAGGGGCATTATCAGTGAATATTTTCGCACATTTGCCACGTCTGGCCATGAAACGCTTAAGAGTGGCAATTAAAGCACTAGAAGTTAAATCTGACAAAGGCTCAAGATGAATAGCTCGTGTCACAAAACATATACATACACAAATGTAAATTTTATTTAGCACGCCCTTTCTCTGATGCTTGTAAGTCACATAAAAGGGACCGCATAGATTCAAACCTGAAACACTAAATGGGGGTGATCTATTAACTCTCTCGTATGGCAAATTGCCCATAATCTGTGAAGACAAAATCGGTTTGCATTTAAAGCATGTCACACAAAGATGTACTGTTTTTCGCGCCAAATCTCTACTACCTAATGGCCAAAATTTTAAACGTACTGCATTCAATAATCCTTGGGGGCCAACATGCAATAATCTTCTGTGCACACTAGAAAAATAAATCTTACTTAGCTTAGAATTTTTTGGTAGGATTGCAGGATATTTCTGAGAAAATGGTAAAGAAGCTTTTTCAAGACGGCCACCAACGCGAATTATTCCTTTACGATCAACAAAGGGATGTAAATTTTTTAAGTTACCTGTTATGTCCTTTTTACAAAATAGAACCTTCTGCTGATGCTTAATAAGCATTTCCTCAGCTATTCTTACCTCCTCTAGTTGAAGAGGGCCTACCTTTCTTGATTCACCTTTCCTGCAATTACAAATAAACCTAAAAATATAAGAAAGAACATTAATTATTCTATAATAATTGTTACTAATATTCAAGAGTTGGTCTAAAACGTTAGAGTTCATGTCAATCAACATAGTTCTCTCAGAAATGTCAGTAATGTCACTAGAACTTTTGCTTTCTTGCACAAAGGACTCCCTTTCATTTGGTGTTAGGTTCTCAACCTCTGGAACTATTGGTTGTAAGCACTTGTAGGGAAGATGCGGCTCTGTAAAATATTCTGCACAAGTCCACCACTTAGAATTGCTCACTAGAGAAGAGGCACTAACTCCACGCGTTAGAAGATCGGTTGGATTGTCTTTGGTTGAACAATAAAACCATGAATCTGGATTAGTCAACTTCTGAATCTCGTCGACGCGATTTTGAACGAAAGACTTCCATCTCATGCTTGATCCTTTGATCCAATACAGTGTAACTTTAGAATCACTCCAAAAAAGATATTAGATGAACCTTTACGATCTAGAACTTTTTTAACTTCCGTTCCCAATCTTGCAGCAATCAGTGCACCCAGCAATTCAAGTCGAGGCAAGGAAACTTTTTTGACAGGTGAAACTCTGCTCTTGGAAGCCAGCAAATTCACAGAAATTTTTTCTTGATTCTGTACCTTTACGTAAACGGCTGCACCATACAACCTTTGACTTGCGTTAGAAAAAACATGGATCTCTATATTTTCATCACATGAATCCAAAGCAAATCTTGGAACACTAATGTTACTAAGTTCTGAAAGCTCGCTACACCACTGAGACCACTCGTCGTTCAAATCAGAAGGAAGCTCTTCATCCCATGGTAATTTACGTAACCATAGCTTTTGTAGTAAAAGTTTTATTCTAACAGTGAATGGTGTGATGAGTCCAAGAGGATTATATATTTTTCCAGCAGTTTGGAGGATGAAGCGTTTGGTACTTTTCTTTCTCCTCGAAATTTTCGTCAAACAAGAAGTCTCTATACTCAAACTATCTTCCTGAATGTTCCACTGAATTCCTAATACCTTCAGTATCCTTTCATTTGAGCTTAGGGGATGAATATCAAAATTTTCTTCTTCCCATTTTTTAGCTAAATGATAATCATTCGTCACCCATTTGCGTAGATTCATCCCAGCTCCACGCATAATTTCCTTTGCTTCTCTTGAAATTTTTAAGGCTTCTGATACATCATCTGCTCCTGTAACAAGATCAACATACATACATGTATCAAGAATTTGAAAGGTATCGGGATACACATTTCTGTACTTTTGGATATGCAGCTTTATAGTTGCCGCTAACAAAAAAGGACTGGAATTAACACCAAAGAGCACACGCTTAAATCTATACCCTTCTAGCTGATCGTCGGTATTCTGCAAAGGTGTATCAATATTCTTAACAAATAAAAATCTAACTGCATCTCGATCTTTCTCAGCTAACACGATCTGTAAAAATGCCTTTTCGATATCTCCTAAGACTGCAACTCTATTAAGTCTAAAATATATCAGCAAGTGGAATATATTTTGATTCAGATTAATACCTGGCCACAAACAATCATTCAGGGACAGACTACCTATTTCATGTGAGCTCGCATCAAATACAATACGCATTTTTGTTGTAATGCTTTCTTCTTTATAAACTGCCTGATGCGGCATATAAAAAACTGGCTTGTTTACTGGTTTCGTAGAATCTAATACTCTTTCTATTATCCCTTGATTTAGGTACTCTTCTAAAGTTTCTCTATATTTCAGGTATAATGTATTATCATGCTGCATTTTTCTCATCAGGATTTTTATTCTTTTTTCTGCGACACCAAAATTGTCGCCTAAATGTTCCCAACGTTTCTTCCAAGGCAGACTAACAATATAACGACCATCTTTGAAACTAACAGTTTTGTTGAATATCTCTAATGCTTTATCTCCATCGTAAGAACTGGGATCATCTCTGATACCAATTGATTCCAAATCAAAAAACTTCTTCAACTGTGCTTCGACATTGTCATAAATTAACCCACAATGCATTAATTGTTTCTCATGTAGTAAATCTTCAATGCTACCGCTTACCAAATACCCAAATGCTGAGTTTTGTAACACTAAATTTGTATTTGGTACATAAATTTTCCCGGATCTTATCAAATCGAAAAATATTTCAGATCCTAAAAGTAACTGAATTTTACCCGGTTTGTGAAAGTCTGGATCAGCTAACGTAACTCCTTGTGGAATCTCAATATTACAGACTTCAATTTGTCTAGAAGGCATTAAATGAGTAATTTTCGGAATTACGAAAAAATCTAGTTTACGACTGTATGTGTTTCCTCAATTTAAAATAACCGCACTTATTTTTGACTTCACCGTTGTTGAAATCCCAGATAAACATCCTACTGATACGTTTACATTTTCTCTTTGCAAATGAAGCTTCTCAGCTAATTCCGATGAACAAAGATGAATCATACTTCCACTGTCAAGCAAAGTTCTGGCTGGAAATATTTCTCTTCCATTTCCCTTAATATAAACAATCGCTGTCGATAGTAGGACTCTATTAACTGCATTACAATTTTTATTTACATTAGCTGTCATAAAACACTCGTTATCCTTATTTATAAATGGCTTTGCGTGAGCGTTCAGTTTCGCTACTTCCGTAGACGAACTGGCGTCTGACTTTTGATCCGACAGAGAGGCGATTTCGCAACTCTCTCTATTTTGGGAAATCGAAAATTTTTCTCGCTCATAACACAGTAACGAATTGTGCTTTTTTCTGCATAGCCTACAAGAGTAATTTGAAGGGCAATTTCTCACTCCATGATTTCCAAAACAGCAGAAACATAAGTTGTGCTTTTTAACATACTCGACTCTATCCTTTAAGCTGAATTTTTGAAATTTAGGGCATTTAAATAATTTATGTTCCACATTACACAGTTTACAAATTAAAGCACGTTTTTCAGTCACACATGAAACCATTGAAGAAACCTTTGATTGACTTACTGAAGCTTTTGATTTAGACATTACTGGAATTCTAGAAGCGTTTAATGTCCTCGCGTGATCCTTTAGAAATTCTAATAACTCTGTAATGTTCGGTATTTTTTCTTTCTTTAAATTCCTTTCCCACCATAACTTAGTATTCTGATCAAGTTTCTGGCTAAGAATAAAGGCAAATATAGCGGATGAAACCCCATCTAACTTTTGTTCTAAACATTCTAACGATCTTACAACTTCACTTGTAACATCAATTAAATTTAGAATCGCAGAAGGTGACTCGTTTTGAATAACGGGAATACTCATAAATCTTTTTAAGATGAGCATACACTTGTTCTCTAGGATTCGAGTATCTTTCTTCAAGGAGAGACCACGCTAACATATAATTATTATCCGTTATAGCTATCGTTTGGATAATTCTAAAAGCATCTTCTTTCAGTGCTGATTTCAAATATTGCAATTTTACAGCATCTAATAAATTTGGGTTTTGATCAATACTCGCTTTAAAAATGTCCTTAAAGGAAAGCCAAGAATGCATTTCTCCTGAAAATGTCGGTAACGAAATCTTAGGTAAACGCACAACAGTATTTTCAGAAATTACTGCATTTTCTACTTTATTTTCTCTAACAACGTTCGACAATCTATTATTTATTTCAAATTCTATATCAATAATACTACTATTGATTTCATCTTGCTCACTGAAGATTTTTTCGATATTTTCTTCACTACTTAAATTGATAATAGAATCAAAAATAATATCAAATTCATTTTGCAGATTGTTAAATTTAGTTTTTAACAATTCTAAATCACTAACGCTTAAATCTGGCTCACAAAGTTTCTTTTGCAACTTCGATAAGATAGTTTTTTGTTTTTTCTTTTTAGTGAAAACATCTTTCAGTTTCGTAGCCATTTTCGCTACACTTATCAATAACAAATTATCACACAGACTTAATTCAGAATTTACTAAATGCAACAGTTAATAATGAATAGAGTTTCAAGGGTTTTTACTTACCCCTTTCTTTCAGCAACTGGCTATAATCCACAAACACAAATTCCATTGAAACAAAATGGCAAACTCACCGTTTTACACTAGATTATTTATTTAGCTGATATCTCTGCGGCTCTACTGGACCACTCAAACAAATGGTCCGGCGATTTCTAAATGGACTGTAACTCTCAATTAAACTAATTTACAAACTACTTTGTAGCATATCTTTATCTTTATTATACTAATTTTTGAGAGACGCTCAGGCTCCCACAATCACTCTCTGCTTCGGCATTGAAGCCAACTCCCAAGTAATTAACATTCTTTTTGTAAACAGTAACGATGGCAGCGCCATCTGGCTTCAGAAGGACTTAACAGCGACATTTTGAAAGAAGAATACGTTTAAAGTAGCAAACCATATTTCGGATATCAGATAATAAGCTGTTGCTAGAATGTTTCATTCAGAATCATTTGCTTTTTTTAATTCTTTAACTGTATCGTTCTAGAACTGTATAAATACCCTCTATAGTTGGCTTACGTCCCATCGCGACTTATTTGAAGTTTCACAAGAGCAGTGCAAACATTGATAGAAGGAAGAAATATATGTCCTGAGGTTTAGAAAACTTGCTTTCAGAAGATTTCTGAAATGTCGCTAATCTTTGAAATATCTTAAATTATCTCCACCTTGTTTTCATCGCTTATGCTAGAAGAGTTTTTCGATTATATCTCACTCTGTTTGATCTATTCTTACCATTCAAAAGTTATTTATTTCACATTTAAGACGTATTTCATAAAATTTAAAAATCCAAAATATTTTTTGAAATTTTGATGTCAAGATATGTCTTGTTATTGTTATTATTATGAAGTCAAGACACGTCTTATTATTTTTATTATTATGAAATCAAGACATGGCTTGAATAGCTGCTCATCAATTTAAGTTGTGGCTACTACAAAACAGAAAGAAACATATATTATACGAAATACATAAATAATTATGTAATTGAGCAAGACGTAATTGAGGTCAAATTCTTTTGCATGTTACGCATCAAAATGGAATTCCTAATTATTAATATATCGATTTTACGAATGAATTTTTCTTCATAATTCCATTACGAGAAATCTCGAGATATATGATTCGTAAAATTAATTCCTACAATTAATTAAGTTCTTATTGTCGAGAAAAGTATTAGGAAGTAAGAAAAACCAACTTGCTACCCTTAACTTTATGACATTTTAAACCAGATTTATGATTTTGAAACCAACAGGTCAGGGAAGTAAAATTTCAGATTATCAAATTTTATTCTAAATGCTTTCCGCACAATCAAATGGCAATGTGGAATAAAGTGACATCAAATATGATCAGGGAATTGCTTTAAGGATGGCAGGAATTTAAAAATTTTATTTCAAATGCTATCTGATATAAAATTATTACAGAGAGTTATGGAGAAGATACTATTGTCAGATGGAACTGAAATTTCACAGATGTAATAGTTTTCAAGTTAAATACCAGTCAATGTTACAGTTTTCGCAATGTTATTAAAAAATTTTAACATGCTGCATGATACTTCCTTCTACAGGAGTTTGATGCATGAGCATCAGGTTTCCTTTTTAATACAGATGATAATGCAAGAATACAAAAGTTTGAATTATGTTAAAATTATGTTGTAGACAATCATTATAATTATAATATTCGAAAATAAGGAAAATATATGACAGCTTAAATAATCCGACATCAAAAAAAGATTAAAAAGATTTTGGAGTTCTTGTGTGCAAACACATAGTTTGGTTATACAGCATTCGGTTGCGGGCAGTAAAATCTAGATTTTGAATAAATATTGTTGACATTGAAATTAATACTATATTTTTTTCAAAATAATTTAATATAAAGCTAAAGCAAATATAAAACAATCCAGTACTCCTTTTGGTCCCTTTTTAATACTAAAAATAATAGGCGCAGTGTTAAACTGTAGCTGGGGAAGAATGAAATATGCACTGGTTATTCAGCGACCCAAATGGGAAGTACTTCGCCTTATATAAGAAGGCTTAACTTTTTCAGATTTATTTACGATTTTTACAACATAGCCAAATTTCTGCTTTCGTAAACGCATAATTATGGGCACCAACTTACATTGTCAAAGTTAAATATTTTTTAAGAGAAAAACGACACACTAAAGAAGGAGTTATCTGACTGCAATGAAATTTCGCTTACAAATTCCTTTTATTCCCATATGGAAATGATTATATATGAGTGACTACAACTACGGAACATCGCAACTGAACTACCGCTGGTTGTTAAAAGAGGAGAAATTTATAAGATATTTTCTCCCTCCTTACCGCATACCTTTGTCGTGTAACTGAAAGTACATGAGGCTGGAAGTCGGAAGGTCCGGAATTCGAGTCCTGAAAACGACACTGCACATATTTCACGATTCCTCCTTCGGAAAACCTAATGACTCTAAAAGTTCTAATTCTAGGACAAAATTTCCACTTAAATTCGATTCTGTCTCCTCATTTAGACTGTTCTACTGGTTCATAAATAGGTTCACGCAGACTATGAACAAATATATGAGTTCAAACATGACGCACCATCGGTTTAAAAGAAACAGAACAGTCAAACTGGAAGAAGCCTCGACATTTGGCTTGACGTCATACCATCATTCGACGATGCTCGTAGGAAAGGTTGAATTATGGCAAAGCATAGCGTACAGAACGCGTCGATCGATCTAAACCAACGCTTTTTTATTATATTTTTTTTCAAATGACTCTTTTAAAAAATTAGGTTGTGTTACGGATTGTTTTACACTTGTCTTTTTATAAGTACATTTAAAAAATATAATTAATTAAAATTAATTTATTTTTATATTTGTTTTAAGTAGTTTATACGAAGTCATAATGCGAAGTAATAATATGTCGGTAGGACAAAATTTATGTTTGTTTTTAATAATTCAACACTATTAGAGTTTTAATAATCCTTACCTTTTTCAACTGAAATTTAAATAAATGCTAGTACTCATTTTAATAAGATGTATGAGCCTCCAATTTTCATATTAGTTCCATGTTTGCATATATGCTGGCAAGAATCACATATCATAGTGCTTTAAATCTCACTTTTGTTTCTAAGACTGGAGTGGGAAAACCGCAGGTGGCGTAACCGGTAATAAATTCCGTAAAATGTCAGTTCTGGGAGGAAAAATTAGATGATTGCCGCATGTAGTTTCCAGACTTTCAGATTTTCAGCTGTAGTATGGTATACGCGATTAATCTAAATTTTTGTCTCTCTCGGAAATATAGGAAAATCTTCAGGCAGTCTTCCAAGACCTCAGATTCAGAAACACTGATATAGGGAAACAACAGAACGTGAGGAACATAAGGATCAACTAGCAGCTCTCGCAGCACTTGTTACATTATTACCAATGGTCCGACATGGAATGGACAAAATATAGCCGCAATGATAACTGTTAGGCGACTCAGAGAACAGGCTATGTACTCACGAAGCGCTCACTGCGCTTGCTACTCCTTGTACACACTTGGACAAGTCCGTTTGCAAAGATGTCGAAATCCTTCGACCTGTAATCTCACTGTCTAAGGTAAAGTCGTCTTCTGCGATGATTTTTGCTTCGAAATGAGTTACTATGAATAGCAAAGACTGGAAAAACACAAGAAAGCCGTTGGATGCTAATGTAAATGCTACTTGTCATGACAACAGGGGATTATATCCTGGAGTACTATTGCATTTGATTATCGAACCCATTTGATTACCTTCAGTTACACCCTTGCTGCATGGGTATACGTCGACGAAATTCCACGCCCTGTTATTGAGGTATCACATCTGAGGACTCGTGTGGTTAAGAGAAACTTTAAACAAGATAGATGTATCTTGCTTGTATCGGTGCTTACTTATCGGTGGTATACGGTTGCACGGATTTTGTTTGGCGATTTTTTTTTGGCGTGCGATACGACTTATGGTAAACCCATTGCAAGACAAGTTATTTATGGTAACCGATAATTTGTTGTAATTTTATTTAAAAAGTAATGCATTTCATTATGCATTATTTCTGTGATTTAAATATTATTTATGGATTCTAAATATTAAAAATCAATTTAATTTAGCATTTTCATTTGAAATAAAAATTTTATTGTTTATAATATTTTGTATAATTTATGTTATGGATCATGTAATCAATGACGTCACCTTGCTTTAAAAGTAATTGGTTTTAATATCTATAAATTTAATCTAACGTTTTAAACATTATTTATGGCTGTTAAATACAATTTAATTTTGCATTTTTGTTTTGAAAAATAATTTTATTATGTATGATTATTTAAATAATTTTAATTCTAGGCGTGTTGTAATCAGTTACCTGATTGGTTATAGAATATTTGTGCATTAACGAGCTGTAATCAGCTCCCTGATTGGTTACTGAATATTTGTGCATTACCGCGCCATTTTAAAATTTTATTATTCATCGGTTTGAAATCCTTAGATTTCATAGGAAACGGATATGTCCCTTTCAAAGATTAATGTTGTTATTGATAAGTACCAAGAATTATTGGTATCGGAATAAAAAATTGTCCTTTGAGACCTTATTTTGGCCAACCTGACTTTCCTAATCAAAGATTTATTTATAAATTGCTACAAGGGTCAGAGGAAATTTATTTTTAATTTTTGGAGGAAACCTCGCTGATTTGCTTCTTTAATGAAGTGCGAAAAATGTGGATCACAGATGAAGATCGTTAGAAGAGCCGATTCTGAGGACAGCCGTATATGGTATTGTGGTTACTGTGGAAGAAACAACCGCTGTAACGACAAAAATTATTAGACATTCCTCCTTTTTTACCGGCAATAAACTAATTGCTGTCATTTTAGCTCTAGAGTAAGAAGCGTTCTTATAAACTTATTTTAAAATATTTGAATTTAAATAATATTTTAATTCTTTTAAATGTTAGTATGATGGTTTCTAATTCGATATTCAATTTACGTAATATTTTAATCCAATTAAACGTTGGCGCAATGTTTTTATAGCGGTGTTTTTATACTATTTCTTTGCTATATAAAAGTAATAATTTAACCTTACTTTAGTATTTTATACTGTAGTAAATGTATTTATTTACACTTGCCTGCCATCTTAAAAAAACGACATTTTCAACAAAAAATTAATCCATTGCTTTTAACAATATTTATTTCTTAAAAATTTTCGAATACTTTACTATGCGCAAAATACATAAAAACAACTTTTTTCAAGATCGCTGACGATTGTAAAAACCGCGCCAACAATTGCGCCAAAGTAAATCGCCAAACATCCGTGCAACCGTCTACCAAAGTAGCACCTTGTATCCCCCAAAGAAATGGTTTTCAGGTCAGTCACACAATCACATAACCCGACACTGAAGTTTCTGAGAAATGTTTCTTGCGATGCACTGATGAGTACAGCTAATAGATGTGATACGGTATATTGAACTTCCTTTATAGGGAATAGGGACATTATCCACATAACAGGGGCATTATCCTCTCAAGTAGTGCCCTTTCAAGAACGGATGGACAATATTTCAAGAGGATAATAAGCATAAAACACTCAGTTATGTGGTTTTTCTTCATAACACTTCCCTGGCCAGCGACATTGCAAGATCTCTCTTAAAGAGAGCTCGTTTGGGATTAAATAATTAGATCCGAGAGTACCATCATATCTTGATGTTTATCAACAGTTGGAAAGAATTTGACAAGCAATCTAACGAATGGACATCCACCATCTCTACAAGTTCGTTCTAAAAAGCATAAAAGCTTACGAGGGTTAGAAGCGGGCCAATGCTTTACTGAATTATTCGCTGTATGTAGTTATATATCTTGAGTAAAACATTCAGTTCCCCTCAAATTTTAATCGTATTTTTGCATAGATGTACATGGTATATACCGCATTTCCGTCTCAATCGGATAATGCTTTATTGGTGCGTCATTTTTTTTTTTTGTTAAAATGCATATTTTCATATGTTAACCTTATATATTTTGTTTTCAGTATTACACAAAAATATAATTTTGGTGTTACATTTATTCAAATTATGCAACAATATTACGGCAGAAAAAGTTTTATTTCGGTAATTTACTGTATAAAAAATGCATAAAAAGTGTTGTTCAACACAGAATTATTAGAAAATATCGAATAAAATTAAATACATTTGAGGAAAACTTAAACTAATAGTTCTGCATTTTAATTAATTATATAAGGTGTTCTTTTAAATTACGTTAAAAAAGAGATGGTACTACTTTGGTAGACGGTTGCACGGAGTTCTGGCGATTTACGTTGGCGCAATTGTTGGCACGATTTTTACAAACGTCAGCCATCTTGAAAAACGCTGTTTTTAAGCATAGTAAAGTATTCGAAACTTAAAAAAAAAAAATAAATAAATAAATATCGTTAAAAGCAATGGATTAATTTTTTGTTGAAAATGTCGTTTTTTAAGATGGCAGGCAAGTGTAAATAAATACATTTACTATGAGTATAAAATACTAAAGTAAGGTTATTATTACTTTCATATAACAAAGAAGAGAATAAAAACACCGCTATAAAAACATTGGGCCAACGTTTAATTAGATTAAAATATTACTGAAATTGAATATCGCATTAAAAACCATCATACCATTATTTAAAATAATTAGAATATTATTAAATTCAAATACTTTAAAATACGTTATATAGAATATAATTAACATTAAAACATATGGACAATAACTATCTCAGCAATTTCTGAAAATAGTGTATTAATTTTTTTAACAAAAATTGAAGTATTATAAAATAAAAGAAAAATATGTACTTACAATTTTTTGAGTATTTAACCTGTTGTTTATTGATAAGCACCACAAAAAAAAAAATCAGAATCATAATTTAGATAACATCTTTGAAGGAATTCGAAGATATGAATTAAATTTTAAAACGGTGCGGAAATGCACAAATTGTCAGTAACCAATCAGGGAGCTGTTTACAGCTCGTTAATGCACAAATATTCTGTAACCAATCTGAGAGCTTATTACATCACGGCTAAAATTAAAATTATTTAAAAATTCATACATAATAAAATCATTTTTTTAAAAAATGCAAAATTTAATTGTATTTTAATATTTAACAGCCATAAATAATGTTTAAAACATTAGATTAAATTTATAAATATTAAAACGAATTTATATTAAAGTAAGGTGACGCCATTGATTACATCATCCACAACATAAAATATCATATAATATGATAAACAATAAAATTTTTATTTCAAATAAAAATGCAAAATTAAATTGATTTTTAATATTTAGAAGCCATAAATAATATTTTAAACACGGAATTTATGCACAATAAAACGCATTTTTTAAAAATAAAATGACAACAAAGTATCGGATACCATAAATAACTTATGCAGCAATGGGTTTACCATAAGTTGTATTACTCGCCAAAAGAAAAGCGCCAAAAAATCGCCAGAATCCGTGCAACCGTCTACCAAAGTAGCACCGAAGAGATTAAATAACGTATTAGTACACATTTTTTCTAAGATATGTAATACAATATTGTTGCGAGCGTACGGGTTCGTTACGAAAAGAATGAAAAGAATGCACAAGTCCGATGAAAAATGAACAAAATTTATTTATAATCACAACAAATATGCTTAAATTTTCTATCACAGCAATTATGCTTAAATTTCCTCAAATATTCGTGCAGTATTACAATACCTCACAGCAGTTATATTTAACTACTCAAACGTTCAAGAAAATTTAATCCAAAACAGCTAGAGAAAGCAAATCCGCGAATTCGCTACAGTCAACAAGAGCAGTTTTCTAAACAAACTCTTAAAACAACAATAAACTGACTAAATAACTAACAACTGAATTGAGAGTTTTTCCTCCTTTTTATAATATTTTAAATCGCGCGCGAGAATTTTCTGGAATTTTCTCGAAATAAAAAAAAAGAGAGATTTATTTATTTTCTAGTAGCTTCGTTGCCAGCCTTCGTCTGACTTTTAAATGTACCGGAAAAATGACTGAAGGGAACACCAAACATTAAATTTAAAAACTGCGTAGAATTTTTCTCTGAAGAACAACTTCATAGAAAAAAAAATATTACGTTTAACAAAATTACAATGAAATAAGCAATATCCCTTAACACAAATATTAATTTTCCTAATGAATAACTTAACTAACTTCCCTTTGCAAAATCTTAACAACTCAAATGGTATACAGGAGGTTAAGAACTTTGTTTCCTAAAAAAAATCACTCAAAACCTTTCAATATCTTAAAAACAGTGAAATGAGCAATAAATAACATAAAAGAATACAAAAAACAAAACATTCTGAAAAGCAAAGTATAATTAATGATATTTTATCTTATATTTTCAAGAGAAAAAATTATTAATTATCCTAATAAAAAAATTAACCAACTTTCCGTTGAAGAACAAAAATCATGCAAAAACTTTTCAATATCTTACAAACAGTGATATGAGCAAAAAATAACATGAAAGCAACTCAAAAAACATAAACTTCGGCGCAGAATTTTACTGCAGAACAACTTTATCTAAAAAAAATCGATAAAAATATTCTCCTAAAAACAGTGACATAAGAAATACGATGAAAAATTGTTGCCAAACCCATATTTCTAAAAGAATGAAACTATTCAAAATGATGCGATTTCATCAAAAATCTATCAACAACAATAAGGCAGGAAAATTGTTGCCAAAATCACATTTGTAAAGATGTGAGATGTGAGAAGTGTACTCGGAAGCTTCAATTATTATTATTTTTTTTTAAATACAAATATTATCATTTTTCCAAGATTCTTTTTGTAAAAGGAGTTGCAATGGTGAAAGTTTAACGTGCCAAAAAAATCAAAGAAAAATAAACTGTACATTTTTAAAAATAAACTTTTTTAGAAGAAATCCCGTTGAAAAGATGTTAAGCTAACTTTGTTAAAAAATTCGTATTTTATCGATTTATTGAAACACAAAAGTTATTTGAAGTTCGTAAAATAGCTAAGCGCCTACGTTTCATGACGATGTGAAAATGGAGTGTGTAGAGTAAAATCTAGCTTTCCTATGTCTCAAAATGACGCGATTTTGTCACAAAACATAAAATAAAAAAAATTCGAATTCGAATTTCGAAAAAATCGCTTCGAGGTGCACTGGCTCTTGTCTAGATGCACCTATGTACCAAATTTCGTAGCCGTGGGTCTATTACCTTACGCGCAGCGCAAACGAAAGGCACAGACACAGACAGACTCTTTTTTTTTATTATATGTAGAGATTAAATATTAAATGCACGTGCTCTTGTATTTTTAATTTTCTGGCTTAGCTTTCCTTTAATATTCGTCACGCGCTACACAGCACGGGGAATAAAACAATTTAATTTATAATTCAACTAACATTAGCTATTTAAACATAACGATATTAATAAAAATGCGGTAACAAAAAAAAATAATATACAGCAATGAAACTGACAGTAAAAGAATTCTGCAGAACCGCATAGAAAGTACATAATTAAGTATTTAAATGATAGTGGTATACAATTACAACATATTATCATAAATTAATAATAGTAAGCTATGAAATAAAAGTTAAAAAAATAATTTTAAGTCTAATAATAAAGTTAAATAAATATATGCATATATTATAGTTTAATAAATTATCATAAATAACTAATAATAAGCTATGAAAACAAAGTTAGAAAAATTATTTTAAGTCCAATAATAATAATAAAGTTAAATAAATAAATATATGCATATATTATAGTTTAATAAATACAGAATTAATTTAGACAAGCACAAAATTAGTAAACAAATGTACAGTATGTTTCCTAAAAATATGATGAAACAACACTTCGTAGGGCAAAGTTATCCATCAGTATTATACGTACCTGTTATTGGCGAAATTTCATCCTGTCGCATATTTCACACGTTTAATTAAAATTTAAAATAAAATCCTTATGCACATAGATGTGATATGGGTTTACGAAATGAAAGAGAATGTTAGATAAGTTATATGAAATAATATTAGCTATTAATAGAGATATGTTACTTTAATTATTAATTGAGAATTTGAATTAGTTATTTAGGTGCTTACCTACTATCCCTTTGTCAGCCGAATACCGCGATTTAGTGCCAATTATGGATCAAACCTTTGCCGAAATTTTTTCTATGGGATAATACGTAAGTCCATTTATTTATTTATTTATTTATTTATTGAGATATTAACAAAAATGTGTTAGAGAAAAATTAACTAAATATGTTTTATGAAGCTAAAATCTTTAAAACATTAGAGTATTAAATGAGATTTTAGAAGTTAGAATTTATGCAAAGCTATTAAGAATAATATTAATTTATTGAGTTAAATTTCAAGTATTTTAAATTCTGTATTTAATACATCTATTGAAATCATAAATATAGCTCTACATCCATTTCATTATTTATTCTAATACAAATTGAAGATTAATATGTATTGCATACCTAACAACTAATATTTGTTTTGCAAGAAATTTAATTTTAAGTTTAAATAAACTTCAGCTTCAGGTTAGAGATGACTTTTATGAAACGTTTCTTTCAAATCTAAAGCATGTCTTTTTTGAGCAATTACTTTGCACTGTTCTCCTGAAATGTGGAGTTATGCTTCGATGGCTACTTTAGAATTAACGTGCAAGTATATCTGAGTCTTAATTTTGCAGAATAATGAAACAACTAATAATGTGGGTGCAAATCACTTTAACAGCTGTGTTCTATTCTAATTTATGTTATATTATCTTTGCACTATTCTATGTATCATTTACGTTCTATTCAGTTTGCAGTGCAAAGACTTTCCCACCGCACTCCACGATTTGACTCCACATGATTTCAAGGTGAAATTTAGTTGTTTTCTACATAACTAATGTTTATGCTACAAGGTTAAGATTTAACCTTATTAAAGGTCCATAACTGATATTAATATTTCATATTTAAGGTAAAAGTTGTTATAACCCATGTACAAATATAGCGCAGTTATGTATTATGGTTTAAACATTCAAATTTTTCTAGCCTGAAAATACAGTAAATTCTGAATTTTTTTCTTAATTTTCAACTTCTTTATGATGAGCTAATGAACAGTTTTGGCATTAAAATTCTCAGAATAAATTAATTAATTTACTTATTAAAAAGAATGAAATGATGCATTAACAGAACTACTTATTTATATAATCAGTTTCCTCACTTCTTTCTTAAAATCCAACGAAAATGCTGTCTTTTTCATCAAAAATCTCATTTAAATTTGCCAGAATAAGATAGTTTACAAAAACATACAATTTAAAGAGATGATGGATGTGGAATGCAATGTAAACATTTCCTTTAATTCAAGAAATATTTACGGACATAACTTTTAAAAACGTACCTTATTTGTAACAAAGTGCTAACATTGGTATTATGAGGATTTACTTCAGTTCTATTTTATGCTGATTCGGGTTCTTACTTCATGATTAAAACTATAAATATTATATGTTTTAATGCAATAAAGTGTCTCCAATTAAAGGTATGCTTTCATTTTCTTAACTTACACTCCATTTACACTTTTTTCCTATCTTTCTTCGAGGAAAAGATAACTAGTTCTGTATGGGATTCATTTAGGAAAAAAAGCAGTTTCTTTGGTTCAAATTCATAAATATTTTTTTAACCTCCAAAATCATCTTGAACCATTTTTATCCAAGGATCTAGGTATTCCAATTAATATCATAATTTAGGTAATAAATCATTAAGAAAAAATCAATATGCGAATGATGATCTATAAAAAAAATTCTATCTAAAGTTACGAATAATGTTTCATTTACTAAGAGGATATTTTAATGAAATATAAATAATATAATAAATCAGGCCATCAGTTCAAATATTTAGTTAATGATATTTAATCTATATATATAAGTCTATATACATTATCAATATTTAAAGTTAACGATATTTGAATCTGAATCAAAGCGAAATCATTAAATGCTCAATTAAATCGAGGGAAACTTGCTCTTGATAAGAAAAATGTTTCGCTTGAAAATTACATATATTTTCTTAAATAATGTTAAAGTCAATCAACTTTTTTATTTATTTATAAGTATACACTGCGTAACAAACTAATAAAAGCGGAAAAGCAATTATCATTTAATGAGAAAAACCCTTTTATGATCTATTTATTCATTTTATATGTTCAGTGAGTTTAAAATTCTTGCAGTAAAGAATCGAAGTTAGATGGCGTCACTTGCTTGAGGATTAAAAGTCTTCATACTTTACGTCATCATGCGATGCAAAATCTAAGAATTTGATTTCATTCTAATGGAGTAGGAATTTAAAGAAATTTAGTTTTTCATTTCGTATACCGTTCTTGAAATTATTTTTAAAAGAATATTCAAGATATAATCACAATTTATAAAACGGAAATTTAGGGCAACCTTAGAACCTAAGACATGTAACGCTTAGATGTCTGTCCATATACCTTGAAGGGAAAGAGAAATATTTGGGTCTTGGATAATATACAAACATCTCAAACAAAATATTAGGTATGCATAGAACATTTACTGCAAAAAAATAATTATATGCAGCTGTTAATATTTGAAGAGAAACTTAAATTCCCAAACAATAAGTCATAAATAAAGCTCAGAAAGTTGATCTATGGATTTATCTTCCAACTGAAGAAAAGTTCTTGATTAAAAAGTTATAAAATCAGAAGAAAGTGAAAAGAAAAAAGGAAAAAAAAAAGATTTCAGAATCTGAAAGATTTCAGATTTTACATTACGCCCAAAGGGGTGTTTCTTAACGGTTTTTGTGTTACCTTTATTTATTTAATATCACGTTCTTCGCACTTAAACCATAAATTCAATTCAGCAGCAAAATAATTTTAAATTGAGCATATCGTTAGAATTCTCCATACACAGGGGCCCACCAGCGGCCGAGCGGTAAAATCGCTGAACACTGGTAGTTCGGCCCGAGGTTCGAATCCCGCGAACGGGCTGGCTGCATGGGCGCTTTCGTGGTTTTTCCCATGTGTAACGTGTATACGAGCCAGTTTCCCTTAGAAAGTCCTCCACGAAGGCATCCCTCCTCTTAGACAGATAGCCCTCGAGGCTTTGCCATAATCACACACACCCCATACACAGTCCCGCGCGCTAGAGATAAGAATGCTTTTTTTTTTTTTTAACAGTGTTGAAATTCCTCGCTTTGAAATCGGTTATCAAAAGTTCTTTAATGTCATATAAAATATGAAATAGATAATGAAAGAAATTCCAAATTAGAGCTTCCAGATGCCCATATTCGGTGGAAGACATTATTCAAAATTTGATGGCTCTAATCACATAAAATACATATATTTTTAATTTTTTAATCACATAAAATACATACCTTTATGCAGAATCTTCATTATTTATTTTTTTTTTAATATGACACAAGGTGATAATATTTCGTTGCAACAATTTGAAAAGTAAAATGGACATTTAAAATTTTCGACACAAAACAGCAAAACGAAATTATTAGCCTTTCTGAGCTGAAAACTAGAAAATTTCAGATTTTAATAGTTGTCCATAAGGGCTCTTTTAGAGTTTAATTTCGTTCATCAATGAAGATTATCAGTGGAGATGGCCCAGGTGGAATAGCGGAAAATTTTATAGGATACTTGATGAGTGTGCATTTAAACTAATACGGGAAAGTTATTTATGGTACTATTTGGTTTAGAGGGCTTTAAAAAATCGCCAAACTATTGTTGATGCCAATGCTGCCAAAAATAAGTGCGGCAACTCTAATATAATTGCGGCAAGAAAGGAAGTATAATAGTAAATAACTATCTAAGATAAATGTTTTAAATTAGATGAAAGGTTAATTTCATATAATACTTTTTTATTATTATAATTTATATGAAAAAGGCTAAATATGACTGAATAGAAGCATAGGAGTAAATAACTATTTCAGATCATTATTATAATTGATTTACAAATTGCTAAACATAATTGAATGGATGCCTGCATCGCTATTTCGCTACCGACTTATCGCTAAAGCATAATTTCATCTCGTTGGTTGTTCAAACGTAATTTTCTATAATGAATGATGCCTTTTCTTTGAAAATATTCTCGGTAAAGTGCAGAATCGCTCAGTTATTTGTTCACCGCTTTTTACAAGGGTAAAAACAATTGGATTTTTGTCAATTTTCTTTTACATTTTAAGTGAAAATTGCTCGATGTGTACATAGATAATGTCAAGGGTGTGCGCAGTGCCATTTTTGTGCAATTCTAGGATTATTTTTAAAGTGAAAATAGGTCGATGTGCGCATGGATAACGAGTATGTGCAGTTCTTAAAAACGCGTCAAGCAGTGGATGATTCTGCACTTTACCCAAAATTCTATTGCCGACTTTTCGTCATGGGCAATTCCCAAATTATTAAATCCATAGAATATATATATATATATATGTGGGGATTTTAAACGATGAACAAATTAATTAACGAAAGACATTTTAATTAGACAAACGATTATTACATAAATTTAACATTTAAGGGAATTAAACAAGTAATGATTCGTCAAAGTTCTTTTCGAACAGAAGCAGCGTCTCTGCTCCCACCTCAATCGTCTATCATCTCAAAACGGTAATTCCCCTAATTTTTGCTTGGCGCCTTCGGAGCTCGTAGAGAGAATGACGTCACGGCATCCGGTTTTCATCAATCACCGCTCCAAGCGATCGGCACTACATTTTCGGCCATTCGAGGGTGGACTGGCCCTTCAGGACACTGCAAAATACAAAAAAAAAAAAAAAAAAAAAAAAAAAAAAAAAAAAAGCAACAAGCAAGAATATACAATAACAGAAATAAGTGTTCGTGAAAAATTTTAAGGTGCCGTCCATTTCTTGAGGAATTCGGCACATGTGGTGGTGCATATGGGCCCCTCATGGCACCCTTCCTTTATTACGCCATAGGTGTTGCCACCGGTAACTTTCGTGATCTTATAAGGTCCGAAATACTTCGCTCTTAATTTTAAGTGTGGTCAGAATTGAATCCTTTTGATTGCCACTAAGTCACCAACTTTGTACGGCTGTGCTTGTCTTCTTTTGGCATTATATGTCTTTTTATTTTCCTGTTGGACTTGGAAAATTTGCCTCTTGGTTTGCTTTCGTAATTTTTCTCTTTGAGACTCGAATTGAGATCGAAACTCACTTTCTATCAGTTCTTTGAGCTGATCGGTGCCCTTACCGTTCATTTTAGTACCGAAGAGTAATTCGAACGGAATAGTGTTAATGCTTCTTTGATATTTTGAGTTAAGCGTTCTCTGAACTTCGTGTGTATGTTTATACCATTCGGTTGGTTTTTTTAAGGACAGTTTCGCTAATACTGATATAATGACTTGGTTGATTCGTTCGACTTGTCCATTTGCTCTCGGCAGGCCTGTGGTGATTAGATGATGTTTAATATCTTCTTTAGCACAGTAGTCAGAAAACTCACTGGATGTGAAAGCCGTTCCTCTATCAGAAATGATCTGACAAGGGCTTCCAAAAATGGCCTTCTGATTCTCTAACTTCGCTATCACCTCGGCTGAGGTCGTAGATTTTGTTGGATAAATCCAAGTAAATTTAGTAAAGGCGTCGACCACTACTAATAGGTGCTTGTAGTTTTTATGGGTACTTTCCAGAGGACCCAAGTGATCGATATGATAGGTATGCAACGGAATGTCCTCTTTGAATCGCGGATGTAAAAATCCTTCCTTTTTCCCAGCTTTACGATTTATTAAGATGCAATGAACACAATTCGCAATAACGTTTTCTATCTTCTGCCGAATTTTGGGAATAAAATAGTATTCATCCAAGTGTTTCTCTGTATGTTTGATACCGGTATGCCCTTTCTCGTGAGCATCTTTTATGATTTCAGTCTGCAAACTTTCCGGTACTACTATCAGTTCTTTACCGTCAATAAACTTGTATAGTACGCCATTTCTATTACACTAATTTTCATAACTTGAGGTTTTCAATAATTCCTTAATGGTTTTTATTTCAGTGTCATTTTCTTGAGCAAGTTTTAATTTAGGTAAGATATTTTCAATAGAAATGCATAAGACGTTTACAGGAGCTCTACTTAGAGCATCTACATGTGGCATTCTAACACCTTTACGATGCTCTATAACATAATCGAATTCTTGTAACAACAGAGCCCAACGAGCAACATGCGTCGCTAAATCTCTTTTTTCCATCGTCCGTTGAAATGCTGAACAGTCCGTCACTATCTTAAATGAAATTCCCAAAAGGTAAACACGGAGCCTTTTCAGTGCTTCTACGATCGCGAGGACCTCCAACTCGTAACTTGAGTACTTTTTCTCTGCATCAGAGGTTTTCCTACTCATAAAATAAGTGGGGTGAAAACTGCTATCACCTGGAGGTTTCTGCATTAGAATCGCCCCATATCCTTCTATACTGGCGTCTGTGTGTAGTTCGGTTTTATAATTAGGGTTATAAATTGCAAGTACAGGCTTCTCAGCTAGCGCTGATTTCAAACGATTGAATGCGATCTTTTGTTCTTCACCGAATTCGAACTTATTACCCTTTTTTAGCAGGTCGCTAAGTGGCTTGGCAATTATAGAGTATTTATTAATAAATTTTCTGAAATATCTTGTCAGCCCAAGAAAACTTTGGATCTGTTTTAAATTAGATGGTTCAGGGAAATTTATAACAGCTTGCGTCTTCAAGGTGGATGGGAAAATTTTACCCTCTTCTATGACATGACCTAAAAAGTCAATTCGTTTCTTTAAGAATTGCGATTTTTTAAAATTTATTTCCAATCCGTATTCACTCGCTAGATTTAAAACTTGACTCAGCCTCTCGATTCCCTCTTCGTATGAGGTGGACAAAATGATGATATCGTCCATGTACGGCAAAACGATGCCATCGTTAACTAACGGTCGGAAAATGGTATTTATGAATCTCTGGAATACAGCTGGTGAGTTACAGAGTCCAAACGACACTTTCAAAAACTGGTACTGTCCTTCATGCGTAACAAATGATGTGTACTTCCGACTTTCCTTTTCGACGTCCGCGTGAAAAAAGCCATTTTTGAGATCAATAGTGCTGAAAATACGTGCTTCTTGAAGGTGGTCTAGGATATCCTCAATCAGAGGAAGGGGGAATCTATCCTTTACGACAACTTTGTTTAAACGACGATAATCAACGCAAACTCTTGGTGTCCCGTCTTTCTTCTTAACAATGACCAATGGGCTGGAATATTCCGAAGAACTCTGTTCTATAATTCCTGACTTTAGCCACTCGGATATTTGGGTTTCAACAATTTTCTTTTCCGCAAACGGTAATCTACGCGGTTGATGCGATACTGGTTCGTTATTTTTAACGCAAATTTTTAACTGTATGTCCGTTGATTTGGTCTTACGTGGCATATAGTTCGAAACTAACTGTTGAACAGTCTCTTTAAAGTAGCTTGGAACACTAGGTGCAATGTTTATTTCGTCTTCGTTACTAGCTAGGTCAACAGGTAAAACAGATACAATATTTACTTCCTCTACACTCTGTGACTTACTTTTTCTGGTAGCCACATTTTCATTTATTAATATTTCCCCTTTTAATATTACGTTTAAGCCTAAAATGGCTTCATGTGTCATTACACTGTTGTCTACAACACAAATATCTGCAGTACACTGGAAATCATTAATTTTAATATTACCTTTAAAGAAACCTAGAGTTTTACTTGACATTTACCAAACCCACTCAGTGCTGAACTTACGGGCATGAGGCCTTCGATATTCAGTTTATCAAAAGTCGATCTACATAACAAAGTAGTTTGACTTTCTGTGTCTATTAAAGCGGTTACATATACATCATTAATTTTTACTTCTTTGGTCAACTTCGAGACTACATCAATATTCACGGTTGATACTTCTTGTTTCGAATTCGTATTTGAGCATTCGAAACTTCGGTGCCCAAATTCTTCACATTTAAAACACTTGACTCCCTTACCTTTATGAACACATTGTTTGGATATATGACCGCTTTCAGCGCAGTTGAAACAGGTTGCATTACGTTTAATTTCAGGAATTGTTCCTCGACTATCGGTTACGTTACGCTTTGTTTGGTTAACAGAATTTTTTGAGTCATATTTATGCCTAGATTCAATTTTTTGTTTACTTTCAGATTTTGTTTTAGACGTTCGCGACTTTTCTTCATCATCACATATCTATTGATAAAGCTTCAATTTATTCTTAAAATCAGTTAATGTTTGTCACCCATACAAGCAAGACTTTTTAACCGCGGAGCCTGGTATACCATCTATAACATATCGTATTAAAGCAACATCTTCAATTTGACCATTTTTAGCAATTATTTTCATATTTAAAAAAAAAACTCATCAAATGTTTCATTGCTCTTCATTTTTTGTTTTGATAATAACTCATGCAGTTCGGCCGAATTGCAGCTGGACCGGAATTCATCAAGAATAGCATTCTTAAAAACTTGCCATGAGTTCAACTTTGGTTCACTAAGAACAAATAGTTTTGCTTTGCCTGTCAACAGGCGTTTAGCAAAAATCAGTTTTTGTAAATCATTTAACTGAAGAATGGTATCTGCATCTTCAAAACTTTCGACCCAACTACTGACATTTTCGTGGCTTTGGCCATCAAATTGAGCAACAAAAGATTTGATGTCTTCAATAGTAACATTTATACTACAGTTATGAAATACATTCGACTTGTTTTCAATTGTACTAAGAATATTATCATTAGCACATTGGGAAGGAAGTTGTCTCACTGTGGCACCAGAATTGTTTCTTAGTTTCGTTTCATCTCGAACATTATCATCTACTTCATTTTTATCCCCACCATCCACACTCTCTAAATCACTTTCGTTTTCACTTTCTTCTAAAATTACATTATTCTTAAGCAATTCTAAATTATTCAGATAAGAAACAATTCGGGTTGCTCAGTCATCTTGTGTGCCAGAGCTATCAATGCATAAAACATTGGCAATGGAAATTAATTCATAAGCCTGAAAATCTTGTTTGATTTTTTCGAGTTTTTCATTAAGTTCTTTTCTATTCTCTGCTAAAGAGAAACCACTAAATTGTCTTAACCTTTTTCGATTATTTCTGTCGCCCACATCGTTAAATATTATTTTGTGTAATAATTTTATATTATGCGCTTTTTCACTTTTCAGGACATCTTCCATTCCCGGCACATCAATTAGAAACATAGTTAATAAAATTGAGAAAATCACTCACTTCATATAATGGTAATCCACGATGTTCCAAGCTCTATAATCGAGAAACAGAAACGAAACAAATTACTTCCATACCATCCAATGGATCACAAATGGTGTCGACAAAAGGCGAGTACAAACAGGTTATGTCCGATGGATTTTTGGTAACAATTCACGTCTTGACACTTGACATCCACTATTATTAAAATTTATTCCACAGTCTTTAACAGAGCTGCACACTATTTACTCACTATTACGCAGTTTCAGTTCAGGCAAATCAGCATACATTCCTAGGAGTTTGATGAGGTTTTTGTTCGAAACATAGTTGATTATACATCGTAAAACAGTCCAGCACAGCAACAGTAAATCTTAACCGGTAGTAATCCAGGAAAGCAGGTCAAAATTACAGTTCCTTCGAGTGCTTAATTGCTACCCCTTTTCTGAGAAAATTTTTGTGGGGATTTTAAATGATGAACAAATTAATTAACGAAAGACATTTTAATTATACAAACGATTATTACATAAATTTAACATTTAAGGGAATTAAACAAGTAATGATTCGTCAAAGTTCTTTTCGAACAGAAGCAGCGTCTCTGCTCCCACGTCAATCGTCTATCATCTCAAAACGGTAATTCCCCTAATTTTTGCTTGGCGCCTTCGGAGCTCGTAGAGAGAATGACGTCACGGCATCTGGTTTTCATCAATCACCGCTCCAAGCGATCGGCACTACATATATATATATATAAAGATTTAAATCAAAAAAAGGATTTAAAAATTAAACTAGTATTTGAATAGCGTCTTAAGAAATATAGAACTATATAAACTTACGCAATCTGAAATCAGCATGTACGCTAGATTTGGCGTGCTGTTGAACGGGCCCTTTTGCTAGATTTGGGGGTTTTGCGCATACATTTTCGCTGCAACATTTTTACGGTCCTCAAAACAGAATAGTACCTTATTTATTTTTGTATATTTGAAAAATAAAATATGCGACTTAATTCTATAAAACTATTTAGTGATTTTGGTTAAAATTCCGTAATCGGGATAAGCGCCAAGCTTCTTCTGACACCAGTTGTTATGCAATTTTCTTCCTTCACTTTTGTACGGGGTTCGTGAGGATTTGGAATGAATAATGACAATACTACGTAATGAAGTATCGAAACACACTTTATTGGCCAGTATTGTAGGAAAGCTCCAAAACATCTTTTTACAGTTGTCGATGAACTACTATAAACACGCTGACACGATCAGCGACACAGCCTCCAGGTTATCAGCCTATCACGGTGGAGTCAGCTTCACGGCAAAGCACTAGAGTACAGCTCCCGACTCTGCTTGATCGTTCTCGGAACTCCACGTACTGTCCAGACTCTCCACGCTAGAACTCGCGATGCACTCGACGACGCACAGAGCACGGCTTCCGACTCCTCGGTTCAGTCGTTTGCGGAACTGAACACGTTCTCTCTACGACGCACTAACCGCGATACAGTAAGAAATCTCTCTTCTCCTTCGGTGAACTCGACGACCTACTCGGCACTCGCTGCCCGACTGTCAACTTGATCGACTCCGCACGGACTGACAAACTCGAGACTAACTTCTTACTCTTGACGAGGCACTCTCTCAATGACTGACAATCAGCTCGCTAGACGAGGCACATACTCTGAGACACACTAACTGACTGCGGATCAGCAGGATTTATATAGCTTTTGGCTTGTGTTCGGGAACATTCTGGGCTAAACCGGTAAGAATTCTTTCCAGAATGTTTTCCATCCGTCCATGGATTATCGCAAATTTTGTCGCCAAATGGGCTATTTCTCGCCAAATGTGGCAACCATGCCCTGCTTTTCAGTTTTATGGCAACCCTAAAACTGCTTTGAGGGGAAGCCATCTCACCGCGCTTTTACATTTCGTAACAATATCTTATATTTTGCTGAATAGCAACAGACTCGAATGAAAAGTGAAACAGCACATTATGGTGGACCACGCCAAGTCGCGTTTCGAGACAATAACCTTTTCGAGACTAATAACCTTTTTGATATGTGTAAAAATAAAGATTGACGATTCGCCGGAATTAGTTTTGTTAACATCTTATTCATGCCTTTGCACTCAGCCATGTCTACAGCCAGAAGTTAAAGTACCGAATTCCTACTACGCATTAAAATATTACACACAAACACACACACCATATATATATATATATATATAACAAAATACAATTTCTTTTTTAAAATTGTAGAAGAGAGATTTCAATTGAATTCAATGCTCCTTTCCCCTGATGAAGTGGCATTGAAGTTGACTGAATAACTCTTATGCTATGTTCTTTTACTTTTAATTTAAGGATTTTTTTGTTTTTTGAATCGTGGTATTGATTGTTTAAAAGGTTTGGTATTTATATTTATTAAAGTGTTTGTTGCATTTATTAGATTATTTGAAATTTATTAATTATGAATTTCAAAATTTTCGCCTTTGTGAAACATTAGTTCTAAATTTCTTACCTTATATATATGTAATGAAAACAAATTTTAGAGAAGCACTAATGTAAGAGACTAAGACGAAGGGTAGCAATATTCTTTGGCGTAGATATTTGACGCTTACTGAAGAGGAAGAAGTCGAGCCAGATTTAATTCCATGTTTATTTAAATTGACATTTGTGGCCACAATTCACTTCGCACTCTAGTCGTGCCCATTTCCAGAGCATTTACATTTTTGAATACTATACAGCACAGAGGCTGAACCTATACGTACGCATTTATCCAAGGTGGAAGCTTACTAAGAGGATGTTTTGGTTTAGCACATAAAAGTTTAAGTTCTCCAGAGTTGAAGTTCCTAAATTACTACGTCATCAGCGTTACGCAAGCTTCGTAGCATAGATTAATCTAGAAATGGCGCAGTCCATAAATCTTATTATTATTTTTAGAATAAGGAGGAAATAAATTTAAAATGATGAAATAAGAGACTATTATTACATTAAATTATAAAGCTGATCTACATATTTTTTTTTTTTAATTTTACACACATGCATAATACATACACACAAATGAATTTTATTAAGAAGATTGCAGTTGCATTTCACAGACATCTGTTACTCTCTAAATATATTCTAAACACCCTGCAAAAAATTGCTTTAGCATGACAGAGGTTCGAAATGTATTCTCATATGTTCTGTACGCTGCACATTTTTTGAACAAACTAGAAATAAGGGGGAAAAACGCACATTTTCCCACTTTATTTCCACCTCTTATTCTCACTGCAGAATTGCTCAAAACATACATCCGAAAGATTCAGAAACTGGCATTGAAATTTATACATCATATATGTATTTTCAATGCGGAAAGATAACGGTTGCTTTGGTGTTATGTAGCAGTCTAAGAAATAATACTTATTTATTTCTCCTCCTGTCAAAAATGTCTTGAACCTGTCATAGTTTTATTATTCGTCCTTACAATTCAGTTTCTATTTGTGGGATAAAGATTTCTTTTCCAAAACACATTTCTAAAACTGATTAAAAAACGTCTGCTCTCTTTATGTCTGCCTCTATCAGAAACAGAAAATGATAATATAAAATACTCAATTTCACCTGTCAAAAGGTATTTGATTTCATATACATTTACTGCTTCGTTCAAAATCTGGAAAATACTCCTCTGATGTATAGTCATAAAAATTTTTATTCATACATATGTTTATATCAATGCAATATAATTTATGATGCATTTAGTAAATGGTTTATCAAACTTATACAACACTTTAAAGTATTTTATTATCATAAGATACACAAAATTTACATGTTGGAGGTAAAAGCATCTGATATATGTATACATGAAATATTTTCAGGTATGTATATATGGACATCTGTTGAAACGATTCAGTTTTCGGATCTACAAAAAGTGAAAAAACAACTGCCCTTTCTTCAGGATTCGACACATGGATCTTCCCTTTCTGGCTTGACGTACTACAATTATGCTACGGCAACAGGATCTAGGACTTTGGATTATCGCTGTTTCGCCGTCGTCCTTTTGCTAAAAAGTATTCCGTCGGCAGCTCATTTGTCATGAGACATTTCGCGCACAAGAAGAAGTAAAATACGAAATATTGATTGCTTAAAATAGATATAAATACTTGTTCACAAAAAAGGGAATATAAAAAATATACAGAATTAGTTAAAAAAATATGTACAAATGCAACAAATACAACAAAATTATCAGATTTCATGTATGTCGTTAAAATTCTGAGATTTATCTTTTTTAAAAATTATGCAGATACAGTGTTTAGATGATTGGTCGTAATTTCTTGAAACTTTAATTAACCGAATTCAGAGATTCAGAGAGATCACTTATGCAAGTAGGAAATTTTCATTTTTACAAAACCTTAATTAAGAATGAAATTATTTTTAGATCTTGTCAGCGTATCACTCTCATATATTAATAAATATATAGATAGATATACTAAATTTAATTTTATGGCATGAGTTATGATATATTTGTATGAAATTCTATACAAAAGCATTTTATATTAACAAACCACATGATTCTTTAAATGGAAATGTTTACAAAGATATTTTACCATGAATTGGGTTGTACAGCAAATTTTTGCATGCCATTTTTTTAAAAATGCTTGCAAAAAATCGAATTATTTGGGACCTCAAAATAATATTTTTTTTATTATGAATGTTACATTACATTTAATTTTAATATTATCCTTCATTTCAGTGTTATACATTATTTTTAGAATTATATTATATTACATCTTATTTATGTATGCTTTTAGTTTTTGATTTTAATAATATCTCATATCATTAATGAATTTATTATTTCATTATATTTTAATAATTCTAGAAGCTCAAGAATTGTTTTAATTCCGTTATACTTTCTAGCGGCTGACTAGGATAAAGTATGTTTGAGTCATCCAAATAAATGTGGTCATGAATTATCGTACACCTCATTTTAATTCGCCTCTCGTTCTTGAGACATTTGGTTTGAGAACAGAAGCGCTTAAAAATCATTCATAATTTCGCCAAGATCTGTAACACGAATATTCTCATTTCGAGCGTAATGTTATGTAATTAAAACCATTATAATATGCATGGGGAATGCGATGATTCTTTCCAAACCACTCATACATTAGTATGGGTCAGATAATAAAACTAATTTTTGGCATGTATAATTGAGGAAAATCGTTTTTGCTCGTTTAGTTTACTCTCTCCACCTTTGGGCACTACTTGGAAAGGGAGGTAGGCGTCGTGGAGGTCTTTTAAAGAAAACCTGGCTTTGTATCCGCTTTACACATGTAGAAGACCACGAACACGAAAATGCCTATGAAGCCAGCTCGTTCGTAGGGACTCGAATCTCTGACCGAACTACAGTTTTCTGCGGCATTTTCCGCTCCTTCGTTGTGATTGATTTCTTTTGCTTCAAATCTAAATGTTTTTTTAAATTATGTAAATTCTATTGTAAACATAACCTTTCCTTTAATATGATTTCATGTACCTAAAGCCGCTCTGATCCGCATAATGGTTATCAACGCTTAATAAAGATACGGCAGACGCTGAGTGTCGTATCTTTGTGCCTAGTTTTGCGTCCTGATGAAGTGTCTCTGTAACATGGAGGGGGGCACATATAAAATACAAGCGAGCCAAATGCTCTATAGAAAGATTTGGTGATAGAGAGAAAAGAGTGTTACCGAGTGGAGTTGCAGTGTTAAAGCGGTATAATGATACCTGTGTAGCCAATGGTGCAATTCTAGTATTTGGCCCACCTTGTTAGTGTGTTAGTTAGTTAGTGTATTTAATTATGGCAAAGCACACTAGGGCTATCTGCCTTAGGGGAGGGATGCCTTCGTGGAGGACTTTCTAAGGGAAACTGGCTCGTATACACGTTACACATGCGGAAAACCACGAAAACACCCATGCAGCCAGCCCGTTCGCGGGATTCGAACCTCGGACCGAACTACCAGCGTTCAGCGACTTTACCTCTCGGCCGCTGGTGGGCACTGGCCCACCTTGACTGTTATGGTCAGGAATTCAGAATTTTTATATAAATGAAAATATATTTAAAATGCGTATCTTTAAAAATAAAGAGATGATATAGAAAACGTTCCCAGTGCTATTTTAAACAAAAACATGTGAAGAAACATGAAACATTTGATAGTCAAACTATTCGTATCTGGTCATTCTAAGTGAAACTACCTATGGAGGACAAGTTCAAAAGGTAAAAGAAAAATAAATCGTTTCCCCTCTAAATTTTTAAAGTCTAATGTGTTGTGCCATTTAGCGATTGCAGGCGATAAAATAATTGTAAATCGATAAATGTATTTGCAAGAACATAATTGTAAATCGATGAATATATTTGTGCTATATTTTACATTCGTTCTTCGTTTTCATAGTCGTTCTGTAATAAGTAATAAAATTAAATAAATCTCCCTCATTAAATTCTCTTAATGAAGTATGAAATGACTGTCTCGCTTCAGGATTGGAAACAGACCGCAATCAAAAATGCAAAAAATACCGGAAGAGCCAAATCTAGCAGTATCTTTATTTTATCTCATTTTTAAATTAAAGCAAAAGTTTTTTTGGAACGGCATTATAATCATGGTAATAATTTCGTGTTTTTTCAATAAATAACTTGGAAAAATCTTTTTTATTACCACAATAACTTCGGGACTTTCGTTTAACTGTCGCAGCAAAATTAGACATATAAATAATCCATAAATTATTTAGTACATAATGATCAAATTTACGCCATACTTATCGTGCAATTAAAAACGAAGTGTAAAACTTCTGTTTAATGAATGTGATAAATAATGTTGAAATACAAATTTATCTATAAACAAAAAAAGTAATTTATTTTTCAAGCTCGCTTTGCTGAAATTAAATGCTGCTTTAAATACAATTAAGCATTTAATTTTTTCTGGATAGTTTGGAAAAAGTGTTTAAATAAATAAACTCTGAAAATAATGACCGAAGAGGTGTTGGAACTAGCACACATACCGGTGGCGTCTTAACTAGATCGGATTTTGGAAGAACCACAAATACCGTATATACTCGCGTATAAGTCGATACCGCGTATAAGTCGACCCCCCCTACTTCGACATAAAAAATTCGTAGAAAATAAGAAACCCGCGTATAAGTCGACCCCCCACTTCCAAAATCGATCGAGAAACTTCGAAAAAATTGTTTAAGTACTAAATTTATTCAAAATCATCTGAGAAAAAAAGTAAATATACGATAAAAAATACCTTGGTAAATAAACAAAATCAAAATCCTTCAACGTCTGATTCATGGTCAGATTCGCCAAACATTTCATAGAACTTTTCTGTCGTCATTGGCTCGTAATCATACATATTTTCAGTCTCGAATTGTTACAATCACTACTACAGCCTTCGTCGTCATTTTCACTTTCAAAAACAGTATCATCTTCCGTGCCGTCTAGTTCGTTGCTAATACAACATTTTTTAAATGATTTTATAATCATTCAGAGGGGATTCCGCAGGCATTCGCATTTTTCAGGGGCAAAAACATAAAAATTTCCAAAAGTGTCCACAACTTTGGCCACCACTGTAGTTCGTAACATAATTTAAGTCATGAAATTACTTCAAGTAAGTGACTTATTTGATAAGTCGTCCAATTCGAGTGCGGGAAGAAAACAACTGCATTATACAAAGAAATTTTTGAACTTCCGATTCTTTTAATTTTTTATGGCCCCGCGTATAAGTCGACCCCCCACTTTGAAGTCTTTTTTTTTGCCCAAAATATCTCGACTTATACGCGGGTATATACGGTACTTCGATAATCACAACACATCTTTATTACTTAATGACTAATCTATTAAGACATACTTTTTGATTGGCACAACACAAATGGTGCACTCTACACCCCACAATTTTATATACTCGGCTTACATTGTTACTATAGATGAAAAATTACTAAACGGGTAATCACATGCTTGCGTAACGAGAACAGAGGAGTGAACTTTCTGTGTTCCGATTGGTTTGACTTGTATTATTTTCGTTGTTATTATTTTCAACATTTTGGGTTTGATTTTGAGTAGGAAGCGGCGGAAAATTTTCGAAGTCCCTTGGAGGTGGGGGTGGGTTATTTCTTCTGGTATTACGATTTTCTTCTCTTGATTTCTGCTGGGCTATCTTCTCTTTTATATTATCAGGGTGCATTTCGCACCCACGATAAGAACTTATATGCGGACCTCCGCAAAGGGCACAGGTACCAGGTAGATTTTTGTCTTTAGTACAAGTATACGTAGCATGATTTTGGCCGCATTTTAGGCAGAACGTTTTATGCTTGCAGTGCGTTTTACTATGACCGTACCTTTGACAGTTGTGACACTGTGTCGGACCTGGCGTAGATTTGAAGCTAACAACTTTAATTCCTAAATCTAGGATATGTGTAATTTTATAAATATTTTTCCCTTCAATACTTCTTTTTACTTCCACTAAGAAGGTGGGCATTTTGACAATTTCGTCATTAATTTTCTTGGTGAACTGCTTAACAGCTTTAACTGGGATTCCTTTTTCAGTTAACTCTTCAAATATGTCTTCTGTTTTAGTGTGTGCTGGGAGTTTTTTAATCACAGTGCGTATGGGTTTTTCAGTTGGCAGAGGAAATGTGTGATACGGAATAGTTTTATCAGCTAAGAATTTAGTGATTAATCTGTAATCATCTGAACTTTTAACTTTGATGTGTATATCAGTGCCTTTAAAGTTGCATTCCATTTGGGAAGTTAGTTTTTTAATTTCATCGCGGAGTTTTTTCCAATCGTTTACGTCCGAAATGATTATAGGAGGTATTCTATTAGCGGTTTTTCTGGGTTTAACGAATCCTTCGCTATCTTGAGAGTTCTGAGAACTGATGACTTGAACATCCATATCGTCTTCGTTAGGGAGAGCGGAATATTTATTTTTAACAGATGTGGTTGAATGATTGCTATCTTCGCCAAGATTGCATTTGTGGGTATTTTTGGGATAGATCCATTCCTCTTTCTGTTTATCAGCAGTAGCCTTCTGAATATTATCGGGAGGTATTATTATGCTTCGCATATTTTGAGAATCAGTGGGTTTACTAGTACTAGGCTTACTAACAGAAGATTCATTATCAATGGGAAAATTTTCATTAAGTTCATCAACATTTTTGAACATTTTCATGCCTAAGTTAAGGACTTTAGTGAGTTTACAAATTTCATCAAGAATATCAGGAGCAACAGTAGCCTTTCCATTTAGAATTTGATTACGATGCGTATTTAAGTTAATCCATAACTTATACTTATCCTCCGGAGTGCCATTATCAATAATATCATGAATTAAATCCCTATTCCTAAGAAAACCTAATCCATAACAAAAACCTAAACTTTACGAGATCCTTAAGTGATGCGTATTGAGCAGCCGGCGTTATTTATAAGCTCGATTTCTTTGTTTCAATCCTGAACAGTAATTGGGCGAGAATTCATAAAAAATGAGGATTACTGCAGGAAAATTACTGACGCAAAATAGCGCAATCCAGATTAAAGGGAACTGTATTTAAATTAAAATTAGGAATTAAAATGTCAATTAAGTTAAATATTTTCTTTTATATATATACAGAAAGAGAAAAATAAATATATATATATAGGTAATTATATAAATATATATAGATATACAAATTTATTTACTAAATAATTTTACTGCAGAAATGGCTTTTCACTCAAAATTGAATTGGCTAAAATGCTTAAAGGAATAAGTTCTTTGAATATCAGCATTGGTTCGTAATCCCTTCTATTCACGGAAATATTTAGCCTGACTTGAAGTGAAGATTTGGCTTAACCTTATCGCTCGAGGTAAGACGAAACACCTTCGTATTTATTTATTAATTATTTTTCATTGAACGGGAGTCGGTTTGTTCCCCTTGAAAAGTAAACTAATTTCCGATCAATGACAATGATTACATGCATTTAATTTAATTCTTGCCTTTAATTTATTCCTTTTACAATCGAAATTTTGTTATTTGTGATTTAATTTCAGTCCCCGTTAAAACATTTTTAACAATTAACTTTCAAGTTACTTCAAAACATCTTTCAAAATATAACTTACTAGTGTGGATTCACTGTTTTAAGATAATCCTACTATAATTAAACATAGAATATAATATAATCAATTAATCGATATTATTTAGTAAATAAATTATTATTAACTCACTTTGAAGCAATTGCGGAAGTAGCAGTAACTTGTTTTCGCAGTAAATGAATTTAAGATCATACAACATATAGATATACAAATATATGAAAGAAAATAACATAATTTATACAAGTTTATAATAATGTTGTTATGTTAAAAATCATGGCACCAATATGTTATGGTGAAATCAAATGGCGGTACCAATAATGTTATAGAGAAAAAATCACGGTACCAATAAAGTTATGGTTTCCTAAAGGTCTGGTACCTAAGGTTTCCTACTCTGTTCACATAACACTTAAGATTTTTTTTTTTAACAGTAATATACTAACATCAATAAGCCCTGTACATTTGCGTTGTGTTTTCGGATTAACCCTGAAATCAATTTGAGACTGAGACGGGTGAAAATCATTGAGCACACACACAAAAAGAAATAAATAAACATAGACTGATCTAGAAAAGTGAGCCTATTTATTAAAATTTTTAAGAGTTACTTAGTCCAGTAATTTGTAAGCAATTAATATTCAATCAGTACTGTTAACATATTGATTATTACACAGTGCAGAATTAACTTAGTAAGCAAATCATATTCAAGCTGAACTGTAAAATATTGCTTTCTACAAAATGCATACCTCTACAGAGTAATATTACTTCTATCTTAGACTCAATAATATCAAACTATTATGGCTAGTACATTCAGATAAATATAATCAGATAAAACTTTGGATAAATTAACAATACCCTCCCCGGGGAGAAAAAAAAAGAATAATTAACAAGTTATACATTCCAAAAAACATTTCACACAGAGTAATCAATACCAATGTAATTCTGGTTATTGCACATAGTAACTTTCTATTTTCAGAAGAATGATTTAACCGGGTAATATGTTAATTAAATCAGGCTATTACATCCTACAAGCAATTTAACTCAGAATAATCAATACCAATGTAATTCAGGTTATTGCACATAGTAACTTTCTATTTTCAGAAGAATGATTTAACCGGGTGATATGTTAATTAAAATCAGCTATTACATCCTACAAGCAATTTAATCCCTAAGAGGAGCAAAGAAGCTCAACTAATGACACCTTTACCAATCAATCTTCACCAAGAAAGAAATTCACAAGTTCAATTAAATAATTTAATGAAGAATAAATTTCCTTAACCAATCTGACTAATTTACATTCACAGTTTCAATTAACTAATTTAAATAATGATATATTTCCTTGGCCAATCTAATAATTTACTTTATGGACAACAAAAATGATTTCATTAGAATTAGGTTAGTTTACTCAACTACAAAAATTTTAATTCAACTAATTAAGTTATTTCAATCACTAATAACTATTTTAGTTGTTAGAATTACTTATTAGAAATGTCTAGTAAACTTTACTATAAGAATTGCCTATTATATTTTTTTTCTTTTTTTTTTTTAAATATCCGACCAACAAATAAAAGAAAACAAATAAAAGGAACTTATCTTATGAAATACAAGCTGCAGATGAACAGGAGGAGGAGAAATACCCTCACATTTAAAATTTATCAAGATGCCAAGGAGGACGGCTGCTGAGCGTAGTAGAAACAGAGAAGAGTTCAGGGGTGGATAGTTTTCCAAAAATTCCGGCAATTTCCATTGATTTAAGAAGCACTACGGAGGTTCTCTTTGATGTCCAATCCAATATTGAAGTTAGCATTTTTGTCATGGGACACCGGAGCTAGAGATGCAGAAGACTCTTGATGGCGGCAATTAATTCTTAAAGATTAGGAAGGTCGAAGCAGATGGAAACTATTCATGGAGGAGAGACTGAAATTTCTTCTTAACGGCACTAGAACTAGGCATCACTCTTCTTTGCATTTTCCTATTTTAATTATTTTTGAGTAACTTACATATTAAGGCACGGCAAATGAGGAGCCTATAATTTAGTCGAGGTCATAATGCGTGCAACTAAGTCCCTCGTTCAAAACTCCAGGGCAAGAGGCCCGTAGATCCAAGGGCGGAAAAATGCATTTTCCGAGATGAAATTCTGCTGCCAACGAGACAGCGTCAGATGGTAAGTAGAAAGTGCAAAAAAGTGTAAAAACGTCAGCTCGTCCCCTAAAACAACCCGTTGAAAGGGAGAGCGCCGGACTGCCAAGTTGGCGCAACCCATTTTTCGCCGAAAGTTGAAACAGTTGCAACCACAGCATACCCTCATGTTATCAAACTCGCCAAAACCACTATTTTGAAACCTCAACGGAAAATCTATGTCGCCAAACCCTCGCCAAATAACCACCACCTGCGTCCGGGGGAGATTAGGAATTTCAACAACCCTGCAAGGGTCCCAACGAAAGAACGCTGAAAACTCGCAAAAAGTGAGTTTTCAACCGGAAAGAAGGCATTTCATTCCCCTTTAACTAAATCACAAGCGAAACGAAGAAAATCTACTAATTAAAGCATACAACTGAAATGCAATTAAAGTTAGAAAAATGAAAGTTATGCCAAATTAAAGAGCTAATTTTTCTGCAACTAATGATATTAAATACTAAGAAATCAAATTAATTTTTGACATGAAAAACTGAGTTTATTACGTAGAAACAAAAATACTTATCCATTGTTTGCGTGTACAAGATTGAAGACGCAGTTCGCGTAAACTCGGAAAGCCAAAATATATTACACTAGAATTAATAGGCCCAAAAAGAATATAACCAAACTTGTGTAGCTCAAATTTTGAATAATTACAACTTCAAATTTTGATTTTTATGAATCACTTAATTAAATTAAATTCGCTACACAACAATGTACATTAATTTAACAGTTATTGCTATATAAATATAATTTAAACAAGAATTTAATAAACTGAGTAAAATTAAGGACTTCGATGTGAAAATTTAGCGCCTAAAATGCACTTGAGATTGACAAAAATTTAACTGTTCAAAATATAACAATTATATTATTCAGGAAATTGAACATAAGCCGGTGCAAATGGCTATTGCAACTAGTAATAAATTAAGAAGCTGGGAATAAAAATTTAATTTTCCAAAAAACAATTAAGTATTAAAATAATTCACAAAATTTCTTTAAAGAAAAATAATCACAAACTGCATTTTAATAATAATAATATTGTTTTATATGTATCTGAAGAATATATTTAAGCATCTGGTTTGAAAATGATTATTAAATTTCTATGAACTGTCACTTTTGTATGAACTGCAAAATTACATTTTACATGCTTTTGCAGCTTAATGTAATCCATTCAGAACGCGTTTTTACTTTAAACTGCATGTTTATGCATCTAATTCTACGATGTATGGAATACGTTGAGAATTGTTACGATTTTTATTGTAATTCATTATGCCTTATATTGTAAAATAATGAGAGCAGGGAAAAGTGCTTTCACACCAATAAGCACGAAGTGGTAATGAAATGACCCGCAAAATAACTTATGTTTCTAGTCTCTAGTAAATGATCTGCAACGGTACTCCGTATAAGTTGAGGTATTCACTAATTTATTAGAAATTCTTTCGGCCTGAGGAATTTTTATCACATGTGTGTGCTTGCAAGTAAAAAAATATATTATTGTTTTTGTAAATTTCTGCGATTACTGTTGTTTATGTCAGAGAATGATTTATAAGTCACACGTATGTATTCATAAGTCACACATGATATGTGATGATAAATCTTGTTGGAAGTGATATTACTTTTATAAATGGTGCAAATAAGGCAGAAGAGAAACAAGCCAAAGTAAAACATAAAATTAGAAAAGAAACAAACTTTTGTTTGGCTTTGGTCTAGCAATCCAGTTTACTTTAGAAACAATATGACAATAACCTTCCTTCCTTAACATTCTGACAATCCGAAATGAATCTGATTTCAGCCCTACGGTTTACTGAAAACTCTTTTCTGTTCGCTTGCCTACCCATGCAGAGCCATGTCACCTCGTTAAGACACAAATGCCTTCTTTTTAATGCTATACATTTCGTGTTCTCAAAGTTTGTTCTTCGGAACCTTTGCTTGCTAATGAACTGGATTATTTGAGGTCGTTTGCCATTTACCGAGGATTTTCTGCCATAGTCATAAATAAATAATCCTTTATTATTTTTTTTTTGTTCATCTGGCGCCCAGCAGGGATAGTGGTTAGCGACGCTGCCTACCGTACTGAAGGGCTCGGTTCGAATCCCGGAAAGTCATGAATGTTTGTAAATATGTTGTGTATGTGCGGCACAGAGGTGCTCTAAATATGCGGCGAACTGAACGTTTTCTCTAGAAGTTAGTGGTAGGGGAAAAAAAAAAGATGGGAAGTCCTCGGACCTACCCTCCTGGATGCTCTCTATCAAAATTAGGGGAAAATTGTACTATCACCTGTATGTTGCTCAAGGATCTTCCCAACGACAGGTGCAATCTCACAATCCTTGCCGCGATGAATTTCGTTGACTTCTTCTGATATTTCTCTCAGACAAGTGAGATAAGTCACAGCAACAGCAACAACCAAGCATTCAATCTTTCAATTTTCATCTGTATATCAAAGAAGACATTCCGCTGTTAGAAATAGTATTAATAACATTTTCGGGCTTCTATTTCCTCCATTTGTCATTTACAAAACTGCACGAATTTCATAGAAGTTCAATTGCCTGCCATTTTTTTTTTTTTTTTTCCTATCAACAAAATCCATAGTTCGATTTTTTAAATATCCCATTTTTGACTGTAATGACTCTTGGTGTATTTATAGCATACCTTGTCACTATGGTTTGTGATATAACGATCAGACTAAAAGAGCGCGCATCAAGGAACACGAATTTTGGATTCGAAAGGATGAAATCGACATATATTCTGTAGTTAATCATTGTTGGAAATTTCATCTTAACTTTGATTTTGGGCCTGCAAAAATCATCCATAAAGCTTCTTCCATTAGAGAATTGGATTTTCTGAAAGCTTCTAACATTCACGAAGATTTATATTGTTTGGTTAATGATTTTAATATCAATCAAGCCCTTCGTAACGCTTTTAAAATTCTATTAACTTAATATTTTTTATTTTTCTTGTTATTACTGCCGATAGATGGCTTAACTTCTGTTTCGCTTTAATCCTTTTGGGGTATAAATACAACCACTGCTCTCCCTTTATTGCAGATTTCTTTCTTCTGATGAAGAGAAACCTGTACCTGTTTTCCTTCAAAATCGATATAGTCTTGATTAAAATCTAAGCCAAATACAAGGTTTCTGCTTTCCTAATATTATGAATCATACATTTCTAAAGATATGCTCTATGAACAGGTTTGATATGACTTAACAAAATCTTCGAAATTCAAACATTCCTATTTCCACCATTTCTTGTACCAAAACCTTCTGCAACGGTATGTAAACAGTAACGGTAAGTATAACTGTTTCGTAACGGTAGGAATATTCATCTAAATGTTGTGAATTGCAAAAGCAATCTGTCTTTACGAAGGAACATATATTGCATTCTTATACGTATGAGCAATATGTGGTGTAATAACGTTTCAAGTTAAACAAAATGAAAAGTGCTTCTCTTGTTCAATTTTTAAAAGTAATGCAGAAATGAGAAATTAAAAAATCTTGCTTTGAGAATAATTAATATCCTCTTCTGCATCCTTAAACAGATTTAAGGATTTACTGCATTACTTGGAATCCTTAGTTGAGTGTTATTATGAAAAAATATATAAAGCCCAGCAATATATCGTTTATATATGACTTGCTAATACATTAAACGACCTTGAGACTCTAGAGGTGCTTTAGGAAAAAAAAAAAAGGTAAAGATTTTGTTTAAGTTCGCCTCACATATATCAAACTGAGACATAGAAGCTGGTCTCCAGCTAATATAAGTAAACCTAAATGCTAAGCCTTTGAAGTAAAATTAAACAAGTATGATTTCTTTTTTTAACGTAAAAGTAAAAGAACGATTGATAAATGCTCTCAAATTTTAACTCTTAGGCAGTACATATAAAGTGTATAGAATAGCATTTCAAGGCTATAAATTTATCTCTAAATTGATATAACTCTATACATTGAATGCTTTTTTTAATTCTGTGTCAACTATTTTAATTTAATTTAATTTAAAGTTTAACCTATCTTCTCTCTGAATATCGTTTTAAATATATGTGTATGTGAGCATGTGTAACATATTTGTGTGTATGAGTATACATACACACACACACATATATATATAATATATACGCATACATATCTAGGCATTCGTTACAATTCCCGTTTTTATAGATTTCTGGTAACATAAGTATGTAATACTTTCCAGACTGAAATTTCGGTTGTAAAAAAAATCAAAAGTTATGGCAATGATACTTTTCAGGCTATGAAATTTTGGTTGTAAAAAAGTAACAAATTCTGAAATTCGAGAATTCGCGTTTTCGGAAATTGGCATTTGTGGACTTGTCAGGTTCTGTAAATGAGTTTTTCATGTTCTGGAGTTTTGAAGAATCCCATACCCGCTCAATATTTTGCATAAGTGTTCAATAAGAATTAAGATTAAGAAGATTTTCGATATTTTGCATAAGAATTTAGAATAAAAAGATTTTCGATGTTTTGCATAAGAATTCGGTTTGGCTTGATTTATTTAGTAACAGCAAAGCACTCAAATGTTATCTGCCTAAGAGGAGACATGCCTTCATAATGGACTTGCTAAGGGAAACTTGCTCAAGGCGTTACATGTCATGGAAATGACGCACACTTACGTTACGTTTCTAATTATCACAAAAATCAATTAATAAGCCTATATATAAGCGGAATTGTATTTCCTTTGTACTGGTACTAATTTCGTACGTCAATTTCCTTCAAAATCAATTCAAATAAATTATGCGTTATAATGATATTACTGAAAAATCTGATGTGTACACCACATGAATTTCTTCCACAGAATATTAAATTATACACATTTTTTCTTACATTCATTTACAGTTATTGAATTGAATTAAATCTACTTCGTTGATAGCGCATAAACCACAATAGAATAAATGCACTCTTTAAAATTCACTATATTTATTTACCATGGCGACACTCTGGTGCTAGGTTTACTTAATAGCGTTATATTTTGTTCATTTATAACTCATAATGCACAAAATTTATATCATTTGAAGAAATATCTAATCGTTTCCACATGTTCTAGTTCTATTCAAATACTATAATAAATCTAAAACCGATGTATAAAGAAATTAAGCAAACAAAACGAAAAAGAAAAGGTTTTTAGACGATTTAGTATTTCTCATTCAATTAATGCAGTTCTCACTTCGCGACATAGCAAGAGTACATAAAAATCAAAATATCTATATTAAAAATTACGAAGTAAATCTTAAACAAGTATTTCCTCGAAAACATTCCAGAAAGGATTAAGCATAATATAATTCGAAATAATAAATGAAAGCGTTATTTTTGTTGTTGGGAAGCTTTTTTTTCTCTAGATTGTAAACAAATCTACTATTTTGCTGTTTCAAATGTAAACAGACATGTCCGCCATGTTATTTAAAAATTAGGCTTAATCGCTCTTAAACACAGATTTTAAATTTTTGATAATTGTATAAATTATCCTTGCAGATTCACTAAAGGCATAAAATCCTTAACCGTAAGTCAAGAACAACATAATTCAATCATTTCTAAAGCAAAAAATGCACAATTTACAAACATATAAGAGTAAAGAAACTGAGATCACTGAGCCGGGTAACAGAGTGATTATATATGTAAATATATTTATATACGTTTGGTGAGGCCGATTGCAACCAAAATACGAGGTGCACATCTACACATTATAGCAGTCCTATATACAAAATTTCAACTTTCTGAGGTTACTCGTTTTTGAGTTATTCGAGATACGTACATACGTGCATACGTTCGTACAGACGCCACGAAACATTTTCTTCAGAATTCATTTTAAAGAGTTTTGTGATTTTTTTGGAGGAAAAGAGACTTTTATTCTGTCCTTACTTACAGATGTCACACAAAAACATCGTTAAATTGCATTTGATAGCGGTCAAAATGGATATTTTCGTTGAAATAAGCTGCCCGAAAATTTTCGCGATTACAATACTCCCTTTTTACTTCGTACAAAAAAGTAAAAATAATGTATTTCTGCAGAAACTGCACAGCAATTTCTCCCACTGTACAGCAATTTCTCCCGCAAATCCCATAAGCGCCTTCTTTAAATTTGAATTTAAAGGAAAAAAATATCACAATTTGTTTATAAAACGCGCTGGAACTTGTAATGCAACAAACACATTATGAAAATGGTGACTTTGACTGCTTAGAACTGAAGAATTATTACGCGCATAATTGCCAAAATTTGACACATTCTTTTTCAGGTTCGCGACTTGCTAATGTGTTTTCCTAAATACATAAGTATCTTAAATTACATTTATCGGTACCAAAAATGGATCATAATGGAAGCAATAAAATTCGCAGAGTTCATCTTGGAAATAGTCTAAACACCGACCAGCGCAAAAAAATATGCTGTGTCTAATTTCCAACAGCCGAAACAGAAGCGTTAGAAAAGGGATATGGAACGATAATTAATAAGAAAAAAAAAAGCGAAAAGAAAGACAAAGGAAAGATAAAAGTTAAACAAAATGTCCAAAATAAAATTAAGATACAAAATTGGGAAAGATGAGAATTTTTAACTCAGATACAGATTATATAAAAGAAATGTGGTTGCAGAGATGCGTACGGCGATTATGATGTAAAAGATAAAGTGAAATGCTTAATTTGCAAAGTGGGCACGCAATAAATATGGGAGAAGAAACAATTTGTCATTTGTTTGTGTTAACTGCAATTTTGATGAAGATCGACTCTTACATTCATTTGGCGTTCACCGACATTTTATATTCATATTATTTTATCTTTATTTTACTACAAATTACTTGATATCATTCATTGTCACTGTACCAAGTAATAACCATCATCAAGTTATTTTTCTAAGCAATGTCGCTTTCATTCTTACTATTTGCCCCAGATCTGTTACAATTAACCTCAAGTTCGGGGCAAATTGTAACAGGACAATAGTTTTAATAATATGTCATTTCTTGCGCGAAAATTAACAGAATTTCCGAATGTTTATTTGCGAATTTACTGAATTAAAAGTTGTACTAAAAGCAGTCATAAGTAGGGAATCTTAAATACATTTAAAAATACAAATATGTTTCCAAAAATTGTTGCAAATAATCACTAGCTCGCCTACTGTTCTATAAATATGCCATGCCATTATTTGCAGATGTCAGTGCTTGCAGGCTATTTGGCCTTTTTACGTTATTTAAGGAATTTTTTCGAAAAAACAATTTTAGTAAAGAGCCAGTGTGACTACCTACTTCCAAATATAGGGTGCTAAAGAGGATAAAACAGAAGATATAAAAATATTATGGAAGATGCTTATATGCCACTTCTGCAAATTTATAAGGCGAAACGTTACATGTGTATCCGTTGATAAGAAGTTAAGTATAGGCAATGAAAAAACAGCCCATGCTTTAATGGGTATGCAATACGCCACAGAAGAGGTTTTCTTGCAGGCTGCATGGCAATTAGTTAAACACTACAACAACCATACGAACATGATGGGAACTATCGTAAGAAATTCTGAAATATTTTCAAGCCTATTTCTACATATTCTCTTCCGGAAAAATATTAAGATTACTTTTTGATTTCTACTCGTATGTACCGTAATTCCTCACTTACTCCCATTACCTAACGTTTTAGGGCTATGTTCTGAAAATTTTAAAAGTATTTGCATAATTTTCCCCTTCCTCTGTTTTTATAGTTTTTCCCTCTTACGGTATAATTTATGAATAAATCGTATCCTCTTGATTATTTCAATTTTCATTTAGTATATTCAATTTGTAGTTGCATTTTTTATTAACATTTCATCCATTTTATGCTCCTCGCGTTTAATATTTGAAATTTGTTTTGCAGAGATTCATCGTTAAGTTACCCAGGCGTGGCAGGTGTTTTCATCATTATGAAATTTCTAAATACGTCATTTCACCTTACTTATATTATTTATGTTCCAACTCACTGTATCCTTATCTAATGTTGATGTGTTTGATCTTTCGAAATCCCAGTCTTTTGTTCGATCTCTCTCTTGGAAATTGCGGTCAAGACTCTTTCATGTGAGATGCTCTTGGAGCTTTATAACCTAACTGAGCCTCACACGGTTTGCTGGCTGAATTGCCTTCAGACACCGGCTCGATATCGGATATCGTAATCGGCTCGATATCGGATATCGTAATCGGCTCAATATCGGATATCTCAGATATCGTAATTTTAATATTACTATTGAAATGTTAAGTTTTTACTACTTTACATTTGAGATACTCTTACTGTAACCGCATTCGTCGGGAATAAATTAGTTGCATAATTTTCCGCTTCTCGATTTTCGGACGATAAAATGAATTAGGGGGTAAAACGGCACAAAGCACGAAGGGGAAAAAAGAAAATACAATAGATATGTACAACTATGTAACAGTCATTAACTGAAAGTATACAAAATTATATTGAGTAGCCTGTAAAAGATATTATGGATAGCTTTAAAGTTTTGCATACAGAATTTTAATGTATATTTAAATTTTTAATAATAAGTATTGATGTAATAAATGCAAACATTTTAAAGTATATACATGATCTGATAAAAAGACATAATAATATCAGGAAATTGTTTGCAGTTTTAAAATCTTTGGAATTAAAAGATCGAGAATTCTATTCAATAAGAATTCATGTCAAAGAGGTAATATTCCATAAAAACGGAGTATTTTCCACGGTTTAACATGAGCGGCGTTCTTTAATATCTACCCATACCATTTAGATAAAATCTCGTAAAACAGTTTATGCATCTAACTGTAACCACGAAGTTTGAACATCCGTTCGTCTACTACCCGCTTTTCATTTATTTCCTTTCCCCAGAGCTATTATTGCTGGCTAAGCCCTTTGTTCGGTAAGTTTTTCGCCCGCCTCATAGTTGCTTTTTATTTTCGTTTTACCCAGACAAGTGACTTGAACTGGAAAGTTTGTTTACTTATTCCGGTGAAAATCCGACGGCTTTTTAACTCAAGCGGACATTTGCATACTTTGGTATAGAATTCAATTACGGTAACGAGCTCAATCCTCCCTGCACTTTAATCTAATACCAGTTCTCTGCTTCACAGTCCCCAGTAATAGTAGATTTGAAAAGCATGACAAAGAAAGAATTTCCAGGCAATGAAAAGACTGCTTTTACGCTGAAAATTTACGAACAATCTGGAATTTTATCATTCAATCACTCTTAAGGGAGAAACTCTAAATAATGCCATACTTCACATTTTTAGTTAAAGTACTGCAATTACAAATTGTTTAGGATATTTATTATCATACACTGCTCCTGAAAATGAAAAGGTTTTGACAGAAATAAGGAAACTGTTATTCACCGAAAAATTAGTAAAAGCAATTTGTACCAAAGCATTATTTAATTTAGAGTACTATGTTTGCTAATTGATTAATCTCACGAATTTAACTTAAAGTCAAATTAATGGACATTTAAAAATAATTGAAAAACTATGCTTCCTATTTTACAATAAATCTTTCTTTAATATGGTAGTTGGTCATCTCTGACAATAGGAGAAAACCCCACATTTCGATTTCATAGAATTTACCAAATTGTGGATAAAGTCTTGTGGAACTGCACACCATTTTTCTGAAAATACGCTTTAAAAATCCTGAAAGGTGCGAGGATTTATTTGGGACACTGCAACTTTGCGGTCAAAGTAATGCTCAGTAGGGTTTAAATTTAACAAGCATGCCAATCCTTTCGCGTAATACTTTCTGTTCTCAAACATTCTCACAAGGGACTTGCTTATTGTGGAAGAGTGGTTTTATCCACTAACGAAACTTGTATCCCTGCAGCACCTCCTAAACAAACTTACATTGCGAACTCGTCCGCAGATGTGACCGATTACAGAACTTCCATCAAAGATATACAGCGCGGTGTGGCCAATTTTGATAATTCCACCCGAACTCACTAAACCATTTCCATTTTAAAACGAGATTTTTCATGAATAACGGTAGGCCTGTATAGTGCTCCTCACTCTCTTCAGATCCAAACACGTCTAAACTACACTTCAGTAGTAACATCACGGAAAGAGACCGTTACGGTGTCCTGGAGCTGGGGAGGCATTATGCTGAACGGGCGGACAAAGCTCCACGTTTTCGACAGAAGTTCTGTAACCGCAGATCGCTATTGTCAGGAGGTGATCCTTCCCTATGTGCGTCTGTTCCCAGGTACAGTTGGACCAGACTTCGTTTTTATGGATGAAAATGCACGGCCACACCGGACTCCTGCTGTTCAGAAGCTACTGAAAAGGGAAGATATCACTCGAATGGCCAGCGTACTTCCCTGATTTAAATCCCATAGATCATGTATGGGATACTTTGGAGAGACGCCTTGAGGCACGATTACATCCTCCGGCGAACACCCAACAACTGAAACAGATGCTGATTCAGGAATGGGCACTCTCACCTGAAGATCTGTTGGACAATGCTGAGTGTGGGAAGACGGTGAGAAGCAACCACTGCAGTAAGGGGAGGACATATCCCATACTAAGGAACATCTGCTTGTTGTTCTTCCTCTTATACAGACAATCATGTGTAACGATACTATCAGTTCAATAAAGACTGTTTTTGTTTAATACCGTACTGTATGCATTGTATCCATTTTTACGCAATTATGCGTTCGCCATCGCTTAAATACAAAATGCTGTCTCTTATTCCTGAATTTCATGTCTCTCAGATGATATCTCCTGGATTTATGTCAAAAAGAACATCTGTTTGTTAAGTTTTGCACACCAGTGTACAATGGCCCTTCCTTAAAACCCCATTGAGTATGGTGACGACAAATAATCAACAGGCCATTTCAGAAGATGAAATTAGTGGAATAGAAACCATTAGTTCTCTGGATAACGTTCAACTCGTGGAAATTTTCGGGAAGCAGCAGAATAAATTATTCCAATACCTATAGCAGCCTTAAGGTATGAGATCAATAAAACAATGATAGAAAACTGTCTTCAGGTGGAGTTGCTGCTCTTGGTTGCTTTTGGAGGGACTGTCTAATGTTTGATTCTCTGTTCACAGCTTCCGAGTTTTTAATTTCCTATTTTAAGAAATATTCAAATTCTGATCCCTCTCCGTCTATGTTTGCTACCCAGTCCACCAAGCAACCGCCACTTTTGCCCATCACATAAATAACTACGTCGAGTTGTGACTAATTAAAACTGATCACTCTGAGAAACCGCATTAATTTTAATTAATTTATATTGTAATGTTTCTAACTACTTTGTTTATGCTTAACTTAGTAGAAACCTTATTAAAATATGTAGCTACTCATCACTGAGTCCAAGTGTATAAGCGAAAAGTCCAGAGAAGGGTTAAACGCACCCTTGATTATCTCAACCTAAGAACACAGATGGCTCCTGTGGAAACTATAATTACAGAAGCCAGATGACGCTGTGCGTCTGACTTCCTTTTTAATTAATATTATTGCTATGGAAACTGCGAATAATCTTGAACGAATAATCTTTGTAAGTGCAAACTATACCTAACTGGATTTATAAGTGTTTTCTTCATTGTTATGTATTGTTTGTGTCATAAATAAAGCTGGATAAAAGGCCATGGATTGAAATGATCTCGTCTGACAGGTAAGAGACTTAAATTATTTTATTTGCTTTCAATATTGAATTAAATTCTAAAGCCAAAGTGATTTTAGATGTAATTCTAAGTTGCAACTGCCCCTTTCTCGGGCTTACAGAAAAGCCTCCAGTTCGGTTTCAAAATAAAGATAAGAAAATAAGAAACTAATCTAATGATAAGTTAAACTGAACTTAGCTGAAGCTGTATAAAATTATCTAAGGTAGTTGGCCTTTAATTAAATTTACCGGTGAATATCTGCAGGCACGTACTGTACGAGCGAGTGTAATTAGCTTTAAACAACGAAGTAGCCCGACGGCAACCACGCCGTCACAGTGAACTGCTAAGCTCTTCTGTTGAAGTAAGAGAAATCTTCCTTTATGCACCTTCTACCTCATTTACATGTAACACGACTCTTAAAAGAACCTTTACAATATACTCAAATTCAACATACTTTCATTACGCAACACATTGTCAGTCAACTACTTCGAATATTTCATGTGCTAATTGAGGTTCAGAAGACCAATTTTGCTTACATTTGCATACATTTAATATCAATAATGACAACATTTTCTAATTATTGAAACCTTTAACTCTTTCGCATCGAGAGACGACCAAATCTGTTTTCAACAAACATCGAAAACGCCCGTGTTTAAGAATTTGTTTTGGAATTTTTTCCTTTCCCCCCTGCGGTTTCATCCATTGTGTGCAGTTTCACCTTAAGACCGGATTGCACCTGCGAATGTCAATAGCTTTCCGTATTTTTCCTTTCTTTGCTTCAAAAGAATGATTGGCATGTCTTTTAACAACTCGCGAAATCAATGAGCCATACACTAACGTGGAGGGGAAAGAACTAGGTAGAAAATAAACGAGGCGTTGGGGCGGTTTGCCGTTGCCTGAATGAACGGGCGTTACGGGCGACTTCGATGCGAAAGAGTTAAACAGCAATCCCGATTTCTTATATTATTTTTCAGTTTTGATAATCTGTGTATATTGTACGTCACTATTTATATATATTATAATGTGGTCCCTAAAAATGCATAATTGTGAGAGCTACTTACTTGAAATTTCAGTTTAAGACTATGAAGCCTATATTTATTTGTAGAATTTTAATACTAATACCACACTGTTGCTATAACGTAAATAATTTAAATTTACAATCCTGATTTTGATTTGTTTAAAATACTTTTTAGAAAAGTTTAAATACTTCCTTTAAGATTAAGACGTATTCAAACTATACGAATATTTTTGTGCAATGTCTAGACGGTAAAAAAAAAGAGGGAAATGTCTTTCAGAGAAATTGACTGAGCTCGGAAAAGCAACTTGAATAAAAATGGCAGGAAAACCAGCCGTATAACAAAGGTTAAGTTTTACAGAAATGAAAGAGTTTGTTCAGCATAGATAAGAATGCAATGAAAATAGACATGAAAGGACGCATAACTGTGAAACGTATATAGTTCAGAAATGTATCATCGGTACGTAACTTGAGTAAAAAATAAAGCTCAAATACGGAAGTTTCTATTCCTTTGTGAAGTAGCTTATATCTTTCCTATATTGTTGTATTCTAGCGGCTTTTACAAAGAAACCGTAATATTTTTGCCTTCAACTTAATAACTTAAAAAAATGCGATTGTGGAATTTGCCAGCCATGGAAACAAATGCAGATAAATTTCTGCAGGAATATAAAATTTTGCAGTCAAATTTCTAAAGCAAACAAACAGTGAGGGGATGTTTTTGCTATATAGCTCGTATTGCCAAGTTTTGTGCCATTTACTGTAATAGCTGACTTTTTATGCGAAACTGTAAGACATCTATCTATATCTGACTGTATTACAAAGTCTGTTCAGTGGCATTGGAATTAAAGTATTTCGGACAAAGCCCACCAACAGTCCAGAGGTAAAGTCTCTGAACAGTGTTAGTTCGGTCCGAGATTCGAATCTTATGAACGGGCTTGCTTCGTGAGCGTTTTCTTGGCGTTCTATATATGTAACTTCTATACGAGCCAGTCTCTCTTAGAAAGCCCTTCACGAAGGAACCTGCCACTTAAGCAGATAGCTCTCGAGTGCTTTTTTATAACCAAATAAACCACACCAAACCTCATACAAGTAAGGAAAAGAACTTCTGCGTCCTCCCGTCTATGCAGTGGTGGTACAAGTCATTATTTTTGATGGTTATAACTAAATGAGGCATAACTCCAATTTCGGCGACAGAATGTTTTAGGCATGGTTTCTGCCACGAAGAACTTAATAATCTTCATTGCAGCATTAGCCCTCTTGATCGTTAAGTGATCAATGCTTCTGGTTGTTGCACCATTAAGTAGCGAGTCGTGGATTCTGGCTACAAAATGTGTCACGTCTTTAACATAAAATCTTGGACACATACTCCACTATATTTAAGCATTAATGCTCTTCCTTTTTTTTTCATGACGCGATCTACAGTTCATTTTCCTAATGAATTGCATTTTGAAGGCCGTTAACGTGAAGTGGAGCATGAACGGATACTTGAGCTTTAAAACGACCCCATTGAAAACTCTCCTTTGTATTAGCTAGCCAACTTCTCTCTCGCATTGGTTACATTCAATGATTCTCATTCAGTTTCATAGACCATGTTACAATAAGCATTTTTATGAGGATATTTGTAAGTTCAAATTTTCACTTATATTGTGCCTGATATTAGAAGGCTTTAGAATTTATTTGGCAAGAAACTGAAAATATTAGGAAGAACACTCTACTCCACGGCAGGTCACGTGCTGCTAAGAAGTTGAAGTAATGCTTTGATTGTATGAAGGACGTCTTCTAGGTCTGTATTGGAGAACTAAGAATTCAGGGTGCTGAATGACCTAATCATGGCTGTGTTTATTGCTGTGTTCAATAAATGTGTTATTCTCAGACGAAATGTCTGGCTGTATGGTTGATTTTTGCGGTGGTTTTCTCCATGTATAACGTGACTACGAGCCAATTTCCTCTAGACTGCATTTTTATTTATTACTGACGTCTACTACTATAATTTCGAAAATATGCAAGCCATCGTTTTAGAAAAATAATTTTAAAATTTGTATCTTGAAATTGAGATTAACAACAATGGAAATTTTAATGGTATGTACGTATTATCACATCACTGTGAATGTTATCTGTCAGCGATTTGTGAAAGTTGGAGTAGATTTCGGTGAAGTATCGCCAATTATTCTTTCGGAAATCTAAAGTAACTGACACATCTTTATTTAATAACCAATCAGTATTCGATTCGCTTCGTTTTTTCTCTTCGTAGAAAGTCTTTCGTTGTTCTATTATTTTTAGCGTCTCCGATTTTAAACGGAAGCTTTGTTTAGAATGCTTTCAGTGCAAACTTTCCACAGTTATTTATTACAAGTCGTTATTATTTTGTCGGCCTTTTGTTAATGTGATCCCTAACATTTGATAATAACCTATTTCTTGATGTTTAGTAAAAGACAGCTCCCAAATAATTTTTCCATAATAATACTAACAATAATTGTTTATATACTTATGAATGAAAACGAAAAGTGGTTTATCAAGAAGCAACCACACAAATGAAAGAACACATCAAATGAAAGCGCAGCTGTTATTAGTGTGTTTCTACGTCACGATTATTCATAACTGGCACTGAAATGGGTCTCCAAGCCAACAGATTGGCGGTCGACGTGATAATACATAACTACAATTTAAATATACGTTTCTGCTTTCTTAAAATTCATATACAAAGATCATTGACCGCTAGTAGTTGAGCCATCGGTCTTTTAGCCATCTTGTAACGAAAGCAGTGCCAAGGATACGTTTCCACAAGACTTACATCAACTCTTACCTCACACGAAAAATACACACAAGCCTTACAGAAGATACGAGCCCGAACATTGGACACTAAACTAACACTCAGCCTTCTCTAACCAGAGAGACCTATAAATAAATATATTTGCGTTATTTTCCCATATGAGTATACTTCAAAATATTTTTGAAAACGATTTGCTGAATCTCTTTGAAAAATCCATTAATTGTTAAATGAAAGTTCTAAATTTGAACTGTAGGTTTAAAAGCTCTAAACGTTCTACCTTAAGTGAACATTTTGAAGATTGGGATAATATAAACCATCCTTTTAAAACTTTGCTACAATTAAACTTTTAGTTTAAATACTGCGGTAATAAACTCTGTTTGAAGTTAACGAATTCAGATTTAGCGTTGGAACTAAAACATACTGCTGATTGTCAAATCTTCAAGATCTCGGAGAGTGGACAAACTCTAAAGCGAATAATTAGACAGAAAGTGCAAATTGAATCATGACGTCATCCGCCTCTATTTTGTTACAAATGAGAAAATCTGGCAAGACTTTAATCTCGACATCCTTTAATTCGAGTAAACGTAAAGTGGGAAGAATTTTAATGGTCCTAGACTCCTAAAGAGGAAGTGGTTTGTAAGGAACGCAATTAATCATCCCAAACGATGATAATTATGAAGTCTTCAGACCTCTCTTTGGTATTAATTTGTTGAGAATTTAACCATTTACTGCACTCGTCATTATTCTGATATAATGTTTCGGATTAATTGATAGCTCAGCGTTAGGACTTTAAAACAGCTATCTAATTTAATTTATGTTAGATTTTAAAAGGCAATAAGTATTTTAAATCTGTATGTTTGCAATATAAACTGTGACAATTGACGAAATATTGAAAATATACAAAACTTTCATGAAATTATTTGGTGGTACGGGAAAGTGTTTTCCTTTTCGAATGAATATAACGCAGTTAATTTAGCAAAAGCTTTATGTACGTTTCAATATGTGTCAAAAGGAATAATATTTTTGTTACGAAGAGAAGTCAATAAGCAACACACACAAAAGGTAATTACAAAGTAGCCTAATGAGATACTCAATTGAAATCTAATTTTATTTCTTTATATAATGCAATGTTCATAATCGCATCGTTTTATCCGGTACAAGTAGATGGGTTGCTTTCTCAGTCACATTGGGACTTCTCATCAGCAAAGTTTTTGCATCCATAATTTATTTTAGTAGATCAATAAGGTACTGTCATTTTTAGAGTGAGCAGTACATTTCTAAAACCAGATCCTCCATTCTCTACTCTGTCGAGTCTTTCCCAATTTGAACGGGGCATCCGCTTCGGCTTTCATGTCTCGATCCATTTGTATAACGACTTCAAATGACAAAACCTTCTTCCCATAAACAGGAAAGATTCCTTTATGAATATCTTTCGAAGCTCTTATACCCCCCCCACGCTCACAAGAAGAATAGATAACTGAACGCTGCCTCTCTTTTGTGCAAATATCGAGTTCACTGGCATTTTCAAAACTTACTTAGTAATTTCAAAACTTACTTGTACTTAGTAATTAACGCAATAAGTATTAAGAATTAGGACGGTTATGCCAATTGTTAATGACTTTTTCTTTAATTATTAGACTGTGTTATTAAAGTAACAAAAAATAAGTAGATACTAATAATGTATTTTTAATGTTTGAAAACTTGTAATTAACTTGAGTGTAAATTCTTTTGGAACAGTTGCACACCAGTTGCAACTGTCTCTTGAAGAAAATTTGAATTGTATGTGTGTGTGTGTGTGTGTATTTAATTATGGCAAAGCACACTAGGGCTATCTGCCTAAGGGGAGGGATGCCTTTCGTGGAGGACTTTCTAAGGGAAACTGGCTCGTATACACGTTACACATGGGGAAAACCACGAAAACGCCCATGCAGCCAGCCCGTTCGCGGGATTCGAACCTCGGACCGAACTACCAGTGTTCAGCGACTTTACCGCTCGGCCGCTGGTGGGCGAAGAAAATTTGAAAAATGACATTAAATATCAAAAATTTTGAAATTAATTATTTCGGTCAGGTTTTGTGATCCTGGAGTCAAAAGTTTTATTAAATATAAACATACAATATCATTAAGTATATTTTAGATCAGGAAGTGTGAAAAATTAGCAATGCCTTAACTGGAGGTTAGAACTCTGGACTTAAATGCACATTAGTACCGTAACCATCAGATTTGATTCTTAAAAGGAGTAGTGGACTTCACCTGCAAAACCACCCCTATGATATATCGTGAAACGGGGAAATAAGAATTCATGTTCTAATGTTCTTCCGAGTCAGTACATATTTGTATTCTTACTAAATTTAGATACTGAATGCTTCCTGTATATCATTATAATTTTAACTATTTTGTAAAGAAAATTTAGAAAAAAAATTCTGGTCGATTATAAATCGTCTGAAAATTTCTAGCGATGCAAACATGAATAGTTAATTCCCTATTAGGTGTTGCAAACCGCTGGCCCAACTTCGAAATTCCTCCCACAGTTGCGATAAAAATGTGCATATATGAAATCCGCTATCTGGACATACTTATATCATGAAGACATGTGGTAAAGCAGGAGAAAATATCTTAAAAGTACAAGGATCTAAGACAGTATAAAAATTTAACTTTTCTAAATTTTATAATGGTTGATCTTTGGATTATGGTAACTTGGCGATTTTTTGGCGAAAATTTGGGGACCAGTTCTGCTACAGCAACCCTCTGTTTTTTTTTTCCGCTGCCATTTTATCTTCACGAAGTAAAGACATTTTTCTTTTCTTTTTATTTACTCAACACTTTTCCAACAATCTACTAGCCGAATTACACTTATGCCAGAAATTTTATGGAACAAAACTGTTGGCAACCGCCGTCGATTTCCCTAGCGCATGCGCGTGATAAACAAGTTCTCTGCTGCGTAATACTTATATTTAGTTAATACTTCTCTAGGTAGTTAGCCAAAGTCAATGGTGAGTATTGCATGTAAGAGAGAAGTGCAAAGCGCTGTGTAATATCATGTTTCTACTCTGCTGTTCAACGTCTTCGTAGTTTAAATAAATGTTTGTCATGTATATAAAAGACGTCATTTTATTCTTCATAGGTTATGGGCCCAGATAGCGCTTAACTGTGCAGTGCAACTACCATTGTTAAATTCTTCCGGCAAGCCAAGCTGCGTCGATTGAAATCAAAATGACAACGCCTACTACAGTGTCAATTGAAAAGCTAAACAAGGACAACTTTGATACGTGGAACTTGCAAATGGAAGCAATACTGATTAAAAATTATCATTGGGACTATGTAACTGGGAAAATTCCGAAACCAGAACCTGGTGATTAAGAATTTGCTAAATGGAAAACTACTGACCAAAAAGCACGAGCGTATATAATCCTATCCATCTTACCCAGCGAACTTCCGCAAGTAAAGAATTGTGTAACATCTCACGAACTAGCATAAATTGCATTCTATTTAAGAATCGAAGGGCCAGCTAGAAAGGCCACAATTCTAAAAAAATTGCTTTTTACAAAAATGAGTGATTCTAAACAAATGACTGTTCATCTAAATGATTTTTTCATTCTTGTGGACAAACTTAAAGAAATGGAAATAAACATTTCGGATGATTTGCTTACAATATTGCTTTTATATAGCATACCGGACTCTTATGAAAGCTTTCGAATAGCAATCGAATCTCGTGATGAACTGCCTTCTCCAAAAATGCTGAAAATTAAACTGTTGGAAGAAGCTAATGCTCGCAAAAATAAAGATTCAACGTTTTCTGAACCACAACATGCGTTCTATTCAAAAGATCGGGAGTATACTCAGCAACCGGTTCCTAAACCGAAACCAGATAAGTCTGCAAACCGAAGACAGTATCCAGTTAACTACAGATGCATCTTCTGCCATATCTATGGGCATAGAGCATCGGAATGTAGGAAGAAAAATAAAGAAACTAAAAGCAAATACCTTAGTGAAACTGCGATGTCTGCAGAATATCAGAATTCCCTGGAGCAAGAAAAAGCCGTAGCATGCACTAATAGTAATCCTAAAGACATTTTTTGTCTGGATAGTGGTGCAACATCGCATATGTGTAACAGCAAGGAACTGTTTCAAGAAATTCACGAGGTAGGTGATACTTATGTTAAATTAGCTGCTGATAAAACTGTTAAAGCTATTGGAAAAGGAACTGTTAAATTTAAAGTTCGCATAGGTTCTAAAACTGAAAATATCAAACTCAAAAATGTATTGTGCGTACCTGATTTGAAAAATAATTTAATCTCAGTGTCTAAAGTAACTGAAAATAATCTTTCAGTAATTTTCAAAGAAAAATGTGCTCAAATAATTAATTCTAATAACGAAACAGTAATTTTAGCTAAACGCGAAAATGATCTTTATTTTGTCATGCCAATATTTGAATCTGTATCAATTGCGAAAGAAATAGATCAGTGGCATATAAGATTTGGCCATTTAAATGAAAATGATCTTAAAAAACTTCAAATAAATAACATGGTTAGAGGTCTTTCTTTTTCTCAAAATGACTCCCTTTCTACTTGTAAGGTATGCATTCAGGTAAACAAACCGCAACCCCTCTTCCCAAAGAATCTGAATATAGAAGTACTGAATTGTTGAATCTAATTCCTTCTGATTTGTGTGGTCCCATGAGAACTGAATCAATCGGTGGATCATTTTATTTCGCAACATTTATTGATGATAAATCTCGATATGTTCGTGTTTATTTTCTGAAATCTAAGGATGAGGTTAAAGAAGCTTTCAAAAATTTTAAAGCATCTTTTGAAAATAAACTTAACTCTAAAATCAGAATCCTGCGAACCGATAACGGGCTAGAATATTTAGGGAAAGACTTTAATAAATTTCTTAATAATGCGAGAATAAAACACGAAATGAGCACTCCTTACACGCCAGCCCATAATAGCGTCGCCGAAAGATTAAATCGCACTTTGGTTTCAATGGCCCGATGTTTGTTATTGCAATCCAATCTGCCTCAGAAATTCTGGGCCGAAGCTGTCAATACGGCTGCTTACATTCGAAATCGCTGCCCAACGCGAGGTTTAAAACACGAAATAAAAACACCTTACGAAGTGATGTTTGGCAGAGTACCTGCTGTCTCTCACTTCACAACCTTTGGCCAAAAATCATTTTCGCTAAATAAAAGGCCGGGAATAGGCAAATTTGATATTCGATCTAAAGAATGTAATTCTATTGGCTATTCTGATGAATTAAAAGCGTATAGACTTTGGGATCCCGAGGCACGTAAAGTGATAATAAGCAGAGACGTAAAATTTATTAATGAATTTGAAAACTGCTGTAGTTATGACTCAGAGCAAGAAATAAATCTGCCTTTCGCTCCGGAGGAAAAAAATATAAATAAAACATGTTGTGAAAAATCATCACCTCTGGACGGTAGCGAGTCGCCACTTAAATCTGAAGCTGAACCAGAAAGCGGAAGTGATTTAGATGGCGAATCAGTGCATCCTATCCTGATTAAAAGGGGGCCTGGTCGACCCAAGAAACTAAAAACAGGTTTGCCAGGAAGGCCTAAAAAGGAATATCACTATTCAGTTGTAAATAAAAATGAACAAACTCAAAATGTTGTTGAGGAAATCATTAATCCTACGGTGCAAGAAGCATTAAATGGACCGTATGCTGAAAATTGGTATAATGCCATGCTGTTAGAATATAACTTGCTTGTTCAAGAAAAGGCTTGGGTTCTTAAATTAAAATATAATCATGACGGCACTATCGAAAAATACAAAGCTAGGCTAGTTGCTAAAGGGTGCTCTCAAATCCCTGGTCTCGATTTCACTGAAAACTTTTGCCCTGTTGCTAGATTAAGTTCCATAAGAACAATTTTAGCCTACGCAGTAGAACACAATCTCAAAGGTTACAAATTAGATTTTGTAATGGCCTATGTAAATGGAAATTTAGATGAAGAAATCTACATGGAAATTCCCGAAGGTTTTCGCGATAAAACTAATTCAGATAAAGTATGTCTTTTAAAGAGATCATTATACGGTCTTAAACAGTCAGGACGTCAGTGGTACAAGAAGTTGGATGAAAAATTGAAATCTATGAAATTTAAATCTCTTAATTCAGATAATTGTGTTTATATTAAAAAGACGCCTAACAGTGAAACTATTATAATCGTTTATGTAGACGATCTTATCGTTTTTACCGATTCTAAGCAAACGTATGAAACAATTCGCGATAGTTTAGCTTCTGCTTTCAAAATGAAAGACTTGGGAAAATTACATTATTGCTTAGGAATAGAATTTTACCAAAATGAGAATTCAATTAAAATTTCTCAAAAGAAATACGTTGATGATATTTTAAATCGGTATAATATGCAAAATGCTAAATCCGTGTCTTCACCTATAGATAACAGCAAAAAATTATCAAAAGAGATGAGTCCTAAAAACGAAAACGAAATCGCTGACATGAAAAATGTTCCATTTAGAAATCTGATCGGATCACTAATGTACCTTTCAGTAGCTACTAGGCCAGATATCACATACGCCGTGAATTTCTTAAGTCAATTTAACAACAATCCGGGAAAAGAAAATTGGCATGATGCGAAAAGAATACTTCGATATCTAAAGGGAACACAAGATCAAGGACTAATTTATACGAAAACAGGAAAACTACTCATCGCCTTTGTGGATGCAGATTGGGCATCAAATGTCGATGATAGAAAATCCTACACCGGTTTTGTATATATATTAAGTGGTTCAGCCATAACCTGGGAATCACGAAATCAACGCAGTGTAGCTCTATCTTCAACGGAGGCGGAATATATGGCTCTGTCTGAGGCCGCCAAAGAAACCGTCTACCTACGTCGTTTCCTGAAGGACCTGGGCTACAACATAGAACACCCAACAACAATATACTGCGACAATCAAGGAGCTCAGAAAATTACAAAGAACTCTGTGTTTCACTCCCGTACAAAGCACATAGACATTCGCCATCATTTTGTGCGTCAAGTGTATGAACGCGGTGAATTAGATGTGAAGTATATACCTACCAGTGAAATGGGAGCTGATGTGTTAACCAAACCCCTGACTCCTGTTAAACATCAAAACTGTTGTACAATTGTAGGATTGAATACTGTTTAATATGTATTTTGTTTTATTTTTCAGGAATAGGAGAATCAACGTCGAAAGGGGGTATGTTGGCAACCGCCGTCGATTTCCCTAGCGCATGCGCGTGATAAGCAAGTTCTCTGCTGCGTAATACTTATATTTAGTTAATACTTCTCTAGGTAGTTAGCCAAAGTCAATGGTGAGTATTGCATGTAAGAGAGAAGTGCAAAGCGCTGTGTAATATCATGTTTCTACTCTGCTGTTCAACGTCTTCGTAGTTTAAATAAATGTTTGTCATGTATATAGAAGACGTCATTTTATTCTTCAAAAACTGCTTAATCATGACAAATATTAACTGCAACATTGGGAAAAAGTGCAGAATAGCAAACTCCTTGCCGCGTTTTTCAAAATCGCACATACACAGTAATCATGTACACGTCGACTTATTTTTACTTAAAAAAACAACCCAGAATTGCACAAAAATGGCATTGCGCACACTCTTGACTTTATCCATCTAAGCTGCTATTTTCTCATAAATTACAAAAATTTGCACGAAAATGCAGGAAAATTTTGTGAATCTTTAAACTCGGTAAAAAGCACATATATGAAATTACCTGATCGCGAAAAATTATATACCCTATCCAAGGATGAACATTTGCACGCATAAAATAAATAAAATATCCAAAAACTTTTACCTCTAAATTACCTATTATAAACGTCACCAACTAATCTATAACAAAACATTAAAAATGGTTACAAATACTTAGTCTCAAATATTTAAATTATTTCCATGCACGTTTACTTCCACTGAAACGTATACCAAATTGCTACAAACATATAATTCACAAAATAACTATCATTTAATTAAAATATAATTAAACCATGTACACGTCGACTTATTTTTACTTAAAAAAACATCCCAGAATTGCACAAAAATGGCATTGCGCACACTCTTCACTATATCCATGTACATTGATTTTTTCTCATAAATTAGAAAAATTTCACGAAAATGCAGGAACATTTTGTGAATCTTTAAATTCGGTAAAAAGGACATATATGAAATTACCTGATCGCGAAAACGTATATACCCTTTCCAAGGATGAACATTTGCACGTATAAAATAAATAAAATATCCAAAAGCTTTTTCCTCTAAATTATCTATTATAAACCTCACCTACCAATTTCTAACGCAAACATTAAAAATGGTTCCAAATACTTAGTGTCAAATACTAAGTATGCACATTTATTTCTACTCAAACGTATTCCAAAATACTACAAACATATAACTCTCAAAATCACGATCATTAAATTAAAATATAATTAAATTATAAAACACTACTTAAAATATAAATAAGCTCATACATTAAATTAATAAAAATTATCTTACAATCCTAATTACTTTAAACTAAATCATTGCTAATAACAATTTTCCAGTAATACCATATTAATTTATTTACTCCTTACATTTAGAACAATGCATAAAAATAATATCCTCAAATAATTAAAAATACTAACTTAGCTAATCTTCTATAGAATCTTGAGTGCATGGCGGATCACAAAATGTCCATTTTCACCAGATTTCTTGCACCACCATTCAAACTTATCTGTAATATCTTTCCTTTCACACGATCTCATTTCATACTCACATGTTGGACATTCATACTTATCCGCAATTAAGCAATTCTTTTCAATTACACATAAACGCAATAAAAATTTCGAATTTACTTTATATAGGTCCATGGGATCCAAATATTAAACAACACTGTTTCACACAACATAGAATGAAACTAATGCTGTACAGCAGATATTTTTACAAATTTACCCCCTTTTCCGCTTAAAGAACAGTGATTCGTCCATTAATGTCACATGACATATCTCATGATCTCTCATTTCCCTCACACAAAATAATGCGTAATCGGAACTGAGTACTTCTCACATTATGCCCAATGTCCTAGGTAGTAACCTTTATCTCCTCCAAAATGTCGCCAAACTACCTGTTACCATATTCCAAAGATCAGCCATTCTGGTAAACTTAAAAATGCCTAAGCATGAACATTTGTTCGTTTAAAACATTTTTGTAGTCGGAAATTTACGTCTACGACCAATGATCGCGAGGTCCGGATAAGGATTTTGTAGACACGATGTACAGAAAATGGCTGTGCGAACTAAAATGTCTCAAACTAAAAAGTATTTAAGTGAAACTTACAATTATTCATAATATCTGAAGTGATTCAAACTTTCAAAACAAAAAATTACTTCCATTACTTTTTCGACTATCAGATTTTCCTACGGACGTCTTGATAAATAGTGCCGGAACTTTTAAGTAAGTTGGCCTCTGTTTAAATAAATATTTACAAGATTCTCTGGCATTTAGGTGCCCGAAGAAAAAAATTAGTTTCTAGTGTGGACGGGGGGGGGAAGACCTTCGTAAATCTCTATGCTGATATTAACAAAATAAATTAAATGTTTGTGTGTATAGTAAAGACTAGTCATAAAAGTGTCCCAAGTATCATGAAACATTTGCGTTTTCCAAACTGGAAACTGATCTGAGTAATTATTTTAGGTCCTTATTGTCATTCAACTAATATTGAGATTCAACTAAGATGAGATTTTGCTTTCAGGAACAATGACCTACTTGTATAAAGATGTTGGGACCTTTGTTAGAGAGCACCGTTACTGAATGTGCTTTCTATTTCAATCGGTCATAACGTCCTGGTAATTTTGATATCAAGACTAGAATATATATTGTCTCTAAAGACCGTTTAGAATAATGCACCAGTAATATCTTGTTGCAAGCTATGGGATCAGTGATGTTTCTTTAAATAATGAATCCAGATAAAGAGGAAGAAATGAAAAAAAAAATCCATTCTAAAATAAGAAGAACGTGTAGCACACACAGCACACTAATAGCTGGAAAGAAATCAAGAAGAACGCATATATGAAGCAGTTTGTTTTTAAATTAATTGGGGCCGACCAGGGGCCGAGTGGTCAAGTCGCTGAACACTGGTAGTTTGGCCCGGGCTTCGAATCCTGGTGAACTGGCTATCTGTGTGAGTGTTTTCATGTTTCCGTCATGTGTAAGGTGAATATGAACCGGTTTCCCTTAGAACATCCTCTACAAGAGCGTTCCTTCCCTGGAGAATGTAGCCCTCGTGAGCTTTGGCATAATCAAATAAACCAAAATTTAAATTTTTCGTAAACCCTAACTCGTAATTACTATAAATTTGTTGGAAATTTTTTATTGTAGTCACATGAATTGTATGTATTGACATGTATAGGACTAACTATTTAAAGTGTTTTTTTTGCACTTGAAAGGTTTATTCTGTAGGGAAGAACTTTTAATTTCCAGAAATAGTTAAATGATGTATTGAAACAAAAAGTAATGGAATACTTTTTTTTCCCCGTGGGAAAGATTTATTCTGTAGGGGAAGAGCTTTTTTAATTTTCAGAAGTACTTATATCGGAATATACTCGGAAATTATTAACTCGGAAATATTTATATTATTAATTCAGTGCCTGAGATAATTCTAAGCGTACAGAAGCAGTGCAGCTCTTTTTGGTGCTAGTGTATCCATATTAAAGGCATTCAGCTCAAGTACGAAATCCAGACCACTCATATTCGAAATGATCTAATATCCCGACCCATTAACAAAAAAGCAAAAATTGACTGCTTTTAGCATTGCTTTCTCATACAGTTTAGGATTGGTTTGTTTGAGCATGACAAAGCGTTCGAGGACTATCTGCCTAAGGCGAGGAATGCCCATTTTAGAGGTCTGTTTAATAGAAACTAGCTCCTATACACGTCACACACGCGGAAACGACGAAAATGCTCAAGCAGCCAACCCTTAGCCAAGATTCAGGTCCCGGACTGAACTACAAGTGCTTAACAACTTTACCACTCTGACGCTTGTGAGGCATTGTTTCATTTTTCATTTTAGTCGGTTGCTTTTCGGAAAAATGCCAAATATTATTCTTTCCTCTGTAATCTGCCGGTTAGTAATGAAAAGAAACTTAAACTATTTGAACAATGCAGTTTTTATGAATATTTTTTTACGTTTCGAATTTCAGTTAACAGGTGAAATCTTGAAGCTGATTCACAACTTAACTCCCTAGCTCTCTTTCCAAAATACCAATATACATATATATGCTGCAGATTGGGCTATAAAAACGACTGTGAACCACTAGGGGAAGCGCTTACCTGAAAACAAAGTAAGCAGGTTAATTACCTAGCCAGTAGAAAAGAAGAGTCTAATCGTTAGGCCGGTAGTCTCAGACGCAATGCAATAAATGGAATCAACCGAATGCTGGAGAAAGTAACGAGAAGGGAAAAAAAGCAAATAAGTCATATACATGGATATATAAGCATGAGTTCTAACACTGAATAATAGCTGCTGCAGATTGGAAGTAAACTTTTAACTCTAAGAATGAATACCTTTTGAAAGAATGTTCTGGGGAAAACGTCTGCAAAAATCGGTCATAAAGCTTCGAAAATGCGTTTTCGCAAATTTTCCAGCAATTCACCAAGTTGGAGAGATATCACAAAATATCACAAACTTGACAACAAAATTTCTCGTTAAGTCTTCTTAAAAATGAAACATTTATACCTCGAATCCTAACTAAACTATTTTTAAAACTCGAAATTTGTTGCACTCAAAATTAAAAGATCTACAGTTCCCTGATGCTGATACTAAATATGAAGTTGCTTATGTTATGGCCCCTAGAAGTAGCCTCAATAAGGTAGATAAGAAAATTAAGTTTCTGAGGGTACATGACTTTGATGAGCTACCATGTGAAAGTCTAGGAACGGTCAAGAAAGTGAGGTAAAATATGGGAGATCACTGCCTCCTTTACTGCGGATGTGCCAATCTAATGGAAAGCAACGAGAGACGAAAATCTCGCCGCATAAGGGAAAAGTAAATGCTGTTAGTGAAAGCTAGGTTACCAAGTTGTGATGTATAAGCATGTGAGTAGCAAATAGTCTGATAAAATTATCTTCTGGAATGGTGTAGTAAGTGAAATTTGCAGCACCACAGCAAAGTCTAGTTTTGAAGAAACGCTTATTACCGTATTTGACGGCATATAAGACGCACTGGCATATAAGACGCACCCTTATTTAGACGGCCACACACAAGGAAAAAAAGTTTCGGCTAATCTTTGGAATATGGTAACAGGTAGTTTGGCGACATTTTGGTAAGGCGATAAAGGTTACTAGCTAGGACTTTAGCAGTGTACATGAATATAGTCAAGAGTTTGCGCAATGCCATTTTTGTGCAATTTTGGAATGCTTTTTTAAGTGAAAATAGGTCGACGTGTACATGGAAGATACCGTGTATGTGCAATTCGTAAAAACGCGGCAAGCAGTGTGCGATTCTGCACTTTGTCCCGATTTCGCACCTAATCTTCGTCTTGATTAAGCACTTTTGTTCCATAAAAGTTCTACCATAAGCGTAATTCGGCTAGCTGATTGTTGGAAAAAATGTTGGAAATGTTGAATTAAAAAAAAAAATACCTTTACTTCGTGAAAACAAAATGGCGTCCAAACAAAAACTAGCAGGTTGCTGTAGCAGGGTTGGTCGCCAAAATTTCGCCAAAAAATTGCCCAGTTACCATAATCTAAAGATTAACCAAAGTTTCAATAGCGTGGTTTCTTTTAGGTCTCACGTTTCGTAAAAGCCAAATAAACAATTATTGAATGCAATTACCTCCACGTACAAGACTGTGTCCTTCACGTATAAGACGCAGGTAACTTTTTTGAGACCAAATTTAGGGAAAAAAGTGCGCTTTATGCCGTCAAATACGGTAAGTTCAGTAATGTTCTCCAATAAAGGGTCGATTTTCAAGTTGTCATGCATCATTCTGTTTCTAATCAAGTAATGTTAATTTACAATTCTTCTCAGAATTCTATTCTGTACTACATGAAATTTGCGGAAATCTGTCTTTGAGGCTGACGTCCACGCTAGAGATGCATAGCATAGAATTGGCCTAATGCATTGATATATCCGTCTCTTTCTGTTGAAAGATAGTCCAGACTAATTTTCAAGGAATACAGAAAGTTGGTTGGCGATATGACATACTTTTCCTATGACGTCCTAATACAAGAAGTATATGCGAACTTATAGTTAATGATAGTCTCTAGATAACTTACAATATTTACATGGTTCGCAATGTCCCCGAATAAATAGAGGTTGTACGATGCTATTTTTTGAAACCTGCGCATCCTTTTCAATAGGAGCTTATAATCTGAACCATTTATACCGATTCTTCATTTTTTGCACCAGTCCTCAATATTTAAATATAAAAATTTTACGAAAAGAATTAGCAGTTTGGAAAAGACGGAACTACTTTTATATACGCCCTTGCTTGGCGACAAATTTCTCGCCAAATATTTTTGGTGAGAAACTCCACGGTGCCATTATTACTATTTAATATTTTTGTCAACTTTAAACCTAAAATTTCTCTAAAAACGCGGTTTTCGCACATGCAAATAACATGTTTTGAACACAAAATTAAAAATCCGAAACAAAAGCAAAAAATGTGGATACCAAAAACTTAAAGTTTCTAACCAAAAATATTTCACAAGGATCCATGTACACAGCGATATGTTTTAACTTTAAAAAAAAATCTACGAATTGCACAATCTAAGCAGCGAAGGAATCTACGAACTACGCACACCTCACTTTAATATGTTAACATAAAAACAATAAATTTCAAAGAATGCCATGTACACAGCATTCTGTTTAAACTTAAAAAAGTCTACGAATTGCACAATCTAGGCATTGCGCACAAATCAACAAAATAAACTAAAATAACTAAATTACAAATAATTCAAAAAACACCAATAACAACAGAAATTCATAATAAAAAAACAATGAACATAACATTCTACAAAATAAAAACAATAAAATAAAATGCACTTACCATAATGGATGCTTCTTCGGACAGCAGAACGTAGCTTTAACCTGCCGCGTCTATGGTATTTATATGACAGCCAGACTCGCTATCCACAAAATTCATACTAGGGTTCAAAAATAAATGTTCAAAACCTTCTTTTCCTAAATCCTTGTAAGATTTCCAGCCATCCGAAAAAACAGTTTTACTAAGCTCAATCCATTCTTTAATAGACTGCATCAGCGTTTCCTTACTTCTATCATGAACAGCCACTAAAAATAATCTCCCAGACCCTGTTGCAACCACGTCTCTCATTGCAACATAGGCCATTTCAAAACACGCACGACACGAACCAACGAGAAATTAAAGCACTCCAGCAAAAGAGATTTCAACGTCAAAAGGGTTGCCATATAATACGCAATCGCGCCAAAAACCATCGCAGAACACATATCGCCACATTTGGCGATCTTAGGGCGCATATAAGAGTAGAGCCGAAAAGATATTATGTGCTTGACTAGAGTGCATAGCTAACGCAGTATCGTCAGCATAGCAAGTTAGTATAGAGTTATGATCTAGTTTATCTCAGGAAAAAATCGATGACGTAAAACAGGTCGATAATGGACGCAACACAGGTCTCCTGGTGCTATCCTACAGCGATGTTTTTGAAGGCTAAATATATATATATATTTCATTAACATTTAAAGTTAGATCGGTGAGGAAGGAATTAAGAAGATTTCCCAACTGAGCCGCCCAGATGGTATCGTGGTTAGGGAAGCCTGACTGCGATACCAAAGTGTCCAGGTTCGAATCCCAGAGAAGGCATGGATGTAAAATTGTCTGTCCCTTCATAGGAGGTAACGGTGGCCGCCTATTAGGTGCCTCCACAGTAAAATGGTCACCGCATCTGGCCTTAGAGTACTGGCCAATGCTGTTATTGGCAAGTGCCCACCATTTGTGAAAAAAAAATCCCAACTTTAGGTTCGTCTTGATTAGTTTGTAGAACAACTCTTTAAACCAGAAGCAGTGGAATGCTATCGCCAAGTCTAGCATGAGAAGTGCCGTGCATTTTTTATGATGCCGCGGTAAATTCAACTAGCCTGTTATTCCAGGTTTCGCTAGTCGCCGCAAATAACATGTTAAATGCATTTTGCATTCCGGCTGTCTTGATGTGGTTGCTCAGTGGGCGCTTGAAGTAAAGTGATTACTTGATCCATATGTCCAGGAGGATAGCTAGGATGAAAGGAGGGGCACTTGGGTGGGTTGAGTTAAGCTATAAAAATTAAATACATTTGTATAACGTAGTGTCATTGTACTGTGCAACGGCTTTTCTTAAGTGGAAAGTCCTGGCTTTCACTGAGAAGGAGAGCTGCATGGAGGCGAAGATATCTATCTTCGTTGGGCACTTCGTAGCGGAAAGTTCAACAAAAGTTCATTTGTTCACAAAATTTAGCATTCCCGAAGAATTTTTTGTTAGCTTTCTGAGAAAGTGATCCAGTGTATCCAGTTTGAAGTCAGCATGTAACTAAGCTGTTAGCCAACTAGTCGCTTTTAAGTAGACACCTGCTTCCTGAATCCGCATTCATCTGAGATCTACAATTCTGTGCAACAAATAAACGCTTAAATACAAGACATGTTGTCACAAATTAGTTTAAATACTGAATAAATCATAAAACTACGACTTTGAAAATAACAAATTAATAAAATAAATAAAACGGTACAAAATACTACAACGATACACGAAAATAAAATACAGTCGGAAAAGATTGAAATATTTATAACAATATCTAGTTTGCATCAGAGAAGTATCTTCACTTTGAATTTAGTGAATTCTATGGAATCGGAAGACTAGCCTAATGAAAATCATACCGCTTGTCTTAAGAAAATAAAAGATAAGAGATTAAAATTTCTTGCAATGAAGAACTAATACAATTCGTAAACTACTACCATTATAACAGCTCTGATTTTTGGTTATGGAATAAAAATTGTTCGTTAATAAATTTAATGCTCTTTAATTTAATGCTAAGTAAAGTTTATTAAAATAATTAAATTATCAGAAAATTGTTGCTAATTTAAGAACTAAAAGACATACATACATTAAATTTAATGCTGTTAAGCAAATATAGTTCTTAAAATACTGACATTGCAGCAAAACGTTGCTCAGTAACCGGAATTTAGGGGAGAAAGCTCGCAGAATATTTATTCTGCGCTTTTTATTAATTTAATAAATGCACAAAAAATTTTCCTAAATAAACTTAGCAAAGAATAAATTACCTTTTAGTAGTTTTTAGAATATATTAAAAAACTTCAAGATATTTAATTAAGCTTAATATTCATAACATTACTTTACAAGGTAGTATAACATCACTTTACAAGGTACTATTTTTTTTTAAATTTAAGTTTTATTTTAATGAGATGCATTCCGATGACCTCAGAGATATATACTTATAGCGAATGTAAGCAAACAAGGTCCTTTTCCTGTTCTGTTCTTGGAGAATGTATCTCATTTGTAAAATAAAAGTTTACGCTAATTCGTCACGTGTTTAAATTATAGTTTTAATTAACAGATTTCATAATATTTACATCAAATATGTCACCCTTTTTTTTCACAGCGTGGTTCCGAAGGGGAAAACAGAATTAGAGTAAAAATAAAATAAAGTATAAAATTAAGAAATCCGAAATGGTTCATATTTTAACGACCCCTCAAAATGGGTCTTTCAACGTTTAATACGGTTTATCAGTATAGAATATCAATAGAGGTGGCAAAGGTTGAACAGCGAAATGTTCTATAGGATATTCGATGAATATGCTTTCGGAGTAACATGGGAATATTTTATATTTTCTGTAAAGTGAAAAAATATTTAACGTAATTCTATAAATATAGTTAATGATTTTTATTAGAATAGTCATGAATAAAATGCAATTTTATTTAAAAGAATCCGATTAAAGTAAAAGTATTAATAACTGCATCTCTTTCATCTAAGTAGTTTGGCTTGTTAATTAATGACAGACAGACTGAATATGAAAGAAAACTATCTTACGTTTTCCTGAATGGTAACAGACTCGAATGAAAAGTGAACAACACTTATATGCGGAACAAAGCAAACTACCAGAAAGCAGTCTTAGAAAGCTAAACGCTGTATTAATCAAATACTATCAAACATTCTGTGCTATGCAGTAGTTACAAGTGTGTTAGAATATCGCAACATTTATTCGGAAATGAAATCAATATACTCATGTTGGATTATTGCCTGTTGCGTGCTACAGGATCGTACAGACAAAGAATATGTATTGACGTTCTTTGGCACACATATCTTTCCGTAAGTAGGCTAAATGAAAGGAAGGCGTGAATCTTTATTGACTTATGTAACAGTTCTTACAGTATCACAAACAACTATAAATAGCCTAAGAAAACCAAATAAAATCAGGGATAAAGAGCAATTCAACTGGGCATGCCAGGAATAACGTAAATCATGAAAATCATTCATAGGGTTAAGTCTAAAGCATTCAACGTGAGCGAAACGGTTAGCAAAGACTCATTATTTCCAAATGAACTGAATTACTGATAGCGCTGATTATTCAAGAAAGAAATTAAATACTTCAGGATTTTTTTTGCATTGGGGGGCACTGGCCTATAAGGACATTGGCCACTCCTAAGGCCAAGAATGGTGGTTATTTTATTGTGGAGGCACCTAATAGGCGGGCACAGTTACCTCCTATGAAGAGGCAGACAATTTTACATCCATGTCTTCTCTGGGATTCGAATCCGGACCCTTCGGTCTCGCAATCAGGTTCCGCTAAACAATATACCGTCTGGACGGCCTTCAGGAAGTTTAATAGCTACTAATTTTGTCGAGGGATATTTTATAAAATTTGCTGATATGAGGGTTTTCAAAAATATGCAGTATATAAACACGTGCATATCATATAAATGCAAATATTTACGAAACCTTTAACAGGGAGAAGGCTGCCGTAAGCAACATTTTACTATAGACATATCACTTTATTTGCATATATCATGGCCTTTATTTGATTTTATGAATGGTAAGTTTAACGTGGCATAGCCACTTTCGAAAATCCTGATAAGGTTAGCAAAAATGTGTACATATCAGGCTAACATCAAAAGTTTCAGTGACGCAGTGCTTCAAGAAACATTCTGAGAATCTACTTATAAGAATGAGTTTGCAGTAAAGAGTGTTTAAACAGAAAGTGGGTACATTTGAACAACGCTACCAGCAACGGCATATCAAATACAGTTTCTTTCCCCGTTGGAAAAAAATTAAAAAAATCCTATTTTGTAAATGTTCTATGTATTCTAAAAATTTAGAATGTTTGACATAGTTTTTATATCACACCTATGAACTCAGCTGTTATGTACACTGAGTGAAACTCTAACTAAATGTTGGAACAATTATTCTGTAATATTCTGACCTGAAAGTGCAGAAGTAGAATTAATTAAACAGACATTTTTGGCAGTCACATAATTTTCTTGATTTCGAATTTTAACTGGCTATCACGATAGCAGATTTGGCGGATATACGTTTTTTTGTTTTCTGCTATTACTTAAAACGAAAGATGTATATAAATAAGCCATTAACCATACTATCAGCTTAAACTCAAAATTCGACGTGGGCGACCACATTTATATTATTTTTAATATGTTTTATGAATCAAACTACTTAAAAGTATAGAAAATGTTGATTGATACCAAAACTTGAATAACAATAGTTATATATATATATATATATATATATATATATATATATGTATAATCATAAACAAAATAAATACTTAACAGCTACATAAAAGGCTGACTGCATCCCTCTCTGAATGTATGAAATCCCCCGGAGGTACTCTCCTTGGTTGAGAACACCTGTGTTATATGAAACCCCCCGGAGGTACTCTCCTTGGTTGAGAACACCTGTGTTATATGAAACCCCCCGGAGGTACTCTCCTTGGTTGAGAACACCTGTGTTATATGAAACCCCCCGGAGGTACTCTCGTTGGTTGAGAACACCTGTGTTATATGAAACCCCCCGGAGGTACTCTCCTTGGTTGAGAACACCTGTATTATATGAAACCCCCCGGAGGTACTCTCCTTGGTTGAGAACACCTGTGTTATATGAAATCCCCCGGAGGTACTCTCTTTGGTTGAGAACACCTGTGTTATATGAAATCCCCCGGAGGTACTCTCCTTGGTTGAGAACACCTGTGTTATATGAAATGTCAAACAAACGAAATTAAAAAAAAAAAAAAAAAAAAAAAAAAAAAAAAATAGGTACTATTCGGTTTCGAGGGCCGTAAAAATATTGCAGCAAAAATGTACGCGCAAAAGTGCGAAATCTAGCAAACGCGTCCATTTAAGAGCGCGCCAAATCTAGCGTACGCGCTGATTTCAGATTGCGTAAGTTTATATAGTTCTATATTTCTTAAGACGCCATTGAAATACTAGTTTAATTTTTAAAACCTTTTTTGATTTTAAATCTTTTTTTGATATCCTATAGATTTAACAATTTGGGAATTGCCCATGACGAATTTTGGGTAAAGTGCAGAATCCCCCACTGCTTGACGCGTTTTTAAGAATTGCACATACTCGGTATCCATGTGCACATCGACCTTTTTTCGCTTAAAAAACTCCTAGAATTGCACAAAAATGACACTGCGCGCACCCTTGACTTTATCTATGTACACATCGACCTATTTTCACTTAAAAAGTAAAAGAAAATTGACAAAATTCCAATTGTTTTTACCCTTGTAAAAAGCGGCAAAAAATAAGTGAGTGATTCTACACTTTACCGAAAATATTTTCAAAGAAAAGGCATCATTCCTTATAGAAAATTACGTTTGAACAACCAACGAGATGAAATTATGCTTTAGCGATAAGTCGGTAGAGAAATAGCGATGCAGACATCCATTCAGTTATGTTTAGCAATTTTTATATAAATTATAATAATGATCTGAAATACGTTATTTACTCTTAGTTACTCGTAGTAGTATTTACTCGTAGTTATTTACTCTTATGCTTCCATTCAGTCATGTTTAGCCTTTTTCATATAAATTATAATAATAAAAATGTATTATATGAAATTAACCTTTCATCTAAATTAAAACCTCAATCTTAAATAGGTACTTACTATTATACTTCTTTTCTTGCCGCAATTATTTTTGGCAGCATTGGCATCAACAATAGTTTGGCGATTTTTTACGGCCCTCGGAACTGAATAATACCAAAAATTACAGTAACAGAAAATATAGTTACGTAAAAACCGCATTTGATGTGAAAGTTATACAAGGCTAATTAAATACTTAATAACCGTTATGATGAATTTAGAAAATAATAATTTAATCGATAAGATTAAATAAAACTGTATAATATTTGTAAAGAATGTTTTCCTCAGTAAAATTATTATAGGAATCATGTTTAAATACAAATGTTAAAGCAAAATATACTACCTAGAATAATGGAATACTTAGAATGAACTTACTTATAGTAATGGAAAACATATTTGTCATACATAAATATATATGTCTAGTACTTTGAACAATGGAAATTATATATATATATATATACACCAGACTATGATTACAAATGTTTACATTATGAATAAATAAATTATCTTAAAAGTCGCATGCATATTAGACAAAAATTAATTTCAAAATACTCACGTTAAAAAAAATAAGTATTTTACTTTGTACCAGCGAAACTAAATGAAATATGCTTACCTGCATCAGCGTAAAGAGAATGACTATTTTGCAAATTACTATTCTGTAAAAGTAAGCAAATGTTAAAGCATTGAACTCTTATTTAACAACGTTCTGGAGCACACATGGCACACCTCCAACACGATTCGCACCTCGATATCAGCGAGACAGGGTAACAAATATTTTAACTGAGTTTTGTCTAATTAAATTAATGGAGCGCGAAATGAAGTAAACTTAAAATGCTGTCCCGCTGAGGATTTTGGAAATTGTAATTCCCATGCGACGAGTGACTACTATCAGCCCGATATTGAACCTGTCTATGTCATAAAGTTTACCTATACTGGTATGTGAAACCACTGATTATCAACAACCACAGTGCTAGCTTTATGTGCATTTAGCACAACTTCCTCACGTAAGCCCAGATGCGGCGCAGCGCTATTCAATTTCCATAGCCATGTCTATCCCTAATTTAGTGGCACTTCAGTGTAGTTACAACACATAAAGCTTGGACATACCTATAACGATTGCAATAGAAAAAGATTAACTTACTACCAAAAAAGAGGAGAAAAAGACACAGTATATTGGTTCAGAAAAATCAAGGACATTTTTTCTAAAGGTTTAATTGTTCTTACTGGACTCTTTTCTAAAGAGAAACTTAAAGTAAGGAAAGTAGAAACAAATATCAAAATTAATTCGGATTACAATCAGAAAAAACTTTAAACACCTATATTAAAAGACGAAATGTCATCTCTTTATCCAAAAGATCTTGAAAGTATTAAGTTCCATCAGGTAAAGGCTACAATTCATACCTCTAAATCTACTGCTTTATGGTTTGAAAAAATAAGATATGAAACCGGAATTAAAGCTGTACGGTCTAGATGCATATCCTCGAAATCTCCTGATGTGTCTCTCATGGGTTCATGTGCATTTGTACGTTTAAAACAAGTTCTTTATACGTGGCAGCCCCAAACATTGGATAGACTGTGGAACATTTTGAGGTAGAAGTTGCATAAAATCAAGCTTGATGTTTTCAGGAAAAGGCTTTTCTCTTGGAAATCAAGATGTAATATGATCGTTCAACAAAAGGACTCTCAGACGGAATTTATTAGAAAATGAGATTATAAGATGTGTTTATATATCTAAATCTTTGCAAAATCCTTAAAAAAATACCTGAACACCCCCTGTACTCAGTGGTTTGCGATAGGTTTGTTGAATTTTAAGTTTCAGACTAAACGTTTGAGGATTATTCATAGTGTTTCCTTTATTCTCATTTTTATTAATAATGCCTCATAAATATTTATTCAGATATATGAAAATTTCATTTTGTAATTTATAAAATACGTTGTTTTTAAATATTTTTAACCCAGAGGGATATTAGCCCGAATTCTGTTCAAACGTCTATGTGTGCAAATGAAAAAAATGATCCCTTTGCGCGTAATGCAAAGTCTGAAAGCTTTCAGTTTAATATTTGTTTTTCCTGTATCTCTGGGTTTGTAAATTCTTTTTTAACTTCCAGTATATATCCAATCGAGACATTTTTATAAAAAATTATTTAAATCCATTTCTTCCAAATTTCATGTCATGACTGATTTGTTTGAGTAAAAGTCAGGTTATTTGAAAAAGGCAAAGAAAAGGATGGTTACGTACCTGGCGCGAGGGAGGGCTTTGCGGAGAACGTTCTAAGGGAAATTGCCTCATATACGTTGAGATAAGGAAACTGCACAAGCCAACCATGCAGCCAGCACGTTGGCGAGGAATGAAACAGGGTAAAACTCTTCGCAATCTTAATGACAGAGCATATTGCTATGGAACACATATTGAAAATACTTCGTTTGAAAAGAAAGCAATATATTCTCATTTATTATTTCTAGTACGTTTTGACATGAAGGCCACGGAGAGAAAAAAATCTAAAATAAAAACTAACATCCTTATTCGTGTTTTAATGATAATCTGGAGATTTTTTATGCGAAATGCCGACAAATCACTTACGAAAAACAAAAAGAAAGTGGCTGACGGTCCCTTCGAATTGGGAGCACAGACAACAAGGGAAAATATGCCTAAGAAAAATTTCAATAATAGCTACAGCTTTCCTTAATTCAATGAGACGATATAGTTTAAAATAGAGCATATTGGTTAATCTTAACTGAATATGGTGTGTAAACTAGTAAATTAATTTAAGAACACAAGAAAAAGTAATTTAGCAATAGCATTTAACTGCAAATAATCATTTTAATTTCAGGTTAAGATATAATTTCATTTTTATTTTACAGTTCTGAAATGTAGCTGCAAAAAAGAATTTTAAAATGACTTTCTGTTTGCATTTCAGCTGTAGCGAAATCGATTGGACTGGAAACATCCTTCCTCTCTCTTATCGAATAAGGCAATTTTTTCCGTCCAAATCCAATGCTCAGTCAATGACATCGTCACTTAGTCAGTTATTTTTCAGTCAATGTCCAATTTTTATTCAGTCACTGGTCAGGCAAGGAGATGTTCCCTTTCTCGGTCCCTGTTCAGCGAATGTCCAATTTTTAGTCTATCAGTGGTCAGTCAATGAGATCGTTACTTAATCTGTCATTGCTCAGTCAATGTCCAATTTTTAGGCAGTCACTGGTCAGTCAATGAGATTTGTGTCACGGCAAACGAATTTTTGACGAATATGAATTGAAATTGTGTAAACTTATCTGAGATCTCGATAATATGCTATAAGTCCTTGGTTTATTTTTAATTTTTTAAAGCAGAAATATTTTAGTAATGGTTTTCTTAGGTTTGAAATTTTGAAACGCTTGCTATGAGTCGAAGAAGGATGTTGAGTGTATTCGTCATCAATATAGATAAGAGGGACGGAACCAACGACGGCATCAACAGGGTGTTCTTGAGAATCTTGAATTGGTTTGAGTTCTGTTCTGTCTATTTGATCCAATTTGCCATTCATTCCTGGTTCATTATTTGTGTTAAGGAGATTACCAGAATCGATGTCACTTTGTGCTCCAAGATCGTTATGCGATACAATGCATTCAGCATCCAATGATTTAAAACAGGCATTCAAACTGAATTCTTCTTGGTTCAACATGGTTATACTGCTATTCGTGCCTATTTGATTACCTGAGTTATCAGGTTTTGGAAAATCAAAATCCATTTCTGTTTCATGTTGGAGGTAATTAAATTGGTTTTCATCGCTGATATTGTGCACATCATAAGGATTATTATCGAAATCTTTGGCAAAATGGTCGATGTGGTCAGTATCACTATCAATATGCAAATTAAGAAAATTTTTATCAAAAGCTTCGTTATTAACTTCGAGGACATCGGTGTCACTGTTTATATCCACATCAAAGGAATCATCATTAAATTCGTTAATATCATCATATGAATCAAGGAAATCTAAATTAAGTACCTTCTTTCCGGTGTTAAACTTGTGTTCATTACGGTTAATAGAGTTTTCATCATTATTTTTCCGAGTTTTCTCTTCTCTTCCAGGAAACAAAAGAAACACAGTCGCAAAACAAATAAGTATGCCCAATAGGCTGTCGATAAACGGTGTTGGTATAAAAACGTAGCACAATACTGTGAAAAAAAAGAACTCCATTTCTAAAAATGGTTCCAATTCGATTTCAGCATTAAAAATAACAAGTTTAAGCAAATAAGCTCCACACGTAAGTTTTTAGCACCACTAGAATCGGTATCTCTAATGATTATGGTTTATAAGCATTGTTAAAAATGTATACATTAACTTTGTTGTAATTCAACAAAAGCCTAAAACAATTATTGGTAAATTCATTGTTTCGAACGCTATTAAAAGGATTCCTTGAATATGTAACAATGAAAGGTATTCTGATATATAACTCATAATAGAAGGAAGATTGTATGTGTCTGTCTTTCGTTTGGGCTGAGTGTAAGCTAATAGACCCAGGGCTACGAATTTGCTACATAGGTGCATCTAGAAAAGAGCCAGTGTACCTCGAAACGAGGTTTCCAAAATTTGAATGAGGTTTCAAATTATATTTTTTTAATTTTTGTTTTATTCATTTGCCTTTGATAAAATCGATAATTCTCTTTCATTACATCAGCAATAATGGCACGAGGCCATTGTTGCTGTTGTATCCCTGTTGCCATTCGGAAAAATGAGGGCGAAAATTACTGTTTTAAGAATTTTTAATTAATATCTCTGATTTTTGCTATTTTTTGGATAAAAGTGTAAGCGTAAAATTGGAAAACGAACCAACGCTAAACTACCGCTGCCATACATATTCAAATAAATAATTCTTTTTTGGAGGGGTCTTCTTGCTATACAAAACATAAACGTAATACTTATATATAACCAGAGATTATTATTATTCGAACGAAAATACGTTGAATACTATAGAGAAAATATTTATCAATAAAAAAAGTACTTTCAAAACATGTATTTTTCTTTGACCTATTATTTTAAAGCACAAAAATTATGTTATCTTTACACTCGCATGAAAATGGCTTCATCAACCTTCGGCTGGGTAAAAATTCATCTAAATATAAACACAATACAGAAATATATCAAAATATTTTTAATTCTTTAATATCCACCTCTTTAAGATAAAATCAACTGGTTAGCGTAACGTTAACTTACGTTACATAATTAGCAAGAACAATACACCAAAATGAGTTTTGGTGATCGATGTGCATAGTATATAGAGTGTTTTTCCTACTTTTCATTATTTATTCTTTATTATATTTCCTTAATTAGTGCTGGCAAATCGATATGGATCTTGCGCTCTCTGAGGCAGCACTTTGATGTGTATTATGTGTTAAAAATTTCGACAACTGGTCTGTGCAACTATGCTCCGCCCACTCCTTTTGTGTGGCTCAACAACTATCCCTACGCTATTCCGTTAGCTTGAAGACACGGAAGTAGGAAGACGCTACAGCTGTAGAACCTACGAAGAGAACGATATGCCAAAGTTTTTATAATACAGATATGCTAATTTGCTTTTACGATTTGAAAGTTATGCTTCAGATATATTTAAATCCCTATTTTACCTAAGTTTTGCCACTGTTACATATTGCCACATTGTATGTGATTCAGAACTTCAAGTGCACAGGATTGTTCCATCATTTGGATTTATTTTTCACTTCTTTGATACCCACTAAGGACAGATATGGATAGGTAAAAATTTCAGGGTCGTGTTCCTATTAAATAAGCGAAGCCCTATGACCTATATATCATTAGAGGTAATGTATTTATCCCTAGGAAGGGCTATAAATAATAAGATCAATCATATGCTTACATACGGAACGATCACAACAGACGACATTCTGACATCATACCGGGCGACGACATTTCATACGACCATCATAACAGACATTCTGAACATGCAAAACCGAGTGAATATACTATACAACTTGAATCCTCTACATTCCTCAATAATAAGATATACTAATTTGGAAAGATGCGCAGTAGAATTCAAGGTAGGGCTGTCTACTACGAGGCTCAGGATGCTGTCTACTACCAGCTCCCCCACAACCGGGGTAAATTAGACGGATCGAGACTCATCGCTCCTACACATTTCAACTCCACTATTGTCTATTCTCTATACTTTTCCTGCCCAGGTAAGAATGGAAACTCGATGGCATGTATTTAGGAAAGGTACCCTCGTCTGTCTACGGCTTCCGAAGGCCATATGTTGAAGGGAGCGATACACGAACTTTTTACTGACTCTACGACTGTCGCCTGCTTCAGCTAGGGGGTAATTTGAGCTATTGTTTACTTCGTTGGCCGTGTACAATACGGCTGAGACGTCTCACTCGACGATTATTCTAAGTTAACTGTGCTTTGCACTTTGCCCCATCGCTAGTTCGTTTTTCCGCCATCCGTGCATTCTCGGTATGCACTTGACACTGTCTAATGTTAACTTGCATTTCGCATTCCCAACTCCCCTTTCGGATTGTTTATTTCCATCAACTTTTATGCAATCATTTGTATACACCCTATTCTGATCGAATTCAATGCCAAGCCAGAATTATTGATTCTACAAAGGAATTTTAAATGTAGTGCATTATTGGTTTTAGCCTTCTGAGAACCAAATATGATAGTTCACATAGGCACAGCTTCTGTATAGTCCACCCAGAAGTTTAACCAAAAAATAGCGCCAAGAGCGGACGTAAATGATCTGATCTGGTAACCCATACTATTCGCCAAACGCAATGTAAACAAGAGGATGGAATTAGGGTTACAGCTAATATAATAGTCAGTTACATTTATTTAATTTCAATACAAATTACCGAGATATCCATTTACTCATAGTTTAAATGCACGTGCCAATGTATTCTTACTTTTCTGGCATAGCTACTCTTAAAATTTATCTCGCGCTGCATTGCACGAGGAAATACAACATTTTTAAATTAGAATTGTACTAAAATTATCTATCTACACAAAATTCGTAACAGTATTTTCGCCTATTGTTTAAAGCTCAGATATTGTGGAGAATACTGTTTTGGAGATCAGAATTTTGCATTTAGTTATGGATTGCTCTAAACCTGCTGTTAGTGATGTTGTAATTGAGAGATTTTAAGGGAAAATTTAAGGTGGGAGTTTTCAAACAAGCGTAGAGTATGAACTTTAAGATGATTTTTGATGGATTGTGGATTACTGAAGCACAAAACTTGTGAAAAATGTAAAATACCGTGCAAAGGTTTCTTATATTTGGGAAAGCCAACCAAAGGTGAGATTTTCCGGCTATAGTTACCATCATCCGAAAAGATTTGGCTCAACAACTAGGAAACAAACTTAACTGGACGCCGCCCTGCGTTGCCCTCCAGACTGTGTCCGGTGAGAAGATCGACATCGACGGAAAAGTAAATGTTAACATCACGTCTGGAAGTGCCGCTTACCATCACACGGCATATGTAGCAGGGATCACTGATTCTTGCATACTAGGATTGGACTTTCTAAGAAAATACAATTTTTCCTTGGACTTTAAAAATAACGAATTGCATTCTACATCTGAGGACATAGCGTTATTTGGAGTTAATGATGAAGAAGTTAAATCTGTCCATAAAATCTTAGCACAAGACAATATCACAATACCGGCAAGAACAGAAATTTTACTTCCTGGATCATTAGCCGAAAACAGAAATTTCCGGTACGGCATCATAGAATATCCAAATAACTGTGATATCCCAAAAAATGTATTATATGAAATTAACCTTTCATCTAAATTAAAACCTCAGTCTTAAATAGTTACTTACTATTATACTTCTTTTCTAGCCGCAATTATTAGGGTTGCCGCAATTATTTTTGGCAGCATTGGCATCAACAATAGTTTGGCGATTTTTTACGGCCCTCGGAACTGAATAATACCAAAAATTACAGTAACAGAAAATTACAGTACTAGTAGCCTCAACACTCGTCGACCTATCCAGAACGGTTATCCCGGTGAGAGTCGCGAATATAACTGAGAAGGTGAGAATTATTAAGAAACGTGAAGTGGTTGCAGCATGTACTCCAGTAACCACCGTTGAAAGGAAAAATAACATCCAAGAATCCGTGTCTTCAGAAAGCATTACATCAGAGTTACTTCAGAATGCGCAATTAAACGATGAAGAGAAGAATGCTGCCGATCGCGTCATTAAAGATCTTCAAGTTGTTTTCTCCCGTTCGTCTTCCGACGTGGGTCGAACCAGTTTGACACAACATAGAATCGATACCGGTGATCATCCCCCGATCAAGCAACATATAAGACGTCTACCATTTGCTAAACAGCAAGAGGTACGAACACTTTTAAGGGATATGGAAGAAGGCGATGTCATCGAGACATGTCCATGGGCATCTCCCATCGTCTTAGTCAGAAAGAAAGACGGCTCAACAAGATTTTGCGTCGACTATCGCCGGTTGAATCAGGTTACGAAGAAAGACAGTTACCCTCTTCCTAGAATTGACGACATTCTAGACACTCTTTCTGGAAGCAGGTGGTTCTCAACCCTTGATTTAAAGAGTGGTTATTGGCAGGTAGAAATACACCCTGAAAACCGAGAAAAGACGGCGTTTACTACGGGTCAAGGGCTTTGGCAATTCAAGGTGATGCCGTTTGGACTGTGTAATGCGCCGGCAACATTCGAACGCCTTATGGAGACTGTTTTCAAAGGTCTTTCCTACGAAGCTTGTCTGATATACCTGGACGATATCATCATCGTCGGAAAGAGTTTCGAAGAGCGTCTAGAAAATCTTAGAAAGGTGCTTCAGAAACTGAAAGAGGCCAATCTGAAGCTGAGTCCCCTAAATGCAAATTGTTCCGAAAGGAAGTGACTTACCTGGGACATGTCATCTCTGTAGAAGGTGTGTGCACGGATCCTGAAAAGGTGTCAGCCGTTAAATCCTGGAAACGTCCCGAAAATGTCCATCAGCTGAGAAGCTTCCTAGGGCTTTGCACCTACTATAGGATATTCGTGAAGAACTTTTCTTCCATCGCAAGACCACTTCGCAAGCTGACAGAGAGCAAGCAAAGATTCTTGTGGACAAAGGAATGCGAGGATGCATTTAACAACTTAAAGGAAGCTTTAACATCTGCTCCAATCCTGACGTATCCTCAGCTCGACAGACCATTTATTCTCGACACCGACGCGAGCAATGAAAGTGTCGGTGCTGTTTTGTCCCAAGAAATAAACGGCCAAGAACGTGTAGTAGCTTACTGGAGCAAGTGCCTGTCTAAACCGGAGAGGAATTACTGTGTCACAAGGAAAGAGTTGCTCGCCATAGTCAAAGCTGTAGAACATTTCCATCATTATCTATACGGGAGAAAATTCCTGCTCCGCACCGATCATGCATCATTGACCTGGCTTTTAGATTTCAAGAATCCTGAGGGTCAAATAGCCAGGTGGATACAGAGATTCCAAGAATATGACATCACTATCCGTCATCGTAAAGGATCATCACACAGAAACGCCAACGCCCTGTCTAGAAGACCTTGCCAAGAAAGCTGCCGATATTGTTCCAGGGTGAAGCGAAATACGAGCTGCTGACTCCGGTAGCAAGACAAATTACAACATCAACATCGGCTGATCGACAACCGTGGAGTGATGAAGAAGTCAGGAAAGACCAGCTGGAAGACCGCGACATTAAACCCATAATTGATTTAATGCAGTCATCAAACAGAAAACCTACCTGGCAGGACATTTCTATCTGTAGTCCTACAACCAAACAATATTGGGCACTCTGGGATTTACTTCGCCTTCAAAATGGCGTCTTATACCGGAAATTCGAATCGGATGATGGGAAGACGTTCCAATGGCAAAGGATACTTCCAAGATCCCGGATTCCTGATGTCCTTAAAGAACTACATAAGAGCCCTACGGGAGGTCACTTTGGAATAATGAAGACCTTACGTGAGTTCGTGAGCGCTTTTACTGGAATAATGCAAAGAATGACGTGCAAAAGTGGTGCCGATCTTGCGATGCCTGTGCAGGTAGAAAAGGACCGAGAAAACGTAGCCGAGGCAAGCTGCAACGTCACAACGTAGGTGCGCCTTTTTAACGTATCGCTTTTGACATCTTAGGACCTCTGCCACGAACTGATGATGGCAACAAATACATACTCGTTGTCATTGATTAACTTTACCAAGTGGCCTGAAGCTTATCTTATTCCTGATCAAGAGGCTGTCACAGTAACTGAGGTAATGATACAGCACTGGATTTCCAGGTTCGGAGTGCCTCTTCAGTTACATTCAGATCAGGGAAGGAATTTTGCCTCAGCAGTAATCAAAGAACTATGTAAACTACTCTGCATTGACAAAACCCAAACGACACCATTACATCCCCAGTCGGACGGCATGGTAGAGAGGTTCAATCGAACCATCCTTAATAACCTCTCATTAGTGGTTTCCAGAAACCAACAGGATTGGCACAAGAAATTACCGCTGTTTTTACTGGCTTACCGCAGTGCTGTCCACGAGATTACCGGCTATTCCCCATCACAGATGCTCTTCGGTCGTGACCTTCGTCTGCCTTGTGATCTCTTGTTTGGTCGCACTCCGGATGCTCCTTCATCGTCTGAGGAATATATTAAAGATCTCCAGCCCCGGTTTGAAGTGATGCACCGTTCCGCACGAAAGCGAGTGAACTTGGCGACGGAGAAAGTGAAGACCAGATGCAACGCGAGAGCTACTGGACATAGATTCAACAAAGGAGACAAGGTGTGGTTGTGGAACCCGATTCGACGAAAAGCAGTCAGGCCTGAATTACAGTCACCTTGGGATAGTCCGCATGTAGTGCTGAACAGACTGAATGACGTCGTGGTTCGGATCCGTAAGTCTTCGAACTCTAAGCCTAAAGTCGTTCATTACGACAGGTTAGCTCATTACAATGGCCATTGTACGTAATGTGTATAATTGTAAATAGTATAAGACCATGGTCCTTTTTGTTTCTAAATGTGTATTTGATTTGATTTGTATTTAGTATTTGATTTGCATTTAGTATATGATTTGTATTTAGTATTTGTTTTGTATTTAGTATTTGATAGCATTTGATTTGTTTAAGTTAATTATTGCATTTATTGTTTATGTTGTTTGATATTGTAATGTAATGTTTATGCCACAGTTGTAAGTTTAGCTTCCTGTCCAGGGATTGTACTGCCCGGGACGTGCAGTCATTGGGAAGGGGGCAGTGTTACGAATTTGGTATTTAAAAAGCTAATGTTAGTTCAATTATAAATTAAATGGTTTTATTTCTTGCGCAGTGCAGCGCGTGAAGAATAGTAAAAGAAAGCTAAGCCGGAAAATTGAAAATACAAGAGCGCGTGCATTAAATAAATAAATATCTCTTTTTGATTTCGAGAAAGTACTGGAAAATTCTAGCGCGTGATTATAAAATCTTATAAAAGGAGGAAAACATCTCAGTTCGTAGTAGTTGCTTAGTTTGTTGTTGTTTAGAAAACTGCTCTTTTTGATTGTAGCGAATTCGCGGATTAGCGTTCTTTAGCTGTTTTGAATTACGTTCTATTGGACATTTGAGTAGTTAAAAGATAACTACTGTGAGATATTGTAATATTGCATGATAATTTGAGAAAATTTAAGCATTTTTGTTGTGATAATAATAAATTTTTGTTCATTTTTCATCGGACTTGTGCATTTATTTCATAACGAACCCGTACGCACGCAACAATATTAATCATTTCTGGTCTTTTGTAATATGGTTTAAGCATGTTAATGTGCTATACCTGATTTGGCTCATTTTTTGTTCCTCTAAACATACAATATAATTGGTTTCTGAAATTTTTTGCTCTATTTTTCCAGCCCTTTCCATTGTGCCTCTAGTTTATTCTGACGTTTCGTAGATAACAAGAAATAAATCTCCTCTATCAAATTCTCTTTTCACTGCGTTCCGATCGTACCATGTTTTCCTCTGTTGTTAAGCTTCTTTCATGTTTTCCACGACAAGTCCTTGGCATTTCTTCATTTGATTAATAAGTTCGAAAACGTAACTGACAACATTATTACTTTCTTCAGTCGGTTCTAGCCATTGGTCATAAAGTAAAGTCGCTGTCGTTCATAGGTTTTTGCCATGAACTAGTTCTGTTGGTGTAAAACCAATGATTTCGACTGTGATTGTTCTGGGAGCAAAAAGAACTGATGGTAGATAGTTCTCCCAATCAGAAGTCTCTCCCATACATACGACTCTTAACCTTTTTAGCGTTCTATGGAATCGTTAAACGGGATTACTCTGCGGATTGTACACAGAGCTTCTTATATGTTTAACGCCGAAACGCTTCAAAAATTCCACTGTCAAAGCACTGACAAAAGAGGTCCCCTGATCCGTTTGGTTAAATCAGTTGTTACTGTTAATGTTTGTAATCAGCGCTGTTAATGTTTGTAAATGAGATACAAATTCTTCTTTATCAATTTGAGCCCATTCTGCTTGCCTTTCAAACAGTAGCAAATACAGACTGGTATCTCCTTTCTTGTCATCACGGCCGAGCGGTAAAGACGCTGAACACTGGTAGTTCGGTCCGAGGTTCGAATCCAGCGAACAGGCTGGTTACATGGGTGTTTTCGTGTTTTCCCCCATGTGTAATGTGTATACGAACCAGTTTTCCTTAGAAAGTCCTCCACGAAGGCATCCCTCCCTTTAGGCAGATAGCCCTCGTGTGCTTTGCCATAATTGAATAATCCAGTCTAATCCAATCCTTTCTTGTCATCGAATTTCTACATAAGGTGACGCAGCTCCGTTTTATGTATGAGACATTGTCTCTGCTTCAGGTCTTAATCTCTCTAATTCATATTGTTCTTTTCTTCTCCGCTCTTCTGCTTCTTCCTGCCTCCTACCTTCTTCTCTTCCCTCCCTCTCTTTCCGTTCTTCTCTTTACCTTTCCTCCATCTCTTTCCGTTCTTCTCTTTTCTTTTCCTTCCCATCTTTCCTTTCCTCTATTATTGTATATAAAACTCCTTTAACAAATACTTTATCATAATCACTGCTTTCAAACATTTTCCGTTTTAAATCGACTATTTTCAAATCTGCAGTCACATGAACTCCCAGTTCAGCCGCGAGATTTTGCAAATTTTCCTTACGAGCTCTTCCTAAGTAAGCCATTGTTTCTATGTTTAAAATTAACGAGCACTGTGTTCTTTTTACTTCATTAAAATAGCTCAAATCAATTACTTTAATTAATTAACTCAGCCAGGAATCACGGAATTAAATGCACTCTGTGAAATACGCAAACCTCAAAAAATTATATATATAAATTATATGAAATTCATACTCTCTACCAAATTAATTTTGACTAAAATAAAAATAACAACATACAGCAATATATATCTCTTCTGCTGGACAACTAAAATTAATATTAAAAATAATATCCAATACGGTAATAAAATACGAGAATTCAATATTAACAGGAAGTAATCTCTAATTCAGTGATAAACTAATAAATTAAAGCAATTCAATATAAACAGGATGTAATAATCTGGTATCACTAACATTACGTTCAGGGATGAACTAATAACATTAGGCAATACAATATTAACAGGAAGTAATAATATATGGTATCATTAACATTACATTCAGTGATGAACTAATAAAATAAAAATACTCAAGATTAATTCGATCTCGGCCGGTGGCTCTAAAAGAATTAAGACTGTGATACTTCTTTCGCAATTTGAAGCAAACTCCATTGATGGAACACAGCAGTAACTTTTATTTAACGCTCAGAAATAGCGACATACAAACAAGAAGAGAAACGTATTCTAAACATTTGAAAATAAAATGAATACATTCTTCGTGCGAGAGCCACAGTGTAGTAGTCTCTCGAGTAGGTGTCTCTCGTACCTACGTTTCAAACATAGCTGTTAACTTATACCTTAATGTTCATCTATTTAAGGGGAGTTGGAGCCCCAAAATCTTCAAAAAATTGTGATTTCGGATTGTTGCCTTTTCAAATTCTCTACACTTTTATCTTTCTAAAAATACCATTCTTTAATCTCTATGAAAATTATAACTGTAAAAAAATCTAGTTTCAGTTTTTCATCTACTGCTTTGATCAATGAGAATTTTTACACAAGAACGCGTTTTTCTCCAAACGTGATTTTTTTACACTCGATGTACCTTTTCTCAGGAACTACTGCTCACAGGTATCTAAACTTTTTATGTCTTATTTATTAGGTTCCCTAATATGTACTGAAATGAGCTTTTTGTAATAAACTTAGAAAAAACATAATTTTTTTGTGTGAGAAAAGTGCTAAATTTTACTATGCCTAACAAAATATCCTGTAATATTCTCTAAAATTCAAAATGTTTCAAAAGCGCATTTCAGTATAATCAGATAGGTATACTTTAATTACAGAAAACATTTCAAGCTTGTATCTACAGCAGATTTTGAGGAAAGGTACATCGAAAATGGCCAATTTAACATTGTCGGTATAGGGGTTTCTGATACCCCTTAAATTATTTATTTAAACAAGCAGCTACGCGACCAGCATTCATCTGACTTTTAAATGTACCGGGAAAATGTCTGAAGGGAACACCAATTGTTAAATTTAAAAACTGCACAAAACAAGTTCATAAATATATATATGAATAAAAATCTGAAAGGATTCAGATTTTTAAATTACGCCCAAAGGTGCATTTTTTTAACGTTTTAGGTGTTACCTTTATTTATTAAATATAAATAAATTATTCTTTTCACTTAAACTTTCTTTATTCTTTATTCCTTCCACTTAAACCATAAAATTCGGTTTAATAGCAATGTGGAAAATAATTTTTAAATGAGCATATCTTTAGAATTTCCGATACACAGTTCCGCGAGTTGGAAATAAAAAGGTGTTTTTTTTCCTCCCCGTAGAGTGTTGCCATAGCTCGCTTTTAAATCGTTGAGTTTTTTAGGCCAGAACTCTGTACAGTTTTATAAAATATGAAATCTATGAAGTCCAAATTTTAAATTTGGTTTTTCACATGCCCATATTCGTAGGAGGATTACGTCATTCAAAATTCGATGGCTCCATGTACCGTTGTTTTATCACAATGCGAGAAATATACATACATTTATACAGATTTTTCATTATTTAATTTCTTCAAATATAATGCATTTGGTGTCACAGCGAGAAATTCAAAAAATGCATTACATATAACACAGTTACAATGAAATAAGCTATATGCCTTAATACAAATTTTAATTATCCTAATAAATAAATTAACCAACTTCCCGTTGCCTTCTCACAATCGTCCAGTATTCAAGAGCAGCATTTAATTTAAAAACTGCGCAGAATTATCGCCCTTATTTTTTCCAAGTGGCAACAGCGCTGATTTTCTACAGTCATTAGTCCAGTATACAGTTGAATGAAAAACTGTTGCCAAAACCACATTTTTAAAAGAATGCAACTATTCAAAATGATGCGATAAAATTAAAAATATCTGATTCGAATTTTGAAAAAATCTCGAGGTGCACTGGCTGCTGTCTAGATACACCTATATACTGAATTTAGCAACTCTGAGTCCTCTTTTTGCAAGTTTCGAGCATAGATATCAGAGGAATAGTTCATAGTGACAACATTTATTAAAAGTAATAAACTGGAAGTTGTATTATCTGGAGAAAATCATTAATGTGAAAATAAAAAGGCGGATGAATGCTTATATGTGAATGCAAATGCAGGAGCCGTCACACCGGGCTAGTGATTCTGATTACAGAAACAAAAGGCTCGGGTTTGAATCTTGGAGAAGGTTTGGTTTGGTTTATTTGATTGTGGCAAAGTACTCGACGGCTATCTACCTAAGGCAAGGGATGCCTTCGTGGAGACATTTCTATGGAAAACTGCCTCTTATATACGTTAGACATGGTTCGTGTAACATCAGAGTCGTTAGGCACGAAAACGCCCATGCAGCCAGCACGTTCGCCGAGATTTAAGCTTCGGATCGAACTATCAATTTTTACAACTTTACCGCTCGGCCGCTGGTTTGCCATCTGCCTAAAGAGAGGGATGCCTTCGTGGAGGACCCGGAGAAAGTATGGATGTTGTAAATGTATACCATCCTTGCGGCGTAGGGGCACTGTAAATAGATGACTAGCCCAAAATTCTCTTCTGTTTTTTGGTGGTAGGGGAAGAGACCTTCGGAACCTTTTCTCGAGGTGCTCTCTCTCGAAACTGCGGAAAATATCAAGAGAATATTTGCTGTCGCATGCATGGTGCGCAAGGGTCATGCCAAACGACAGGCGCAAAAATAGCATTCCTTGCCATTATAATATCCGTCCGTTTGTTTTGAATATGTCGGACAAATGAGATACGAGAACAATAACAAGACAGTGCTAAAGGGAAAACAAGGTTACAAAAAATATTCTTTCAAATCTGGAACTTTTAATTCATTTCTGCTTTAGCGTTTATTTAATCATATAATATGAAAATATCTTCTATCAGTTTTTTTGCTGTCTTGTACTAATTGCAAACAGTATGCCCAGAAGAACATTCGCGTAATTGCATTTCTTTCGAAAAGCTATTATATTAGTTGACAGTATTAACATTTTTGTGTCGACGACATATCCGTGAGATCTTCAACAAGGGATAACTTCAGATATGAAAAATGCATGTAAATCAAGAGAAATATTATTATTTCTGGTAATACAGATTAAGTGGCAGATAATGGTAATTAATGTATATAAAAATGTTTCTACTGTACTTAACATTTCATAAAACATTGCATGAGCCTCCCGATAATTCTTTTCTTTCATCTTCTTACTCGTAACTAGCCAGCAAGACGCTTATGGGCAAACTAAGATCTGTGGTATAATTTCATCAGGTTCATTATCAAAATGAATTGATTCACGCAAATAATTCTCCCCAAAAGATTTTATTTTCTGTTCTGCATCTTTAGGAATACGACGTTTCGTTTTTCATTTAATGCTAAAAAATATCATTTTAAAACTAGCATTCCAATTTCTAACTGTACTATGGTTTTCTAATTTTTTCCAATGAAAGAAACAAACCAGCAAAGTCTTGCAACTAAGAATACGTAAAACACGCAAGCCAAAAAACAGAAAAGGAATTCAGTTTCGCATCAGGCTTCAACTGCTCATCACTTTGGAGGCATTTCACGGTATAGGTTTCATTCATCCTTTCGTTTCTTTCACAGAATAGGCATTTCAGGTTTATTATTACGAGCCAACTCGGTTAGTTATTTCTGTACAGCTTCGGCTAAATTTTAATTAGAATTTGTTTAGTTCTTTATTTTCTATTTTAAGTTAAAGCCCAAGTGAAGGCTTTCCTATAAGTAATCCTATGAGTAAATTTCAGTTAGTTAGAATTAGTTCAGTTCTATATTTTCTATCTCACGTTAAAGCCAAAGTGGAAGCTTTCCTGTAAGTAAATGTTTGTTAGAATTAGTTTAGTTACTTATTTTCTACCTTAAGTTAGAGACCAAGTGGAGGCTTTATTGTAAGCCCGAGAGCGGTCATTTGTCAAATATTTCTTTGACTGAATAAAAGGGTATTTTAACCCTTCCTTGGACTTTGTCTTTATAGTTGTAAGAAGACCAGTGAATAGTCGCTAGGCTCTTCCCTAAAGTTCTAGTTGGCTTTGACAGGTAAATTAATTAGAACTGTATATATGAGTAGACATTTATTCCTTCAACTCAAGTTTCAAGCTTTTAGCGTTTTCTAGAATAGTAAAAGCTTTATACTTGTATGTTCATTTGTCCTTGTGTCTTTCGTTACTAGCATCCAGACACGCTTATTTTCATAGGGATTGCAGTGAGCAGGAATCCACTGGCAAATAATGATTTTCCTTCTATCTTCAGTTGTTCAAAAAGAAGTTCATGAATCCTTTTAGAGACCACAGCTCCAAAAGCTTGTAATCTATCTAAGGACATGGTAATAAGATAACTCCTGTGGGGAAACAAAGAGAAGCAGGAAATGTTTTAGAGCCACGCAGACAAGCATACTTCTCAATCAAAATAATTCTTTAATTTTTTTCAGAAAACAAAATGAAAAAGTAAAGTAATAAACTGTTGTCCCAGAATTAGGCGATACCTGACTGAAGCAAACATCAATCTAAGCATGTAACCATTTTGGTTCTGGCTACAGCTTGAAAGTAATCTTTAAATCCAAAATTCCTTTATTTTTCTGGGATAATTGTTTTTTTCACAGTAGGTTTGATCATATCCGAATAAAATTCTGCTTTAGTATAAATTATATGTACTGGATTTTTTTTCTTGTTAAATTGTTAAATCTTGTTATTAGAAAGACAAAATATTAAAAAAAATAATTACATCTTATAATAAACAGGATAGATATGTATAATTTAAGCGAACACCAATTTTCATGCATCCTGTGAATCTGAGACTGCTAAATTTGTCATTTCCTCTATGCTTTTATTGCCTATTTTTCTTTTATTCCTCACTTAGTTCTTGATACATTGTCCCCCATATTATTATAGAGTTCCACATTTTAAATTATAAACGGTATGTCATTCCTACTTGATATCTTATATTTCTCTGAGTTTCATGGAAATCAGTCTCAGCGAATGTGTAATTGATATTGCACACCGTCTATATTAATAACGCAATTCGAAGAATATGTTTCTTGTTTTAATAACTTATTAGGTTCAGCTAATTTTAAACAACGAAATAACAAAGTGGCCTTACTGCTTACGATTGAAGCGAAAGCACTCTCGCTCAGCTATTCCAAGCACCCCTTTTAGGAAAGAATTTTTATCGTCAACCAAATTGTACTGCATTGAAACTTTGAGCAATAACTCGTAAAAAATATGTTTAAAAAAAATTCTGAAATGTTTCAGATTTTAAATTACGTCCAAAGGGGCATTGTTTAACATTTTGTGTGTTACCTTTCTTTATTAAATATCATGTTCCTCGCATTTAAACCATAAGATCCAGTGCAACAGCAATATCGCAAAATAGTTTTAAAACGAGCATATCTTTAGAATTTCCGATACAGAGACTCACGCGCTGGAGATAAAAATGTTTTTTCTGCACAACGTTGCCATTGCTCGCTTTGAAATCCTTGAGTTTGTTAATCAAAAATTCGTCAAAGTTTTAAAAAATAGGAAATCGATCATAAAACAAATTTCAAATTTCAAATTTGGTCTTCCACATGCTCATATTCGTTGGAGGATTACGTTATTCAAAATTCGATGACTCTATGCATCGTTGTTTTATCACAATACGAGAAATATACATACATTTATGCAGATTTTTCATTACTTAATTTCTTCAAATATAATGCAGGACTCTAACATTTTGTGGCAACAGTTTGAAAAGTGAACCGACGTTTATGAGTCCGACGCAAAATCGCAAAACGAAAACAATAGTCCTTCAGGGACAAATCCCTTTGGACTAAAAATTAAATATTCACAAAAAAAATTATAGCATGCCCTAAAATACAATACAATTCTTATCTTATTCTAACTTCAAATATAACATCTGTCACAGTAGTACAAAATCAGTAGCACAACCATGCACAGACAGAGGGATAGCTAGATAAGCAATTAGTAGAGAAAAGATCTATCCAAATAATAATTAAACTTGCTATTAGCTAGTTATTTAACTGTATAACTAACCACTTGTTTGTTAACTAAGCAACTATACATACTATGCATAATATAAATCATTAACATGTAAAATTAAAAAAAAAAAAAACTTAAAACCTTACCTTGAGTACTGCGGAATTTTTTAGTGAAAAGTTAAAGAATCATTTTTGTAAGAAGTCAGTTTTGAATCGAATCATTTATGAACAACGTTATGTTAAATTGTTTATTGCGCAAATCTTAGTCAAAAAAATGAACTTAATTCTAAAGTTAAAATCCCGGCTCAACATTTTTAATTGAATACATGTTCTCGACAGTTCCGTTCATTAGAGGAAACACACTATCTGAGCCAATCACCTATAGTTACAAACTATTTCGATCTACTGCAGACATTTTCCTCTCAGAAAACAAATAGTTAATGCTAATGTTTAATATATTGTCAGAAATGCTAATTACTTTCAGATGTGGTTTTCAAAGGGTGTTTATAGTCATGAAATCGTCTTGTACATTTCTAAATGCTAATGTTACATGAATAAAAACTAACTGCTTATTTTCATGTAAACTTCTAGCAGCTCTTATATGTTTCCAAAGATTTTTATTTGTTATGTAACATATATTAGATGGTAGGAATCCTACATGGAATAACGTGTAGTTTTAGGTATTTTGTGAGTCAAAAATATTTGATGACCCCGCCATTGTAAAGGATATAGGATATCCTTTTACTACGTATAGTCTCCTTTAATAGAAAATTATTATGTTTCTTTAAGTACAAGGTAACCAAAAACGTCTTTGTCATTTCTGATATGACATTGAAAGAGTGAATCCCATCATAAAAATAATTGCCAAACCTGGCGGTTAGGATTTGGAGTCCGGATATTGATCAAGAGTAGAAACGCGTGTTGCATCGATACTTCAAACGTCTTAAAAATTCACATCTTGTCCTTAGGACATCTTGAAAAATGTTTTCTACTTTCAAGATCCCTTATCTGAAGACAACTGGCAAAAAGCCTACAAAGTCACGCAGGTGACAGGTGAGAGCGGATCTGGACACCCGGACGGCTTACTAGGACTATTCGGGAATGGTCCGGAATCCGCAACTGTACAACGCGATAACTCTTTGGCGCCCCAGAAGCCGGAGTCAAGAGCTTAATAGAAACTTTTGTTGGTGCTGTATATTGAAATTTAAGCATTTTAAACTGATATTTAAACATTTTACTATAATTGCAATTTACAATACAATAATTGTATACTGATGCACGCACTGCAGCTGTTGCATAAATATTACACATTAATAATTAAACATTAACGTGGTGCATTTTAGGTGCACCTAGGTATAAACACTGGGAATAAAATTGTTACAATAGTATTGTTTTGCACATGTGTACGTTATTGCACATACATAAACATTCCACACTAATAATTAAATATTTTACTCTTGGTTACAAGCCAGTTCTACAATGATACATGCATATATACATAAATAAATAAACACACGTAAGTTACCCTAGTGCATTTTACATATATAGTAGCTTTGGATAGGTTAGTTACGTTAGAGTGTTCTATCGTACACAAACTAAATACCACACTAACATGCCGCGCAAGAGCACTAGTACCATACAACGAACTGTCCCCAAGTCTGCTGCTTTTCCATTAAAAAAAGGCACGCAGTCACGCAAGCAAAGTCACGCAAGCAATATACAGAGGAAAATGGAATTGAAACTTCAAACATATAACTCACACAGCGACTGTTTGAAATGGACTCGTCAAAGCCGCTCGTTTCAAGTTGTTTGCTGAATGCTAAAGTGGGCCTATCAGCGGCAGAATCAAGGGTTACAGCCTAAAACATCGCAGACGAAAACGTCGCGGAGAAAGCAACGCAAGGAGAAAACGTCGTGGTACAAAACATCGTGGGAGAAAACATCGCAAAGAGAAAACATCGTAGTTCTAAAATATCGTGGTACAAAATATCGCAGTCGAAAATAAAGCAATTAAAAAACTTCGCTGTTTAAAAGCATCGTGGTCGAAAATATCGTGGTAAAAAATAAAGTACCTACTACAGATCATCGCATGAGGATAACATCGAATACATGCGTTATTCAAATCGCATGGTGACATATTTTGTAACTGATTTTCGTCATAACTAAAACATCGGCCTCCAAAAAATAGCTTGCACGCCATACATGAAAATGGTAAGGACACTTTAAGAACAAACGGAAACAAAACAATATGTAACTTTCATTAAAATAGTACCAGATTAACAAATGTAAAATAAAATAATTTGATCAAGCACTTTTTAAAGAGCAATTATAAGCAATTTTTATAGAGGTATTACTGGTATCATGCAGTAATTTATTTTCCTTTTTCTAAGCATTTTGAGACTACATTTTTCGCGAAAAATTATGTTTCAAATTTATGAAATACAGAAATAAAAGAATCCCTCTTTCTTTCTTGTGCTTTGCGAGCATTATACGAACAACAACTTTCAACTATTTACAGCTTTCAAAACGCATGTGTGCGATGTTATTGTCATGCGATGATTTGCAAGTACTTTATTTTTTACCACGATATTTTTGAAACTGCGAAGTTTTTGAACCGTTTTATTTTCGAGCACGATAATTTTTACCACGATGTTTTAGAACTGCGATGTTTTCTCTTTGCGATGTTTTCTCCCACGATGTTTTGTATCACGATACTTTCTCCTTGCTTTGTTTTCTCTTCGAAGTTTTCGTCCGCGATGTTTTTGCCGCGACGTTTTCGGCGGACACTGAATCAAGTAGCCGAATTTGCCAGGCCTTTGGGAATGATGCCGTTAACGAACGAAGCGCTAGGCTATGGTTCTAGAAGTTTCGGTCAGGGAATACGTCTCTTAGTGAAGTGGTCTGATGCTTGCTAGGCGTGCAAAGGGACCATCTTAGTGATGCACCACGCAGCGGTAGGCCACAAGATCTGGACGATGGGGCCCTGAGAGCAGCCATGGAGCGTGACAGTAGCCAAACATGTGGTAAGTTTTCTGCATACTATCAGGTATCTGATGAAATTATCAGACTTCATTCGCACCGCATAGGAAAAGCATACACGCTGTGCAAGTGGGAACCCCACTCACTGTTCAATGCAAACAAGCAACAGCGTGTCATTGTCTGTTTGTCATTTCTTACTCGGCACTGCAATGCATCCATATTTTATCATTTACTCACCAGCGATGAAAGGTGGGTCCAGTATGACACACCCAGGCGTTCCAGACATTGGTTGTCACCACGGGCCCATGTGCTTCACACTGGGAGACCTTTCTACCCACTCAAGATCATGCTCTGTATCTAGTGGACTAGTCGGCAAGTGGTGCCCTACGAGCTCCTGCCAGCGGACCAGATCATCACGGCAGGCCTGTACTCGCAGCAGATGGAACGCGTGCATCAGGCACTGATGCATAGAGCCAGCATTGGTCAATCGTAAGCATGAACTCTTCCTCCGTTAAAATTCGAGGCCGCATGTGGCTCGGAAGGCCAGGTACACCACCCATCGACTGGGAGGAGACACTACTCCATCCACCATACTCCGCAGACCTCGCGCCAACAGACTGCCACCTTTTCCATTCCCTAGACAATCATCTTCGTGGGAAATCCTTTAACAACCGACCAGACCTCGAAAAGGCCCTTCACGAATTCTTTGCGTCCAATATTCCTGAGTTTTACCGCGATGGCATCGCACAGTTAGCCACTCGTTGACAAAAAGGCACTGGATGCCGATGGTAATTACTTTGAGGATTATTATTTGCTTTATACTTTTTCTTTCTGACTGTCCAAAACGGCCATAACTTTTCTTTGGTTACTTTGTATGAAGTTTTTTTTTATTTTTATGGCATTCTGAGCGGCACGGAGTTTCGGTAACAAAGCTCAAATTTCCAAAAACTGCCATTTTAAAGAGGTATTTTCTTAATTTTAATGCCAAAATGATCTAGAATTTATGTATTTTTATTATATTATCTTAATATCTTGGATATATTTCAAAATGCTACCATATATACTTTCTAAATGTCGTGAATGAAATACTATTATACAAGTATGTATATAAAATGTCGGAACGAAAAAGAATAAAATTCTGTACTTAAAATTTGAAGGTCTGACCTAACGAAATCGTAAAATGTACATTTCAAGTAGAAAAATCATTTAAAAAACAGAAAATTCGTACAAAACAAAACTAAAAAAAATTGAAGATTTAATCTCTTCTGTTTAACGCTTCAAACAGAACTTCTCAAAGGAAAAGTGTTTTGAAGCATTAAAAAAGTTCATAAATGAGTGTCGAAAGCATGCTTCATTCCTCTGAATTACTTGAAACTCAAAACCGCTTCTTATTTATGCAATTTTCACATAAAACAAAAGTGATTTAAATATATATGTAAGTAATCCGTAATGAAGACCAGGAATTTTGATGGCCTATAATGCTGAATTGCCGCTCCAAATGAATAGGAGACTGGCAGCTGAGGCAGATTAAATCTTCATTTTGGCGACAAACAACTTGGCACATTATTTTTTCCCATTCCAATATATTTAAATTTTGATAAATTTACAATAAGAAGAGAGCAGCACACAGCAGTCCAGCTAGGCCAAAGAGGAGCAACCAAATGCGTTATATTCAGGATGAAACCTTAATTCAGACTCATTTTTGGTTCTCCATGCATTTTGATTAGATAATTAATACTGCTGTAAAATTATTATTGGCTGTTTCAGTTCCATTTAGATATTCAGAATTATGTAAGTTTCGTATGACATGAATTAGTTCCGAAATGACGCATTGCACAGAGAGACTACGTTTTTTAGAACGGAAAAGTGAAATGAATTAACGCTGATAATTAAAATTATAATTTATCTCTTACATATTCTTTATTTTTCTTATATACATGTTTATTACATACATGTTATATACATATTTGGCATTTGCCGGGCATTATATACATATTTGACATTTGCCGGACAGAGGGTTAATTCGCTCACAATGACTATTTTATGTGTGTTTTAACGTCGTTATTATAACCAATTTTCTGTAGCTTTTTATAGAGTACAAAAAATATCACACTTAAGTAGTAGTCTCAAACTCAAACTGTATGCGTGCCGAATGCACAATCCTGGAACATCTGAGGCGCCAGATCATTCACCTGTACAGCAGAATAAAATGTTTTTATCAAAAACATACTTTAGATAAATTTTAAATTTCGCTTAGTAAATATTTATCTAAGCATTCATAAACAATAAACACGAAAGAAAAAAAATTAAATTTATATTTATTTTTTATTTTAAATCTAAAGTTCGGTACCTTCTTTAGTTACACTCGAATTTACTGAGAGCTATATATATTTATATTTCCAACTGAGATTTATTTCAGGTAAATATATGTTTAAATAATTATTAAATAACTTAGTTTAATTTGAGTTAAAAATACACAAATTTTGAAATATTCCTCTGTTTTTTTACAGGAAAACTTTCGAAGTTCTGAAAAACTTAAGAATACATAATGACAACCTAGCATCGTTTTCTTATTTCTTCAAATTATTTTCCATATATAAATCAGAATACATATGTTTGTATATAAGCAAGTATAAATTTTGTGTATAAATACAAAATTTGTTTGTAATATGTCTGTGAACTGGAGGAAAATTTCTAGAAGTTATCTTTATCACGGATTGTGTATGCTCATCGGACAATCGGAGTCTTTGCTTATTAATTTTCTGCTGCGATAAAACGCTGTTCGTATAAAAGTGTATTCCCAAACAAGGCAATTATGGTTAGCTTAAAAATTCGTAACTGAGCTCATTTATATTCTGACAAGTACGAACAAAAATTAATCATGTCTCTGTCTTTAGTTTTAATTAGATTTTATCACATTTAAATTAATTAGCTCAACTTAGAGTATTTCTGGTGCGATATTTACTTTCATTTAAATGCTAATGGAAATAATGTAAACTAGGGCTTCAGATAATTAAAATCTTGAAATATTTGAACCAAATATTTAATTGAAATTTATTCGATGAGAACATAAAGTTCTTTAGGGGACCATCCGTTTGAGACTACAGGCTTATAGAACTTCAGTCCGTGACCTGCAGAACTATTATGTATTTCATAATTTTCTGCCCTTCTTAGTAACTAAATGTTTATTTATGCAATACATTAGACTGAACTCTAAACTAATTATAGAGTCTGCAGATTCGAATATTTATGTAGTGGTCAGAGAAACTCTGATTTGCTGGAATAATTATTATTGGATATACACTTTCGTAGTAAACGGCTTTCTGTCGGTACGATAGACAGGTCATTGTGTCATTTTGCTCTATTGTTGTATACATAGTTGTATCTTATTTTTAGCATATACATATCGAATCAGTTTTACTCCTAAACATATCCTTTTGCTTTCTTCTTTAAGATTTTTTTAAAAAATATTTCTAAGTCGTGTACTAGTAAAGACATCGATTCAGTTTTTGCATAGTTTTGTAAATACATCATTTTTCCTTTAAATTTTATGGTTTTTTTATGGTTATACATGTTCTAGTGCAAATATTAATTCAGTTTTTCTCACACATTTGTAAACACATACCCTTTCAATTTTATGACCTTTCATTTCATGGTTTTATAAACATGTATTGTATTTCTAGTATAGACACTGACTAATTGGTTTTCCTCATTGGTCCGCAAACATATCATTTTTCTCCTTAAGTATTATTAAGGTTTTTTTAAACAATTTAGATAGAAATATTGTAACATAATAAATTTCAAGAACTGTTCAGAAATTTCGGTTTTCATTTCTAGCCCATTTATTTTGCAAAAATACATGCACATAAACATTAAGTAAAGAAACAAAGAGCTAATTAAAATTCCAATTATTGAAATTAAATTTTTGTAAGTAATATATTTTTTTTAATATAATAATTATTCTGGAATAATTCGAACTGGAATTCTGAGAATTTATACACAGTTTATTGAGGCCTAAAAATATATAAAACACGTTCCGTAAAAGGAATCGCTTTTACGTAGGCAAACACTTAAGTGTCAGAAACTTACTTTCTGGAATTTTAAATACTAACTTTCACTTCCTCTCATTGAGCCCCCTTTGTACATTTTGATGCTTTTATATGTTTTTAAGTAAATACGAAGTCACAATACAACCTGCGGAAAATGATAGATAAATTGCAAGAGACCGGTTTATATGAGGTGACACGAGGTAGTGGACAAAAACCAGTTACGCCGCGGCAGTGGAAGATGTGGCCACAAAGTTACAAGAATAGACGAACAGTGATGCAGGAATTAGCAGTGCGCGGGGAATCGGACGAATGCTAGATATGCCTATCGGCAAGGTGCGTAATGTCCTATGGAACATCTTGCGCTGTCATCCGTGCAAGGTACCTCGTGTGCAGAAGTTGCTACTGGCTGACCTGGAAACACGTGAACCGTTTGCACAATGATTTATTTCCTGAATGGGAGGGAACAATGGATGGCCAGGGAACATTATGTGGTCTGGAGAAGCCCATTTCCATTTGCAACATTCTGTAAATTCTCAAAATTGCAGGATATCAGTGATCGAGAATCCGTTCCCGATACAACCATTCCCTCTTCTGTCTAAAAAGGTCACATTGCGGTGCGGAATAATGGCAACATTTATCATCGGTCCGTTTTTCTTCGAAATCACACCTACGAGTCCCGTTAACTGCACCGTTTTTTGTCAAGCGTATGAAGCATTTTTGCTTAACCATGTCCTTCCGGCAACTCAGCAGTTTCAGTGTGTGGATCGCACAATATTCATGCAAGATGGCAAGCCTCCGGACTTTGCTACTGTGTGAAGCAGCTGCTGATCGCTCATAAAATCATAAGTCACCATTTTCCAACAGGATGGCCTCCATGTTCGTCCGACTAAATCCATGTGATTTTTTGCTTTGGAGATACCTGAAGAATGCTATTTACAATTGGTGGACTGGAAATCTGGCCGACGTGAAGGCAAGCATCACGCACCACATTCACAACATACCTGCCGAACTGTTGTGGAACATGCCGTTTTGCGCTTCCAACTAGTAACAAGGGAATAAGACGGATGCCATATCGAACAACTTATGCATTAATTATCCCTAAGGTGTTTGTTTCCTGAAGCTCCTCTTTTTTTCTTGTCACTATTATTGTTTTCTCTGTATACACGTATTCTTTAAACTATTCGGTATGAACATGTCTTTTCGTCTGTCGTAAACCCTCGTTTACCTATGTTATACGCCAGGCGTCCCCGTCCTCCGTCACCTGTCACCTGTCGTAAACCCTTGGAGTCTATTATTCCCTTTTGGATAAGAACATTCCTGTGTTTAACGATTAGGCCTTACCCCTAATAGCGCCATCTAGCGGCACATTTTTGGAATTATTTTTTTTCCTTCGCCAAACAAAATTCCAATCATGATTGTTCTGGCAAAATATTAAGTCATTATGACCGGTAATGTTAGAGCAGTTTGAAATCGCGACTTTAATTATAATCACCCTGTATTTTATCAATGTTCTGGAATAATTTACATGCCCTTAGAAATGTTATGCAGTGAGATTCGAGAATTTGCTGACGAGAGAATTAGATATCTTTGTTTTAATTATTCGGAAACTAGAATTATTCTACTTTAACTTGTTTATTATTTGGTTTGATTTAATAGGGGTTTTATTTCACTAAATTCTTATCTGAAAACCAGTGCTTTAATGTTATTTATTTTGTTAATTTCTAATTGAAAAAATAGTGTAAAAAAAGAAATATTTTTGTATGTAAGAAAATTGGGAGAGCTTAGCAATTTCCTGCGCCATTTAGTTTTCTGGGGGCCTTTAATGTTCGAGAATATTCCGTATTATCTTATCTTGTTGTGTGGAATTCAGTACGTGTCACTAGTGCTAGAATTGCAGCAATAATAAAATAGGTCATTAATTAAGTATCCAAGCAATAACATATATAAGTATTCAAACTTGTATGATTTTATGTATTCAAGCTTATATGAATTTATATATTCAATGTTAACTATGATATATACGTACATTATATATCCAAGAATTATTGTACATATGTATATATAAGTGTCAACAACCGTAGTAGAGTACTCATATAACGAACGCATTTAGGATAATGTAATCAACTAATCAAATGTATCTATTGCAATCAAATATTCATATGTATAAACAGTACTCATATAACAATCGTGTATCTATTATATCAACGCAGGTATACACTCGAATTACTCATATTCCCAAATAATGAATGTAAACAGTTTCAGAGTGTAAAAGTGTCTTACTGTAATCAAGCTCTCAAGTATACAACTAATGTATCCATGAAACGTAATCATATATTCAATGCATTAATACATTTAATTGACGGATGATACTCAATATAGTATTGCAAGTATTTGATGTATTTAAGAATAATGGCAACGTGCGCCCAAGATCATCACCAATGTATTCTAACGGCTAATGCTTATATTCATGCAGCTAACGTATTCATGTGACATCATCCAGGTCCCTGTTTGTTCATGCAACCTCACAGAGAAGCAAATGCATTCATGAGGCAGACCCCCAGGGACTCGGAAGCTTGCGGTTTAAGATAGTGGAAGCCGTGAGACATATTCCTGCTTACCTTTGTTAGACAGCAGGTGTTCCCGTCCTCCGTCACCTGTCACCTAGCCTGGTTGTTTTCTGTGATCATGCGAAGGAATTCGTGATTTTGTGCTTGTTTGCCGTGAGTTGAGATCTAGAAATGCTTCTGGATTATAATTTCCACTGGGAGTTCTGAAAAACTGAAAGACCTTTTTTTCTTATTCCCTGCTTTTTGAGGGTCTAGAAAATGCTTCATAATTGTCAAATTTCCTGGAAGATCAGTGAACTGAAATTTAGAGACTATTATTTCTCTGCGTCATGAAGGAGAGTTTGTGATTTCTGCGACCTAAGATTGTCTCTGAATATAATTTTTCACTGGGAACTCTGGAAAAATGTAAGGCTCCTTTTCAGCGGCGTAGTGTTGATAGATGGACCGAAGTCCTGAAGCCACTATAGAATGCCGTGTTGCTGATAATATGACCCTGCCGCCCGAAGTAAAGTCGATTTGCTGTTAATTGCATCAAGAATCTTCTGCCGCCCCAGGGAATGGCGCGGCTTTACCGATGTCTTTTAGGAAGTTTCCGGCAGACTTGCCTACGGTGTCGTGGATTATAACGCCTTTGACTTTTTTCCCGTTCATAGAGTCGTCCCGGAGGAAGGACTTTGTTTTGCGTACCGTCAAGCTACCTATTTCAAGAAATGTCTACCAAGATAAGTACTCAGGTTTTAATATTTTTGCTTTCCTACATGAGTCTGCCTAACGGATTACTTTTAGATGGACAGACAATTTGCAGAGCTCTCCTGATTTATGAATGCAACCTCCTATGCTTTACTTAAGGACTAATCTGAATTAATGTTAATATGTCAAAAAGATAATGCCTGTTTATCCTGTATGGCTGAGGATAAAAAATATAGTTTCGAAAGTAAAATTATTTTTTTTTCTTCCGGGAGAATTTGTGTGTTAAGATATGAAACAGTTTCTATAATGATTCATTTTAATTAATTACGTTCTTAATATTATAATTATTTAAATGGGTACTGTAATATTTTATTATTTAACAAATCATTATATTCATTACCCTTGTTATCGGAGTGGCATCGTTATATTTGTATCACGTAACCGTTGCTCTAGAACGTCAGAGATTGTTTAAAATTGTGATTCTGAAGTTTTACCAGCTAGTGTATGTATGAAAAATTTTTAACTAAAAAAAATATCTATCTTCGTAAACTAAAAATAAAATTTATGTTTTACTAAGACGATCATCTGTTATTTTGTTAAATACTGCAAAATACATTACAGTACCCATTCTGTCAGTAGGATTTCTTAATGAAATGCTTCTCGTGTAAGACTAAAGTTTTAATCAAGATTTAAACTTATATAATATATCGGAAGAAAAAAGAGCAGAGTTGAGTCAGCCAGTTGTTATTTTTCTTCTTATTAATTTATCTTCATTACTGCTAGTGGTTCATTTATTTAAGGGTTTAGATGATTTGCCTCAGTATGTTTACCTTAATGTTGAGTATTTTACTTTAATTGAACGTATGACCATTCCATCGGCACGAACCCGAAAAAAAACCTTAAAAAACACAACGCAATGTCTTCACATCTGTGTTAAATTACGGTTATATGGTGGAATTCATCATTGTATTTCGAAACATTAGTGCTAGCTCCTAAGTGTTTAGGAATTTCAGGTACCCTGAAATACGATTTAGTTTTATATACTCGGAAAGATGACCATAACACTCACACTTTATTTAAAGAACTACTTTTTAAACTTGCTTTCTTCTTTTAAAACCGTATCATTCGATGATGTAGAAAAGCTTGATAATTCGTAAAATAATGGTTGACTAGTCATCAGTTAATGAAGATTCTAGCTTCACGATAACGTGATTTTATTTTATTCACACAAAAACTATAGTAAATAAATTTTACATATATCCATCGGCAGAATAGGCAGGTGAAATCCGTACACATCTCTCTATATTCCCCGGCCCCTCTCAACTACTATTTTGGCGAAGTTCTTTCACTGGCGCGTCTGCGGCAAAGTCCCCATTTGAAGAAGTTTGCACTCTTGGCGTATGTGTCTTTTTTAAATTTTACACGTTTAGTAAAAATCCTTTCCTTATTTCAATATAATGGATATTGAACCTTGTAGGAAGAACAAAGCTAAATTTTCAGTATGAAAAAAATACTTTTATTTGAATTTTAAAACAGAACCAAAAAAATAAATGCTGCAGCTCTTAAAATTTTAAACTCTTAACTACTACAGTTAAAACTCTTACAACTGTATTATATTAAAATCTTAAACTCTCTAAACAAAATATATAAAAATCTTCGGAATCTTCTTCTTGTTGCTACACCGTAAAATGCAATTTTATGTCCTATTATTTATATTTCACGTTCTCTTTAAGTCACGATCTTTACAAGTCATGATCTTTACAAGTCACGATCTTTACACGTTTCTCCTTGGGAAGCGTATACGTCTCCTTAGAGACCATACGCACAGTCAAAATCTAAGTTTATTGTTTATGTACCTTTGAACCATTGCAAGATTATATTAGTTTCACTGTACATGTTTCAAGTACCTGTTTCCCTGTATCCTTTCGTACAATCACAAAGCCCTACACAAAATGCGTCATTTTATTGAAGTATACAAAATCACATATACAAAGACCATTGCATGCACAGTACTGATATATGATAATACAATAAAAGTCTTAATTTTATATAACAACATGTACATCAATGTGCACAATACTACGTTAATTAGTCGTAAACTTCTTTTAGTACAATAATACCATCAATAATATACGCATGTTTCCATAAAAGATCCCCTATGCGAGGGTGGTTCTAGTGAATCGATATATTCTAAACTGCATATTTCAAATATGTTCTCAGGTCTTACAATTGGCTGACTAGGAATCCTTTCTCTGTAAGTAACCGTTCTTCGTAGGTGACACTGTCTGCAGCTTTGGCAGTATTTTTTACATCACGTTTAATCGCTGTCCAGTAAAACGAATATTTTATACTTTATTTTGTCTTCTGTTCAACTAAGTGGTCTGCTAATGGAACATCAGGTGCCATTTTCTTAACGTATTCTCGTTTACATAAGAGTAAAACTACTTTTTTCACTCATTCTACACAAACCACTTCAGAATTCAGTAGTAATTAGGCCTCTAAAGTATATGAGTTTTGATTATTCTCGTCTAAAGTCCAAAGATTTTTCAATGATTTATCTTTTCGTTGCAACTTTAGAAACGATTTCCTGCTTTCAGAGTATATCTCACACGTCAATTTTTTAAATGTGTTATCTCTAATGTCTTCCATGGTCTCACATAAGTTTATATTATCAGACAATGCTTGATATTCGGTGCTGCGCATCAACATATCACTCACTAATTTCTTCGACACTGCGCAAGTTATCGGTACATCATCATGATAGCCATCATTGGTTTTCATAGGAATCACTCTTAATGCTGCAGTTTCAGCTTCCCCAAATACAGAAATAATTTTAATTTTTCTTTCTCCATCGTCACAGTCGTCAGAAACCAAGTCACTGCGAATCAGGGATATTTGATCACCGGAGTCAACTACTTCTTGAAAGTTTAACTTATCCGTACACTTTATTTCTATTCTGCTTACATTATCGAAACCGAAAACATTGTTTCAGCCAAAGGTGACATTGGAACAGTTATAAGGGCAGAAAGTAATTCTACACAATTTTCGTTATTCGTTGGTGTTGTTTGTGCTAATCCTTCTGGTAATTTTTCTACCTTAGATTTGGTATGTTGCTTCTTATGAGACGGCGAGGCTCTTGCAAAGTGCGTTTCTCCACCAGAGACAAAGTATGTTGGTTTTGAAATGAATTTCGGTTCTGTATTAACTGGATTTTCCTTTCGAATCCGTGATTTTTGTGCATTATATGTATTGTCATTTCGGTATGAAGGAAGTTGCTGATTTGGCCTTCACTTTTTAAAATTTGACGGATCTAATGTACTTCGATTAAATCCATAGATTTCCTGTTCTGAACCTTCAGAACCCATTTGCCACGTCTGATATTCTCCTTTAATTTACTACAAGAAGATCTGTCATTCTCTCTCATATTCTCATTATCGTTATAAGGAAACAGCCCCGATCCTCCTAGCCGGCACAAAATGATCAAAAAATTAGACTGTCCAGAAAAAAAGGTGTAAAATCTGAGCCTCAGTGCCAAATTCCAATTCCATCTTTGTTCGTATTTATAATTTTCATTATTGTCTCAAATAAATCTTTCAAACTTGAATAGTTCCTTTCAAAATTTTCCTTAAAATGTTTTCTACATTTCTCTCTTGCACTCCGGGTAAGCATACATTCATCGACGAAGTGTCTGGCTTTCCCAAACTTGTGATATATTAAGGGGGCTCATGCACCTTAGACCTCTTAACACCCTTCGAATATGTGACTGTTGCAGGAATTGGGATATTTTATTTATTTTGAAATCAATTACTTCCAACTTTTTACAGCTGGGTACATAATATAGCTGCTTTCTGAAATATTGTGTAGCGTTGCGCGCCTCCAACTTGCACGCAACCAAGAGGTGACTGTGAAAACTGGATAAAAGACAGAGTCTTGTTAAGGGTTTAAGTCCCTTTTTATTCAACGTAATAAATTACAAGTGCGTGCTCTTGACGCTCACAAACTGCGCCAACTCGGCGGTCAAATAAAAATAATAACCTGAAAAGAAACTAAAGACAAGACTCTAACTACGAGGCTCTCTAAAAGTAACTAACTCACCGCGTTTCACAATACCGCTGCTAATTCAGCAAACTTGAAGATCACTTGAACGATTAACACTACTTCCAGGCAAGCACACAGGCTGAAACGCGGGGTTCTTCAATTTCTGGCCAACTACCTCCGCGCTCGTGAAGTAAGAATATCACACCCTCGAACTCGTTTCCTTTCTATTTAAATCAGAATACTTCCGCTGATAATTTGAATCCTTGCGCGTTCTACTAAAATTTACATACTCTGGCATTGGCAGTTCCAGGGGAAAGTAAGGCTTGACAGGAAAGATAGTTTAAACTTAAAATAAATGTTAGTTAAAATAAATATAAACCCTACAAGTGATCAGAAAGTTTGTTGCCACAAATATTTTTGTAATTTAATCCGCTTTGTGATAAAAGTTTTCGTCATTTTTCCACCTTGCGCGCACGATATTTTAAAAATGGCTAATGGTACGTACTTGAAATTTGATGGAATTCTTTATATGAGCCCTATCTTTCAACTGAACCTAAGATCTGATGAATATTTTAATATTAAAAAATTTTATGGAAGAAAACATTACAGATTTTTTTAATAAAATACATTTTATAAACTCGACTCCAAACAAAATAAAACTTTAACATGAAATTCTTAGAATTTTTTGGTTCACAGTAGTTTCCAAATGTTATAAAAGCTATATATTAAATATGGAATTAAATTATGCAACAGAATATTTTAAACTGTGCGCGCAAGGTGGAAACATGACGAAAACTTTTGTCAAAAAGCGGATTAAATTATAAAAATATTTGTGGCAACACAAACTTTCTGATCACTATTTCAGAAAACAGCTATATTATGTAGTCATCCGTAAAAAGCTGGAAGTAATTGCTTTTAAAATAAATAAGTTATCCCAATCCTTGCAACAGTCACATATTCCAAAATCTTATGGGTTTTAAGGTGTACGAGTCCCCTTAAGCATTTATCATTATTCTGTAGATGGAACCAATTAAAATAAGAAGGGAAACACCCATGATTAATCGAACCTGATTTTATATCAACATTATTTATAATATTCATCTTCTTGTTTAACTTTTCTTTCTTTAGACGACTCCCAGCAAAAATTTCATTCTGTATAAATCCACTTTTCCATTTCAGCAATGGTCTTGAATCTTGGATGTCAAAATTATCAAATATCATATTATCAAAATCTCATATTCATCTAATCGATCGGGTAAATCGGATTGGATTACGATTTTAGGCCAATCGTCTATAAAATGACGTTTTACTTCACACGATACTCTGCTTTTATCTGATCCAATATCATAAGATTCTTTAATTTTTCAAACGTCGTAACTTTTAAACCTGTAATCTATTCTTCGAAATAGCTCGCTATTTCAAATGAAAAATCCTTCCACGTTTTATCATGCAATTTCTGATGATGAAAAAAATTCCTGAGGAAATTTTCAGAACTTAACTTAAATCTTTTAAGTAGAAGATCTTTTACGTTCTTGTAGTTCTCAGCTTTATCGGCAGGTTCACGTGCTCTTAATTGTGCTATTTCATAAGGCATTAAGCTTAAGATGTGTGAAATCCAGTCTATTTCTTTAACGTGAGCTCTACTAGCCTGCCTTTCTAATAAAATTAAATAAAGGCTCATGTCTCCCTCTTTTGGATCGAACTTCCGAAGTTTATAACGCGACCTTATGTTGTCATTAAACTATCCGAAATTCTCCGTTGTTTCTGCATTCTTATTAGCTGTTTATATCCGTAATTTCTTAAGTTCGAATTCCATTTTCCTTTCTGCTGCTTTAACGCTTCTTTCGTTCTTAATGGTGTTTATAATTCCATTGCAAAATTCTCTTCACACTCTATCTATAAGTATCCTCTATCTTGCTATCTATAAGTATCCTTTTTAAATCTACTACTTTATATTCCGAAAGTACCTTCTCCCAAAGTTCAACAGCTAAGATTCTTAAATCTTCCTTTTTAGTTTTACCTGGGAAAGCCATTTTTAACTCTTTATAACAGGTTTCTACTAATAACCAAAATTATAATCTTTAACTAAATGTAAAGTGTGCTCAGCGTTTTATCAACTGCTAATGAAACCCAATCAGATACTAAAGTATATTTGAAAGTTTTACCTTTAACTTATCTACTGTCTTAAAAAAAATGGTATCCTTTGTAATATCTCTATCCTTACAACTCTTTTAATTAATATTTCAATTTCACCATGATAATATTTCATTTATACAATTAAAGCTTTCTTAACAATAATACTATACGCGTCAATAATTCTACATAAATAAACGGCAAACTTTAGCAATATTCAAAATTATCCAACAGATTACTAAAAATTTTGGTTTTCACATTTAGAAATCGTATAATTAATTATTCACCCAAATCGAAAATAACTCGTGTAGATTATTTTAATTAATCTCAGAAGTAATACCTGTAGCTTTTCACAATTTCAATGATTACAAATAGCCAACTTTAGTAATATTTCAAACTATTCGTTTAGAAGAGTGATCCTTAATCCGTCGATCGTGAGTTACTAGTAGCTCGCGGGGACATTTTCGGCAGATCGCGATATCGCTCCGTTAGCTAAACTTGATTCCTTCACATTGGCACTAAGCTAGGTCTGTTCTAATGGTGGCGTGTTCAAGCAAAAAGCAAAAGAAACTTATCACTTTCAATCGGAATGGAAACTGATTACTTCTTTACCCATAATTAGGACAGATGTGTGTGCTTACTGTGCTATGCAAGTGTATCAGTTGGGAAGAAAGGCAACGTCGAACTTCATTTCAAAACAGTTTGCGCAGGGATTGAAAAGGATTTCGCTCTGAGTTCTGCTCTAAGGAACGAAAGATAAGTAGCTAAAATTTAAACTTAATGCTCATAAATCAACTTTATATAAAATCGCTAAACAAGAATAAAGCTGCAACTGAGGCATCATTCCGAGTTTCAAATATTATTGAATAAAATAAAATAAACCATACGAAAACGGTGAAATAATCAAAACTGAATTTTTAGAAGCTACAGATGCATTATTTGATAGTTAAAAAAGTAAAACTGCGATAAAGTCTGCTATTAAATCTGTACAACTTTCTGCAAATACAGTAATGAGTAGGGATGAGGGTAGGAATTCTGACGTTACCTCACAAATTAAAACTGATTTTGATCCTTCAGCTCTTTCTCCCTGCAATTCGACGAATGGTTTTTGAAAATTTTGGAATGATAGAGGAGCTCGTAAAGGTTATACCTTTAATAAGACGCACTACAGGACAGGACATATTTTAGCAGTTAAAGAGGTTATCAATTCAGAAAATATTCCTATAATTTGGTGGGCTTAGCAACTGATGGAGCTCCTGCAGTGGTAAGCAGGGAGAAGGGATTCATAACCTTAAATGTCATAAAGACAACAGCTTTCCAAAATTCCTATCTTAGCATTAATACACCAGGAGTCACTGCGTGGAAAGTTTTTATATATGCACAATGTAATGAAAACAGTGACCACAGTTAGAGAATCCACAATTCGGATATGCTTATTCAGAGCGCAGACTGATTAATTCGAATGCTAAAATGGTGATCTAGTGCTTCATGCGGAAGTTAGTTGGTTGCGTAGAGGCAGAGGCTTACAGGTACAGGTAAACAATTTTTGCGAGCACCAAAAACTTCATTAAAATCGAACAGGTATAGCTCCCAATCACTAACCGACTGTAAGAAGAAGAATGAAGCTGATGATAGTTCTTTAGAGAGAGGTTTAGAAATTTATTATTAAGAGAGGAGGACTAAAAAGGGAGAAAGGTTATTAGGAGAAAAAGAAGAAAACTAGAAGAAGGGGTCATTAGAAGGGTTATTGTGTAATGGGTGAATCAATTATTAGACCACCGGATGAGACCGGATCTCGAACACTCTGTACCTTTGGGAAAAGAGGCAAATCTAATAAAACAATTTTTACATTAAGCTAGCATAGAATATATCATATGACAAACTTATAATAATACTTAATATAAAAAACAGAAAATAAAATATAGAATAATACATTAAGTATAGAATAATATATAATGAGTCATATAATAAAATTTTGAATTTTCCAAATTTGGAATAAAATGCTAAAACATAGAATATATCATAGCAAATTTAAAATGATACTTAAAATATAGACTAATACATAAAGTATAGCATATTGCATAATATATCGTGTAATAAAATTTAGAATTTAGAATAAAATATTAAAAGATAGGATAATACATGATGTATCCTATAATAAAATTAATAAAATAGAAGTATAAAAAATGTAGAAGAGAATAATATTGTATTTTAGAGTTCATGATCACAAATAGTTTGCAGTATTCATTAGGCAGAGTTCCTGAGTCATTAAGGTGTTCATGTAAAAAAATCAGGGTTTAAGTTCATGTATTTTACATGTCTCATAAAATATTCATGACTCATTTTTATCATGACACAGCTATCAACATCATGGCTCATCTTTTCAGTTCTAATTTGCTGTCGTGCCTTAATATTTATATTTTATTTTGTTTATTATGGATTTGTAAGTCTTTGGTTGCTACGATCAATACAAGTAAGTATTTGTTACAAAGATCGATGATTGATCTTTAAAATTCTAAAAGGTTGAAAATTAAATATTTTGTTATATTTCGTTTGTTGTAGATGAGGTAACTCTGCATAGATCTAATCCAATTGTATTAAGATTTATTTCATATTTGAATTTATTTCATATTTGAATGAAGATGCTGAAGTTTGATTGCTATTCTTTTGAAGAATATATCAACATTTCGGGTTGTACGAATATGAAAAGTTTTCGTAAGAGGACATGAGAAAAGATACTGATCACTGCATCCTTTCTGGCCGCATATACAGATATCAGTGTCTATTAAGTTCCTTTGATGAAAATAAACAGGATGTGGCTCATGGCCAGTAGTATAACTTGTTAAAAGGGATTTTGTACTCTTGGTGACAGTATTGCAGTTGGGGTAGAACTGGTATGCATTATTCCATCGTTCTTGCCATAATTGAGTAATTTGTTCTTTTATGGAGAGTCTAAGATAAGATTTGGGGAATTTTATATATAGAAAATTGCTTTTATGATTAAGAGGAACTTCTTTGGCATATTTGTCGACTATTTCGTTACCATTATTTACAGAGTTACCAGGCAGAGGTTTACAGCTGTTTCAAGAGTTTCTCCTTGCTTTAGTAGAATTTTTGAAAGAACGGGCTTAATCCTTCTGTGAACTAGAAGACCTGGTTTGGCTGCAGAAATTTTTTCTCTCGCAGTCATCACGGAAAAGTTAAATATCCTTAACATGCAGCTTCAAGGTAAGGATAAAAATATTCGCGGAACCATTTCAGATGTTTCTTCATTTCAAAAAAAAAAAAAAAAAAAAAAACTGGAACTTTGGGGAAAATGTATCATCCAAGGTGAATACAAAAACTTTGCCTGTTTGAAACAAAAGCCTGGATGGGCAAGGATCTTTAACGCCTAGTTACAACAGCAATCAATACGCTGAAATTATTTTCGATTTGAGAAGTGAATTCAACAAGCGCTTCCAAGATTTCAAAAAGATTTCAGTTATTGCACAGTTCAAATCGCCTCTTATACAGACTGATGGTGAAGAGTTCTTTACCTTTGTCACGCAGGATTTTGGTTTGCAAGAAGACAATGCTGTAGTGGATTTGGAATTGTCTGATTTTTAAAAAGATTTATCTTCAAAATATCTCTCTTCAAGTTCTGAAAATATTTCTTCTCTTGTTCATTACACACACTCGCTGATGAAAAAAAATATAGAATAACTTGGAAAATGTATTCGAATGGCAGCTGCTACCTACTCTCCCATCATTAAAAAATTTCTTGATGACAAAAGAGAGTTCCATTTTTCCCATTAAAGTTAATAAACCTGATAAAAAGTATGTTATTACATTTCTTTTTTATTACTAACTGTGCTTCGATTTATTTCTTAAGTAAAATTTAATTTCATTTTTTTTGTTACATACAGTTCAATTAAAATTGATTTCATATTTACTTGAAATATCAGTTTATAGGCAATTTAGCAAAGGTAAGATTTTTTTTTTTTTTTTTTTTTTTTTTAAGTGGATAGTTATTTTGGTTGGTAGCTCACAGTAGGATTTAAAAACAGTACGGTAACTCAGAAGCTTCATAAGTTTGGCGACTTCTAGTTTAAAACATTATCAACGGTAATACTTGCAACTTATTACAACTCTCAAATGAGTAAAATAAAATGGTGAATATTAACATCCTTTCACATTAACTAACATTTTGCTAAAAATATCAACTTTTACAGCATTTGATATAATTTGCAATTCATATATTTACTTCTATTACAGAAACCAAAAGTAACTCAGTATTTACTTGGAATATAATATAAACCAGAATTAACAAAATGGCACAGTAACTGGAAGCTACGAAACAAACTGATTTCTCCCCTCTCGGTTTTCCACAGCTATCTAATGATTTCTTCATCCTACAAAGGTTGCGCCAATAAAGTTTAGTTGTTATATACTCGGAAAGATAACCATAACATTCACACTTTATTTCAAGAACTACTTTTTAAATTCGCTTTTTTTTTTTTTTTCTTTTTTTGCAATTTAGTGATGTAGAAAAGCTTGATAATTCGTAAAATAATAGTCGATCAATCATCAATTAATGAAGATACTAGGCTTCCGAAAACGTGATTTTATTTCATTTACACAAAAAAGTATAATAGATAAGTTTTACATATTAGTACATCGGCAGAATACGCCGGATTCAGTTGACTCTGAATCCATTTCCGAACACTGACAGTGATAGCGTAGTATGTTATTGCATGCCTTCCAAGAGGGGTTTATGTGTGTTACTTGGAGTTGATATAATAGATCGACGTTTCATTGTCGGTTAATATAAAATTCCAAAAAGTATCGTCTTCAACTTCAAACCACGTAGGAACAAATAGGCGATTCGCAGGCGCCTCATCACTTTGTTTTGGTATCTCAAATGCGTGTAATCCATATGCACATACCTTGTCATAGCACAAACGTATTTTTAATGATTTCTGCATTAGTAACATTGACTGAAAGCGTCGACGCAAATTCTTTGATTTTGGTAAACATATTCTCTCGAATAACCGCATTAACACGATCAAATTTTGTCGGGGTGATGCACTGTCGTTCTCCACTGAAACACTTTTATCACACAAACGCTTCAATCTTATTGAGTTCGCTCTTTCCCATATTGTGAGTCTACTGTAAATAAAATATATGTAAGTCTGTAATAAATAAGACTGGATCGAATAAATAATAGTCGATAAGCTTTTTTACGCACAACGTTTATTGACGATTACAAAAGACGATCTGATACATATACATAATTATGACATTACTGTTTCTTTTTATAAATAAACACTACTGCCATCTATTGGCGATCGGAGGATACATAGTCATAAACTTATATTTAACATACTGTGCCCATACTGTATTGCAGATACCACTTTTTACCTTACTGTGCTTAGAGTATCTGGCAAATTTTAGATGACTGGACGTTTTCGCGAGAAATTGGATAACAATGCGTTGTTCCATGTTCCCAGGCAACTGTTTTTCGCTTATGATTCTCGCCACTGCAAGCCATGATAGAGTCTAATAAACATTACAAGTAAGCCTGAATCTAAATGGGATGCTCTAAGCTCTAATCCACATGGGAGGCAAGGCTGGGTTTGTGACTGTACTTACACTAAGATACGCAGAAGTGCACAAGAAGTTTGCGGATTCATTGTGCTGTGACAGCAATGCTCCCGTTCGTATTTGAATCCCCTTTTACACTGAAACGAAAATATCGAAATATTTGAACAAATTTAAAATAAGTTAAAAACTTCATTAAAAATGCATTTTCTTTTATGAAAATTAATAATATCTTAATTCACAATGAAATACATTTTACAATTTAAAAATCCCAGAAGAATTTTTTCTTTTTTCTCATCTACATCATCTACAACTACGTTTATAAATCTTAAAGCCAATTTAATGCGATTTAGCACACGCATTCTATTTTTTCTGGTTTATTACATAAACACTATCCTAACTCTTGCAGACAGATGTAGCCGTAGATTCTCCACAATTTTATTCCTGGATGACACTATTCTTTCAACGCATAATCTAATCCACACATTATTGGCCTCAATATGCACCCGACAGTTTTTGGAATCTTACATCATAATGCATAAAATGAAAGATAGAAATAAGCTAACGGTAACATGTTATTTTGACGCAGGCGAGCGGGAAAGTGTATGATGCAGTTTAGATGGATATGTTATGAATAATGACTATTTTAGGACAGAAAGGATAAGTACTGAAATTAAAATGAAGAATAGGGCGCAGTAAAAACCATAATATACATATTTTTATATGCAGTATTAATAATATATTTTTATTGAATCTTAAAAGATTTTGCAAGTTTTAAAACTGCCATTTTGTCAAGAACTATTATTCATTCGAAATTTTGAATACGTGGAGTGGAAATTATCTCAAACTGTAAATTTTAGTCCTATCTGATCTGCGAATTTTGGATTATTTCATTCAACCTCTAAACTACTTATATCTCTAAAATAAGTATCAAGAAACAATTTAAATACTCATTTTATTCTGATTACTTTGTGCATAGTTAACCTCTTTGTCCTCTATTAGTGGTTCACAACAAAGAATTCCCGACCTGGAAATTGTTAAAGATCAATTAAATGCAAATCCGAGGAGCGAAGAAAAGGAAATAAATTGATAAAAGGGTGAAAATGACCGCTTTCTCGCTGAACTCTACCCGATACCTGAGAAAGAAAGTTATGCTAAAAATAGAACAATGAAATGGAACAGTCAATATTTGAGAAAGCAAAAATCACAGCTTCTTTTTGTTCAAATATTGATTTAGAAATGACCGAGCGGGTAGCGTTGAGAGTAATAATTGGGTTCAACAGACGCTTCTTGAATTTCTAGAAGCTGGGATCATTATATCATTATATATTCTGTCAAGCTTTGCGCTTCAGGATGTAGAGTGGAAGTCTGAAGTGCGGGAAACAGGAGTAGCAAAACCCGATAGTAAGAATTCTAATTCAATTTTCTCAGAAAATGAACACAGAAGTGCTTTTTGGCACTTATATGTATTTTAAGTTACTAAACTCTAAGCATACACTCACATATTTACACTTAGACACACTATATATGTTTACACTCATATTTGCTTTGCGAAGTATATAAAATCGCATCTCAAAAATGTTGATTAATATAATTCTGTTTTCTATTAATAAACCTAAACCTATATTCCTTTTATGGATATTCGAATTTAATGATCTAAGTACGAGTCATGCGTTATGTCCAGCAGCTTTAGAAAAGAAGAAATGTTTGAGAATAAATATGTTTATAAATGCATACATGCTGTTTCTGATATTGAAGCATAATCCTCAATATATTAAAAAATCGCATTAAATTACGAGACTAATATTTCTGTAAATCATGCAGTTAGTTGACAGTCGGAATTAACATAGACTGGTGTGCAAAATTAAGGACGAGACGGTTTTTTCAATATAACGTTGTACAAAAGCTTTCCAAATCAACACATTTAATACCGTAAGATCCCCAATACGTAAGGACATGAGTTATGTAAGCAACACTTACTAAAAGAGAAATCAGAGGGATAAAAAGAAGCTTTATTGAAAAAGTAGCATGGAGCGCAATGCGACTGAAGGCCGAAATATCCCTGTGATGGGTGTTTAGGAAGAAACATCCGGTCTTTAATAGGGGATATGATATCCCCTGATTGCTAGGCAGGTTTCACAGCGTCTGTCCATGCTGAGAATGAGGGTGTCAATGAGTTGTTGAGGCATTGCTGCCCATTCCTCTTGCAGCGCAAATCGAAGCTCCGGAATCGTTACTGGTGGTAAGGTACGAGCTGCCAAGCGTCTGCCTAGAAAATCCCATACATGATCGATGGGATTGAGATCCGGAGATCGTGCCGGCCAATCCATACGTTCAATATCCTCACTCTCTAAGAGTTGTTCGGCAGCTACTGTGCGATGACATGGTGCATTGTCGTCCATGAAAAGGAACTGCGGACATATAGCGCCTCTAAAAAGATGCACATATGGAAGAAGAATCTCGTTACAATAACTGGTCCCGTTGACTGAACCTGCGTCGTAGATGTGAAGGTCTGTACGACTACCAAGCATGATGCCTTCCCAAACGAGAACACCTCCACCTCCATACCTGTCCCTTTGAATGATGTTCGAGGGATGATCGCGGCTTCCCCGCTCTCTCCAGATGAGTATGCGATGAGAATCGCTACTCAGACTGAATCTGCTCTCATTTGTAAAGAATACTCGTCTCCATTCATTGTTCTCCAATTCCGGTGTTCCCGGCAACACAGAGAACGCCTTCTCCTATGGGCAGGCATTAGAGGTACACACGTTAGAGGCGTTAGAGGTACCGTACAGGGCGTCGTGCAAACAGACCACCACCGTGCAGTCTTGTGGCCACCGTAAAACGCGATATCGGTCGTCCAGTCGCCTGTGTCGTGTGTCTAGCGATTTCTCCCGCTGTCTGCCGCCTGTTTCTTCTAGCCTGTAAGGCAATATACCGGTCATCTGCGGTGTGGTTCCTTGTGGACGACCACTACTAAACCCCCGGATAGCTGTTCTTGTAGTTTGAAATTGTCTCTAAAGTCGTGAAACGAAGCTTTGAGCAATTCCGAACTCTGCAGCCACACTTGTCACACTGCGGCCTTCCTCCAACTTCCCAATGATTCGACCTCGGGTAAAAGCATCCAGATGTCGTCTAACAGATTGACTATTCGCCATTTCTCGCTGAGGCAGCAACTCGGTGTGATTTTAACTGCTATACGGCGTGCAATCTCTTTGCCAGAAATACTGCTCTTACACCGACAACATGCTTTATACTCCTCAGACACTCCCCCATCACGTCTACCTGCATATCTGCGCATGTGCTACCGTACATCACCTTACTTAATCTCCTGATTGGTCTTTCTGTCCGCTCTGCCTCTTCGTGCAGCTGATATGCTAATTTTCGACTTCGTCCTTAATTGTTGCACACCAGTGTTCATTATTTAAATACAAGGTATTGACCTCCTGTTCTTGATCCCGATTGTGCCTTTTACACCATTATTGCAATACAAATGATAGAAGAATAGGAAGCGGGGACATGCTGACAGAACAGCAAGCAAGATCAGGAATGCTATGCATCTAAGAAAAAAAAAACCGTTTGAGAAAGATGTTAATTTCAAGTTTCGGCTTAAAAATTTAAAATTGATATTGGTTGAAGTATTATGTAGGTATCTGCGGCATGAGCGTCGTATAAGAATAATGCAGGAAGGATTTGTTTAAAAATGGGAAACTTTAGAGTGGTTTATTACAAACAACTATTTATGGTTGGCAAAGGGAACTAAAATGGATATCAAGAGAATCTTGCAAAATAAAGTTAGAATTCCGATTTACATATTTTACTTACATTCTGTAGAGACATTAGGTTTTTTTCTTGGAAGCAAGAGAAATTGAAAAATTAACAACCGCCTTCCGCGGAAATCGAACCACGAACCTCTGGAATCCGCGCCGAGCGTGCAAACCACTACGCTACGAAGGCATGCCAAGAAGGTGGGAAAAATACCTTATGTACTCCTCCTTTTAAAGGACGAATGGGGTTTTTAGGGAACAGAATCGCCAAATCCTGGGTGAGGCGAATCATCATCCAACACCCTTTTAGTTCAGGCGCCAATGTAGAGACATTAGGTATTTTTTTGGAAGCATAGAAAGGTATTTTTGGAAGCATTTTGGAAGGCTGAGATATACCTTATAATTGCAGACATTACTTATAATCTTTGGTTCAACTAAGTTAACTCACTTATATCGACTTAAGGTGTTGCATGCATCCGTCGAGTGAATTCTCACCACTAGAAGTTTTAAAGTGTAAAACAGACACCCACAAAAATAACTCATTTTAGCTCAGCACTTGTTAGGCTTCATTTAAAATTTTACAGCACGTATTACCAGTCTTCTGGATCTGGCGGAAACACAAGCTTCCTAAAAAAAAACTGCTATCAATTCAAAAACAAATTATTTTAACAAAGGTTTCAAAATTCAACTATGACCGCCACAGGGATTCAGACTTTTAACTTATCAACTCACTCAATCCTTACGGTCTACAACTATACGTGGAGTCGCCAAGAGAGAGTGGATCTTTCCAAGGTAACGCAATGCCGGTAGACCAAAACTCTCAAACATGCAGCATTCTCTCATGCACAACTCAACAGTAAAACTGCTTACCACTCAAATCTACATAAATTCTCTCTCTATATTTATATATGTAATGTAATCGTCTCTCATATAATGCAATTATTCGATTATAAGCGGTTTAAAATACATTTATGAAAACTATTTAACTCCATACGTAGATATTATTTAAATAGTGCAGTTAGATTAAATTTGTTTTCAAAAAGTAGTTTTGCATTAAATAATGTTATCTTTAGTGCTCGTAGTTAGAATATATTATTTATTACAAACAGATTATGGATTAATCCCTATATATGTTCGGGAAATGTATGTTTAACATGGTGAAGCTAAATAAAAAAATGAACCACTTTCTTCTCACATTGAAATAAATGCCTGTTTCAGATCAAATAAATTTTGCGTTGAGATTTACAAAGATTGATTTGTTCAGAGTTGCCAGAGTGCTGCCATTCGATTCGTACGTAAAATTATTACCAAGATAATTTTACACTTTTGGTATACTGCAGTAAAAATCTAGAAATATTTGAGAGAAGATGTGGTAAGTTTTTATTACATTATTTTGTTATCTTCCTTTCTGGAAAATCTGTATAAATCATTCGTTAATGGCTAAATCATAAAAACATCTTGATTTCCATTGCACAGGAATTAATTCTGAAAAACTTATAGCCGTGATAATATATATAATTGTAATAACTGCAATAAGGTATTTGCATAGAAGTTTCTTAGCTGTACGTACTTATAAACATAGCAAGGATTTCTGTTAATTAAATTTATTAAATTCAATAATTTTTAATTAAATTAATATTAATTAAATTTTTATGCGATGTATTTCAAAACGATTCTACATTATAATGATCGTAATTTATTATTTGCGATTTTAATTACTGTTAATAAAAATATAGTAGCATAAAGTTTGAACGTTTAGAAGATGGTATTGATCCATTTGTAATTAAAAATCTAGTATGCAAATTTATCGAAAAAGTTTTCTTAAATAAAATTTTGCAAAAGTGTACAGTAAAGCAATATCGTGAAAATTGGAAGATGAGTTTTATGGCAACGCTAAAAAATAGCAGCAATTTTGTAACTGTGCTTTAATTAAAAGTGTTAATAATTTGTTTTAAGACAGCATAATATTTAGCATATATTAGTCCTTTTTTATGTAGAAAACATAATTTCCAAATCTGTTTTTAGTTCAAAATGTAGCAAAGCTTTTACAAATGTGCCATTTTGCATCTAGAATATTTCCTCTAATAAGACCGTTATCCCTATTTTATTATTCTACAGCACACATATTCCCATGTAGAAAACTAAAAAACAGGTTTAATATTTTTTATTTATATCATCTGCTTCTTAAAGTATTCTGAAGTAAATAATTAGCAAAGAAATTCCATTACATGTAAATTTAATTAAATTAATAAATTTGAAATAATATTTATCTTCATTAAAATGTTGGATAGATTAAATGAATTTGAATTTTAAGATTCTCAAAATCTCTTGAATCTTTGTTTATTATTCTCTGGTGCTTTCCTTCAACCAAAATTCTCTCAAATCTCTTAAAAACCCTCCATTCGTTCAAATCTTTAGTTCTTCCAGTCTCGTAAAGAAATAATAAAGAAAAGGGAAGGGAAAAAAATCTGATTTGTTAAAAGCTCATTGCTGGTTAGAACTTGGAATTGGTTGTTAATTTTTAAATAAAATCTAGTTTGCTTTCGAAATTTATGGTTTAGTTATAAACACTACACGCTTTTGTTATTACATTCTCTCACACAATGGAAAATGTGTTCTTTTACAAAAGTTCATTCTCATGCTTTCAGTTGAAAATATCGCAAGAATCGTGGTTGTTCCAAAAAGACTCTTCGTTTCTCGAATCATCACACAAATCAAAATAATCTCTGACAAGAACTAAAAAATAATAAAACTCTAATACATATTTAAAGATGAGATGCTTATTTTCACTCGTTTCGATGCGTATTTTAAACGTAATTAACCAGGCTTTCCTGCGATACATCGCTGTTGCCACAAAAAAAGAACATGAAAAATAATTTTAGCGCATCGGAGATAAATGTGCTAACACAGTACACTAATATTTACTAGTAGTAGATTATCTAGCGATATTTGTGTTTCGGAATCCCAAATCAATTAATTGACAATTCATAAAATTTTAAAAGCAGCGTATCTTTAGAATTCTTGATAATGTCAAATGTGTTGCTATATATTTTGTACAGTCTTTTCTCGATTCATGACATCAGTGTTCAGTTTTCTTAATTATATGGTATTTCTTTAATTGTCCTTTTAGATTTATTTATTAACCATCCCATTCTTCGCATTTATGCCACGCAAAATTAAACAGCAAAATCATAAAATCTTTAAAAACAGGGTACTTTTAGAATTCCCAATAGAGAATATAGTATTAAATGCTGCCATACATTGTTTTCTTATATTCTCTATTTTATTAATATTTGATGCATTATTTCTTGAAAAATCATACATAGCGATAGAATCAGCTGGACGCATCCTTTTATTTGAAAGTGATTCCACAAAATTGAGAAATGAGGCTAATACATACACTTAATAATATATATATATTTTTATATATATATTTTTTATAATATTTTTAATGGCGACGTCCTCTTATTTGAAAGTACGTGGAATTAAATCCACAGCTCCGTAGTCAAGTTGTTTTTCAAGCTTCTTCTACACGTACAGTTATAGAATGTTCTCGAAATATTTAAAGCGAACTGGAATGGCGGACGAGACTGACGTCATTTCTTGGAAGCTCCGCCTTTCCAGAAGCATAAAAAGACTTGCAAAAGGAATATCGGGGCTTTTTCTTAAATGTCTCGATGCAGTTAACTTCATACAAAATGTTATTAGTAGTTCTTTTTATTTACTCCGGAGATCAGATTTTTGTAATTGCTATTTTCTCCTGAAATATAATAAATGGATCCTGTTTTTTAAAACTATCGTCTGATAATTTAAGCTACGACTACATTGATGATTCTTCAACGATCTATTTATTCCTGACAAAAGCTGGTACATCATATATATATATATATATATACATACATACATATATATATATATATATATTGTAAGTTAAGTATAGTAAGCATTTCATTTCTAATTGACGGCGAAATAACCACGTGAATCAGTTACCGGCAGATTGCCCAGTCGGAGAATTTGCAACGGCGAAAAATCTTAGACCCCAATACAGTAATTAACCGATGACAGACTGCGTTTTCCACGTTATGTTATAGATAATGCTAATACTTTATTTATAGCATCATTAAATTTTTCAAAATATACTGATTACTTCATATTTGTAAAAATTATTTCAAATTCATGATTATAGATTTTTATAACCTTATCTGCATGCATGTTTTATGCGCTCTTTGTCAGAATATTCTACCACAACACATGTACATGCTTGACAATGATAAAATACTATTCTAATTTATATTTTATTCCTTCTGAATCTATAAAATGCGATTAACAGCATCACAATTCGCTCAAAGAATTCAGTATTTATGAACGTGTGCTCGGTAAATTTACATGTCCAACCAAACTCATCAGACACCGAAAATTGGCAATTTGCGTATCGTCAACAAGTGAGAAAATAAACCTGAAGTCGAAAGCTTCATCTACATAATTTAGTCGTATAACGGTAGCTCTGTAACAGAAAACAAATGAAATTTGTGGTCATGTCGCCGGCGAATAACAAGTCGATCTCTTTTCTCGATTCATTAATGTGCAATAATCTATTATGATGCAAATAAAGGCAAACTACAAGCTCATTCAGTTACAAATTGCCAACACTTGGATGCTAATAGCGCAATTTGTATTCAAGCTGTTGCACTGGAATTTACGTCGTGGCGAAGTTAAAACGATACTTCATAAGCGAGAATATCGTATGCAAAACTTTTGCCTGATGACAATAGAAATAGCAGATGCAACTAATGTATAAATGAGAGTACATAATTTTCGAAGAGTCATTTCAGCATGTATCGACTTGAATTCGTTGATTAAACGCAGAACTGGGAAAGCAATCGATTTCCAGTTGCCAATATTTCCAGAAGCAAAATTTTATGGGAATACAGAATTTGTACAAGCAAGATTTAAATGGTTAAAAATTCACAAAGTATCATTTGCAATCAAAGCTGTTCAGGATATATTCTTTTTTAACTTGCTTTATAAATTAAACAAAAGAAATATAAAAATTGCTAACAAATACCTAAACTTGAATAAAAGTTGTATTTTACATTCTTAAGCTAAATACTTACTGACCGCATTTCTCCCTGAATCTATGAAATTCTCCCTGGAGTAGATCCCTCTCCTTGGTTAAGAAATACCGCATTATACTTTCCGTTTGGACCGTGTCGGTCACCAGCGACTGGCATTTCCGTCCGAACGATGACAGTCACCAGTAACTAACAGCATACTTTCCGTTCAGTATAATTCCAGCACTTATCAGCGATTACTGACAGTATACTTTGTGTCCATGTCATTTTAATCATGATATGCAATTTCGAAAGTTATATTCTGCTATTAATAAATTTTAAATAACTCGGAGATCATAAGAAATGTACGTAATTGTTCCTTTGTCCTCCCCCCCAAAAAATCAGAAAGGGTTTAGATTTTAAATATCGCATAAATGATCTCTTTTAAAGTTTAACATGTTTGTGGATAAGGTTTATCGATAGAGATGATCCAGGTGAAATAATGAAACATGTTATATGTTATTAGATGAATATGCATTTAGGTTAACACGTGAACGTTGTATACCTTCTATGTATTGAAAAAGGTGAAAGAAATATGAAGTGTAATTCCATAAAAATATTTAATACCTTTAATTAGATATAGCATGAATTAAATGCATTTTTATATCAATCAGATTAACCAGTAAAAAGTAATATTCTTAAAACTGCGTCTATTGCTTTTAAATAGTTTAGTTTGTGAATTAATAAAAGACAGTTTACTTGTGAGTGAAGTGATAGTATTTTACGTTATTCTCCAATGGCAACTGACTCGAATGAAAAGTGAAATAACGCAAGTCCCGTTTCAAGATCAACAGCCCATTTGGAAAAATAAATAAATAAAAGGAGTATTATCCAAGCACTCCGTAAACAGAAATGGTTGTTCTTTGCAGGTGTTGCGGAATCTTTCAACTTGCTTATTTTTTCAAATTATTATGCATTGTATTAGTAGCATTTTTACACTATCGCTGTACCTCAGACACGTTTTCAGCTTTTTCTGGCAGTTTGCGAGAAGATATTTGCGATATATTTCAAAAACTTCTAACTGAAATATTTTCATCTCGACAATTAGTAGCATGCTTAGCTATTCTGTTGCTGAATTCTGTGACACTCATATACTTCTTGATAATATTTTCAAAAAATGTGATTCTTAACGAGTGAAAGAACATACAACCGCCAACCATCAATCTGCCTGAGAGAGGCTTGGCTATTACGCTATCAAAGATATCGCTCATACTGTATGTTTCTGTTAACCGTTACTTCAGTTGAATGGGATAAAGTAGATTACAAAATACAAGTAGAACAAATGGATTAAGATGATATAATTTCAACTAAGCATTGTATTGAATTCGAAGCACACTATTGGCACAAATCGGAGAAATTCATCATTCAAATTTACAGATATTTTCAAATAACAGAGAAGAAATCATACCCGACGAATGATTTAAATTTAGGATAATGCAGGAAAGCGTATTATCCCGTTAATGTTCTTACCAGCGTAATGCATTGACGCACAGAACTGATGATAGTTTGATAAAATTTATTTAAAAAAAAATAAAAAAACTCTTTATTTATTTAAAAAAACTCTTTACAGTTCTGAAACTTCACACAAAAATAATCGTGCAGCTCTGCTCAATATGATAGAGAACAATTAATATATTTCAATTCAAACTACAAAACGTCAAACACAACAAAATGCAAAGAGCGAAGCTCGTATAGAGAGATACCTCAATACTTCGAAGTCGACTCTGAACTAAATAACTTAGAACTGACGCTGTCTCATTTTTTGAAATTATTGTAAGGCACATATGATTAAACTTACAGAGCCGGATACAGTCACAGTTAGATAAAGGGATCAATCGCAATACCAATTACAGTTATACAGGGACCCGACCAAAATGTCGCAAAATGGACGCCACGTTTGACAACTTTAGAGATTTATTGCCAAAAATAGTTACAAATATTTGTCTTCAGAACCATCGGCAGCTTGGTGATATTAAATCAACTGAGAGAAATACCCATTTACCTCAATGTTATATAGACTGCCTCTGTAATCTTAGTTTCTTCAGCGTTTCGTTCTCCTCAGACTTTTCGTAACAATATTTTTCAATACTGACACATGAAATGTACATACTTATATTAATAGATTAAATGAAGAGCGTTTATCTCCAAATTGTTATAAAATACTTGGATGAATGATTTTTTTTCCTCTTTTCAAGAAGGAGATTTTCTCTGGAATCTTATAGAATTCATAAAATTTCAGATTTCAAGTATTGGCACATAAATAACTTATACCATTATCTGCATAAATTAAGAAATAAAATCATTCCTATTTCAATGAATGTTTTATTTGAGAATAAGATTATAATCCTAAAATAATAAAGATAAAACTTGATCGTCAGCAGGACGTAACAAAACTATAAACTAAAAAATATTGCAAACTAGGGAATCACAAAGAAATGTCACTGAATGACTGTAAATGGAAGACAATCAAACTTGAAATGAATTACCTAAAATAATAATACTGCATTGAAATATCTAAAATAAGAATAATAACAGTTATAATAAGCTTTGAATAACGACCTCAATTAATTTTTATCGGAGGGAAGTCGAGCTTTTCTTAAATTTAAAATTTAGAATTTAGATATTTGAATTACGGTTACTGTTAAGAACGTTGATGTACCAAACTTATCTCATAAGACGATTGACGAATTTATTTACGATTTAGATCGAACCGTAAACACCTGTTGCCCATTCTTCCCATATTCGCCTTCGTTTGCCACCTCTTCGTTGAGAAGTGAAAGGGGGATGAATTTATGACACTTCAAAATCCTCCATTTCAAAACAATCACGTGGTTCGCATCAGCTCATCTTCGCATTTGATTTTTCAGACCAATTTCTAGGAGCAGCTTTTTACACTGAATGTGGACTTCTAGCATGGAAAAGTTCTCAAACGTCGGGCATTTTATTTTTGAAAACTATGAAATTAAGCAAAATTATATTATAGTTTCAAATTCACGTTAAAATGAATTAAATTTTAAAATTAAATGTACGATTAATGGATAAAAGTTTTGACAGACAATAACAGTATACTATGTGGCACACATTGGAAACGAAAAATGTGTAAAACGAGATTAACAAGATCTGCTAAAATAGTACTATAAAATAAAGAAGTGTTATATTATTGAAAACAGTGACTTCATGTTCTCTTATTTACAGATGGAATAGTGAAAACACAGACTGTCTTCCATATTGAATGAGGGAGTATTTTACGATCGGTCTCGGTAGAGAATACAATTACTAAATTCTCTCCTCTAAGGCTCAAACGGGAAAAGAAAGGTTAAGGACCTTCAGTCAACAATAAGTCAGTCAACAATAAGCCGGTAAAAATTGCAACATAAGGCACCGCGTTGATGATCTCTGTACCAAAATCGCGGAAGAGAATTTACAGCTCGTAATTTATTCAATAAGATACTTTTCATTTCCTAAATGCGAAAATATACTTTCGCATATGAATGAAGCATATGTAGAGGCTTATTATACTTTTGCATCATTCAAAGTAGATTCAGTTTTTTATGCTTCATTCATTGAGAATTCATTTTTTATATAAAGAATTGATGACACATTTTTGTTAGTTGCAGAAAGCTGCGCAAATAAATTTCTTCGGCAGATTTCCGACTGAAAAGGATACAGGATTACAGAAGCCCTAGCGGAAAATTATCAACTGTTTCCTTCCCCGATCGAACACCCTAAATATGACTTGGCTGGAAGCGTGGTCCAAATTAAACTGCATCATATGCTCAATGCAGGCTTCTCGGACTTTGTAACCCCCCCCCCCCACTTGGTATATCTTAATTAAACCAGGGCGAAAACCCAAAGGGACTGGCTACAAGCATAGGCGAAAAGCATTTCTAGGGGACCATTAGCCATCCGTGGACGTCGCTGCTCACCATCAGATATAAGGTAATTACGTTGTAGAGCTCATATTTCGATAAAATTTATCGACCTGTGTTTATATTAAAACCTAAACTTGCATCTTGGACCACACGAAATAAATGACAAATAGTTCAGATAAGGACGGTTAACTGGAATTATTTAATGAGTATTGAAATTTTTAAAAAACAAAGCGAAACATTTTACTAGAGTACTTAACATGCTGACAAAGATAATTAGTAGCAACGGCTTAAAGGACCTAACGTTACGCATGCCATACATAATTGATTGGCAATGGCAAGATAGAATAAAAGTAGAAACTTTCTTAAAATCAAATTAAATTATACTTTTTTATAATGTATTTATCTAAGTTTTACACTTTTATTTCAATTTAGATGTGGTGGTCTTGCAAACATTTTAGTTTGAATTTCTATTTTAAAATGATGGTTTTTATTTGATACATAAATGATTTAACAGCATAACTTTGAAAATGACATATTTCTAATGAAAATTGAAGCTTTAAGGAATTAATGCTGTAGTATAAAAGTAAACGTGATATTTAAAAGCATATCATTTCAAAAAATGAAATTCCTGTTCGCAGAGCTGTTTAGAAAACGTTATGTAAATAATCTGTCACATCTTCAGAATAATTTAAAAAGAAAATTTAAACGCCTCGGAAGAATATCTAAACCACGTGAAATGGCTCCCAACTTCCTTAGTTATTAATTTAAATAATTCGTTGCCATATTTATTACTAGTATAAAATACAAAGCATAATTATATACGTAATATATCTCCTCAGATTTCAAAACCAAGAATTAGCTGAGTGTTTGGAATTTATAAGGGAAATACTTAAACCAAAACTGTATTCCTATTTAAAACATCATTTGGGGGCTTAATATCACCATAAAAGGAATATAAAATCTTTATTTTAAAGAAACTTTCTGAAAATAAACAAGTATAATTAATATAATTTCTTCGTCTGCAGTAGACGCCGCATAATGTGATCCCGGTTAATTTTATTATTCGGATATTATCATCCATTTCCGAAACCCGCCTGTTTGTATACGAAAAATGAAAATACATCGCTTATTGTACACGATGGTTAATGTGATCAAATATTTGTAAACTAAAGTCGCCAAATAAAAGATAAATTCTCTAAATAAAATGAAAATTGAGCCATAGATATTGCCAACAGAGGACTAAGTCGTCAAGGAGCTTGGTTTCGATTTCAATCAACCATTTTTAGGCAAAAAAGCAACTTTGTTTCTCAGAAGTTTTGAAGAAACCTATCGATTTTAAGGGAGATCCGCCACAGGATCACACACCTTTCTTCTTCAGGAGAAAGAAAGAAAAAGGGGGGGGCAAAACTTTTCCTTTTCTCTTGGGAGGGGAATTCGTTAAATTATATATGGAAAATTAGGGTGCTCTTTTTTGTGTGTGCCTGTGTGTGTGTAATTTAATTTTATATGGCATGTGCCTTTGAAAGGATGTATGCCTTTCAAATAGTAAGATTAGGAGTTCAGCATAGGTAGAATAATTACCAGAAATGTTATGAACCGTTTATAAATGAACTTTTGCATTAAAGATATTATGAACAAACATTGTGAATAATATTCTTAACTCATAAACAAACTTTTGCATTTCCCTAATTAAAATGCTTAGAAAACAAGTTAATTTAACAGCGACAGCCGTGACGATGAGCACAAACATGCAAGCGCCATTCTGACCGATTTATTCACGAAACAGGGTGAATGGATATGAATCATGGAGAAAGGATTTTTCTCTGCTCTATTTTTTCTTATTTATTTTCCTTCCGTTCAACGAGAGTAGTCTCAAGGACGGGAAAACTACTTTTAAGTAATCTAAGATAATATGCTAAAAATTCATTCCCAATTGATGATTGATTACATTGTGTTTAGTTTGTGCATTTATTTATTAATTTATATTGTTATTTGTATACTAGTAAAAAATTAGTAATTTCCAAACTTCATTTATATGTATATATATACATAATTTTAGGATAAATTGTAAAACTATAACTGCATACTAATTATTTAATTATCATATTTTATCGCACAATTTTCATTATTATAATAACCGTCCAATGAATTCCAATATATTAATTATCATTATTGATTATAATAACTTACGATAATAAATATTTTTATAATTTTAACGTAATTATTAATAATGACATATTATTTCTGTTATCGTTTAGCTATAACATATGTACATCAATACACTGAAGAAAATAAATTTTTATAATAGTTACAACAATTGTGTGATGATAAATGATTATTATATTTATTGCATTAATTATGATAATTGTATCATAAGAAATAGTTACTGTATTTTTTATTTTTGGTATAAAATCTATACACATTATTGATTTATGGAAAAGTACATTAGGGCTATCTGCCTAAAGGGAGGGATGTCTTCGTGGAGGACTTTCTAAGGGAAACTGGCTCGTATACACATGGGGAAAACCACGAAAACGCACATGCAGCCAGCCTGTTCGAGGGATTCGGACCTCGGACCGAACTACCAGTGTTCAGCGGCTTTCTATATACACTATTATAAATATTTGGATGTCAGATATACACTATTCACATAAAATTCATGTATTATGAAAACAAATTTCAATATTTTTGATTTCTAGGTTTGCAGTTCAATACGAAACTTCGCTTTTATTTCAGCGTATATGAAACAAAGTTGCAAAAGGCAACTGACGACACGGGAACTTTCCCTCTTTCGATATAAAATTCCCTTTTCCAAAGAAGAGCGAACTCTTATATAATCTCCCTCACATTGCCGCACGTAATTAATACCCCGTTTGGACGACTCCAATTGTCTGTGCAGAATGCCAGCAAAGACTGCGTTTGCCACGGTTGAACTATTCTTATATTTTTTTTATATTTTTACATTAACTTATTTAAATCACATTTTTTATGGATATATTTCTTCATCCTTTAAAGCAGGAATTTCTTATAGTTCTGCTGTACTTCAATAACTGCGCATAATAAAAAGGCCTCACTGAAAAGAATCGTTAAAAAGATTCATATTAATACTTCATGTTAATTACAGTAAGACCCCGCTTAACGCTGTTTCGTTTAGCGCTGTTTCGGTTTAGCGCTCTTTTATTTCAACCCGGGGATTCCACGAAATCGCTCGCAGCATACGGGAATTCCCCGAAATATTATGCAGCGATAGGTTTCAAATACATATCCGAAAGAGTGTACTTGTATTTCTTGTTTGGTGCGGTATTGTACAGACATATTTTGAAGGGGTAAATGTGGAAGATGTCGAAGAAATAATTAAAGAAGCAGCGGCTAGTCTTTCTAATGATGAGCTCAAGGAATTAACTGAACAAGAAGAAAACAAAAATGTTGACAGCAGTGATTCAGAAGAAGAGCAAAAAGAACTTTCGATGGCGTTTGTAAAAAGGAGTTTGTCTACCATAACTGAAATAATGGATCAATTCATTGAAAATGATCCGAATTTTGACAGGAGCTCAAAAGTAAGGCGTGGTGTTAGAGATGCTCTATCCGTTTATGAAGAACTTTTAAGAGAACAACGCAAAAGAAAAAGGCAAACAACATTAGATGCTTTTGTCACAAAAAGGCAAAACACTGAAAACGCGGAAGGCTAACTAAATATGATTGACTGAGAATTTTATTTGTTTTTTTTAAGAATATTCGTTTTGTTATTTATATTTTGTTTTTATTTTTGCAAGAAATAATAATGTGGTATTAATTTGGGCTTTAAGAAATAAATGTTTGGTTTTATTTTAATTAATAAAACATACTTTTTAAATTTAATACCTAACCAATTTCCTAGCCATCTTCCCCTAACCCCAATATTTACATGTAAAGATAGCCTCGTTTAGCGCTGTTTCGCATTACGCTCTATTTTGATGGAACGTATTCCCCGCGTTAAGCGGGGTCTTACTGTACATGAGAGTAATGGATACTTTGCATGATAAATATACGTGCTATTGTTATACATAATACAGAACAACAGAAAGGTAAGAAAAGGTATTTGAAAAAGTAACAACAAAATTCCAATGGGAATAACACGTATTTGGCTAAACATTAACAAAAATCTTATTAGAATCAGAAATGTTAGCATTACAGAGATTACTCTTTTCCAGACAGAAGGCAATTTAAATTAATGTTTACTCAAGGGAGCATGAACTACGTAGCATAATGATAACAACAGACATAATTATCTAGTCCATGGGACGCAAATTAGACAGAGTTCTCATTTAAGTAATTACTAATTTTACGTAATCCTATATAAGCTTCCAATTTCATAATTCAGAATTTAGTTTATGTAATTTCTTTAAAAACTTCACCGCTGATTTCGTATAGATATTTCTCCCTTTAATTTATTTTATTCCGAATATTAAAATTTAATGATTCTCTTAAAGACAGAGCCTCATTTCCCGATCAGATATATTCATATCAAACATTGTTTGTATTTTTTTTTTTTTTTTTTTTTTTTTTTTTTTTTTGCATATCACTATATTTTTTGCTTTTGTCCTATCTACGCATTTTCTGATATAATCTATAAATTTTTTAATATTGCATATTTTTTCGGAATAGCGTATTCTCCTTGTATTTAAATTTCTCTTATAATATAACCATTCGAACACCAGTATTTGCTTAAATTCTGTGTATTAGGTTAACGTTAAAACCTTCACATAACAGGTATTAATGTTGGAAATAATTAGCAATCATGTCCATTATATATATGAGATAAAGAAAGGATAAATTGCACAAAAATAATAATATAAATAATAATAACTTATCATATTTTCTTAATTAATTAATTTCGCAGAATTTTGCGTCATAATAATTGTTAATTACTAATAAATTTTTCAGACCATGAATGTGTAAATATATTTATATTTGTAATAATGTAGAAATGCTGCGATGTATAATGAGTAGCAAAAATGGCAGCCGAAGCAGATTTAATTAGATTGATCATGGCAAATTTTAAATATTATTTTTTATTTAAATTGGCATTTGCTGCCACACATTACTTGCTATAATAATCGTGCCTTTTCCAGAGAATTTGCAGAATATGAAGTAAAAAACTTAAAATGGAATTAGTAGACTGTTAGTAAACACCAGACGTGTAATAACACTTTGTACAACTGCTTAATCAATAGCTCTTTTTAAATTGTAGATTATTCAAAAAATAATTAAATTTAAGCTATAATTACAAATCAATTAATAATTTAAATAAAATTAATACTAGATCTTGAATACAGTAGAATTTAATTTTAAATCTTAAAATTAGTTTTAATAAAAAATACAATATTATTCTTGAAATAAACTTGCAAATAGAAGAAGCAAGTCAATTGCACAGTAAATATTGAAATGTCAAAATCTTGAACTTCAAGGTAATACATGTAATACAAATATATAGCGTATAAACATCTAAATTTTACATATGTTTACAAATGTGGAGTGTGTTTCCATATTTACAAATTTGTGTTGTAGTTGTATGTTTGCAAGTTTTGCATTCTCAGAATTTACCTCATGAGCCAGGTTTAAGTAAATTCTTTCATTCGTAACCATAGAAGTTCAGGGACCTAATGTTCAGCGTCTGAACAAGGGCATTTTAATCTGGTTTATTAAAATGTTTCTATACCCTTATATAAAGCTTTAATTTGTTACGCAAAACTTCAGTATTTGTACAAAACTATGTTCTGCTAGCTTTATGAATGCTGCTATTTGCTATAACTTTTTAAGAAATACAGTGGAATCTCAAATCACACAAACCTCTCACCGAGAACAAAGGAGCAATTATCTTATAAGATATTCCTTCCGCCTTCTTAGCATGCCTTCGTGATGTAGTGGTCAGCACACTCGGCGCGTATTCTAGAGGTCCGATGTTCGAGTCCTAGCGAGGGCATTGCTCATCTTTCTCGTCCTCTGCTTCAAAATATCCTAATATCTCTACAGTGGCGTCCGAACTAAAAAAGAGGGTGGATTATGGTACTCCACCACCGGGAATTTGCGATTGAGTCCAGTAATCCCCAGTCGCCTTTTGAAACGGGGGGCATATATAAGTATTTATCCCTCTTTCTTATCATGTTTTCGAGGTGTAGTGGTCAGCACGCTCGGTGCGTATTCGAGAGGTCCGAGGTTTCTCCAACTCCAAAAAAAGTGGCTCTACAATCTAAACAAAAATGTCTCGGGAGGTAAATACCATATCGAGGTGGAAATACAAGAGTTTTCAACAAATGGTCTTCAGAATTCTTTTAAGGTAATAGTTGAGGGTATATTAACACTTAAAGGCTTCTGGAAAAATTATTTTATTATATTCCGTGCATTATCATTAACAAAGCCGTGTAACAAATGACTTACAGAACCACAAATTCAACCTCGAGGAAAATACATGATTGGGTTCTGAGCAGAAATTCTAAAAGCTTTGATACTGAGGATTTTTTTTATATTTTGTTTGTTTTGTTATTTAGGTTACCATATACCTAGGAAAAATGATGGGCTAGAAAGGTAACAATGGAGGCGAGGGAGAGTTACTAGAGATCCATAAAACTAAGCTCAAAAAAGAACTGAAGAACTTCAGAAGCAACAACAAAAAGGCGAATGTGGAGAATGCATTTTTAGAGGAAGAAGGAAGAAAAGATGAATCTAGTCTTTTGATCCGCCAAATTTGGGCGAAATTGGGTAAATTCAGAGATTTCGTTTAATGATATCACTCATGCCGTAGTAAATAACAACATAGGTATTCGCTGATCTCGCTTTAGAAAAATTTTGAAACGTACGTAATTAATCATACTAGACAGAGTTGGAATGAAAGAAGATGTAGTGAGTTTAAAATAGATTTGAGGAACGCAAACAGACATAGAGAAGATCTGAAAAATGGCGCCGCAGAAATACCGTTGCCTGACGTTTTCGTAGAAAGACAAGTTTTAAACTGTAAACGCAACGTATTAATTTTATTTAAAACTAGCTGTACCCGCCCGGCGTTGCCCGTGCATTTAGAAAATGCAGATAAGTGAATAGCGCAGGAATAGCAGTGTAGGACATGTAGACTGTCTCTCTCTCTTCCCCCCCCCCCCACACACAACATTCCCCGTCGATAAAAAGGAAGAATATATCCTAACCATGAGCCATCTGTTAAAAAATTAGTTTAAATGAGAACAGACCTCATATTAGCACATGCTAGGAAACCGTAGTCATGTGGTTATAATCATTGCTCTGAAGTATAAAGAAAAGTAAACATAAAAAATTCAAAATCAAAGATAGGAAAGAGTTGAAAGAGAAAGATAGAGAGTACAGTACAGAAAAAATAAAAAGTAACGAAAACATGGATGAAATAAAACATCCTGCTTACAGGAAATTTGGAGTTAAGAACCAATTAAATTTTTAATTTAAGTGTAAGTTAAATTTAGATGACAATGAATTAGAAGAGGAGAGTGTTTGTGTATGTTTGTGGAGCTCGAGCTGGGGTCGCAAGGGCCCCTGACCGATTAATGTCTGTTGGTACGGCAGCACCATTCGGATTATTGCTCATGCTCTCAAGAGAGCACTAAACAATAACATCACTATTTAAAGCATGATAGTCAGAGTTAGTTTGGGAGAGTGGAGAGTGGCAATAATTTTTCGTTAGATTGTCCTTTTCGTTAGAGAGCCTCGGGATAAACTATATTTAATGTTCTTCCATTCGGAGCTAAGATGTGTAGATTATCGGCATTACCAACTCTTGAACAACCCACGTACAGTTGACCATGGGAGAAACACGGCTTACGGAGGTCGAGCCCTACAAGTTTCCCGATTGGCAACAACAGTTATTTTCAGAACGATAATTTTTTGAACTGTAAGTTTTGAGCAGTAATGTTGACGGTAATGTTTCTGAATAAAGCAAGTATTTAACAATTAATGTTTGACGGAATGTGTTTTTTAATAAAGGAACTAATTAAATGCTAACATTTCAGAAGTGGGATAAACTAGAATTATTATCTAGATTTAACAACGTATTGCCTTAACGTACGCTAAGCCTAAACTGAATGTGGAAACTCGCCAAAACTAGTAGTAGACTACTAGTAGGTAATAATGCCTAGTAGTTTACTAGTAGGTAATAATGCCTAGTAGTAGGTAATAACGCCAAAACTACTAGTAGTTTTCTAGTAGAAAGGTACGTGAATTTATAAACTGTTTATGTTATGTCTAAGTATTAAACGGAAAGAACTTAAGTATATTTATTGTATTAGTATTTGAAAATTGAAGTCTAAGATGGCTTATTTGGCAAGAGGCAAAAAATGTGATTTAAAAGAACTTGCTTTGGAACTTGATGTAGATGTCCCTTCTGATATTAAAATTGTAGGCTTAAGAGATATGATTTTGAATAGTACGAATTATAACGAAGACTTTACTAAACAAATGCTAGATAGAATTATAAATGATCGTTTAGACAGGGAAAAGTTAGAAATTTTAGAAAAAGATAAGCAAAGAGCATTTGAAATGGAAATTATAGAAAAAGATAAGCAAAGAGCATTTGAAATGGAAATTATAGAAAAAGATAAGCAAAGAGCATTTGAAATGGAAATTATAGAAAAAGATAAGCAAAGAGCATTTGAAATGGAAATTATAGAAAGAGATAAGCAAAGAACTTTTGAACTTGAAAAATTGAAAATAGAAGCGGAAATCAGAAGTAGTAATGTAAATGATTCTGTTTCTTCTAATGTTATTAGAAGTAATATTTGTGATATGAGTAAATTAATGCATAAGTATGATTTGAATGAAGGTGATATAAGTTTTTATTTAGTTTTATTTGAGAGACAGGCACGACGTATTGGGTTAGAAGAACAAAACTGGGTTTCTCAGCTGTTGGGTCTATTGCCTTATGAAATAACTCATTTAATTGCCCGTGAATCAGAAGAGAAAGCTAACGACTATAAGCACGTTAAACAACTGCTACTGAGAAGATTTAAGTTAAGCCCTGAACAGTTTCGGCAAAAGTTCGTTGATCATATTAAAACGTTGCGTAATACGTGGAAGGACTTCACGTTTGAATTAAAAAATTATTTTGAAGAGTGGCTTGCTGGATTAAATGTAACAGATTTTGACTCTTTAAAACAACTTATTATTACTGATCAATTAAAGAAGAGGGTCCCCGCTGCTATCCGAGACCATTTCATTGATGATTGGTCTAAATTGATTAATCCTGAAGAGTTGGCTGAAAAACTAGATGAATATGAAAATATTCGGGCAGGGATAAGAGTACTTCAAGTAGAAAATAAAACTTTTAGGCATAATTTTAAGCCCAAATCTGGTTCTAAATTTTATGAAGGATCCTATAATCAGTATTCAAGACAAAGAAATGTTAAAGATTCCATGCAGAGAGATGATAATTTCAAAGTGGGTTTTAAAAACAGTTTTGATAATAAATACAATCTGAGAGATAAATTTTATAAAACAGACGAAAGGAAAAGGGAATATAATTCTGGCATCCGCAATGAAAAGGGTGAGCCGAAATGCTTCAATTGTAATAATTATAGACATATAGCGACGGATTGTCCTCAGCCTAAAAAAGAAATTATTTGCAGGAAATTTAATGAAAAGGGTCATACTTTTAAAAGGTGTACGTCTAAGAATCCAGACATGACAAATGTTAAAAATAATTTATCCTTGAACAAGAATTCAGGTGTTTCACCAGCTGTATATTTAAAGTATGCTTGCATCAATAATGGAGAAGAAATTACTGCAATCATAGATACGGGTTCTAGTTCGTGTTTATTGAAACAGTCTGCGGCTAAAAGACTGAATCTTATTGTAAAACCTGATGTGGAGGAATTGTTTCGCTTTGGGAACCAGAATAAACCAGCCGCTAGAACATTGGAAAAAGTAACTGTTATCTTAGAGATTGATAATGTGGAAGGAAAGGACATTACAGTTCTAATTGTAGGAGATAAAACGCAACCATGCGACTTATTAGTTGGTCGAACATGGATTGATTTACCACATATTGCATACGCCAAGATAGGTAATACCTTGCATATACGCTATGCTAATGACTTCCCATTTTCACAGTTGCAAAATGATAGCAACACTCCGCGAATTAAACTGAAGGCTTCCCAAGAAACTCAAATCGAAAGTAATACGTTTAATTTCGTGAAAGTTAAAACTAATGAAATAAATAACGGTTATGTTTTAATAAGTGGATCGGAAGATGAGCTGGGCTCATTATTGGAAGTAATACAGGGAGAAACAGTGACACCAGTCACTAACTACTGCGATCGAAAACTAATTTTGAAAGAGAATCAATGTATCGGTAGAGCGGAAGTAGCAGAATTAGTTGAACCAAGTTCAGATCAGAAAACTGAAAATTCAAGTCAAAAGGAAATACTGATAATAAATGAAATTAAGAAGTTTAAGAGACCGATTACTTTAGAAGAAATTAAAGTTAATAACAATATTACGCCAGAGAGAAAACAGGAAGTTTTACATTTGATAAATGAGTATCGAGATTGTTTTGCATTAAATATGGAGGAATTAGGGTGTACAAATTTAACAAAAATGGATATTAAAGAAATTGAAGGGAGTAAGCCTATTTGCATGAAGTCGTATAAAACCAATTCCGAAGAGCGTGCTTCTATAAAGAAGATAATAAATGAATGGAAGAAATATGGAATTGTTACTGAAAGAAGATCTCCGTATGCTAGTCCAGTTTTACTCGTAAAGAAAAAAACAGGTGAATTACGATTAGTGATAGATTATAGAAAGTTGAATTCGCAAACTGTTAAAGATAAATTTCCACTCCCTAGGATAGATGATCTTCTTGAATGTCTTAGTGAGTGTAAAGTTTTCACTACATTGGACTTAGCTCATGGATATTTGCAGATTCCTTTAACTGAAGAAGCGAAACTGAAAACAGCTTTCATCACTCCAAATGATACTAGTCAATTTGAACGTATGATCTTTGGGTTAGCTTCTGCACCTGCAGAATTTCAGAGACTTATGAATCAAGTTTTAGGTCCATTGCTTAATAAAGAAGTATTGTGCTATTTGGAGGACATATTAATTCCGGCTAAATCTTGGGAAGAAATGTTGGAAAAACTTAGGAAAGTGTTTGATAGATTGAGAGAAGCAATGCTGACATTGAAACTGACAAAATGCGAATTTGGAAAAGATGAAGTTGAGTATTTGGGATTTCTAATAAAATCAAATGATATGCAACCTGGAACAAGAAAATTACGAGCCATATTAAACTTTCCTAAACCAACCAATGAACATGAAGTTAAACAATTTTTAGGTCTTACACGTTTCTTTAGAAGCCTTGTACCGAAATACGCTGAGAAAGCTGAGCCGCTAACGAGACTGACGAGGAAGGATGAAACATTTCGTTGGAATGAAGATCAGCAAGAAGCATTCATTACTTTAAAGGATCATTTAACTAATGAACCAATACTAGCATTATATAATCCGAATCAGAGAGACTGGGACAAAAAGATTAAGGAATGCGAAAGAAATTTAAACAATGTGATAAATAAGACTACAAATAAAACTCCTTTTGAAATGCTTCACGGTTATTCACCAAAATTTAACGACGGATTGATGAGGATGATTACAGATGAAGACGCAGATGAATGGGAGAATCCAGTAATCTTACAGAATGAAGCTAGAAAGAGAATTGAAGATATGCAGATGAAAATGAAAGCAAATTATGACAAGAAGAAAAGTAATTCTTTAACATTCGAACGAGGAGAAATAGTAGTTATGAGAAGAGTACCTAAATCAACTGGAGAATCAACCAAAACACAACAAAAGTATCGAGGACCTTTGGTAGTTACAGAAGTTTTACCAAGTGATACCTATAGAGTGACTCAATTAGAAGAGAAGGTGAAAGGACATTTCTTTAGTACGACAGCTCATGTGAGCCAATTAAAGTCATGGCAGTGTCAAGCTGAATCAGAAGAAGACGATGATGATGGTGATGACATTTAGGTTACTGAGGATAACGATAACAACACGCCGCATATTACTAAAACTAGGACACGGAAAAAGAATAGAAAACGACGGTGAATCTATATGACAGCTAAAGACTTTCGAACTATAAACATTAATATTACAGATTTATATTTTTTAAATATAAGTTCTTAATGTTCCGAGGTCGTAACTAAGTCAGGATGCCCGAATGTAAACGCAACGTATTAATTTTATTTAAAATGTATTTTCCCGATTGGCAACAACAGTTTTTTTCAGAACGATAATTTTTTGAACTGTAAGTTTTGAGCAGTAATGTTGACGGTAATGTTTCTGAATAAAGCAAGTATTTAACAATTAATGTTTGACGGAATGTGTTTTTTAATAAAGGAACTAATCAAATGCTAACAAAACAAACAAGAATATCTCTTCCTTTTTGGATTCCTCTTCAATTTTGCTCTCCATGCGCTCTCCTTCTTACGGTACGTTAAATTTAAACTAAATTTCCATTCGTTTCCTTGAGTTAGATTCAATGATTTCCAATGGTTTTCTTATTATAAACTTGTGCCCAAAGTACTTAAAAAACGAATTAAACTGGTAAGTCGATATTTCATTATATTCGAATTCCAGTGTAAAGTACGAAAGACAAAGGTATAAAAGCTGGTATTCTATAGAATACATGAAAGCCAGCATTTTAAAGAATACCAATGCATTCCTGAGCAATGTCTCTCTCAGCATTGTATAACTCGGCAATGTATGAAATCCGGCATTCTATACAGTATCTAGTTATTTTATAGAATGTCGAAAACTGCCAGCAATGTATTAAGTGGATAAGCATTTCCTAAGTGTTCTATAGAACGCCAAATGATAAACTGGCAAAATATGAAATACGTATCCGATTAGTACATCCATCCAAGATACATCTCCGATTCGCTTAACTGTATTCCAAGAAGGTTAGGTTAGGTTAGGTTATTTAATTACGGGAAAGCCTCCAGAGCTATCTGCCTAAGGGGATGGATGCCTTCGTGGAGGACTTTCTAAGGGAAACTGGATCCTATATACGTTACACATGGGGAAAACCACGAAAACACACATGCAGGCAGCCCGTTTGCAGGATTCGGTATTCCAAGAAGGAATTTATCTGGCGGATAACAATTCCGATTGTGAAACCAGTTTCAATTTGCAAACATTTCGAATGACAAACATCCTGCAAAAACGAATTAATTTGATGAATCGAGATTTCCCCTTTATTGGAATTGTAGTATTATACGTGAAAGCCAATATATGAAAGCTGGCATTCCATAGAATATATGAAAGTCGGCATTCTACAGAATACTTAAACATTCCTCTGCAATGTATACCTCGATAATGTATGAAAACCGGCAGTTTGTAGAATACCTAAGCATTTTATCGAATGCCTAAAACTAGTTGGCATTGTGTGAAGCGATTAGCATTTCATAAATTTCTTAGCCATTCTATAGAATGCCAAAGTATCGGCACACCATCTATTAAATGCATTTCCGATTCGTTTCGAATATCCATACATTTAATTCATTCATTCCATAATTTCATACATTTAATACATTTTCACGCATTGTTTTCTTTATTAAAATAGGCATAAATTTTGTTTTTCGGAACTGTCATTTTTCTTTACAATTTTTAAATAAATGCTTTTTTAATTGCACTCTCTCATAATTTTTCAAAATAACATTGGTATTTTTAAAGAATGCACGTCTGTTAAATAATAGCCTTATCATGATCTTTATTTCATACTTTACTTATATCATTTGCCGTTCTATAAAATACCTTGGCATTATATGAAATGCCTAGGTAAACTATATAATATCTCTCATACATCATTTATGTTTCCTAGGTAGGTAAGATATTTTATAAAATGCTTAAGTATTCTATAAATGCCAACGTTTCATATACTTTCCCGATAACATATGAACATCATTTGAAATTAAATAGTCTTCCTTCAATAAATTTGATAGATTTGTAATTGTAGCTCATATAATTAGCTTTACTGAGTTTAAAACAATAAAGTATTATGCATGTAAATTTAATACTTAAAATTATATTTTAATAGTAATACTCGTAATATCATTATTAAGAGCAAACCATTTTACAGAATACTTTCGTTGCTATATGCTATGCGTTATGTTATCGTTATATGCTATGCGTATTTGCAGCTGCTTTTTACATCGTCATTCACCTTTTGCTACCAGAGCTAATAATTTTTCTCTAGTGGTAGATGAGTACAACTATTGGAGCTAATATTTCTAAGAAGTGAATGATAATAACCAAAAGAAACATAGTTTATTTTGTAGCGTTAAGAAAAAATTAAGAAATATTTGATATATCTTTTAAAAGACCTTTTGCCTTATTTTAAGAAACCTTTTATCTGAACAGAAAATTTAGGTACTGTTTATTTATTTTCTTTAACAGTCATTTTCTAGGTTTCTTGAAACAGAAGATGAGTATAGTTTTTAACTAAATTAAAGACAATTCAGTGATTTAATTTCGTATTTTCTACTCAAAATTTGCAATTAGTTTGAAAATAAAATTTTCTACAAAATGGTTTATAAAACTGTGGTTTATGTACGAGTTATTTGTGTATACATTATTCAGGACTTGAATTATTTTGTATTTAAGATACCTTTTTTACTGTAATCGATTTTTTTACTGTAACTACTAGTTTCATGGGAAATAAGAAATAATTAAATTAAAGCATTTCTTAATGTTAATTTTTAAAGAAAAAAACACTTTATCCTGGAAATGTAACTGTTCGTAATTACAGTTATTTTTAAAAAAATGAAATAATGAAGTATATGTGTGTATGTATGTATGAATGCTCCTCGCATTATGAAAAACAGACAACACTTAGATAACCAAATTTTTAATACACATAGGCCTTCATCCGAACATGGTCGCGTCAAAGCCCAAATTCTGACTTTCGAATTTATTTTTGATTTATTTCATATTTTGTACAAGTTTAACGAACTTTTGCTTACGAAACACAGGGATTTGAAAGCGTTAAGTGGCAGCAATGTTCGAAATGAAACATTTTTATATCCAGCTCATCAGACTGTTGCCATTCGGCAAAATGTGAGGTATTTATCTTTCAGTCTACGGATTCAGCTATTTGAAAGCAATGTATTGCCACTGCTTCAAATAGAATACTTATTATTCTCATGCGCTAGCGTGTTGCCCTCAGTAAAGCGTGCAATATTTAATATTTCTTTAACAGAGTAGCAAACAAAGAGATGGAAAAGCAATAAACGCAGTTTTAAAAAATATTTTTTCTAACTTTCAATCTTAAATAAAAATGCATTTACATCTTGGTATTTTTAATTAGAAAAATTAAATATTTTTAGGAAATGGCACTACATAGACTCATTAAAATTATTATATTCTTTTCTTTTTTATAACAATACTTTTAGACGGTTGGCTGCTCAAGCGGCTAGTTAAAAAATATAATAAAAGTATAGCGAATATAAAAATGTCTCTAACTCTCTATCGGGAAATCTAAAGCTATGAGGTTTTCAAATTTTTTGTGTTTTTGCTCTTGAATTTTATGTGGCGCAACGCGAAGAAAGAGATATTTAATAATAAAGTTAAAAATATGTGTTAGCAGGAGTAAGTCCAAGAGCAGACTGATAACCTGAGATACTCAACGGGAGCATTAGAAACCTTAGCAAATCCTCTGGTGAGACGTTAAAATCTGAAAACTTTCAGATTTGGTTTCTTTCTTTTCCATTTATTTAATTACCGTAATTTCCGGAAGAAACGCCGCGGCGTTTACGTGTTAAAACTTAAATTTTCAGCGGGTGCGGCGTTTCTACCCATGCGGCGTTTAGGTGCACTAAAAATAAAATATTTCCTATGATGGTCATTGTACATAGTTTGGATGGCCTTGTCATTGTGCATAGACTGGTGCTGTTCCCGCACAAAAGACCACTCAGTTGCTTTTTGCGAACGTTATTTTGTTTACATTCTTTCCCTTGAACGGACCTACATGCCTTATTCACCCTAAACGAGATCTCAGAGCAATAACATTCTTCCCCCTTGAAATCAACATTCTCATCAGTTTTAATAGTCTCTCTCCTCTGCCATTCGATGAATCTTCCAGGACCCATCCTCTCCCCACCCCTGCCTTTTCTGCAATTTTTTTCAAAGGCAGACACGACTCCACCTGCCTCGAAATAACGAACTCTGACGTATTTCCCTTTCAGCATGAATGGATTTTTCTTGGCATTCTGCCAAATACAGTTCCCATCAGTTTGGGTACAAGTACTTGTTGGATAGTTTTTAATTAGGGAGCGGAAAATTTTTGAAAATGTCTCTAAACGGCACAGAAGCTATACATTTCTTACCTTTAATTTATTTTTGAGTTATGGTTTGATTTCATGCATTTTTCTTAACTGGTATGTCATATATCAGGACTTAGGTTGAGTTTTTGCATCTATACAACCCACGACGATGTCACGCGCAATTTAATCTATTGCGGCGTTTACGCTGATGCGGCGTTTCTGTGTAATTTTAATTTTTTTCCCGCCATTTTTCTCGAGTGCGGCGTTTACGCTGATGCGGCCTTTCTTCCGGAAATTACGGTATTTACTCTTTTTTATTTTACAGGTTATTATGTAACAATATCCAGTTTAATAAGCTTCCGTGTTATGGTTCTTGTACATTATTTTCAACAGGGAATATTTTGACGAATTCTTTCACCATGATCATCAAAAAACACTTTCAACAGAAGCCCATGTGCGATTGTTGTGCAGGTAACATACATGATGTATTACAAATCTGAAAAGCCTGAAGCTGTATGTAGAATGTAAGGAATGCCTATATCTTAGATTTTCTTCTTGAAACCTTCAAATCTCTTAGATTTTCATGTGTTCGAAACTCCCAAACTTTAGTTCCAATTTTAGTATAGTTTCTCCAAACCTCTTCCAGTTCAATACTGCCCACCACTTAGCTATTTCATTTGAGCTATTCACAAAGTTAAATTTTGCAGAACAGTTTCCAATTTGTGGACTAGAAAATCCTTTTATCCATATATTATACCTAAGATTTACGTGTTCCAAAATATTCCTCTTGTAAGTATTAGAATGCTATATTTGTATAATTATATGGAGTTCCCCATTACAATAATTCCTTATCTTGGAATTCCCTTAACCATAGTTTCATTATTTTAATACACTCCCAAGGGATAAACAATAGATGATAAATAACCTCATTTTCAGCTTAGGGAAAATGCTATGAAATATTTCCTTCACTTTATTCTCTAAAATCTTCATACGCAATACATCTTATAAAATATGACATTGGCTCCTGTTATCGGAATTCAAAGCAGAAGTTATTCATAGATATTTGGAGTTTTATCACATTCTACACGAAATAAATCACCAAAGAGGAATATGAATGTCTTTGAAAAGTATCTCATCTATCCATTTTTCTGCAGCAGCTTTTCAGATGCAAATCCTTCAATCGCGAAATCAAATAAATGTCTCACAGCCGTCGGCCTCTGTTTACTTTGTAATAATGCGAACATTGAAATGTAAAGCAATTTCGCCTGCGCTTACCTCAAAATGTATTTTCCTGCAAATGGTGACAGTCCAGCCCCATATATTACGGCATCGTGCTTTATTTTCGTCAATTCAGGGAAGCATCTGTGGGTTACTATGGTTGGATGTTTTATTTTTATGTCTTAGAATGCATAGTAAAGGTGCAGAAAAAATTTTAGAAGATTATTTGAATTTCAAATTCCACTGGGTTATTTTGAATACGCCTGCTGAGTAACTTGTTGAAAGACTCAAGCACAAAAGTATGTCTCTGAATTTTATTACCCCTGGGAAGTAGAAAACTCACGATTATAACTTGACTATTCAATTGCGTTAAAATCAAGCGCGAAATTTAATTGAAAACTTTATTTTTTTGCAGTTTGAAATTTTATTTGTTGACCACAAATGCTGAAGATCACTGAAAGCTTTCAGTGTATTGCCAACCCCAGATATTAAAATATCAGAAGATAATATACTTTTGAAAAGAATATTTTAATATGTAAATGTGGTCAACACAGTATTTTAATATATAACTAAATTCAAAATAAGGATAGTAAAATATTATGTGTGGGTATATCCACACATAATATTTTACGATGTATATATATAAAATAAAGTAATTAAAAGTAAATTAGAAAGCCTATGACTTGCGCTAAAGCTGAAAGGTAATAAACCAATAATTCATAATAATTTATAATAATAAAACTTTCCAGGTACCATCTCCACCTTTAAAATACTAATTTAAATTCTAGTACAAAATTGTTTGCATTCATGATTTTAAATTGAATATTTGTTCCTTGGAGATGGTATATATAAAATTTTCTTATTATAAATTATTATGTATTATTGCTTTAGTTATTAGTTTATTTAATAAAATATTATTTTTATATTTGCTTTGTTACGTATCGTGTTCTGCATTTTTAAAAAATTGTCTTTCTTCATTTTAATTTTCATTAACGATTCCATTTTTAAAAGTATACTTAATTTACGTTGTTTCAATTTAGCACCTTCTACCCGTAGAGAAACGTTAGACCTTCATATTTCTGGAACAGAATTTTATTCATTTTCTTTCTGTCACTATTCGTAGAGAAATGAATTTAAATCATATGCAGATCATGCTTCTCCGAAATGGTAGTTGAACATTGAGAATATTGAATAACAAATAAAATGCTGTATCTGGATTTTAAGCCCCAACTGAAATGCAATTTCCTTTCCAATAAAGCTCTCCATCTATATGCTGGAATTAGTTTTAAAAAATACCATGTTTTTGACCATACAGCATCGTTACTGTCAAATACCTATTTTATGAACTCCGATTCTATGCAACTGTCCACAGTGTGTATTACTTTACAATATTATTTTCATATTTATATTATTATTTTATTGTTTTATTTATTATTTAGGTTTTACATTATACCTGTAATAAATTTTTACACTTCATAGAGAAATCTCTCCAGAATGTAACATTATGTGTAACAGTGTAACATTCTTTGTACAAGTGTAATGTTTCTCTGTAACATTTATATCCCCACTACATGTCAAACTTCGGAATTTTGTAAAAATCAAAATTTTCTATCCAAAGAAATGTTTTTAATAAATTCCGCTAAATAAACACAAGATGCTGAAAGTTTCTCAGACGGAACAACTGCTCATTCTGTGGTTTCCTGTTCATAATATGTGACACGTAGAATATGAATATTGTATGATACCGTAATATGAAAATGATTAGCTAGAATGGGAATCTTTATGTAAGTTAGATAACAACAGTATACATAATTTTTAGATTTTAGGATGGCAAGTTTTCGTTCGTAAAATTTAAGGTTGTTTTAAACAAAATAAAAGAAGGGCGAATTGAACACATCTTTCTGTCGGAATAAAAGTGTTCAGGGAGAGATGTAGAAATCATGATGACAATAATAAAACTATTTCCTAAAATACACTTCTGTAAACCCATACGTTTCGGTAGGCAAACGTAAACGCAGATATTATGTAAATGTGAATTATTAGCAAACATCGCAAACCATCTGTTAACTCTGTACAATATAGTTTGCTCAAAATATAATTTAGTTCCTTGGTGATTTGCTGGCAATTTGTATTATAGCACATATGCATTATGCACACAGCTCTTGTGCTGAAAGAGGAACCATTAATTTATGAACTATATAAAAGTTTTCCAGTTTTACACGCTGCACAATGACTGCCAACTGTCCCATTCTTGCCACTAGATGGCAGGCATTATTCCTTTCTTTTTCTCTAATTGAGAGCTGGGAAGGAGACTAGATTCGAACCGCTCGGAGGAGCGAAAAGACGAACTTCTGATTCAGAAAGCAATTAAAATGTACTGTCTTAAAGTAATTATCAACTACCATGTTAATACTGTAATTATAAAGATTGTGTAAATGAAAAGTCATTAAGACTTAATTGAAGTTGTAATTTGAATCTAATATAAATGCCGATATTCTAGCTCTCCTAAATAGAACTACGGATTAGAATCAACAGCAACAGTTATATTCCGTCTTAAAACACATTTCTGTGAAAGAAAGTGCGGGGCTATGAAAAACCTTGCAACTGGATTCACGTAACAGAAATACAAAATTGCAAAAACTGAAATGTAGCTAGTTGCTCAAGTTTTCAGTTCTAGAAGATGGCATATATAACTATCATATATATATATAATGTTATCTGTGACATATGTGAATAGAGGTCTTCCCTAAATGCGGAATGTTGAAACATCACTTATTACTTTACAGATTTTTCTTTGGTTTGCATAAAAGCCCGATTTGTGACATTTCAAGTAAGTTGAAATTACAACGGTTGTCTCATCACCTGTTATGAAAAATAGTAAATGTATAAAATTCATAAAGTTTTAATATTAATTATGGTTAGAGTGTTTTTACATTAACAGTCTCCCACTTCTTAACTGAAATATTCTCTTTTTTAAAACCTACCTTTATTTTTATATTAAACTTATGCTAAAATTAATTGTATTATTTTTTATCTCAGAATTTGCAATATTGAGAATGTTTTAATTGTGTCAAAGCCTATACAAGCCTTATAAGGTATTTCTCCCGCCCTTAGCATGCCTTCGTGGTGCAATGGCCAGCATACTCGGTGCGTATTCGAGAGATCCATGGTTCGAGTACCAGCCAGGGCATTGTTAATTTTTCATCTATCCTTCTTCGAAATAACCTGATGTATCTACAGTGGCGTCCGAATTAAAAACATTGGTTGATGATGATTCTCCACCAGGAGGATTTGGCGATTGGTTTCCCTAATCACCGTCGCCTTAAGGTGTTTCTTCTGCCTTCTTAGCATCCCTTCCTGGTGTAATGGCCAGAACACTCGGCGCGTATTCGAGAGGTCCGTGGTTCGAGTCCCGGTGAGGGATTGCTCATTGTTCTTCTCTCCTGTTTCGAAATAGCCTAATGTCTCTACAGTGTAACGTTTTTTAATTTTGAAAATGGTCTAGATATTTAATTCAAATAAGCTATTTAAAACGCCAAATTTAAATGCGATTATTCATTAAAGTTTATAACTAATTCTCTTCACTGAAATTCAAAAATGAAGAAAGAAAAACATGAATCTAATATCTGAAATCAAGCAGTTGTTTTCATTAAGTTAAATAAATAAGTTAAATTTTATGTTATTAGCAGAAACTTATGCCTAAAGAATTTATTGATTCTGAGTTCAATTACAAAAAGCTGAAGCTTAAAACAATATAAATGAAAAATTTTCATAATTAAAAAATATCCATTAAGTCATTTATATGATTTTTATTTTTTGCTGTGGAATCATATCTTAGAAGAATATTTGATCTCTTGACGAAGTTTAATATTTTCATTTATTAAGCTTAGGTTCTCAGTGGTAATAGTGCAAAATATTTTTCCTCCAACGAACAAGCGTTTAACTATTTACCTGCTGAGCAAATAACATAGCATCAGAGAGGAACTGTTTCTACGTATTTAGTAATCTGGAGCAATATTTAAATATATATTAAATAATAACATCTTGGGAGCTGGAAATCACCTTATTGTTAAAGTATTTAATTTACTTGTTTGTAGAAACGTATTTAGAGTCATCCGAAGGGGCATACATTAACTAAAAGGTAATAAGCACCTTATGATATTGCATTTATTTTGAAATAGTTCGGAGATAAATAACTGGCGAGATTTTTATCATTTAATATAAGCAATTTTTATTCGCAATTTTGATATCTAATGTTCAACCTTTAGCTTTAATTGCAGCAGAAACTACGTTTGGCATACGTACCACTAATGTACAACACTGCTCCACGTTTATGCCATTCCAGATTTGCTCAATAGCATTATTAGAAAAACCTCTAGAAGTTATTGAGTATTAGATACATTCTCATTAGAGAAAAGGCTCCATCTGTCTTGTTTTCCCACCGACACTGGATTACAAAGAATGAATTTGCTGCCAAAGATGTAACTATGTGAAAACAACACTACTCCAATTTTATTATCTCCAAGCACATCACAAATGTGCACTTTATGAATAAATATCAGAAGCAGGGGGCACTAGGAACCACTAGCAGACATTACTTTCAGTACTCTCCAAATGTAAAAATGGAACTATATACCAAAAGCCCATCGCTGATACATTTCCTTTATGGTTGGGGGCTCTTTCCTAGCTAATCCGAGAAGGTAACCTCAGATTAATGTCAATGTGGAGAGGAAGGCATTCCCGTTTTCTGTGCGTCTGGCTACAAGGGAACAGCATATAGCAAAACCCCTAAACCCAGTGCTTCGGACTGGACAACATGGGCGAAAACCAACAAACATAACTCTCATGTTCACAAAACTGTTCCATATTTTAAGTTACTGTGCTATGATAAGCGATTCTACCTCCCAAATAGTAGATTTACTTTCATCTCGTATACTAATGTGTCAGAAATGTACATAACTATATATAATCTACTACAGTCCCCTCCCGGCAGTCGTTTTCAGTATTGACAGAACTCTGCAGTCTGGCAGTCTTGGCACAGGTGGTGATAAAAAAGGAACCTGGCTATTTCACATGACCTGTGAGTGTCGCAATGTGAAACCTCGACTTCTTTAGTTAGACTATCAGCCACAGGATAAGTTGGTGTAAAATCGTATGTAAGATCAATGCGGCTTAAGATTTCTCGCGTGATACTAGCAGGAGCTAAACGACCAATCGAATCTCCAAGTTTAATACTCCCACACCCAACGCAATCTCTGATCACCGGGAGTGATGACCTAGTCTTATCTGTTTAGTGGTGAATCTAGAACTGGTGGTGAAAGTCTGTCGGTCCGTGGAGTGTAGGTGCAGGTTGTCCGCAAGTGTGAATTCTATATCGCCAAGCTGGCGTTTTCTTGGATCCCGCAATTCGCATGATACGGTGTATTTAATTTGGTGTATTTAATTATGGTAAAGCACACTAGGGTACCTGCCTAAGAGGAGGGATGCCTTCGTGGAGGACTTTATAAGGGAAACTGGCTCGTATACACGTTACACACACTGTAAAAAAAAACCTCGAAGTTTACAGACAAAAGTCTTGTATAGTTACAGAAATGCGAACAATTACGAAGGAAATACCTGTAACGAACACAGAACCAAACGAAACTGTAAACTCTACAGGAGTTTTTCAAGAAGTTTTGCTTGGATTTTGTCCGTAGCGTGTGATCACGTGGCTTAAAACGGCTGAGAGAGAAGAACCAATCAGGAAGAAGGTGGAAAAACAGCGTCTTAGCGGGAGAGTTCAACGATAGTCGCCATGTTAGCCATTATTTTTGCTATGGTCGAGGTAAGTTCGAAATAGTGTTTGACGTGTATTTTACTAATTTTATGTAATGTATTTGTTATGTTCTTTACACTATCTATAATTAAATTCTTTTAATGTTTAGCTTATAATTCTAATGCTCCTAAATAAACCTGTGTTGAATTATTGTTAAGAGTTCAAATCACAGAGCTTGTGTTCCATTTAGTAAAATAACAACTTTTATTCGTTACATCTGCAGGTGTCTGCAGTTAAACTGCTCATATTTATAAACAGAAACAAATTTGTTAATATGTTAGTTTAAAAACAAATAAGCTTAATATTAATGTTCTATCTATAGTCTAATAATTTCTCATGTTAAATATTTATGTATCTTTTAAAACATATCGCGTTAGAATATTCATATTTTTTATATTGTTGACAGATGTAACATTATTATTCCATACATGTTATCATTAATCCCAGCGTGAACTGCTTTAGAATATTTTTCAGAGCATTATTACACTATGTATGTTATTATTAATCTCAACGAAAAAGAAAAAATAAATGTAATATATTTAAAAAATTCGACAAAATAACTTAACATACATTAAAAATGGAATATCATTTCATTAATACATGCGATAAGTTCGCCTTAAAAGATTATATAGTCGGATAGCAATTACATATTTGTAAAAGTATTCAATGTATATTATTTTTTGTGTTAAAGATAGTTTTAATCCAGGACAGTCTTTACCAACTTATAAAGCATCTATTAAGTTACATTATAACCAACATTTACAAAAGGCAATCGAAATGCCGTGACTTTGACATATTTTTAACTATGATGTAACATACTAGGAACATTAAAGAAAAAAAAATTCTATTTTTTCCTTTATGCTTGTTGAAAAGTAAAATATTAATAAAATGGTACAACATTCATTCTAGTACTTACAATGTAAATTTACATATAAATTTACTATAAATTTTGGTGCAAAGTTCATTATAAAATGCATTTACTAATATTTAATAGTTATAGCATTCAATATCAAATCATGGAAATATTAGTAATGATACGTCAGTTGCATATATTAATTTCAATACTCAGCTCAATGCCAAATTTCTATATCTGAGATAACATGTATTTTTTGAAAATAATTATTTTGTGTCATCTTTTCATTTAAAAATCTCTTTCAGATATATTTTAATGTGAATTATTTTCAAAATTATCCTCATTAGAATGAATGTTGTTCTCTTTATTATGTTTGAAACTGCCGTTACGCTAAAAAATATATTCAGAAAACTATTTATTGCTGAATGTTTAAAATAAGTTCTACTGCTCCTTTTTGACAAAGAGTATCCATTTGAATTGCAGTTGGTTTTAATTAATCGTTGGTTGTATTTTTAAGAACTACTTGATAAAATTCAACAAATTAGTTCAATCTATGAGTTCATCTGAAAAACCTAAAATTTTTATTCCAATTCTGTCATGTGTATATATTTCAAGAATGAAAAAGAATTACAAATTCACTATCCAACAATACTGAGTAATATGTTGTTGATATAGCCAAACTTAAAATGACCCATTTTAAAACCAGATTAAATAAATCATCGCGTATTTTCGGTCATCGAATTTCTTTGGCGTTAAAAGTGTCATAGATTTAGTAAATCCAAGGATCAAGGTAAGCTCAAATATTTTTTTTCATAGTTCATATTTGCTAAGTTATAAATTTTGCTGATGCAAAAGATTATTTGCTGATGCAAAAGTTATGTAACTTATGCAAACATATGCTTAGAGTATTTGAACTAGTGTTGAAAAATCACTGGAATTTAAAATGTAATTGACAGTATGCCTTAAAGCTTGTTTTGGTAAAAGCATATTTATGGGTGCCCCTTGGCAAAATTTGGCGATTTTTGGCAGTACATGGATACCGAGTTTGTGCAATTCTTTGACCATGTTATTTTGGCTTGTGTAGCGACGATTTGTGTGCCAAAAACCGCCGCTACACGAAGACAGATTGCACATACTCGGTATCCATGTACACATCGACCTATTTTCACTTAAAAAAAAATCTGAATTGTACAAACTTGGCATCGCGCACTCCCTTGACTTTATCCATGTACACATCAACCTATTTTCCCTTAAGAAAACATCAGAGATTTGCACAAACTTGCACTCCCTTGATAATACAGGGAGCACCCTTCAATATACTCTAACTGCTGTTTTTCATAAATTAAAACATTTCAGGCATTTAAGATATCTTCCTGTAAGTTACAACTAAATGAATGTCTCTTAAGCATAAAAATTTCAAATTTTTATGCTTAAGAGTAGAAGGAGTTATACACTTTTTAAATAACAGTGTCAGAAAAATATACTTTTTAAAATATGTAAACCATTGTTTGAAGTATAGAAAAACCTTCCTTAGCAACTATACCTCTTTAAGTGATTATGTCAAGTATTCTGGTGATACAAACATTGATATTAATTATCACTGAGAATCATGCTTTGTGAAGTAACCACCTCCATTAAATATCAAAATTGTACAAAATTATGGAAAAGTTATAGAGTGGTTTTACTGTATACTTAAAGTATATCATATCACTGTTAGATATTGATGATGTAAAAGATATTACCTAATCATAAATATTTCAAGCATTAAATAGCTTAATGTAAGTCAATAAGTTTTCAGATTCTGACTTTGTACCCTGTCTTTCACTAAGTAATATTTTTCTAGCAACTGTGTTAAGTACCAGTAAGTAAGTTTGTCTTAAATACCACTTAATGTAATCAGGTATCATCTGTTATGTCTGTAAAACTTAATCGTAATAAGTGAACAAATGAATATCTGTAAAACTAAAGATGACACTCTATGTAAAAAATACAAGTATTAAAATGTCTATGAGAGGAACATTTAAAATATTAAATCCACGATCAATTTTTGCGACATCTAAGATAGAAAATACCCAAACTGACTAGTTAATTCAGAGGATGAATGCATGTAACATCATTGTTCATGTGTTTGTTAATTGTGTAAGTATTGAAGTTCATGCATTAATTGTTGATAACTATATTATTGGCCTTATATATATATACTTGCATTTCAAAATTTTGTATATTTTGCCAGTGAGCTAAGTATTAAATGCTGTTACGTATAAGTTCATATTATGTGGAAAAGTAGTTTTTGATCTAACACTTTCTGAGAATTTTTTAATGTTGATCATCAAGCTTAAATTACCAGTATTAACCATAATTTAATTATTCTCCTGTTTCAGCGTTTCTCAAACTTTTTTCGAATAGAGATTATGTGAATTATCATAATTTGTGAATCACCTTGCTGCTGTTCCCTTCGAAAGCAATTTTTTAGCATATATTACTACTAGTACACTTATATTTTAATATATAATTAAAATCCGTTATATTTCATCCGTTATATTTCATAAGTCCATTGAAGAAAAGTTATATTTCTAATATTTCAAGATTATTAATGAGAAGGATGATTTGTAATTCTTGCATGGCTCTTCTATATTTGGATATATGATGGTAAGACCACAGTCTTAGTGGATATATGATAGTATATTTGGATATATGGTGGTAAGTACCACAGTTATAGTGCTTTAAATCCGTCTTTTACTGCTAAGACTGAGTGGGAAGTCTGTAAGTAGGGTAACCAATAATAAATTTCATAAAATGTCTATCTTACGAGAAAAGGTGATAGATGATTGTCATATGTAACTTTTTAAACTCTGAGATTTTTCAACTAAATTTTTTTGTCTCCTTTGGAAACTTCAGAGGACCATGAGGGCAAGCTGTATGATCCACAGATTGAGAAGTGCTACCTTAATACATTTCAATTTCTAGAGAAATTAATCTTAAAAAAAATCTGATCATTATTAAAACTACTTTACAGATTTATTTTATATTACAAATAAATATAGTAAATATCTAATAAACCTCAAATTATTTTCTGCAATATTTCTGAATTATTTAAATTTGTACTGTTTTTGCTTCAAAAATGGATGATACATGCAATTTATGATTTCATGAAAGGACCAAAAGGAATCTTGTTTGCAATTTAATTATTTAATTTAAAAAAAGATTTAAATCATTTGGAATATGTGCAAGTGCATGCAATTATTATGAAGAGATTCTAAATTAAAATGTCACATAACAAATTTAGAATATGTTATGTACTTCTAACGAATGTGATTTTTTCTTTATTTAGGAGCCATGCTTTGAATCCTAAGAAGAAGAGGACTGCACCTTCATAACTAGTTATTAAAAATAACAATAATATAAATTTTACCTATTTACCTATTTTTTATTTTATTTTCCTTTTGGATAGTTTTCAAATAAAAATAAACCTATTTTTGTTTCTATATTCTGTGTATTGGAATAAAGAGTCGAAATCCATTGCAATATCCAATATTTTCAAAATATGATATTTTTTGAACTAAAATATATGATTATGGAATATTACGTTAAAATGAAATGGTTCCTTATGTAACCTGTATGTTACACTAAAAGGCTTCATCGAATACTTGTAAAGTAATGAGCAAATACTAAGTTAATATCTTGTGTGAATGAACATTATCTTACAGAATTTTTTATTCCATAAAAATCTATCTAAAAATATAATTTTGTTGAATGAAGATTTAAACATTTTCCCCTAAGATTTAAAAAGTCGTTTGAAATAATGATAACAAAAACATTAATCTGAACCATTTAATAAATGAATAGAAAATTTTGAGAACTATTAAATCATCCACAGGAATTTTGAAATAATCATCGTATTTTTGACATCAGTTAAAGAAAGAAAATCTGAGTCATTTTGATTATAGTGATAAATTAGTTCCATTAATAGTAGGATAGAAAATTAAAATTTTAAGGAGCCATTATGCATTATCAATTTTTCATTAAAAATTTTTAGTTTATTACTACTATCATATCAATTATTAATGCTGAATTCTTAATCTTCAGTTTTTACATTCTTTTCTTAATTTTCTAGGCATAGCAGAGAAAAATATAATTATAGGATCAAGGCATTTCCAAATACATTATATTTTCTTCCTTAAATTTTTAAGATCATTCTATATTCATCATGTATTATAGACACAGTATCAGGGGATTCTGTTCAATTTTTCAGTTCGAATTTGGGACGAAGTTGTGAAGTCATACCTACATTAAATGCTTGAATTGATTATTTGAAATATGACAAAGCAAGAGAGGGCCATCTGTCCAAGGAAAGGAATATTTTAAGGAAAACTTCATGTTACACAAACATTTACACAGGCAGCCCATTCTCTAGGATTTAAATCTAGAGCCAAATGCTAGTATTCAGCTTACTGTCTGGCTGCGTGTAGGCAATAAATGTTTTAGTAGAAGGAATACTTGAAAAATTAAATTTAGGACTAACTAATTCTTCAATTTTGTATTCAATGAGAAGAATGTAATTTATTAATAAAGTTTTAAATCTGGGAAAATACCTGTACAACTGTCCGATTAATTAATCTATTATTTCAATTAATGGTCAGTAGCAGAAGAGATTAAAAAGCATTTATGCCTAAAAGAATTATATGTTGTAATTAAAATGAATAATGCAATTAAGCATGAAAATAATTTTGGATAACTTGTGATAACTGAATTTAAGTTCATTGTTGAGTTACATAAGTAATTTTTTTTAGAATTTGAAAAAATATTTAGAATTGTTTTGTAGGGTTTATATTTATTTTAACTAACATTTATTTTAAGTTTAAACTATCTTTCCTGTCAAGCCTTACTTTCCCCTGGAACTGCCAATGCCAGAATATGTAAATTTGAGTAGAACGCGCAAGCATTCAAATTATCAGCGGAAGTAGTATGGTTTAAATAGAAGGAAACGAGTTCGGTGAGAGTTATTCTTACTTAGCGAGCGCGGAGGTAATTATCGAGAATTGAAGAACCCCGCGTTGCGGCCTATGTGCTTGGCGGGAAGTAGTTGCAATTGTTCCAGTGAGCTTCAAGTCTGCTGAATTAGCTGCGGTATTTGTAAAACGCGGTGAGTTAGTTATTTTAGAGAGCCTCGTAGTTAGAATCTTGTCTTTACTTTCTTTTTCAGGTTATTATTTTTATTTGACTGCCTAGTGGGCACAGTCTGTAAGCGTCAAGAGGACGCAATTGTAATTTATTACGTTGAATAAAAAGGGACTTAAACCCTTTATAAGACTCTGTGGTTTATACAAGCTTTCACAGTCACCTCTTGGTTGCGTGCTAGTTAGAGGCGCGCATATATTGGCGCCCGAACACTTATCGAACTGAAATGGCCGAAAACTGGATGGAAGCTGCTGGACAACACCAAGAAATGACAACGCAGTTAGAAGGATTTGGATACCTGGTCCAAACTTTGAGAGCATCAATCAAGCCAAACGTCTATTTCGACGGAAAAAAATTCGGTGTCCGTATTTTTAGAAGGTATAGAAAACCACTTTCAGCTCTACCCTGTGCCTGAAAGACAAAAAGTTGCCATCGCCACATCAGCACTAAGAGGACAGGCCGCGCTATGGTGGAAAAATATAGGCAAATTTCTTCTAGGTGAATTTGGAAGCCCGACGTATACATTTGAAAATTTCAAAAAATCGTTAGTAAAGGCCTTCCCCATAGTGAAAGATCGCGAACGGCTGGAAGCCGAGCTATATAGTTTCTATCAACGGGATACAACACAATTGACGGACTTTATTTTACGAAAAATCAAGCTAACGGGTATGCTGTATGGGAAAAAACCCGATGCGGAGATAATTGAAATAATATTACCAAGATTGTTACCCGCTGTCCAAGAATACTTTGAAATTAGAAACCCAACCACATTGCAGGAACTTTTCGAATTGGCGGTGAAATTTCAAAATCGCAGAATAGCGGAAAGAGCGAGAGGGGAAACATATTCTCAAAGTACCAGAAGGAAGGAGGAAACCAGAAATGGAAATCGCTCGTATGGGGGAAAGAACTATCAAGCTAACGCATCGAAACTCGAAGGTCAAGGCCCAAAAAGAAAATTTGAAAATAAGCATCCGCGTACCCAGAAGACACAGATTGAAAGGAAAGCTTTAAACGACTAGAGGGGCCTGTGAAAGGGAGGGTCCAGACCCCGGAAGTTTTAGAAAAACCCTCAAATAGACATCTAAATACAGTCATCGTAAAAAACTCACAGCTACCAATTATACAAGTCCTGGTTGGCGATGTACCAGTAGAAGCCCTCATCGATACAGGGGCAGAAGGAAATTTCATGAGTGAAAAGTTCTTCAAAAAGAATTTTTATAGGATACGACTATTTAAAACTAGAAATACGGAAATTATAGCGGCGCAAGGAAAAACATGTCACTGCATCGGGAAAGTATCATTAAACTTACAGATAAAAGAGGAAAATCTCAAAGTATTAATTTTTGTGGTGAAAGACCTCCAACACTCTCTTATTTTAGGTATGGACTTTTTAAGGGCCGCGAGGGCCAAATTAAATTTTCAAGATAGTTCCGTGGTGCTGGAGATGGACCAGAGGGTGGTGGAACCGGTGGAGACACCTGAATTGGACCTTAGCCATTTGAATGACCAGGAAAGTAAAGCAATACAGCAAGTGGTGAGTAATTTTTCTCATTTTTTTCAGAAAAACCGGGAAACTGTCAGATCGTGACTCACAAGATTCAATTAAATGCCGAAAAACCTTGTAGGACTAAACCGTATCGCTATGATAAACAAAAAGACTTAATCATCGAAGAACATATTCAGGAGATGTTAAAGAATAAAATAATAACGCCCATAAGTAGTGAGTACGCGAGTCCAGTCGTACTATGTAGGAAAAAGAACGAATTTCCTCCTTCGGATAAAAGGGCTTGGAGGTTTGCTATCGATTATAGAAAACTAAATAGCATAACTAAATTTCCAGTTTACCCTTTGCCGGTTATAGACGAGATCATTAGACAGATCAAATCGACGAGATATATGTCTACTTTGGACTTAACGTCTGGCTACTATCAAATAGCTATGAGACCCGAAGATATACATAAAACCGCGTTTATAACAAATTCGGGCACTTATGCATTTTTACGCATGCCTTTTGGGTTGTGTGGGGCCCCATCAACATTCCAGAGAGCTATGGACATTGTTCTAAAGCCTGTCCTAGGAAAATCTACTTTAATTTATCTAGATGATATAATTATAACGAGTAATACGTTGGAACAACACATTAATGACCTCGAACAAGTTTTTAAATTATTAAAAGAGGCCGGTCTTACAATTAACGCCTCAAAATGCAAGTTCGCAACTAAAGAACTTAAATATCTCGGTTATAAAATTTCGCAAAAGGGTATAGAAACGCAAGATTCAAAAATAAAAGCTATTAAGAATTTCCCACCGCCCAACACCGCCATGAAACTTTCGTCTTTCCTTGGACTATGTTCTTACTATCGATCTTTCATAAAAGATTTCGCTAATATTGTTGAACCACTCTTAGTAATCAAAAGAAAAAAGAGTAAATTTACGTGGACAGCGGAAGCGAACACAGCTTTTGAAAGATTAAAAGAACCGCTTATTAATGCCCCTGTTTTAAAATTCCCTGAGGGGGACGAAAACCTGGAAATTGCGGCAGATGCATCAGACTATGCGGTGGGTGCGGTTCTTATGCAAAATAACCATCCGCTGGCATTTTTTAGTAAAACATTGAATCAAACACAAAGGAATTATACAGCTGCAGAAAGAAAAACATTAGCCGTATTAATGGCTGTACACAAATTTCGAGTTTATTTCGGCAAATCGCCAGTAACAGTCTTTTCGGATCATGCGGCTGTTGGTAGACATTACTCGGGAAAAATCCTAACGCCCAGGTTAATAAAATGGGCTTTAAAACTCCAAGAATATAATATCACAATAAAATATAAACCGGGTAAGGAAAACAATGTAGCTGACGCACTTTCTCGTATAAAACTGGACGATGAAGGTAATGAACTTAAATGCGCTGTGTTGACTTCAAAAATTTTAGATTCTAGAGAGACGGTTATTACTGAACTGAAAGCTGATCCTGAATTTGGAAATATCTATGCTTATTTGAAAGACCCCGAAAGCTTTGAGCATACAGATATCGATGCGATAAGAAATAGAGCAAAAAACTATGAAATAATAGATAATTTATTATTCTATACGAAAACAACAAAGGAAAATCTTGTGTATAAGCCAGTCATCCCAGCCTCGCTTCGATTAAGCATTTTGAAGGAGTTGCACGAAAAAAAACAGCGGGCCACCTCGGGGTCAGAAAGACTTTAAAAAGGGTACGCGAGGCGGTATATTTCCCGCAATTATACAAAATAGTAACGGCGTATGTCAGGTCCTGCAATCAATGTCAGTTAATAAATGATATTAATTACAGCCCGGCCGGGTACTTAAATAGCATTCGCGCTACATTTCCGAATGAAATTTTAGGCATAGATCTCCTTGGTCCCTTCCCCCAGAGCGAGTTAAATAAAAATCGTTTTCTTTTAGTAATAGTAGATCATTTTTCAAAATGGATAGAAATTGTTCCACTTAAACGCGCGTCAGCCAAAACAGTCGCAGATGCATTCTTACACAGATACATTTTAAAATACGGTGCACCGATAAAAGTCATTAGCGATAACGGAAAACAATTCATTAGTCAAATATTTGAAAACATATGCAATGGACTTGGTATACGCCATATCAAAATGGTTCCGTATAGACCACAGTCTAACATAGCAGAAAGAGTTAATAAAAACATTGTAAAAATAATTCGCAGTTACGTTAGCACACATCACAAGCGCTGGGATGGCTACATAAATGAATTAGCTTATGCTTTAAGAACGGCACATCATGATACTACGGGAAAAACTCCAGCAGAATTATTTTTAGGCAGAAAGTTAGTTACGCCTTTAGATAAATTATTCTTTGTGCAACAAAGAGAGCAGGAATTTAGACAACAAGACGTGCAAAAGTTGATTGATCAGGCGCTTAAAACCTCGGATACGGCAAGAAATAGACAAAAGTTATATTATGATAGAAAACGCCGTGAAGCAGATTTTAAAGTTAGGGATAAAGTATTGAAACGGAAATTTTCTTTATCAAGTGCCCCAGACAATTTTATGGCAAAGCTAGCTCCAAAGTTTGAAGGCCCCTATGTAATTCAGGAAATCAAAGGAGTAGTCTTATATCTTAAAAACGAGAGAGAAGAAATCTGTAAAGCAAGTCCCGACCAGGTGAAAAAATACTATAATCCAAATGATTTTGAAATCCTTAAAAGTTTCTTGCAGGACTCAAGTCTAAACGAAATAGAAGGGCCAGAGACTGCAACAACTATTCCACTACCCAAGAAACGGAGAACTGAAGAGAGACCTAGCACTTCTACAACCCGGACGTCGGTATCAAAAAGAAAAAATGATTTTCAAACTCCGGCGTTTAAGAAAAACAAAAATACAGATGAACCGGGTAAAGAAACCGTGGTAAAGACGAAAACACCACCTACAAAAGATAGCAGGAGAAATTACACATCAAGGAGAACGCGCACACGGCCACAGAGTCAGGTGCCAGCAAGGCCGCCGTTCCGGAAACTCAAACGCCAACAGGAGGCACAAAAATACGACGAACAGAAGAAATTCAAGAAGGACTCCAGACCGGAGGACGTCAAGACCAGCCGTCCCAGGCAGAAGCGGAAAGGTCAACAACCAGACGATTACTCCGTCAAGAGGCCAGCATGTAGAGGACGCAAAAGAAAAAGCAACGGGGACGACACTCGGAGATCAATAAGGAGAAGATTGACATCCATGAAACCTCTAACTTGGGATCAATTTTGCCAAAAACAGATGACGGAATTTCAAGCATCGAAAACTCAAAGATAAGTTAAAACCTTCTATAAATATTTTTCTCTTTTGTTCCGAAATGTTATGCATAAGTACGAAGTTCTATGTTTTGACGAAAGTCAATATGTCTCGGTTGAGACTTAGTTTTGTTTTACTTTATTTAGCTAAGGCAAAAGTATTATTTTCTTTAAGTGTAAAAGCTAAAAACAAGCATTTTCTGTTGGTCGAAAGACTAATTCTGTTATGTTAAAGCCAAAATTTGGCCGAAGATAAAAATAACTTCGTATTCTTGTACTAATAAGAATTTTAGTTTCAGTGCCGCCAGCTTGGCGAAGAATGAGTAAAGTAAAAATTTATTTTCTCTTATTCATTTTATGGTAAATTGTAAAAAGCATATGTATTAAACTTTTGGAAATGTATGTAAATACTTGCATGTTATGTAAAAGTAGAATTTAGGCTAGAAGCATAAAATTGTAGATGCTAAAAGTGAATGCTTAAAAGCAATGAAGTCAAAATTTAAGTATTAAATTGTAGATAAAGTCATGCTTTAGAGCGAAAGCCTGCATGTTTAAAGATGAATGAGGGGGAAGTTAGAATGAATGTGTTTTGTAGGGTTCTCCACCTACATTTGAATTTTTAAGAATATTAAAGTAGCTCATTGAGTTGTAGAATGTCGAGTAAGGTGTGTCTATTTGGTTGTTGAATTCTAACAAATCATGGTGGTTAGGGGAAGTGTTGTAAGACTAAAACACGAATATTCCCGTTTGACACCACACATGGTGGAGAGCCAGGGTAAAGTTAAATTAATGCTTGAAAAATTGAATGAATGTGAAGTAAGCAATAACTAAGAAAAACGAAACGTTAAAAACAAAAATTTATTGTGTCAAGAAAGTGTAAATTATAATGTATGTAGAAAGATACTGATACTTATTCCTTCCAGATGCTGGAAGGAAAGACCAAGATTGATTGATGAAGTCCAGGAAAAGTTGCTGTAAGAAGAAAGCTTTGTAACGAGTAACAGAATTTTAATATATAATTGTTACATAAGATTTTTTTTTTTTTTTGTGTAAACGAGGCTTTCGCCAGTTAGTTCAGAATTAGATAAACTTACAACAGGTCGTTTGTAGGACCTGCTTCCAAGTTTTCCAAATTCTGGCAGCGGCAAATGTAGGGTTTATATTTATTTTAACTAACATTTATTTTAAGTTTAAACTATCTTTCCTGTCAAGCCTTACTTTTCCCTGGAACTGCCAATGTCAGAATATGTAAATTTGAGTAGAACGCGCAAGCATTCAAATTATCAGCGAAAGTAGTATGGTTTAAATAGAAGGAAACGAGTTCGGTGAGAGTTATTCTTACTTAGCGAGCGCGGAGGTAGTTATCGAGAATTGAAGAACCCCGCGTTGCGGCCTATGTGCTTGGCGGGAAGTAGTTGCAATTGTTCCAGTGAGCTTCAAGTCTGCTGAATTAGCTGCGGTATTTGTAAAACGCGGTGAGTTAGTTATTTTAGAGAGCCTCGTAGTTAGAATCTTGTCTTTACTTTCTTTTTCAGGTTATTATTTTTATTTGACTGCCTAGTGGGCACAGTCTGTAAGCGTCAAGAGGACGCCATTGTAATTTATTACGTTGAATAAAAAGGGACTTAAACCCTTTATAAGACTCTGTGGTTTATACAAGCTTTCACAGTCACCTCTTGGTTGCGTGCTAGTTAGAGGCGCGCACCGTTATAGTTTATTCAAACAATTTCATTAAAATATTTTTTTACTGTAATCATATCCAATTGCAGTCTCTTTAGATTACACTGTTGGGTATAAGGAGAATGATTTGGTTTAGTTTACTTAAGTATGGCAAAGCACACTAGGACTATCTGCCCAAGTGGAGAAATGCCTTTGTGGAGGACGTTCGAAGGGAAACTGACTTATATACATGTTACACATGGAGAAAACCATGAAAATACCCATACAACCAGCCCATTCGCGGGATTTGAACCTCGGACCGAACTACCAGTGTTCAGCGGGGGAATTCTAGAACATTACTAAGTTATTGCCAAAAAACCATTAAGTCTAATACACAAGTTTTTTTTTCCAGCTGTTTCGTGATGCATATGTAACTTTGAGATGTCTTAAAATTCAATAAAGGAAAGTAATGCAGATGTAAGAAAAACATAAAATTTGAGCTTCTTTTTAACATTGGAAATATTTTGAAAGAAAATGTTGTATATCTTTTAGAAAATCTAAGGTATTTTTCCTTAAAAAAAAAAAAAAAAAACTTAATATTTAAAGTTACATAACTTCCCTTTCCCCACAAATAAATAAATGCAGCATATTTTGTTACAAGCAGTAGCTGTAGACATTTCACATAAAACATATGTTCTACATGTGTAATTATTTATAGTAATATTACAATCAAAATATTTAATATTTAGGAATACATCATTTTTGTATTTTGTATAAGACAAATATGTTCTATATGCATAATTATTTGGAAGAACTTTTAAGTAAATTATCTGCAACTTTTACATATATATCCTTTAAAATTTCACATGAAAATACATGTTCTTACATAATCACTTGCAATAACCTTACAAGCAGAACACTAGTAATCTACAAATATACCCTTTAGTAATTCACATTCAAAAATTACGATCTACTTACACTATTATTTCCTGTAATCTTTACAGATGTTTACATTGGTAAATCACATATGAAAAACATGTTATACTTACACGATAATTTCCTGTAACATTACAGATCAAAGATCTGTAACCTTTACAGGCATATGCTTCGGTAATCAACATACAAAAACTTTGATATGCCTACAGAATAACTTCCTGTAACATTACATGTCAAACATCTGTAACCATTACAGGTATAATCTCTGTAAAGTTACTAAGAAAATTCCTGTTTTGATTACTCAAATAATCCATGGCATCCTAGTTTCCACGACTTTTCTTAGTAACTTTACAGATTTTTTTTTACAGTGCATGGGGAAAACCACGAAAACGCCATGCAGCGAGCCCGTTCGCGGGATTCGAACCTCGGACCGAACTACCAGTCGCATGATACGGAGATTCAGTATTAAGGATTTGGACCGTGCAGTCACGTCTAAACGTCGGAACACGTTAAATTACAATTACAGTCCTTAATAATATGCTCTATTAAAGTATGAACCACGTATTGTTACTCAAAACTGTAGAAGGATTTTTATATACATACCTAGTCTCGTAGTCATCATTACTCATAAATATTTTTGTCGAAATAATCTAACTGTAATTACATTAATGTGTGTGTATTAATGTATGTGTACTGACATTAATGTATGTGTATGTGTGTACCGTCTGCATGCTCATGTAATATTTTTACGTAACTGGTGCGAGATTTAGAGTATATCTGCCGAGCTGCATATAAGCATTCTGTGCCGCACCACGCGCAGAGGGGAAAATACATCCTCAGGATTGGGTATGGCTTACGATGAGATCATTTCCTCTACGCTTAGGAAGATTTTGCTTGAGAGCACACCTCCATACCATTTGTTTACATTTTGATAGCAGTATCGAAAAGATTATTACTGTTAATGACGTGCGCTGTATTTTTGGTGCCATGAGATTGCACTTCTTACGGCATTGTAGTATGGTGAATTAAACTTAAAAATTGCAGTGAATTTTTCCGCTAGAGAGAAAAAGTATTATTTCTTCTAGTGTGCTAAATCAGTAAATGTGTATTAATATTAGATGTGTATTAATATTAGTAAAGGTGCAGAGATTTTTAATAAATGTATTCTTAATTTAAAACCGTTCATAGTCAAGGTGTGGTTATTATTAATTCATTATTTCATATTCATTATATACCCATTCTTCGCGGATGTAATCTCAGAATATATGAGACAAGTCAGTTTTCTCAGAATGCAACACACACAGTTGTGAGTGTGTAAGAATTGGATATGGAATATCTTGAAAACTTTTCCCCCATCTGCATATAGTTCTATACATGGTGCCTTAGATATGTGCATAGAAGTACACAAAAGGTAATAATCATACTGGAACATAAGTCGCAAGTGCAACCCCGACGCTCTGCATACCCACAAAGACGAAGAGACGAAAGACAGGTCACAAACAATGAGGATTCATTAGGCAGAGGAAGGTAACACAATAATATTGTTTGAAATGATACTCTTAAGGTAAGTGTTCGAAAGTACGACCTCCAGGTGCAATACTTGCTTAGCAACGACGAAGAATTGATAGAACGTATGCAAAAATGCTAAGTGTATCGGCAAAAATACCACTTGCGACAACGATGCGTGCCACTAGGCCATGCTCGTTTCCTCAAGGGTTTCGTTTAGTAGGCTTTTGACGTAACCCATAAAAAGGAAATCAGTAGGAGACATATCTGGACCGAGGTACGAACAGGAACTGCTTTAGATTCAACATTTTGCATTAAATCGTCGGGCTTGCGCATGCGATCCTATTTTCTTTGATTTTTGTCTGTTATCGTGTTCTGGAGCTTCAAGCACATTTCTGAATAACAGTTCTGAAATAACCTGTAGAACTGAACATCCGCAAAATATCTTATAAAGTTAAGAAATGGCTGTAAAAATTTAGAAGTGACACTCATATCTTGTGTTAAAAGCCTGTCGTGGCAGATAGGACCATCAGATTTCATAATTAGTTTTTACTGCGTAAGGCACTTTCCTTCCCATTAACAACTGAAGCCTGCCGTGTAAAAATGTGTTCATAGGACGTTCATAGGGCGAGATAATGTTAAATTAAGGCTAACTTTATTCTGATTACTATGATATTAATGGTGAAACTAATTCAATATTATTTTGATTACTATGCTATCAATGGTGAAACGATTTCAATTTTATTTTGATTACTATGATATTAATGACGCAACTATGATGAAATACCTAAAATAGATGCTATGAAGAAATACCTAAAATGTTCTAAAATCATGCAAAAAATTCATGCCATCTAAATCCGTGCCTTAGTGATATCATTACGTGAAGCTTTCTGTCACAAAATCTCTGTTCTAGTCGATGCTTCTCTCATAACTAACGGGGCATTATATCCTAATTTACAGCAGATGTTTACTGAATAAAACCCAATATTTCACTCTGGAGACCTCATTCCTTATTGTTAAAGTGAAATACTGAGGTTTCTTCTCGGAAGACAAGGCGCCGTTCAGTTTTGTTTTTATTTTGAGAAAATCTCATGAGTCTCGTAACATTTTATTCACTCAAGGAATCTGTAATAAGCTTTTTTATTATGCATTTTTACGCGTAGGATGTCATGTAGTGATTAAATAAATTTAATTAACGTGGGACCAAAACCATATTAAAAACAGTAATTATTTGTTTACAGTTACAAAATTTATTTGCACGTAATATTAATTTGCCCTACATTATGGATAATTTTATGTCCATGAAGAGGAATTTCAATATGTTTTGTATAATCCATTATTTTTTTTTTCGGTTTACTCCATTAAACTGAGTTAAAAAGTAATTGTTCTTTTTTATTCTTTTTACACATGTAAAAATAGAGTTTTAAGCTAACGAAATTTCTTTCAGAAATGTACAGTGTTCTGCATAATCAATCCACATCAATTGCTGAGTTTCTTGAGACACTTGCGCGCAAAATCTGGAAACCAAATGCTAGCCTTTAAAATACCCTTTGAAAGAATTACTCAAATGTTGCTGTGACTTATCTCACTTCAAGGATTGCGCCTGTCGTTGATAAAGGGCCTTAAGGGCCATACAGGTTACGGTACGACTTTGCTCAGTTCTGCCTCCAATTTTGATGGAAAGCAGCCCGAGGGACCGAGTATCTCCTCCCTCTCGCTTCCTATGACTAACTTCGAGAGAGAACTTTCAGCTCCCCGAATATTTAAAAGTGCGCCCATGCTGAACAGACACTGTATATTTACTATCATCTGTGCCTTCTTCTGGATTCGAACCCGGTGCCTTCGGTACGGCAATTTGCTATCTCGGTTAAGCGGCAGAATTTATATGCTCATGTCGTCAGTAAACAATCCTTACATTATTCTTTATTTTTAGGTATAAAAAATGAAATTTGAAGTTTTCGAAGGAAATTTACGAATTACATCTTGTTCGTCCAATGCTGCGCTTATGCCCATAATTTGTAGATCTTTTTTCTCTCAGGAAGTGTTGTTACCGTCCTCTTCCTTTGCAAAAGTATTGGTTTGTTCGGAAAGTAATTCCGTTTTTACCCCAAAGAAGGCTTAATTCTATTTTTTCGCAGCAAACTTCACACTATAGCCGCATAGTCGTTATATACTTTGACAGCTGATATAACTAGTTTGTGAAAAAGTTCGATTGATTCTACTCAGTAGTTTTTCGTTGGTGCTCTTTCAAATATGGAAAGTAGAAAGGAGCATTTTCGCCATATTTTAATTTTTTTACTCTCGAAAAGATAAAAATACATTTTAAACAAGGAAAAAAAATATCCCATGTGTATGGAGAAGATATATTGACAGAACGCCAGTGCCAAAACTCGTTTGCAAAATTTCGATTCGGCAGTTTTGATCTTGAAGATGTACCACGTTCTGTAAGGCCAATTGAAACTGATACAAACCGGCGAATTCGTGAGCTGAGAGATTAAGTTTATCGAATTCGACCGTTTATGGTCATTTGAAAGGACTAGATTTAATCTCAAAGCTCGTTGTATGGTTCCTCATGTTCTTAAGCTCTCTACCAGTTTCAACGGACCTTCCAGAACTTGGTGCATGTTCAAGATCAAAATTGGAAAATAGAAATTTTGCAAACCAGTTTTGGCACTGGCTTTCATTCAATACATCTTTTCCATATACATCGGATGATGTTTTTCCTGCTTGAAAAGCAATTTTACCTTTTCGAAAGTAAAAATGTAAAATATGCCCAAAATGCTGCTTTGTACTTTCTGTATTTGAAAGGGCACTAACCAAGGACTACTCCTTGGAATAAGTAGAACGTTTTCACAAACAAGTTATACCAGCTGTCAAAATATGTAATTCTTATGCTGCTTACGTGTAAAGTTGGCTGTGAGAAAATACAATGAAGCCTTCTGTTCAGAAAAAAAAAAAAAAAAGAAATTGTTTTCCGAACACTCCAATCAATTGTAGGCGCCGCTTAATGTAAATGTTGTTAATGTAATCACTCGGTTATACTTATCGAATTGTCGGAACTCCTTCTATTTGTATACAGAAAACATGAAAACTACATCGTTCATTGGAATCAACTTTTCGCTTTATGTTATCAAAATATGTCACAGAATAGATTTTGTAAGCTGAAATATAATCGCCGAATAAGTTCACAAATTGGCAAAAAGCAGAGACATGTCGTCAAATACGGAATTAAATCACCAAGCAGTTTAGTTTTGATTTAAGACCACATCTCCACTGTGAGTTAGTGAGTTACTTAGTTCTAAGCTCCAGCCCACCTAGCAGGCGAAGCCTGCCATATGGCTATGAGGGGACAGGCTAAACCAACAACGAACGTTAAATAAAGAAATATAACAAAATAAAACGTTAAATAAGGGAATATAATAAATAAATTAATAAACATCTGGGGATACGTTTAGATTAATCAATCACACAAAACGAACATAAGAAACTCATAAGAAAAAATCGGGTTATAAAAAAATAAAATCACAACATGTAAAACAGATACATACATTTCAAACGCTCTTGGTGAAATCAGTACATAGGGGTATCGTTTCCATTTCTGTATTCTTTCCTAAGTTTTAAATCTTTATGAGTTTTACTTTCAAGTATTATTATTCAATTTAAAATGATTTTCTTTTTTGTTATATCTCGATACTGATATTTTTCTTATTCTCCTTCACAATACGCATAATATCTCTTGCAAATTTTCTAAACTATTTATAGTTATTAAGTAAATCTCTATTGTGTGGAGAAGAGCCCATTTCCCAAGTTTTAGGTTTAGTAAGATTTAGCGAATAACGAAGAGGAATTGTAGACGAACTTGGTTTTTCGCCCCAAAAGTATCTGAGTGTGTGTGTGTGTGATTATGGTAAAGCCTCGAGGGCTATCTGCCTAAGGGGAGGGATGCCTTCGTGGAGAACTTTCTAAGGGAAAGTGACTCGTATACACGTTACACATGGGGAAAACCACGAAAACGCCCATGCAGCCAGCCCTTTCGCGGGATTCCAACCTCCAAAAGTATCTGAAAAAATTCGAAGTGTTGCATCAATGATAGGAAAATGTAGCTGCTGGTCGTTTTGTGAAACAAATTCAAGAACATCATGTGATAAACGTTCCGAAGAAGAAAATGATAAAATTGGTAATTTTCCTACAAATCGTGAGATATTTCATTTGTATTTAATTAAGTTGATGAAAACAGGACAGGCAATCATGAATTTCACAATTATCATGAGGGAAATCATCTCCTTGTTGAAAGGACTGAGGAAGGCCAAGTCCCCGGTGGATAATCTGATCTTATTTCGAATGCAGCAAATATACTCCTAAATTTTGCAGGAGAAGAGTAAGTGCTAATTACTTCATTACCTGCCGCTCAGACTGTATAGAGCCTACTGCAGTTTCAAAGGCCCCGGGTTCGAATCCCGGAGATGGTATGGTATCCCGGAGATGGTTGTAAATGTATAATGCCTTTGCGGCAGAGGGCACTCTAAATATATGGCGAAACGAAAGTCTTCTCGTATGGTTTGGTGGTAAAGGAGAGAGGTAGGATAATCCCTTGGTGCTTTAATTCAAAATTGTTAGTAGAAGTTCAACCTCCCTGAGGCTCTCGCAACCATTCTTTGAGGAAATACATGGACAAGACAACTATATCACCAACTCGACAGCAAGACAAATGGATTCGGAAAGAGTAGCTCTTCTTTGTCCCACTAGATGGTGGCACATGATTAGCGAATTCTTTTATTGCCTTATCGACGGCGTGCATGTACACTTAGACACTAATTAAGCTAAATGCCATTTTGTAACTCCAAATTTCAAGTTCCAGTTTTCAGTTTATTTCAAATATTAGCTCAGTGTTGAGAGCAGTGAAAGATCACTGTGAGAGCTTAAGCATTTGAGACTTTTTGTATTGCCTTATTTTCGTTCAACGTTCTTCGATTGTGTTCTGTCATAGTGCAAAAGGCTGTACAAGTACTTACTCTGAAAAGTTCCAGAATTGTAAAATGTTTTTTGGAAAAAATAAATTTTATCAAGCTATAATCTGCTCTATGTGCATTCAAAGCATTACGACCTCACACGCGAGTAACTATGCAGAAGAACATCACCAATGGTTAAAGACTGCTTTTCGTCTCAAAAACCAAATGTAAAGATTGGGTGCAGTTGTTTTTTCTGATTTTTCCCTTGTTTAACCTTGTTTAATCAATTGTCCTTAGAAAGCCATCTACGAAATCACCCTTTTCCTTACTCTAGATAAACCTTGCGTATTTTGACGCATTCAAATAGTCAATCAACCAGCTGAATATGTGGAGCAATTAATAGCAAAAATTGTGTTGATAATGTCGCCTCCAGTTATAATCTCGAATATCATGTTTAATCTACTAATTTTTAATTCTCATAATTTTAATTTAATATAAACATTATGCTAGTATGTAGTATTTTATGTTATTAATTATAGTTTAAAACTGATTAATGAAGTACTAAGGAAAAGAAAACATGCATCGATTAGACATAATTTAAAATACATTTAACTTCAAACGCATCTATATGATATGAACATCTGGAGCACTACTGTAACATATAAAGTATAATTCTAACACCCTATATTACCTAGCTAGTTACGCAGTCAAAATTTCAAATTATGCTCAAATGACACATAAAGATAGAATAAGGAATTACATTTTGTATAAATAAATACACAGTAGGAGTAGTAACAGCCAATAAAATGAAGCAAGGATCTTAACATTTCGTAATAAAATGACACGACGGAACTTACTGAATAACTTAATTATTCAGCTGTTTGGGGACCAAGACAGCTTTGAATTCAATATTAAACATTCTGGTAGCAGTGCAAAAATAATTATATAAATACAACTCAGGAGACAGGGTAATTAATACCGAAAACTGACAGACAGTAACAATAAGCGGAGCTGGTTTGGAACGGCGAAATAAATATGTACTAGGAGAAATTAGCTAAAGTATATTTACTTTATGCAATAACAGAGTTAATTATGAGAAATAATCAAGCTATGTTTTTCTTTAATACAGACAAAATAAGTTATCTAAATACACGTTTCCTGAGAAATGTATGCTTTTCTCCCATGCATAGTTAAGATCAAAGTTAATATTAATAAAAACATAAACTTAATAACTAAGGTATTAAGTTCATTTCTAACGAATATTCCACAAATCAAGAACTCTAAAGTTTTCGCTTTTTTAATCTGATTTGATTGTATTGTATTTTTGGATTGAAATATCTGCTGCTTTGGACATGAATAAATAACCACTTTCTTGAGGTGAGAGAAGCAATGTTATGGTTATGCATAACTTTTCCAAGTAAATTTCGTAAAAAACCGAATGACCTCTCAGACCGATGTAGTGTTCTGGAGAAATATTACAATACTTACTTATTATCACGTCGAGCGTAAAACTGTCACCAGGAAACGCGATTTAGAGCCAGTTGTGAGTAAGCTTGCAGAAACAACACCCTCTGTGTTTTCATTTGATGCAACCCCGACTGATTTTCTATGAAGCCACCTTTTGTTCTAATGAGCAAGGACAGAATAATTGTTATTACTATACCTTTTCCTTCAGTTTTGAAAAAAAATATTAAAACTTTGACCTGCTTTCTACAGAGCAACAAGCAATATATTTACTTCCATAGTTTGGGGAATCTTACTATCAAAAGAAGTGTGCATTAATTGATCCAATGTTGTCATCTGAGTACGGCAGACAAAACGGCAATAGATTGTAAAACTCACCTGCAACATTTTGATCGCCTGCTTTCATGGTTCGATGGTAGTAAACTTCTACAACTGACGGAATAATACATTTGACAATTTTCAATAACAGCTAATCTCATTATGTTACATTCTTGTCTTTGCTCTGATTTATGTCACACATATTTACTTATATTAGAAGAATATGTGCATTAAAGGTCTTAAAAGAGAGTTTAACAGCTATCGAAAACTAACTTCAGTCCGTGCTTAGTTGCGCAAATACTGTTCCTGTTATTCATAAAATTGTCAGCGCCAAAATATACCCTGTGCCTGGAATCATTAAGTGTCTCCCTAACTCGTTTTATTATGTTTCTTAGTCGAAAAGCACTGATTGACTTTTAGGTACAAATTCATCGAGAATAAACCCTTGACAATCAAGTAATGTAATCAGCATTACCTTAGTTTTGATTTCGATATCAGTCCGGTTTTTTTCTATGGGAAATGATGGTCCTTTTCACTGTGCACTTTGACTTTTTTCTCTGGATCGTGTTGTAGACACCAGGTCTCATCTCTACTTACGATACACTTAAGAAATTTCTGTCTTGTCTCGTAGTTGTCAGCAAATTTTCGCAAACATTCTTTCTGCTGTTCTCTCAAAATCCGAGGTGGAAATCAGGCGTAAATTCTGCTCATTCTTTATATTTTCAATTAAAAATAGGCTACAGTTTTCTTAGCTTATCCCAAGCATGTCCGAACGTTGAGGTGTTACATGTGTATCAACTTTTAGAAAAAGAAGGAAATTTATCTACATTTTCCTCATTCTTTGAAGCTGAAATGTATTTAGTTGACCTTCGGTGCTTTTGGGTCCACATTTAAAGCCGGTTGGTCTTCTAATACACTTACGTTCTTGATAACGATGCATCGACTATAACTACCCGAATCATCTCTGAAGTTTAGGTAGCAGATTTATCTAATTTTTAACAAAATTTAATATTATAGTCTTGTTCCATCTCTAAGCAAATTTCTTGTAGAATATCTTCTCAGTAAATGAAAATAACTCAGGTTTTTTGTATGTGCAGATGATAGAATAATCAGTTCTAAAAGGCTTTCACAGGAGTTGAGATGTCACTCTTTCTAAGCATGCATTTATACTTTCACTTTTACAGTTTATCGTTTGGATTTTTTAATTTGACCGGCTACTTACGGGCGACGTAACTTGTATGAAACTTGAAATCTTTCGGCATCTAACGTTTACATTTACCAAGCAAAGACGTAGTCTGCCAGCTGCAAAAATTTACGTAGTGAGCACACATTATTCTTCCATGATTACTGGCTCGTTTGTTGTTCTTTAACATGTCTTAATTGTAATAAATGTGTGCCGACTCTCTATTCATCGAACCATTTCTTCTGTATTTATATTTCAACATTATTTTTCGCCAGGCTTAATATTATATTGTGTCTAAAACAAAGGAAAATTTTTAAGTATTGAGTATTGAGTCATTATCAATAGTTATTAAAGGAAATCTGTGACAAACCTATTAGAGCCGTAACAACCACCTGAGCAGTACATCGGAGCGTCGATCTTAGGGATCCCGAATGAGGAGGAACAGTACCGTAGATATATTTTTTTAATTAGAGATCTTATTTTAGAGGACAAAAAAATTAAACTTAACATGATACGATATTTATATTTTTATTTTTAAACAGAACTGTAGATAATAAATCACAGTATAATTACATGGTATGTGTTCACAGCATGCAATATGCACTTAACTGCTGTGATCATAGGTAAGACCGAACGATCAGTTTTAAATTTGTAATTAAAAAAAAAAAAATAAAATAAAAAACTTTTTGTCGATTCTAGGACTTAAATTATACCTAAATACTAGTTCGAAATTTACAGAGAAATTCAAAAATTTATCTTAGCGAAATATTTCAGTTTGCGCCAAGAGTAATTTACTTGGCGAACTTTTTAATATACGGTAACTTATTTTCCTTTCCCTTCCATTGTGCAGGACGGTATGAGCAGTATGAGACAGGAAAAGTAACCGGTTTAGTTTTTGCTCCGATTTGAGAATAATTGAGGTTGGAAAATTGACCACGATAAAAGAATTAATGATTTTACTTTTTTGACAGTAAAGAAACGGATAATTGTGCAATGCACGTGTAAAAATAAAGTATACTTAATAAATTGTTAGTCAATATTTTGTCTTAATTATGTTACATATATTTCATATTACTACAAATAGCTTCGTATAAGTATTACTTTTAACTTAATAGGAATATATATTCTAAAAATCATAACATATAAGCATAAATCAAAGAGACATTTACCGAAAATATTTTCATTTGATTAAAGTGTACAAAGCTATTTCAGTTTCTAATAAAAATTGTCAATCAAAATTGTAAAAAAATCGTTAACGTTAGGTGAAACAATAAAGAGAGGGTTTCATTATCATTTCTTGCCACATGGCTCCAGGTCTCTTATTCTAGCCCTGAGATCTAGCATAATCCACGATCTCCTATCTATTTCCCTTTACACATCAAAATATAATTATTGCATGTACACTGCGGAAAAAAATAAAACAGTTCTACACCTTCCGTTCTACTGGGCCGATCGACAAAATTCCACATGCGTTTTTCATGTTCTTAGGATATGTATTAGATTTATATGCAACATTGTTCTAATATACGCATTTTGATACGAAGCCGGACTTTTTCTGAAACGACATGCTAATTTTTTTTTTTTAATATTTCGATTGTATTACTCAAATTACGCCAAACTGCCAGGTTTTGTAAAAATTGCACAAGCAGTTTTTAAAAATTTAACTCTCAAAATTTTAGCTCCTCAATGTTAATTGAAATTGGTATATATTTAATAATATCTCTTTTTTTATTAAACTTATTTGATTCTTCTTTTCACATTTCAAAATTTAGGTTCATTCCATATATAATTCGTCCATTTTTTATGATTTATTTTTAAAATTTGTATTCAAAATTATAAATTTTTCGAAAAACATTTTGAATTAGAATCTATAAAGTTTTTAATATCATCTTAAAGTAGATGTGTTTCTAAGCGTACCTGTAAAACATTAGATTTTTATTCAGAATTTCCGAAGATATACGTTAATTTATATATTGGCGCGTTTTGAAATTTGGCATATTTGTTGAAAGCGTTAATAACAACAAATGTGGTTTAGACAATTTGTTAAAATTATTTCAAAGTAGGAATGTTGTAACTTATTTTCCGCTCATGCACAATGTAAAAAGGTAGTAGTGATGTGACTTTTTTTCCGTCCTGCACAATGGAAGGGAAAGGAAAATAAGTTACCGTATATTAAAAAGTTCGCCAAGTAAATTACTCTTGGCGCAAACTGAAATATTTCGCTAAGATAAATTTTTGAATTTCTCTGTAAATTTCGAACTAGTATTTAGGTATAATTTAAGTCCTAGAATCGAAGTATGGAAAACAATTGGTATGTTATTTTAGAAAAGTCCGATTTTATGTCAAAATACTTATGTTAGAACAGTGCTGTATGTAAATCTAATGTATAACCTAAGTCGCGCTTTCGAGACATGAAAAACGCAATTTGAATTTCATTAATCGGACCAGTACAACGGAAGATATAGAACTGTCCTTTTTTTTTCTTTTTTCTGCTGTGTATATTTACATACGCGAATAACTGTTGAGAACGCTGAGGAAATGTAATTTAATTAATTTTGAGAGTTAAATTTTTAAAAACTACTTGTGCGATTCTTACAAAACCTGACAGTTTGGCGTAATTTGAGTAATAGAATCGAAATATTTAAAAAAAATTAGCATGTCATTTCAGAAAAAGTCCGGCTTTGTATCAAAATGCGTATATTAGAACAATGTTGCATATAAATCTAATACATATCCTAAGTCACGCTTTCGAAACATGAAAAATGCATGTGGAATTTTGTCGATCGGCCCAGTAGAACGGAAGATGTAGAACTGTCCTATTTTTTCCCGCAGTGTACATGCAATAATTTTGATGTGTAAAGGGAAATAGACAGGAGATCGTGGATTATGCTAGATCTCAGGGCTGGAGCAAGAGACCTGGAGCCATGTGGCAGGAAATGATAATGAAACCCACTCTTTATTGTTTCACCTAACGTTAACGATTTTTTTACAATTTTGATTGACAATTTTTATTAGAAACTGAAATAGCTTTGTACACTTTAATCAAATGAAAATATTTTCGGTAAATGTCTCTTTGATTTATGCTTATATGTTATGATTCTTTCAAATATACATTCCTATTAAGTTAAAAGTAATACACATACAAATCTATTTGGTATCATAGATAGAGTATATGAAATATATGTACAAATAACTAACAAATGCAGAACAAGTGGATTATTGAAATGGTACTTAAGTTTTATTCCGCGGAATCAAAGCTGTCGCCAAATACGGCGATTTTGCCCCAATTATGGGAAAGTTTATTTATTAGGTTATTTTCTTCAGAATTTCGTTGAAACTTTTGTGAAATTTTGGCCTGACCTCCGTTGACTCCATAATTCGATATTAGGTAAATTTCTCGGTTGACTGAATAGTACGTAAAACTCCAAATATAATACCAAAATAACGGTTATTATAAATCATGATAATATAGCCTTCTACAGTAAAACTCTCGATTATTAAAATGCAAGGTACGAAAAGGAAACGGTCTATATATTGAAATTTAATATTTGAAAATGAAACATAAATACATGGTTTTGTATTTAGAAACAAATATTACATATTCATTAAATATTATTTTATTTAAAATGCTTAAATTTCCAGTATAAAACGTGAAAGAAACACAAACTGAAATAACACTTGATAAATTCACTTTTATTTCTCGCTTTAATAATCCGAAGGAAATAAATACAAAAAATAGCATATTACTTCAGAAGAAAGAGTGAAATATTTAAACATCAATTTTTATTTTTGTAATTTCATGAAATGTAAAATTGCCAAAAAGAAATAAAATAGTTTTAATACCTGTCTTACCTGTCTTTCAGAATTTACCAGCGGAAACAAAACACGAAATATTTTATAGTTTTAAAATTAATTGAATTTTTCAAAATGACGGCAGGTGCCTTTTTATTATGACACTTTGTTTAAACATTTATGCTTCACTTTTCTTTAAAATAAATTTCACCGTGTCTTTAATTTTATCATCGTGTGTAAAGGAACGACATGTTTACTTTTTAGAAAGAGTACTTTTATAAATAGCTATCTGAAAGTTTCATGTATATTATTCAAGATTTGAAGTTACTTTTCTTTTAAACTTGTTTGCAAAAAATGTTCAATATATACTTATAAATTCAGAATAAAAAGGTGGGATTTTATGTTATTCTGAAATTGGATAATATGCTGGATGTTGAACATTCAAATAAAGCTTATAGTCTTATCATATATACCATTCACTTTGACTTGTTTATGAAATATAAGTTAATTTTTGGCAAGCCTGTGACCTGCAGCGTCCCTTTGTTACTACGCCTTCTTACTGTTTGGCTCATTTATATGAAAATACAGAAGAAATGATGCTTTTATTTCTATATATATAATATTTATTAAAATATCTAATATTTATTGAACTGCAGTTGGCATTGGCAACCTATGACCGCAAGTACCGAATGAGCTATGTCATAATTTCAAATGATCTACATAAGTTACGAAATAACGTATTATATATAAAATTTAATTATAAAACATAAACATGAAACGAGCACTTGAAAGCATAAAAATAAACCGAAAATAAAAAAAAAATAACAGTAACATTTGCGTTTGATTAAAAAATCGCACTAACAAACATGCAGTTTAAAAAAAAAATCTGAAATGTTTCAGATTTTAAATTACGTCCAAAGGGGCGTTTTTTAACATTTTGTGTGTTACCTCTCTTTATTAAATATCATGTTCCTCGCACTTAAACCATAAGATCCAGTGCAACAGCAATATCGCAAAATAGTTTTAAAACGAGCATATCATTAGAATTTCCGATACAGAGACTCACGCGCTGGAGATAAAAATGTTTTTTCTGCACAACGTTGCCATTGCTCGCTTTGAAATCCTTGAGTTTGTTAATCAAAAATTCGTCAAAGTTTTAAAAAATAGGAAATCGATCATAAAACAAATTTCAAATTTCAAATTTGGTCTTCCACATGCGTTGGAGGTCTTCCACACAATTCGTTGGAGGATTACGTTATTCTAAATTTGATGACTCTATGTACCGTTGTTTTATCACAATACGAAAAATATACATACATTTATGCAGATTTTTCATTATTTAATTTCTTCAAATATAATGCAGGACTCTAACATTTTGTGGCAACAGTTTGAAAAGTGAACCGACATTTATGAGACCGACGCAGAATGCCAAAACGAAACTAATAGTCCTTCGGGATTCAAATCCCTTTGGACTAAAAATGTAACATATTTTCAAAAAGAAATCGATCCCCATGTGCGACGTGAATAAGTTCCAGTTTCACTCAAAAAATATTTTACCAAGGCATCCCTTCCATCGCTTGCTTTGCCATATTCTATTAATCATAACCATGTTTATTAATTCTGAATTTTTCCATATGAACGGAGGAGAATATTAGTGCCAGTAAACAGAAGCTGTACAAAGAATACCAAAATCTGGGTAAAGAGAAATCAAGAAACAAAGATAAGGCAAATGTAAAATGGCAGATTTGGAAAAGCGATCTTGTCCAGTTATTAGACATATCCCGGCATAACGTGATGCACACGACTAGCTTATCACAAAATAAAGAATATTTTAGGTCACAAAGAGAAGATCGTATGACTTCTTCAAGGAGGGGAGCAGAAAAGGGTTTCGCCATGAAAATAAGAACTAAGTGTAACAAAGAAGACAAAAATTATTCATACAAGAATAAACATTACACTGGAGTACTTATCTCATAGGCCCACCAGAGGCCGAGCGGTAAAGGCGCTGAACACTGGTAGTTCGGTCCGAGGTTCAAATCCCGCGAACGGGCTGGCTGCATGGGCCTTTTCGTGGTTTTCTCCATGTGTAACATGTATACGAGCCAGTTTCCACTAGAACGTCTTCCACGAAGGCATCCCTTCCTCTAGGCAGATAGCCCTTGTGTGCTTTTGCCATAATTGAAAAATCCGATCCAATCCAACTTATCTCATCACCATCAGCATCCAATGACGAAGACACCAAGTTTTCATGTACTACAACGAACAATCTCAAGAGATTTTGAACTCACGTCTACTTGCGATCGAGAAGAGCTCTGTTTTCGACAAATAAGTACTTCATTTATAGCAACTGCAAAGATCCTTGATCACGATGTTTAAAAAACTTTGGTATTTCCAGCTACAGTTATTGAATACGGGCTGCAGAAACATTATTTTATTTCGAAGCAGGAGAGATGAAAAATGAGCAATGCCCTCACCGGGACTCGAACCACGAAAAAACGAATACACGCCGAGTATATTGGCCATTATACCACAAATGAATGCTAGGAAGGCATGAGAAATACCTTATAAGGCGACCAATAAAAGTAAAATGACAAAAGGAAAATAAAAGAGCCACTCTTCGAAAATCCTCCTCATTGGTGCTATATTAGGACAGTAAAATGTTGCCCACAGTTGCCCATGGGAGTGTCAAAATTTCCGAAAATAAAGTTCTGGTTACTGGCTAAGATTCTTAGCATTTGTTTGGCGCACCTGTTGCCCTGAAGGGTACTGGTGAACAGATGACTGAAGTAGTTTTTGAGAAATGGACCGATTTGGGCTATGGGACAATTCTCACCGGTTTGTCTTTTGATACTACAGCATCTAATACAGGACTGATCCATGGGATATATACCAGAATTGAAAGGGACCAACACTGTTGTGGTTTGGCTTGTTGTCATCACACCATGAACTAATAACGAAAGGAATGTTTGAGGAGTATTGTAGGGTACCATAAAATACTCTTGACATCCAAAGTTTGAGAAGTTCCAGAGTCTGTGAGATTCATTGATTAAGTAGTCACAAACGACAATTCTGAATGAAGAAAGTCACGCTCGAGGCTTTCTAGAAGAATAACGAGCGAAAATGCTTACTATATCCAAAATGTTCTAAAAGACGGAAGTCATTAAAGAGAAAATTACAAAGGGTTATTATAAAGGGTTCTGAATTAAGCAAAGTGTATGGCAAAGGCAAAATGTGCACTTAAAATTATTCTCTAAACAGTTGAACATTTGTCACTAAACAGTTGAATTCACTAAACAGTTGAATATTTGTCAACTAGAATATAAACAAATGAAACAGTTTGCAAATTTTGGAAGCCTTATAATATTTTCGCTTTTGGCACGATGCAATTGTAAGTCGACGTGCTTCAAAGAATGATTTTGATGTGGTATAGGTATTGAGCACTTGCCCAGATGCAGACTCAGAGCAGAAAAAGTGCTCTCGCAGTTGTCAGAAGACATTAAAGACATCCTGGTATCTTTCAGAAACAAACGTAAAATTGGACATTTTGGAAAAAATTATTGATCAGGCCGATATGGAAAATATGACTAAAAATTTAGAAACCGAACCTGTACAGAAAAAGTAAATGAAACGATTAGAAATTAGAAACCTAGATTTTGAAAGAAAAGACCTGAGCCATTTTCTTACTAACAAAACAGAAAATTAAATTAATTGAATTATTTTGGATCGACAACGTGACAGAACCTGCATTCGCTAAGAAGCTATGTAAACGCTCTTAACGTGTCCAGTGAAACACAGAAAGAGATTTACTGTGGGATTTAGTTTCAAACTGAAAGCGAAATTTCGGAATCATGCGCAATTTTGTGGTACCTTTACATCTGTAAAACTAATGATGTTTCATAAAGCAGCCATTCAATCTGAGTTTCATAAAACACAGCAAAATGAACATACAATTATCATCATGGAATTCAGTTTTAAATTTACAGGGATTCGATAAGAAGTACAGGCGACATATCAATAGAACTATGTAGAGACATTAGGTATTATTTTGGAAGCAAGCAACATAAAAAATACACAACCACGGACCTCTCAATTACGCGCTGAGGGTGCAAACCACTACACCACGAAGGCTCGCTAAGAAGGAGGGAGAAATACCTTATATTCCCCCCCCCCCTTTTAATCTTCCAGCACGCGCGTGTCGTATTTTTTACGACATGCGTTATTTTACCGTCTTTGGCACGAAATACGACAGAAATGGGTGAATATTGATAATAAATTTGTTGAGAAATATAATCTTATTATTGCAAAATAAAACTGATATCCCATTCAAGTATAAATAAATTATTTTTAAGTGCTTATGTTAGTGAGATGGAAATGTAATGATGTATTTCATTATAGAAAATTTAAAATTTATTATTTAATAATTATATTTTAAAATCGAAGCTAATTTTAATATTCATCAAAGACAAGTATAGACAATAAAAAAAGAAAACACCTTGGTAGGAAAACAAGAAAGTTAAGCATTACTTATTTCTGCATGGAAATTTACGTCTTACTGGTTACAAAAACGCACTTTAAACTAACTTTAAGGTTTTTATTTATTTCTAAAAATAGTATTAAAAGGAAATAAGGAATGGAAATCGCTATTGTTCTCCCATTCAAAGGTTTCTTTGTCTTCATTTTCTTCATCAGATAATTCTTGAAGAATCCGAGGAAAATCAGCTGGTTACATATATTTTTTTGCCATAAAAACCGATATAAGATTTACAGAGCCAAATGTATTCAAATTAAAATAATACACGGCAATTAATAACAGAAAATTACAAAATATTTGAGGGAAAAAAATTTCCGAATTTTAAAACACGACCGCGCGCATTTCGTAACTTTTATGAAAAAAGCTTTTTGCACAAATGACTTCCTGTTGGCACATTCCATGATGTGGGGAAGGGTAGAAAGGAGGAATAGAAATGACATTCAGACATCTCATCTTCTATATGCGAAAATGCATTAAAAATTGAATTTGTCGTAAATTTTGCGCATACACGCGTGCTGGAAGGTTAAAGGGAGACTGGGGTTTTTAGGGGACCCAGTCGTCAAATCCTGGGTGAGGGAAATCATAATTTAACACCCTTTTAGTTCGGGCGCCACTATAGAGACATTAGGTAATTTCTTGGAAACAAGCAAGATGGAAAATATGCAACGCCTTCGGCGGGAATCGAACCACGGTCATCTCAATTAAGCTCTGTGCGTGCAGACCACTACACCACAAAGGCTGGCGAAGAAGGCGGGAGAAATACCTTATAACTGAAACCGCCGAGTTTATTACCAAATGTACAAACTTTACAATTGCTTATCATAATGACTCGCATAACTACCACTCTTTGCCCAATTTCTGCCGAATAATAATATTGTATAACAGAAACATATATATATATATATATATATATATATGTGTGTGTGTGTGTGTGTGTGTGTGTGTGTGTAATGATATTTTAAAATCAATTGATTAAATTAAAATCTAATCATACTGCTTAATAATGTTGTGTTGGCGACTCTCTACCTAAATTGCATCCCTGTTCCTAAATTTTGGCGAAATCCTTTCCTTATTATAAATTATATTAACCTGTTGTGGCCCGCGAAATCGCCAAACTGATAAATCTGTCATATTACATAAAGTCCTTAAGAACACTCCTGATGAGAATATAGCATCACCTCGTGATTTCAGTTAATATCGCTGAATGGATGAGCACCGTGACGCACACATATCTGTAAATAGGGCTTCTCCTCGAGGTTCAGGAGGAACCCTTGTGAGATGGATGCTAGAATAAACGTATCACTTTATATTGCAAAATTTGTCTCATCCTGTAGCCACGGCTGCACAACACAAATAAGGTTCTACATTTCATATATACATGCATACATACAGACGTAGCGAAAGATTCCCTTTTTAGTATATTTTTAAATGAATTTTTACAATCTGTTTTGTAAAAAATGAATCCTTTAGTTTGCACGTACATACAAACATATTAAAATATATTCAAAATGCTTTCGGAAGCGATGAAAATTAACATTTTCTTTGATATCTAATACCCATTTTTTTTCAGGATTGCAATAATCCTTTACTTCATTCAAAAATTCAAAAAACAATTATTCATATGTAAGTGCTTGAGCTAAGGCTGAAATTAGGTTTAAAGCTTTAAGCTAAGGCTGAAAATGCGGAATTTTGACAACTGGTAAGCAAATAATCGCTTAGTTGAGTGAACAGAGAGCAGAACTCAAGAAATGTTAAATATCCTTTATTATTCAAAATAAATTTAAGAGACGACTCCTTCATGGAGTTTACAATAAAACCTCCTGGAGTGGAAAGTAACTTTAATTAAAAATTAACTGTTAGAAAAATGTAGGATAAACCTTACACATAAAGCAATAAAACATACATTTATCAAGCTATTTTTTAAATCTTTTCATCATATTCTTAGTCTAATTGTTCTCTTCATGTTATTAATATGAAATTACTGTTATTGCGGTTATGCTGTATGCTGCCTTATTTTCGGGAAGCAAAGTGATTCAATTAAGAAAACCATTCTTTTAAAAGCATGGATGCAAAAAAAGTTCGGGAAGCCCTGAATTAAAAAGATTATAATTACAACTGTATATAAAGATGCTTTAATTATTAAGGACATATTCATCCATAACTTAGGAATAACTAGTGGTTAATGTTGGGAAAAAACAATAGAAGAGGTCCCCATTGACATCTTGCCTCGTGTCCTCAGTCACTAATTACGATCCTGAAGAATACTTATGTATCAATTGTTTTTTAAAACAGAGATCTTAACTTTTCATTTTAGATTAAATTTTACTTATTTCTGAGCAATGCGCGCGTGTGTTATAAATGCTATTTCTAGAACCAATAAAATGTACTTCTAAACCGCTTTTTAAAAATTATATAACAAAGGATTTAAAATTTAGCATTTTTAGAGGATGAATGCAAAAATATGGGGAAGAAGAAGTAATGGTTGCGGTTAAATACACTGAGTACTACTTGAATATCTTTCCTGATCTGCATAATTTCAGAACTGCATATTTGAGCTCGCGAAAGGGAAATCAGTTTAGCGGTGTTTTTCCAGAAACTCGCATTTAATTAAGAATTCCCTACAGAAATCCATTTTGTAATTAAATCAGTCTTATATATATCCTCGGAATTAGAGCCTGATAATTAAATGAAACTTTGTATCCCGACGGTTTATGTTGGTTTGAATTTAGTATAAAGGAAATCTGGTTAAAGTTATTGATCCTTTTTTTTTATTTCATGAAAACTGCAAATTTCGTTCCCAAACGTAAAATCTTAGTTGATATGAAATAAGTGTGTAAAATTACACGGTAGTTTTTTTTTCCTATTTCATACATATTTGTAAAAATGATAAATCTGTTTAAATATAATGAAAAGCATAAAACCTGAAAATATTTAAAATATACTTATTTTCTCCCTGCATGAGAAACTTTCGTACATAGGTTGAAATTTTTCACAAAACCTGAAAAAAGCCCATATAATTTAAAGAAATATAACAGGTAATATGATACCGACCCTCAGTTTCCTCTTCGTGTATTCACAGAAATCAAGTCTGTTTCATCCAAAATAAAGGAATTATTTTACTTATGTTTTCCCTTGAACGATAGCTTATGCTGAGACCTGTTATCATATAAAAAAGTGCGTATTTTTAAACACATCATTTTTATCGCTTGTGAAATTAATGTTTGGGATTTTTTTCCTAATCTTTACAGCTCCTGTTCAGTATTTCCTTTTAATTTAAAAGGTTTAAAGGAGGTTTTCAAGTAATTTGGTAAAGATGCCATCTGTAAGGCATTTGAGAAGACTCACTTCGTGTTTGAAATTGAATCAATCAATGACTGATATAAATAATATTGCTTATATTAAAAATAAATGTAATACACTTTCAATCAAAGAACGCGCTATTAATCTTATCATTGTTCTGTCCCTATCTACTCACTTAACTGTCTTCAGCGAGTGAATTTGCATTGCTGTGAGCTCCTGTTTGGAAGCCTCTGAATTGAAGAGAAATCCTCGTAGAAATGCAAATTTGTGATTTTTTTTTTTTTTTTTTTTTTTTTTTTTTTTATATGTAAATATCTGCTCTACAAGAAGGCACCAAAAGTCTGGATAAACCATTTAGAAAATATCAGATGCAACGTGCTCCAATGCTAATAGTGAATATAGTGTTCTGTTTTTGTGTTTTATTTGTTTTCGAATTATATGGTAGTTGGTGTTCTGCAACCTTCAGTGGTTCCAGCCGTGCAATTCTTGAATACACGGATTAGCGATTCGGTTATAGCATCCTTAAGTGCTATATCGTATATCATTCACATTAATTGATTATTGTCTTGGAGCTCAGAATTAATTCATATGAAACCAAACATAACATACAACGTCTAGAAAATCTAGTTCGCCAACGAAAGGTGTATTTTGAACTTTTAGCAGTTAAAAAATGAAAAATGTGATCTTTTGACCAACGCTGCTTGGCAACAGGGATTTCTGTGTTTGTTTCCTAACAAATCCCTCACGTTAATTAGCGTGAAATTTCAAGACTCTCTTAGGTTCACGAACTTAAATTAAGCCTATTTGGCAAAGCGTCCTGTATATACTCAAAGAATTCATACCCGGATTGGGCTCTATAAGTAAACGATTAGCTAAATGGCAAAATTCATAACTACTTTAATTTTCCGTCAATAACTAGAGCAAATAACTTAACTTTCTTAGTCTTACTGTTATCTGCTGAACACAGGTTTCTGTTTCGTGATTTGCACTTTTTCAGCCGAAGAAGGTTTTATGTATAAACCCTCGTAACTAGATATGCAAATTTACATGCATTACGCTAATTCTTGTTTTCTTAACATATCTAGTTGTAGAGACATTAGGTATTTTGGAAGCAGGAAATATGAAAAACGAGCAAACGGCCTTCCCCGGGAATCGAACCACGGACCTCTGGAATACCGGCCCAGAGTGCTGAAACGCTACACCATGAAAGGAAGGCAGGGAAATACCTTATATACTCACACTTTTAAAGGGCGACTGGGGTTTTTAGGGGACCCATTCGCCAAATTCTGTGATGAAAAATTAGCAACCGCCGTCGCTGGGAATCGAACCACGGACCTCTGAAATACCGTCCCAGCGTGCAGAACCACTACACCACGAAGGCACGGTAGGAAGGCGGGAGAAATACCTTATTATAGTAATCGATATTCGGTGTGGTATTTATTTCAACAACAATACTATTGAATGATACACGCAACAATTCTTGATACTTTTAAGTTATTTCGCACATGTATTTTATTAAAAAATTAATGAAGCGATGAAAAATTATAAAATTATTTTCTATTCGAAATATTACACTAATCTTTTTCCATTCATGAATAAAAAAAATTACTTATATCAAGACCAACGAAAACTCGAAAGAATGATTCGTGCTCTGTGCATAACTTTGTCACGCAAATTTCCCATTCTGAAAGAGGCAAATGAATAAAATCAATGCTATTGGCAGGAATGGATGAGAATATTTCGTGCATAATATTTGAACAAATATCTTAATATATTAGCCTTGGGTATAATTTATCATCTGAAGTAATTAAGCACTGACACAGTGCAGTTAACTTTAATTAGGGAGTTAGTTACTACGATGAAGATATTATAGAAGATGACTGAACGCTATCTTAAAACTGTTAAAACTATTTTAGAAGCATAGATATCAACACTATGCTAATATATTATTTTTAACATTAACCATACATTATTTTTATCCTTATCATGTCTTTTAAAAATAAAGTTTAATAAAAGTAAATGGAGTGTAAGGAGGAAATGGTTTTAAAGCAAAATGAAAAAAGGTGGTAAAGTTAAATTATCATTCTAAATAGGATAAATCTGTTTCATAGACAACTAGTGGAATATGGGAAAAATATACAGCAGTAGAAAAGCATTTTCAATTATCATGCACCAGTGTGATAATGTAAGGTGTCCCAACAAAAGCGCCGTATTTAATATGAACCAAAAAGCATTTAATTTTTAGAAAATGTAAAATAGTTTTACACCTAAAACAGGTAACTGGTCCGATTTGACAACGTCGAGTTTAATTCGATCTGGCTCCAATAGTATTTTATCACCCTACCTTCATTTTGCATCTTCATGGGAGCTTAATCAACATAGAGAGTTACGCCAAGGAATAGCGAGTTTTGAGAGCAAAAACTCATTACAGTAATGGATAGATAGTGTTGTGCACAGCTTCGTTTCCGTATTCCTTTCGACTTGAATGAGCCTCAATTGAAACAAGAGGTCGCAGATTGCTAAAGAAATTTAGGAACCCAGGTTCGACAACAGACATTAAATCACCACGTTCGCGATCTGCCTCGTTTCTTGAAATTGTCGTTATTGTAAATGTCGTCTCTATCTACAAGTCCCAAACAGTGTGAATTTCAAATCCTAGAAAGTCTAACAGGAAAAGTCTTAAAGCTAAATTTCAATGTATCAATAGCCACAGGCAAGTACATGAAAAAGTGACTACAAATTCCTTCGAGATTCTGCTGCTCCTAAACAAGCCGTGGAGACCATATACCAGATTTTATTTTTCATTTTTAATCGGAATATTTACCAGTTTTAAGTGTGTAAAACTATTTTCCATTTTCTAAAACAAAGTACATTTTTGGACAAATCAAATCAGAATTTTTGTTAGGACATCATTTATATCAGTACAATATTTCAGGACACGTTTCTTTGTGCTGTTGGAGTGTATATGATGAACAGCATTGCACATCTATGCATACAGAACACAAATAGCGAAAGAAATATTCTTTTTCTTCAGGAAAATATTACCTCTGTACAGGTCTTGGTTACGACAATCAGCAGTTCTAAAGACAATACCTTCTAGAATAAATCGCCACATATTTTTTATAAGGTTTCATGAGGGAAAGATTAAATTAATGTGATTTATCATAGTTATATAAGTATTTGAGGGAGTATAAACCTTTAGCTCTAGTTCTGCCTTTATGAATCTAAACAATAACTGAGCATGTCCTTTTCTTAATGTAAAATGCTGTCAAAAAAGTATATAATTTCTAAAATCCGGCTTATAACGAATTCTCTGTTATAACGAATGAATCGATTCGTCTCACCTAATTTGTTATTCACTTACTGTTAACTTTTACAGCTATAGAGAACTAATATATAAAGATCGGATGTAAAAAGCTGGATGCATATCTTCGACCGAAATTTTTTCCAAAATTTTTGCAAATTTTAGCAGGAGCTATAAGGAACTCCCGCCTTCTTAGCATGCCTTTGTGGTGTAGTTGTCAGCACGCTTGGCGCGTATTTGATAGTTTTGAGGTTGAGTCCCGGCGAAGTCATTGCTCATTTCTCATCTCTCCTACTTTTAAAAAAGATACCTAATGTCTCTAAGAAACGAAATTATACATTGCATGTGTAAAAAAAAAACACACGTTTAAAGTGCTTTTCGTTTATGTTCAATCCCACGAATGTAAGAACTCCTTAATAAATAAGGAATTAAAATGAAGATTTAACAGTGAAAGGATGTACAATCTAGTGAGTAATGTCCTACCGTAAAAACAGGAGGATTTGATACTACATTTCATTAAGACTAATTCGTTCTGTTAATCGGATTCTTTTTGTAAAATGTAAGGCTAATTGCCACATCTATCACAAGAAATGATTTTTGCGATTTCGATCTAATGCAAAGTATTTTTAACAATGAGATACAGAAGAAAAGAATAAAAAATCACGTCTTTTAATTGCTCTTAACATGTATTAATTTTATGTAAGATTTTTTCATTTCTAATTACTTATATTTCTTTATCTACAGAAAAGAGGCAAACATGTGATTAAAAGAATGGAAATTTGTTTATTCTTGGTAAGCGATTATTTTTTAAGTTGCAGTCGATTCCTAATATCTCTTAACTTCCTCTCTTTTGTTAACTTGTCAAGAACATTCCAAAAGTACGATGGCAATAAAGAATGTCACTGTCAAACAAGAACGGAATTTGAAGATGAATTTTTATTTTTCACAAGCTCGGATTTATTATTTTAACCCATTGTTTATTCCTTGCTGAATATTTTATCTTAAGTAGTAATGCCATCTAAAGTTAACTTAAAGTAACGCTGTGAGCTCCGTATATGAATAATGTGAATAAAATAGCTGAAGTAGTTGGGATTAGAAAGTATTTATAATAGCACAGCATATTTGCTCAGGAAATAAATCAAGTACTCAAGTGAATCAGGTGAAATAAATTGACTCAAGTAATCATAAATTTCTTGGTATTTTATAATCAAGTGCTCGTAAATTTCTCGGAATACGCTTTAAAAGGAGAAGAACTGCAAAAAGAAAAAAGAACTTCCTTGAAAATTATTGCTTGAAAAAGAAAACGCAGAAAACGAAAATATCCAATGCTTGTTTCGCAAAAAATGAAGACTATGCCTTTAATCATGAACGCATATGCAGGCTTCATAGAATTCTAAATGTGATGTGATTAATCGTGATGAAGGAATATAAAATATTTTCTTATTTCCGCATGCCTTGGTGGTGTAATGGTAGCAAAATCGGCTTGCATTCGAGATATCCAGGTTTAGGCATTGCTCGTTCTTCATGTCTCATGCTTCAAAAGAACCTAATTACAAGGTTCATACAGTGGGGCCCGAACTGAAGGTATACAAATAATTCGTCAGCATTCAGATTTGGCGATTGGGTTCCCTAATCCCCAGTCGCCCTTAAAAGGGGGAGTGTATGAGATATTTTTCCCTCCATATAGCATGCCTTGGTGGTGTACCGGTAGCACACTCGGAGCGTATTCGACAGATCCAGGTTCTAGTCCCAGTGAGGTCATTGCACATTTTTCACTTCTCCTGCTTCTAAAACACATTATGACTGTGCAGGTCAAAAAAAAAACATGTAAGAACAAACAAGGTTCAATCTGAGCAGTTAAGCATATCATAATTCTAAGCATTTCATACAACCCCGAGAAAGTGTCAAGCAATAAACTGTGGTACAGGAGACAAGCAAACTAGAAGTAGCGAACAGGCAAAGGAGAGGGGAGCTCATTTAAGCTTTGTATTTCCTAATTTTCCGCCTCTCTCCCTCCGTTTAATTTGATTGATACTGTGATGATGATACGTTGCAACGTCAATCAGATTGTTATATGCCATCATGGGATATGAACCAATTTAATGGGTCATTAGCAATGAGAACAGATGCAAGCCTTTCCGTGTTCCAGTAATATTCCATATCTTGGAAAGGGAAATAAAACAATATATGTTATTTTTGTTCATTTGCACTGTATGTCTAACATTTTTGCTTTTAGTTTTATTTAAATTTTATGAATTATTTACTTAGTAGTAAGTCTTCGATTATCTAACGAGTCGAATAAGTGAAATTCTGCCATGATGCTTATGTTATAGCTAATAGTGAAAATAACCACTCAAGTAACAATAAATAATAACTTAAGTTGATCTCTCATATCTTAAAGCTATTTTATCTCATATGTTAAAACTAATATCAGAACTTCTCGGAATGCAAACCATAAAATTAGGTCATAATAATGCAGCTTATAACATCCTATTGAATTATTATTGGAATCCTAAAATCCACAAATTAAATTGCAAAAAATAAGAAAAAAAAAATATCTTACCTGTTTTCCAAAATAAAAGTCTTAAAATTTAGAATTCGGTTAAAACTGTTTTACAAATGCTCGTCATCCTCAGCTTTTAAAAAAGGAATAATTCATTTTTTTTTTTAATTTTATTTTCCGATGTTCCCAAATACTGAATTAGCATTCTGTATGTTAACAGTTCAAATAAACTTTGTGAGTAAACATGCCAAAAAAGAAAAATAAAATGGCCAAAACTTTTGAACCTGAGGTACACGTGCCTACAAATGTATAGATAGCATTACTTAGTAAAATAGCAGTCGTAATTGAGATAGGTATATACCATTAAGAATGAGCTTTAATAAGGCGAAATAAAACAGATACATGATAATGGCTTAAGAAAGAGTACAGTCCTAACACAGACACGGGTGCCAAAGCAAGAGCAGAGTGTTCAGGAAGAAATCTTAATTAAAAATCAGTTAGTTTTGGTTTTGAATGTATTTGATTGGATATTTAATACTGCTGTAAAATTACTATCGCCTGATTGAGTTTCAATTATATTTACGTCAACAGCGTTATGAAAGAATCATATGACACGGATTAGTTTCGAAATGATGCAGTGTAGAAAAATATTACTACTTTTAAAATAGAGATGAAATCCCAAATTAAACATTAACAGGCTATGGGTAATTTAAATTATACTTTATCTTGCACATTAATTATATATTAAACCTCAAATATTTTTATCTTTATAGAGAGATAGACAGATAGGAAATAGGTAGATAGATAGATATAGATACAGATTTAATATAGATGTATACCGACCTTTCTTACCTAGTGTCTATAAATATATATATATATATTTCTTTCGTATATATATATATATATATATACAAAAGAAATTTTGATTATATTATCTCCTAATATAAATTTAGTAGAGCTATCAAAAAAGAGCGAACCCATATGTAAGAAGTTTAATTCCCAAAATTGTGTTTTAAAGTAACTTGGATGGAAATTAAGAAAAAAAGAAAAAAAAATTACGGGGACTTGAATTTAAATCATGAATAACAAAATTTCAAACTTTAAAAAAAATAATAATTAAAGACAATCAATTATCGCTATTGATCGGAAATTAGTTGATTTTTCAAAGGGAGCAAACCAACTCCCGTTCAAAGAACAATAATTAATAAATGCAAAGGTGTTGCGTCTTTTACTCAAGTAAGAATGATGATGCCAAACTGGCAAATTAAGTTAGGTCAAAATTGTAGTTCCCTGAAGTGATGAGATTTATAACATCATAAATAACACCTATAAGAAGGTGTTATTTATGATGAGATTAAGTAGAGTACCAAAGAACTCATTCTGAATGAAGCATTTTCGCTAATACAAGATTCTTTATAAACTTTGAGTGAAAAGTAATTTATGTAGTAAAATTTAGAAGATATTTGAGTAAATGTCCCCAATACCTTCGCTTTTATGCATGTTAATTCAAAACTATTTTTATAAAAATAAACAGTAGTAATCTTAATTGGAATTATGAAATAGAACTCATTGTTATTTATTATTATTTTAAATTATTAATTATTAATTATTCAATTAATTATTAAATATTTATTTAAATTATTATTAAGTTATTGAAATAAACATGAGAAAATTAAGTAACATAACAATGCTGTCTTTGCAAAAACAAATCAAATCAAAATTGAAACATTTAAATAATACAAACAATATTTAACATAATAATACTTAACATAAATAATACTTAACAAAATAAGAAAGTAAAATGTGAAATGTACATGAACCTATAAAAGGCTAGAAAATGCATTAATTAACTTACGTTCTTTCTAGTGGGATGTCGGTAAAGTGTTTTCTTTCGTGTCTTACTCAGAAGGGGTGTGTGTTCCGAAATTCTGTTATCGGCAGCGGGAATAGTTTGAATTATTACAGGACGTGGGAGGGACTTGCAATCCAGCTTAATTTTTTTTTAATTTATTTTCAACGATTGTAACACTAATCATAACTATTGCTGGACCATCCAATAATAACACTCCTGTCATTGACGCCATTCAAACAATTGGCATACAAAACATTAACTGCTATGACTTTCAAAACTTATATACCTCACTTCCTTTAGAAGAAATCTGCACTAGTTTACTAGATCTGCTTAAACTCTTCCCTACTATGCTCACGATTATGAACATTAGTAAATGGAAAACCTACCTAAAATGAACCCTTTTCCATAACTACATTAAATTTCAAAATCAACTTTTTATACAAGTCAGAGGATTTCCAATGGGCTCACATTCCAGTACTTCGATCTGTAATCTCTTTTTATTTATCAAAGAATTTACCTTCCAAAAAATTTACAACAGCAAGAATTAAATTACTACAAGCACACTTACAGATATATAGATGATCTTATTACATTTAATAATTTTAATAAGATTCAATGCTCCGAGATTTATCCAGAATGCCTTACACTTAATAAAACTAATCATTCGCAAAATAACATCGACTATCTCGATCTTCAAATCATTAACTGCAAAAAAAAGTTTACTATTTGACAAAACAAGAAACTTCAATTTCAATACTAACAAATTAATAAATTGGACTTTCAACATCTTCAAAAAAGTTATTAGTAATACAATATTAAATCAAATACAACGTATTAAAAATATTTACACAGATACGATAGATCAACGCGACATTTTGCTCCTTATTAAAATTCTCAAAAATAATCTAATACCTAATCGATTTATTAACCATTGTCTTAAAAGGGTATTGATTTAGAGTGAGTATTATTTAAATACTCACTCTAAATCATTTAGCTGATAGGGATATGATAATTTTTTCCTAAACCTGAGAAAGCGGTATAAGTTGGATGATTAAGGCGGTATAAGTTGGATGACTAAGGCGGTATAAGTTGGATGACTATGCGTAGGAGGATTTGTACATAGTGTAAAAACAAAATTGTATTATAATGTAAAAGGGTAATTGTTTTCAGACTTTTCTTATGCTGCTACTAAAAAATGAGCCTATTTCATACTCTTTAGTCTATCAAATAGCTCGCGGACAGTGAAAATTACTTTTTTCCTTTCCTAATTTTCTTCCTCGTTCCGACACAACAATTAGCCAGAAATTTATTAATTTCCATTCACTATTTAGTATATTCAAAATTTTAATAGTCGTTTTCACTCACATAAGAACTCCGCAACAAACGTCTCTCAAACATTCCTAGTCCCTTCCATGTCCTGTAGTAATTGATACTATCCCCGCTGCCGATAACGGAATTTTGGTCACACACCCCTTCTGAGTAAGACACAGAAGAGAACACTTTACCGACATCCCACTAGAAAGAACGTAACTTAATTAATGCATTTTCTAGCCTTTTATAGCTTCATGTACATTTCACATTTTACTTTCTTATTATGTATATTTCAATTTTTATTTGATTTGTTTTTGCAAAGAGAGCAAAATTATGTTACTTAATTTTCTCATGTTTATTTCAATGACTTTGAGTTCTATTTCATAATTCCAATTAAGATTACTACTGTTTATTTTTATAAAAATAGTCTTGAATTAACATGTATAAAAGCGAAGGTATCGGGGGACATTTACTCAAGTATCTTGTAAATTTTACTACATAAATTACTTTTTACTCAAAGTTTATAAAGAATCTTGTATTAGCGAAAATGCTTCATTCAGAATGAGTTCTTTGGTACTCTACTTTGGTTATAAATCTCATCACTTCAGGGAACTACAATTTTGACCTAACTTAATTTGCCAGTTTGGCAGCATCATTCTTACTTGAGTAAAAGACGAAACACCTTTGCATTTATTAATTATTGTTCTTTGAACGGGAGTTGGTTTGCTCCCCTTGAAAAATCAACTAATTTCCGATCAATAGCGATAATTGATTGTTTTTAATTATTATTTTTTCAAAGTTTGAAATTTTGTTATTCATGATTTAAATTCATGTCCCCGTAATTTTTTTTTTTCTTTTTTTCTTTATTTCCATCCAAGTTACTTTAAAACACAATTTTGGGAATTAAACTTCTTACATATGGGTTCGCTCTTTTTTGATAGCTCTACTAAATTTATATTAGGAGATAATATAATCAATATTACCTTAGTAAATAAATTATTATTATTTTTATTATATATATGTAGGTTTTAATTTTAAAAGGATAGAGCACAAATATTGCATTTTTAAATGCTTTTATATTACTAATAAGAAATAGATAAAATTAATGTTGCAGGAATGAATTATCAGTCCACTGGATTCATGTAATGATGCACAGACACTTAGTTCCACGGGCGCTGATAGAATACGTTAGTTCATGCCTATCTTTAAATAGTATGATCAGCTTAAACACTAAAGAAGACCGTCTGTCTTCTTCAACTCTTGAAGAGAAGCGAGTCGTCTGCTGCACTCCACTCTCGTCCACGTCTGGACGCTATCTGACGCTGTCTGGAATGATTCGCACTGAGCTATGCTGGTATGATGTCATTGCTGGTAATTCGATAAGTCAGCATCGGTCGTTGATGATCTCTACATCTTCGGCCAGCCTGAAGAAGAGGCATCGTCCTCGATGTCTGTTGAGTGGACGTCACTATCATCTACCTGCAAAGAGAGTAAAAAAGAAAAGAGAGTATTAGGTCCTTAGGTTTTGAGCTGATAACAACATCAATCAATTTGACAATGGCTTGATATGGTCAGCCGCAGTAGATGTCAAATTCGGTCCTTCATGGCATCCTACTTTTTCGACTTCATATCTGTCTTTCAATCTAACAGCTATGATTTTATACGGTCCATGAAACTTAGGTCGTAGTTTCAAACCAGTCCCATACTGAGTTCTCTGAATGGTTACGAAGTCGGTAATCTTGTACAGTTTCGGTTTCTTACGTCTTTTGTTAAATTGCTTACGATTCTCTTCTTGTATCTTCAAAATGTTGTTTTTCGTATCTTCTCTCATTTCATCACGTTCTTGCATCAATTGCTTTAGATATTCTTCATTCAATATCTCACTAATTCTTAGAACTTCCTTGTTCTTCATTTTCGTTGCTATGAGAAGCTCAAACGATGAATATTTTATACTTCTCGTAGTTGTACTGTTGATTATTCTCTGGACATCTGGAACACACTTCAACCAGTTCTTTGAATCCTCGTGTGATAATTTCGACAAAACAGGAATCAAAATTATATGGATTCGCTCAATCTGTCGGTTACCTCGTGGAATACCGGTAGTAATTTTGACATGTTCTATGCCTTCTTCTGTACAATAAACTGAAACTTCTTTCGATATAAAGGCACTACCTCGATCTGAAATGATTCTGGCTGGATTCCCAAATGCAGTCTGTTGTTGCTTCAATTTCGAAATAACTTCTTGCGTAGTTGGGGATTTCACTGGATAGAACCAAGTAAATTTCGTAAAAGCATCGACCACAGTTAGAATGTGTTGGTATTTCTTGTTCGTTGATGGAAGTGGTCCAATAAAGTCGACATGGTACGTACTGAAGGGAACGTTTTCTTTCGGTACAGGATAAAGAAATCCTTCTGCTTTTCCTTGCTTTTTGTTGTACAGTGTACGTTCTATACAGTTAGCAAATACTTTTTCAACTTTACATTTCAGTCTGGGAATATAGAATTCTTGCTCTACAGCATTCACAGTTTTATCTACAGCAAAGTGACCTTTTTTATGTACCTTCTGTATGATTTCACTCTGTAAGGATTCTGGCACTACTAGCAGATCTTTACCATTTTCAAATTTGTACAAAATATCATTTCTCACGAAGAATCCATTTTTTCTCCCTTCTCAACCAAATTCTTTATCAATTTCACACATTCATCTTCATTCTGTTGTTGAGCTAACCGAATCTTCTCAGTTACATCGGATGTGTATGATGTTAAAATTAAAGCATCTCTACTTAGAGCATCAGCATGTTTCATTTGGCTTCCTGAACGATGTACAATTTCGTAATCGAATTCTTCAATAAACATTGCCCATTTCGCAATCTTAGGAGTTAAATCTTTCTTGTCTTAAGTTTTCTGAAAAGCACTACAATCAGTTACAATTTTGAACTTAGACGCTAACAAATAGTTTCTAAATTTCTTCAGAGCTTCTATAACTGCAAGGGCTTCTAATTCGTAATTACAGAGTTTCTAATGGATATCCTTGCTTAGATATGTGTAGAACAGGTGCTTGAGAGAGAATTTCTTTTAATCTGGAAAACGCTTCCTGTTGTTCGGAATCAAACTTGAAACCAATACCTATTCTAAGCAAGTCACTAAAAGGTTTAGCTATTTTAGCACAATGTGGAAGAATTTACGAAAATAACCTGTTAGTTCTGAAAAGCTTTGTAGTTGTTTACAGTTACGCGGTTGTGGAAAGTTTTGAACGACAACAGTTTTGGAAGGCGATGGTCGAATAGTTCCGTTTTCAATTACATGTCCCAAAAATTCAATTTTACGTTTTAAGAATTGGCACTTTTTGAAATTTATTTGTAATCCATATTTCGAAGCAGTTTTGAATACTCTTTCTAATTTGTCTAAACATTCAACTTAATCATTAGCCGGTATGACCATATCATCCTTATAAATAATTAGTACACCTCCATTTAGCAAGTCACGAAATACTGAATAAATATACCTTTGAAAAACATTTGGACTAATACATAAACCAAAAGGAGCTTTAAGAAATTCGAAAATACCATTATGTGTTACAAACGCTGTGTATTTTGTGCATTTTTCATCTATGTCTACATGGAAAAAGCCATTTTTCAAATCTAGGGTCGGGAAGAACTTTGACTGTTCTAAACGACCAAGTATTTCCGGAATTGAAGCAGTGGAAATTTGTCTTTAATAATCTTCTTATTTAATTTCCGATAGTTAACGCATAATCTTTTAGACTTATCTCGCTTGTTACACAAAAAATAGGCGCCGCATAGTTAGAATTGCTAGGTTTTATTATTTTTTCTTTCAGCCATTCATTAATTTGATCGTCAACAATTTTTTGTTCCGCGAAAGACATGTATCTCCTATTTTGACAGACCGGAATTTCATCGCATAAATTTATTTGCATCTTACCCCTTTCGTGGGCCATTTATTTCTCTTTTGAATTTCTCCCGTTTTTTTATGTTTTATTATCAATTAAACAATAGCATTTAAGGAAATATATTTTATTTTGCCAAATTTTTTGCTTACATTTAAATTCTAGGGGTGGGAAGTATACTTCCCACGGGACCTTTTATGGTCATGGAGAAAATTCAATTTAAAGGCGATTATTTGCACTGAAAAGATGAGAAACATGTTGCAATGCACAAGTGTACTTCAGATACTGCACACATATAGCGGGTCCTCTTTTCTTGTGCCTTTGTGCTACATTTCTTACATCGTCTATAGTTGGAAACCATTTTTGGCATATGATTTCCCACACTGACTAAGCGTACATCATCCGGAACTGAGCACCTTTTTGCTTGGAAGCTAGCAGAACGGCCTTTCTTTTTTCGAGGAATATCCGTCTATTAGTTGACGAGCTAATGCTATACAGAATGTTAGCTGGTCTAAACTTCTGTATCTGTTGTTTCCTTGCCACAGTATAAAACTACTTACGATGCCAAGATCAATAAGAAAATAAAAAATACGATGCCACCATTCTACAGATCTTCTTCATATTTATTACCTTTCTTTTCTTTGATCGAAGCAATCAACCCCTACCATGATATCGTTATATACGGTAACAGCTTTAGGGAAAGGTACTTCTGTTTTAGTACCATCCTTTTTTGTACGATTTACAGATGTAATAATCGCTGAATTATGTGCAGTAGTCAACAATGTAACAGCCTTTTGTCCATCCACTTTATTGCAGCAACACCTTCCTTAGTTAGGAACACTGATTCCCCTCTTTGTAGTTTGTTATTAGCCTTCCTTTGCGGCCTCACAGTCCCCACAGAAAATAGACCACTTATAAGTAGACTTTTTTGCAAGACTAAAAGATGTCAAATAGTTAGCATAGGCTATAAGATGACCTGTCTGTTTCACATCTTCCGTTAGTTAAGTTATTACTGTTTCCCCTAAGCTCAATATTTTATCCTTATCAGAAGTTTCTTTTCCACAATAAATTTCAAATTTTTGAATATATCCAGTCTTAGAGTCTGCTAAACACCACATCTTGTAACCTCTTTTTATAGGCTTCATTGGCATATACTGCTTCAATGAAGTTCTCCCTTTGAAAGCTATCATACATTCATCCATTCATAATGTTGACGAAGGTTCGTAGACTTTAGGTATGGAATCATCGAGCTGTGAGAGGATGCCTGACTTTAGGAGTTTATCATACGCAAATTGCCCATATGGATTTGGGCTGTTTTCGTTTACATGCAAAGTCTCAGTTATTTTTTGAACATCTTTGTGAATATTATTCTTGCTACTAATTGAACATTGAAAATGGGGTCTGTGCTCCAGCAGTTTTTCAGTTCAGGCAACCCTTGAGTATATGCATACCTGCCCATGCTTTCAATTCTTCTGATGTGATTTCTTTCCGGTTAAGGATAATGTCTTTTGTCGTATGACCCAATCTCTTCCCTTTCTTAGGCTGCTTTGCATATGAGTTTGTTTCGTCAACAATATTCTGTAAAATTTCCTCCGTAAAAATCATGCCAAAATAATCCTTTTTTTTCTCAGTAGAATTGAATGATATTTTCAAATGTATTTTCAAAAATATTCTAATTTTTCCAACATACCTATTGCACGTGGCTTTTATACATGATGCAATAGCATTTTCACATTTTACCCATTATTTATTATTCAATATTAGATAGTTATTGCAGAAATATACAAAATAAGAAAACGTTATTATAATAAAAACAATGTTTTACTTACATTTGTAGCATAATCGTATAGCAATACAAATGTCAAATCAAAACAGGTGTCTCAGTGGAACAGATCTCACACAACGCGTTCGAACTTTCAAAATAAATGTGATAATTCTGTTTTCAATCGATTGAACACAGATGGCAGCACAATACTGAAGTGGGAATTAGAGTTCCCAACGTTATAATAGCATAGCCAATATATTACAGTGGGTTTTGCGCTTCCCACAGGTGTATTTCCCAGGAACATGTAGGTAGGAAGTAACCTTCCCAGGGCCCACGAAAGGGTTAAAGTCAGATTGTCTATTTTTCCGAGACTGGTACGAATTAATTAAATTAAACAGTCTTTCTTTATGTTCCACATTTGAAATATGCGATAAATCAGTCTCGTTGACAGAAATAGCATTCACCAGATGTGAAAGGTAATTAATTTTCAAGCCACTTTAGCTTTCGGGCTTTTTGTTTACATTAACAGAGACGCCAGGCGATTGAGAAAGATCATAAACATTTTTCAATAACACAGCAATATTCAAATTTCCCATAACGCAACGAACGTTAGCATTTCGAGATGACTCAGCAGTTATCAAGTTTACGTTACTTTTATTCCGATGAGAAATTATTTGAAGGCCATTCTCGGTAAAAGAGAAGCTAAACTGATTCATTACATCCAAACCTAATATAATTTGATTACGTAACGACTTGACCACATAAATTTTCGTAGGAAGTGAAAAACTATCAATTGAAATATCAGAAATGAAAAAGCCGATGGGGTACGTTTGCTTTGATTCAATTCCGTTTATTGTGATATCGCTACAATTTAAACTTGGAGAACCAATCTGCTTGTGTAACTCCACGCCGCATATCGTCACATCTGAACCAGTGTCAACTAGACTTTCAACTAAATGATTATTTACTTGTACAGTCTTCATAATTCTATCCATATCAGAAATTCGTTGTATTAAAGCTTGTTTTTCGGGGGTCTGGTGTGGACAGTCAGTTGACTTATGCCCAAACTTTTTACATTTAAGACATTTTATTCCCTTCGATTTGTTTAAACATTGATTTGATTTATGCCCCAATTCCTAGCAATTAAAACATTTGACCTTATTAACGTTAGATTGATTTCGGTTTGATGACGCAAGCTTACTTCTATCTTTCACTTGGGTGTCTACTTTCGGTTTCGGAATTTTAAACTTATCATTATCCGATCTCATTTTATCATATATTTTAAGCCTTTGTTTAAATTCAGATATTGTTTCGCAACCATATATAGTTTTCCTCACCACAGAATCGGGAATACCATCTATGACATATTTAAATAATGAAGCATCTTCAATGTTACCTCGCGAACACATTTCTTCCATTTTCAAAAAATACTCATCTAAAGATTCTTTAGGCATTAATTTACGCTTACATAACATTTCATGCAATTCAGCAAAATTAAAAGTTTTACCAAATTCAGATTTCAAAAGCTTTTTAACTTACACCAGTCATTAACTTTAGGTTCACTCTGAATAAATAGTTTTCCTTTACCTTTTAATGATCTTTTAGCAAAAACTAATTTATGCAAATCACTCAATTTCAAAGAATTTATAACATCTTCAAATTCATCAATCCATTTATCAACATTTTCATATGCGTTACCAGGAAAAGGATTAACAATACTTTCAATATCCGAAAAACTAAGATGAGTTTTAAATTGATCTTGAATTGGAAGCTGCATACTGCTATTTACTTGAGACTTATTAGAATCAGGATTGTCTCTTTGATTATCATCAAGCATTACTTCAGAAATTTTATCAACAGTTTCATCTTCAATATCACTATTTTCTTCATGCAAAATATTTTCAAACAATACAGATAAATCACATAGGAAAGAGACAATTCGGTTTACGACTTCTGATTTTAAACCTTCTGAATTTATGCACAATACATTGCAAACTTTAATTAACTCATTTAAAGTAAAACTATTCTGCACTGTATCTATTTTCTTATTAAATTCTTCAGAATCAGGTTTAAATATAAAGACAGAAAATTCACTTAATCTTTTCCGGTTATTTCGATCTCCATCAGTATTAAAAATAAGCTTATGCAAACTTTTGATTTCAGAACTTTTACTGTTCTTTAATTCTTTCTCATCGAAGTCGCCCCAAACGCCCAAACATTCAGACATCGGCTGGACGCCCGAAACGCCTGAATAATTTCCTACCCAGTGCTTTCCCCCATCACGTTACTGCATTACTCATTGCTTTCAGGTGTTGTTAAATCACGTGTCAATCATTTTGTTGAAGCTACTAAAAGTAGCTTCCTTGTTTCCTTTGTTTACTGTCAGTGTTTAGCTTTTGATGCCCGAAGTTGCAATCCCGTCCCAAGGGGGAATTTCACACAGTGTCAAAGCGTCTAACAAAGTTCTCGCTTTACTTAAGTAAGGCTATTATTAGCGCTGTAGTATTCAACTTGTCATGGGGGAAGGAAGAGCATTCCAGGAGAAATTCTTAGATACGGGCGTTTTCGATGTTTGGGGAATTGAGATTTTGCCCTCTCTCGATGCGAAAGTGTTAAAGCTGCCTCCAATTCTGGAATTTCTACTAACTTCATATTGGAAAGAAAGTTTTGTACTCACCCGTCAGATGATCGTCTTCAATTGGGGTAATCCACACTTTATACGAATAATCCAATAACTTGTTACCAATAACAGTCCAGTTCAATACACAGTTCATAATGCCACCCGCACACTTTCGAGTTCGTTGATGAGCTCGTTGCCCGACGGTTGGTCGCCAAAGTTTGTAGGTTTTAATTTCAAAAGGATAGTGTACAAATATTGCATTTTTAAATGCTTTTATTTTACTAATAAGAAATAGATAAAAGTAATAAAGGTAAAGTAAAAATTAATGTTGCAGGAATGAATTATCAGTCCACTGAATTCATGTAATGATGCACAGACACTATTAGTTCCACGGGCGTTGATAGAATACGTTAGTCCACAGCTATCTTTAAATAGTATGATCATCTTAAACACTAAAGAAGACCGTCTGTCTTCTTCATCTCTTGAAGAGAAGCGAGCCGCCTGCTGCACTCCACTCTCGTCCACGTCTGGACACTTTCTGACGCTGTCTGGAATGATTCGCACTGAGCTATGCTGGTATGACGTCATTGCTGGTAATTCGATAAGTCAGCATCGGTCGTCGATGATCTCTACATATATATATATATATCAAAAAGCGTCACAAATATATATATATTTGATTTTTTTCCCTTGATAAGTCCGTCTTAAACCTCGAGTTTGGCTAATTTAACATTTATTGCAATTCTTTGTACATATTTGTACAATTCTGTGTATTTGACAGGATTTTAATTATTTATGTGCATCATTTAAAGTATTTAAAATTTTTTATTTAAAATTTATTAGTTTTTTTTTTTTTTTTTTTTTTTTTCTCATCCCTTTTTAATTTTGAAGTTATTTCGTTTTGTAATTTTTACATTAAATTTTTACTCGATAACTTTGACTTTTTTAGTATTCTATTGCTGTTTTTCCATGGTGTAATTATTTTACTCAGGAACTGCAGTATCATATGTACTTTTAAGCAATAGCTTTTCAACTTTCCTCTTCTTTGCAAATATTTTAAAATTTTGCAGCTCATTGCGCAAAATTCTTGGCCACATATGTCTCTCATGTTCGCGTTATCTTTCTATTTTCGTATAAATATATAAAACCGTCATCCCCAAAAGGATGACGGTTGCAATAAAAAGGAGGTTCGCAACTAGGTGTTAAGCTTCTGCTTTATATCTAGCTGTGAACTTTCTATAGCTGTTCATCTCACATCTAGCTGTGAATATTGCTTTTTATGTCTCATGTGTAAAATTTCAATATCCTATGGCTAAATGTTTTTAAGTAACGCGATATATATATATGTACAGACGTCACGAAAAAACACATTTTAAGCCATTTTAAATGCATTTTACAATCCGTTTTGGAAGAAAGAGCCCGTCGGTACGAACAGGCGTCGAACACAAAATAATCAAAATGAATTCAGGAATGGTCAAAACGGATATTTACATTAAAATACAATACCAGATTTTTTTTTATTACAATTCTTCCTTTACTACACACAGGAAATTAAAAAGAAAGAAAAATTGTAAGGTGTAGTTGTTTTATTCCTCATTTCTTTGCAATTTTATATAATTCAGTTGTAAATAAATACAATGTCAACTTATCAGGTTCTATGTTCCGTCTTACTTTCTTTGGGAACATGCACAGACCTGACTCGGAACAGGGAGCTTACTAAAGCTATGTTCAATAACTGTGGGAAGTAGACAAGATACACAAGAAGGGTATACAAAACCCTTTATTTTTCACTCTTTACAATAATTTCCGTACTTCGGAATACAGAGACCAACTACTTGTGGTCTGAACGTAAGAATATAAAAATATAACTAAACTCTAACTTAAATTTGGAATAATCAACAAAGGCCTACGTGTAAGATTGGCCGGATATTAACAGGAAGCCTTATGTAGTACAGAGAACTGTTAACACTACAATACGTTTAAAATTATCACGAGGATGAAACCTCTGGCCTAGAAGGCAACCAGCAACCGAGTAAAACTTCTAAGGCAAGCGGCCTGCTTCGACTAACTCCTTCTTCTCTCTCGCTTGGCAAAAAGCCACAACTTAAGTACTTGGCGTTCGCCAGACAAATTTTGCATAAATAAGTTAACGCTTTTAATTCTGGCCGGAAGTAGAAACTAAGAAGTGATAGTAAAGATTTAAAATAAAATAAACGTTAGTAAAACTTAAGATCCTTACATACTTCCCGTCAGAGTTAATTAGTTTGAAACTGAGGTCTAAAACGACCTTGTTGAAAACTTTTAGCTCTAGAATCTAACGCGAGGCCAATCTTTTACAAACATTTCTCACTAGAAATTAGAAATTTAAAAAAAAATTAGTTTTTACAATAGCAGCTCCATGGCCACCCAATTTTTCATATGTACTGCATCTAAACAGGAGCTTTTATTCAAATCTGGTTCCTTCCAGAGATCTGGAAGGAAAACTAGTTTAATGAAATGTTACACAATGAAATGGCAAGTAACATGCATATTTATATTTCTCTTAACATTCTTATTTCATTCATGCCTTTATTTTAATTATCTCTCCCCGTGCTCTCTGACATGTGTTGTAAAAGAACACCAAACACGAATGTGTTTATAAATACGTGTTCAACACTGCCTCCTACAATCAAAACACTAACGTGTTAAAATTCAACATGACAAGACCTCGTAACACACCCTATCTTCAACTCTAAACCCTGAGGTACTATTCTGAAAGTGGCTAACTCTGAAGTGTAGCGTCAGAGAGCCTAACTACATTCATTCAACCTTTAACACATATTCACCATAATTTGGTCTTTTTACAGTCACACGAATAAAAAAAAAAAATTGGCATTACTTTCACTTTTACCATATCACAGTATTTCTTGACATTTAAAATAACAGTTCACATTGTATATAAGAACATATTAACATGCCGTTAATTTTACGCAATTTAATACATACATTAGTAGTACATTGTAAAATTCTATTCTTTTGCAAGCAAGTGCCAATTCTTCTACATTGAAATACTACATTTCAAAAAGTCTTTCAGACTAAAACTTCTTTCTTGCCAGAATGTTTTTAAATAAAATTTATACAATAACTTTTACAATATTTAAGTATTTACACATTCCTATTATACATCAACTTTAGTTTTACGCGCGAGTAATTGAAAAACATAATACCAAAATCGGTAACAACTCATTTCTTGCCTTTTTGGTGATAAAGGTAGACCTCACATGAGGTAAAACTTCTTGAAATCTGCCACTTGCAGTAAGAATGAAAGATTAACTTAAGTTTGCAAAGTAACATAAAATTTTACTTATCTTTGTGATATTCGGACATTCTTATCTGAGCCCAGTCCTGGAAGGTAGCGCAGATTCTCGTTTGATTTATCCTCCTTCTTGTGCGGGCTCGCCCTTCAGTGCCTTCCTCTAGAAGCTTTCTTTTTTCTCCAGTTCGGTCACCCTTGAATACCTTCTTTTTCGCCTCTGCCTGTGGTCTTGACCGTTTGATGGCAGCTGGTCTTGGCGGAACCGGGACACTTCTTCCTCCTTCCTGCTTGGACCTCGTTGCTGGCCGTTCAAATTTTCCTCGTATCTTTTCCTCGGCCGCTAGTGGCCCTTCCGCAGTTCGGCGACATTTGCTGCGGAAAGTCCTGTCCGATGAGTCGATCTTCCGTTTGGAAGTCGGGTTATAGTTGCCGTTATTTCTCCTGGCTTTCTTTGCATTCGTCGAACTTCTCCCTTCTTCATTCTGGGGGTGTTCGTGACCTCTCTTTTCTGGACGGTGGAACGGCTTCTTTTTCTTGTTACCTTCAATTTTCCCACGGGGAAACTTTCTTTTCAATTGCTCCTGCCTCCTAATGTCTTGTCCTTGTGCTTGACGTTGTTCCACCTCTGAAGCTTGTGCCTGCCGTGTCTGCCGTGCCGGATCCTGCAAAAGATCTTAGAAAATTTGCATTTTATTACGATCATAGTAGGGTTTTATTTGATCAATGTTTGCGGAGCACGTTTCACCATTTCTGGCTTTTAACACCACTACAGCGTGAGTTATTTTTTCTATGACATATGGTCCTTCAAATCGTGGAAAAAATTTGGCAGTTTTATCTCTGGTGCTGAAGAAAGTGAATGCTTAATTCTTAATACTGCATCTCCTACTTTATAAGTTACTCCCCGTCGTTTCAAATCGTAATAAAGTTTTTGTTTTCTCTGTGCTACTTCAGTATTCTTTTTTGCTTCTTTAATTAATTTTTCTATATCACCCATTTTAAATTCTGGGGCTCTTTGTCGCACATAAAATAATTTATATAACGGCGTTATAACCTTTCTGCCTAAAAATAACTCAGCAGGAATTTTGCCCGTTGTATCATGTTTTGAGGTCCTAAGGGCGAAAGCAAATTCATTGACATAGTTATCCCAGCTTTTATGAAAATTTTTAACATAACTACGGATAATTTTCACTATATTTCTATTGACCCGTTCCGCTATATTTTATTGCGGCCGATACGGGACCAATTTTAAATGACGTATGCCCAGTTTTTGGCACATGTCTTCAAATACATTACTTACAAATTGAGGACCATTATCCGATATAACTTTTAGGGGCGCCCCGTATTTTAAAATATATCTATTTAAAATAGAATCAGTAACTAATTTCGCGGAGGCTCGTTTTAAGGGAACAATTTCGGTCCACTTACTAAAATGATCAACCATAACAAGGAGATAGCGACTTTTATTTAACTGACTTTTTGGGAAAGGGCCCAATAAATCGATGCCAATTATTTCATTTGGAAATTCGGATTTAATACTATTTAGAAACCCGGCCGGGCGGAAATTAATATAATTAACGGCTTGACATGTTGGGCAGGACTGGACATACGCCCTTGTTAACTTTTGCAGTTCAGGAAAATAGACTGTCTCACGTACGCGTTGTGTAGTTTTTCGAATACCAGCATGAGAAGCTAAAGGGCTGTCATGCAACTCCTGCAGGATATTTAATCTAAGACTAGCTGGGATAACAGGTCGAAATTCGTTGTTGGAATTCGTAGTTTTTGTATAAAATAATAGACCATCTATTAGTTCGTAATGGGCCGCCCTATTTCTTATCGCCACAATATCTTGGTGGCTAAAATTTTCAGGATCCTTTAAATACTCATAAATGCTTCCAAACTCAGGATCCTTACCCAGTTCGGTTATTACAGTTTCTCGGGAATTTATTGTACATGCTGTAAGCATTCCCACCTTTACAGTATTACCTTCTTCATCTATTTTAATTCTGGATAGGGCATCTGCTACGATATTTTCCTTTCCGGGGGTATGATTGATTACCAGATTATATTCTTGTATCTTGAGTGCCCATCTTATTAACCTTGGGGATAAGTTTTTCCCTGAGTACAATCTAGTTACCGCCGCATGATCAGAGTACACTGTTATTGGCACCTTTCCAAAATAGACTCGGAACTTTCGCACTGCTAACAGAACTGCAAGTGCCTCTCTCTCGGTCGCGAAATAGTTTCTTTGTGTTTGATTTAAAGTTCGGCTAAAAAATGCCACGGGCTGCTGATTTTGTGAAAGTACCGCTCCTACCGCATAATCCGAAGCAACCGCTGAAATTTCTAAATTCTCATCCTTTTCAGGAAATTTCAACACCGGGGCTTGCGTTAATGCTTGTTTTAATTATTCGAACGCACTATTGGCTTCGGACGTCCACGAGAATCTTGCCTTTTTCCTTTTTAATTTTAACAATGGTTCAGCAATAGCTGCAAATTCTTTTATAAAGGATCTATAATATGAAAAAAGTCCTAGAAAAGAAGAGAGCTTCTTCGCCGCGTTTGGAGTCGGATACTTTTGTACAGCAATTATTTTTGATTCGTCTGTCTCGATTCCTTTCTGAGATATTTTGTAACCTAAATATTTTAATTCAGGGGCTGCAAATTTGCACTTTTCGACATTAACTTTTAGACCGGCCTCATTTAATAAAGAAAACACCTGTCTTAAATCCTGTACATGTTGGTCGAGTTTATCACTAGTAATAATGATATCGTCTAAATAGATAAATGTGGACTTTCCAAGAACAGGCCTTAACACAATGTCCATACATCGCTGAAATGTTGCCGGGGCCCCTGAAAGGCCAAACGGCATACGCAGGAATGCATAAGTGCCAGCCTTGGTTATAAAAGCAGTCTTAGGCACGTCCTCAGGCCTAACCCCTATTTGAAAATAACCAGTCGTTAAGTCTAAAGTCGTCATATATTTGGTCGATGTTATGTTCCTTAGAATTTCTTCAATAATAGGTAACGGATATACCGGATATTTAGTTATGGAATTTAATTTACGGTAGTCAATCGCGAATCGCCACCTTTTTGGATGTGTCAATGGATAGTCATTATTTTTCTTACATAAAACCACTGGGCTAGCATAACTACTTGAGATGGGCGTTATGATCTTTTTACGTAGCATATCGGTGATATGCCATTCTATAATTTTTTCCTTTTTCTTATCATACCGGTATGCTTTGTGGCGAACTGGCATTGAATCTCCGGTGTCAATACTATGGTTAGTAACCTGAGTAAATCCTGGAATATCACTAAATAACGAAGCAAATTCACTTACCACTTGTCAGATTTTTCGTTGCTCTTCATTAGGCAGGTGGTCAAGGTTTAACATTGGCGGTTCAGCCTTTTCTTCTCGAACTGGTTTCATCGTCAGCTTAAGGGACGCTTCATTAAAATCCAGCGTTGCTTGTGCCTCTGAAAGAAAATCTATTCCTAAGATAATATGTGCTGGCAGATACTTTACTATGAAAAACATAACCTTTACTTGTTCGTCCTTGATACGGATGTATAGCGGTAATTTACCTATGCAGTTACATCTTTCTCCTTGCGCAGCTAACACTGTCGTATTATCGGAATTATATATGCTGTAGTCTTGGCGCACCAAATTGGTTTCGTTGTTGATATTGGCGTCTTCTTTCAATGTCCGCCGTTCTTCTACTTTCAAACTGGATTGCTAGCTCAAATAACTTTTCCAGTGTAGTCGGATTTCTTAATTCAATAAAGTCTTGCACTTGGGGAAGTAACCTCGGCAAAATCACTTGAATTATATCAGGATCCGGACGGTTTCCATACAAGAGTTTGAAGACGTGAATTTTTCTTAAAATAAAGCTTGAGAGATTTTCGATTCTTTGCTGATATATGCTGAAAAGTTCCGTTTCTAATTTCGCACGATCCCTTACAACAGGGAAGGCTTTTAGTAGGGCAGTCTTGAAATTTTCGTAAGTATAGGTGGGACTTCCTGCTTGACCCAAGAGACTTCTGCCTATACATTTGAACCAGTTAAGCGCTTGGCCCCTCAAAGTGCTGGTAGCTAAGGTAACTTTTTGAAACTCGTGCACGGGGTAGAGCATGAAGTGGTCATCCAATTTTTTCAAAAAACTGGTTACCGGTGAGTTTCCATTAAATGTTGCTTCTGGTTTCATCGAAGCGCGCAGGGTCTGGACGATGTAACCAAATCCTTCCAGGGCGGCAGCTGGCATTTCTGGATTCTGAGCCGCTTCTGCAGGCAGCACAGGTTCTCCTTGAAACTCGGCCATGGTTATTCTTCTTCGTTGGGCGCCACTATCAGGTTCTATGTTCCGTCTTACTTTCTTTGGGAACATGCACAGACCTGACTCGGAACAGGGAGCTTACTAAAGCTATGTTCAATAACTGTGGGAAGTAGACAAGATACACAAGAAGGGTATACAAAACCCTTTATTTTTCACTCTTTACAATAATTTCCGTACTTCGGAATACAGAGACCAAATACTTGTGGTCTGAACGTAAGAATATAAAAATATAACTAAACTCTAACTTAAATTTGGAATAATCAACAAGGGCCTACGTGTAAGATTGGCCGGATATTAACAGGAAACCGTATGTAGTACAGAGAACTGTTAACACTACAATACGTTTAATCACGAGGATGAAACCTCTGGCCTGGAAGGCAACCAGCAACAGAGTAAAACTTCTAAGGCAAGCGGCCTGCTTCGACTAACTCCTTCCTCTCTCTCGCTTGGCAAAAAGCCACAACTTAAGTACTTGGCGTTCGCCAGACAAATTTTGCATAAATAAGTTAACGCTTTTAATTCTGGCCGGAAGTAGAAAATAAGAAGTGATAGTAAAGATTTAAAATAAAATAAACGTTAGTAAAACTTAAGATCCTTACAAACTATGGCATCAAATGCTGCTAGACTTACTTCAGTAACATGAGAAAGGAATATAAAAGTTATTTGCATTTTCGTTTTCTTCTGTTTTCGGAAGGGGACAAGAATCAATAAAATTCAGAAACATTTTCATATACGTTTAATCAGTTTTATGAAAATTGTGAAATTGTCATTGAAACACATATTTACTTGCTTGGAAGATATCTTGAATAAAAATTAAAGAAATCATTTAAAAGACTTCTTAATCCTTAATTCTTAATTTATATTCCTTCTTAGTTTTGTACCTTCAATTGTTTTAATTCAAGTTTCAAACTTCTAAACTAATAGGACTGAATTTCGTAGATACCTTATTTCAACAGATTTATAAAACCAGTTTTTAAATTATTAAAACTAAAACTTAATTTAAATTAATATTCTTAAATTCATAAATATTAGAATGATGTAATAGTGGATATGAGACGATTCAATGACATAAATAACAGTGAGTTATTGTTATAAAATATTTCATCACGTTTCGTTCATTTATAAGAGCTTACCTCAAAATTGCCTTGTGCTGAATACATGTAATAAATATGCGAAAACATGAGAGGTATTTAAGACCCATAAACTTTGCTATACATGTTATACACACGCTGATTCCCAATTTTATTCTGAAATAAAAAAGTAAAATGGCTTTCACATCATCCATGAACGAAACGAAGTATTTTGGTGTAAAAATTTTGATAAATATTTTTCACAAAATTATCTTTGTCCATAGAAAACAATTTTACCTAGTCAGATGACACAAAAATAAGTTAAATGCCTCTATATAAATGCCAAACTGGCAAACTTGTCTTTTTATTTGAGACTTTTTTGCTAAATGAGACTGTCTATTATAGTTGGAGACTCTTAAAATGTTTTTCAATATATTCCAGAATCTGTAGGACAGGGGTTAAGATTTATTTGAAACAGCATGTACCAAATTGGCTACAAAATCTGAAAAACGCAGAATAGCTTTCTGGTGCAAGACCAATAAAAACAACAGTATGCAAATTAATTGGTACAAAGCGATTTTTTATAGTTTGTGTACATATTTTTATGTACTGTAGTAATTATAAAATTAATAGGAAATGTGTTCTTTAGCAGAAATGACCTGTAAATACGCTTAAGCATCGACTCTCAAAGTCTTTGCATGTACGTTTTACTTATTTACCATAGATTCACACTTCTGTAGAATTCTTAATCATGTGATCTTTTGTCGTACAATCCATTTTGCTAAGACGTTCCTTGAAAATGTGTCAAAAGTTTTCGATCTGTTTTAAGTCTGGTGATTTCAAGGCCAACTTAGTACAATAAGTTTATTTTTCAACAGGAACTCTCTGATAGATTTCGAATTGTGGCATGCAGCCAAGTCATGTTGAAATGTCAATGCGATTTCAGGAATGGCACAATCCTGCCTTTTAAAATTTATGTATAATTTGGTGAATTCAGCATTCTGCCAAAATGAACTAGACTTCCAGTGTCATCTACAGTGAAAACCCGCAAAACATTTGTTTTTGTGGGTATTTGACGGTTTGTTCGATAGGCTGAGGTCTTATTGAGTCATTCTTGCTTTGTCTAGAAACCTAATCCGACCAAGATGAGATGAGGTCACCATGAATAAATAAATGAAACTATCGCTGAAAATAACTTTTTCCCAGTCATTTATAGTCCAAGATTTATATTTCGCCCGCAATAATTGTTTTTGCTTAATTTCATGTGGCAAAAGTTGTTTCATTAATTCTCTGTCTTGTCTTCTAACCAGTAGTGAGAAGTTTACGCCACACATTTGAAGAATGAATATTAATACCAAAGGTCCATAGACCTCTTTTAAAGTCTTTTCCAGTTCTTTTGAGATTAATAATACTATTTTAGAGTAGGAATCGATCAAATTCATGAGTTGTTTTATTTTTAGTTTTACATTTGTTCTTTTTTTTGAAGAAAAGAAACCAGTTTCGTTTTATCACTTGGAATTCCAGAAACTCTCGATTTTCCTACCGCAACCGTGGAAGCAATATTTCCTACAATTATGTGTTTGGCTGTTAATTGCGATAATATTCGCTATCTCTAGAGGTTATATCCAATTTTAGAGCACTAAAATGAACGAATGCAAAACATATTTAAAAAGTATGCAAAAGTAATCTCTTCTCACAGAAACAAGCATAAAAATGATAGAATAATCCTAATTTTTTGTTCAAAGCAGTTACAGTTGTTCAGATCACATTCAAACAGGTGAAATTTCTTTGAAGGACCTTTGGCACTAGCTGGCAAGCAACTTGAAATTCTGTGGGAAAAAATCATTCTGTAGAAATAAATTTGCATAATATAGTGCATGAAATGAAAAGTATAATAAAAAGTATTGCTTAATCCTTCTTGGTCGGATTTTTTTCAAATTTCCGATCAGGAAAAAAAAAATTGTTGATTGGCCACTGAGACGTATATATCCTGCGTGCTGATTACATAAAATAAGGCGCAGGTTCCACTTTAGATACGTTTCCTTATTGTTTAAAATAGAGCGGGATGTGGCAGAACCTATCACCTTGTTTTTCTTTACTATCATGTCTGAATACTTGTTTAAATGACCGAAATGAATTTAAAGTTATTGCCTAAAGCCAACGGGAGAAGGTTAAAATAAATTATCCCGGAGATGAAATATTAAGTTACAGATAAAATTTTCAGATCTGCATATAAGTACGAAATACAAAGCAAAGTAAAATAATAGAGGTCCAAAGCTATGTATCAGCCTAAATTACGTAGCAATCCTTTTGTAGTTAATATACAGGGGTTGGACAAAAATATGGAAACACCTTTAAATAAACATGTTTCTTTGCTTAATATGGTGTAGGAAACCCGTTGGCATCCAAAACAGCTTGCAGTCTTTTCGGAATGGATAAATACAGTTCCTGTATGTTTGCCAAGGGAATATTATACCATTCTTCCTGCAAAACGGTGGCAAGTTCAGATAACGATGTTGGCGGTGGATAACGAGAACGCACTTTCCGTTCCAATGTAGACCACAAAGGTTCGATAATATTCAGGTCTGGTGACTGTGGTGGCCAGGGGAGATGGGACAACTCATCCTCGTGCTCAGAAAACCAGTCCTGGACAATGTGATCTGTGTGAACAGGGGCTTTGTCGTCTTGGAAGACACCATCACCATCGGGGAACAAAAGTTTTTACCATGGGATGAACTTGATCGGCCAAAATGTTCACATAAGTCTTGGCAGTCATGTGCCCTGACACAGTTATCATGTGGCTAGCAGAGAACCACGATATGGCTGTCGAAACCATAACAGAACCCCCGCCATATTTCACTCTTGGCAACAAGCAGTCTGTATTATGGGCTTGAGATGGCGTTCTCCAGACGTAAACTCGGCCAGAAGTGGGAAACAATGTGAAAGAAGACTCGTCAGACCATATTACTCGCTTCCACTGCTCTATAGTCCAGGCTTTATGACTTAAACACCCCCTTTTCCTGTTACAGGCATTAGCATCACTGATGAGTGGCTTCTCAATTGCAGCACGGCCAGCAATTCCCTGTTTATGAAGCTCCCTTCTAATTGTTTTGGTACTCACAGGGTTCGATAACACAACATTCATTTCAGCAGTAACTTTTGCAGCTGTGGTCTTCTTATTTTTCTTCACAATTGCCCTTAATGACCGTCTGTCACAATCACTCAGGACACACTTTCGTCCGCGCTGTGATTTAGCAGATGATGTTTTTCCGCTTTTCAAATATGCGGAATAAATCTTCGATACAGTACCTCTTGAAACACTAAACACTTCGGCTACCTTGCTTACGGAAGCACCTACCATACGTGCTCCAACAATTTACCCACTTTCGAAGTCTGTTAACTCTGACATAATGCAATGTCAACCTCACATAACAGTACTCCGACAATAACTGAACTGTTTACCACATTTACGAAGTTGTATAGGTGGCGTCAGTGGTCAAAAACGCCAGCGCCACCTACATATTTCATTAAAATCAATCTTTCTTTTCAAACATGCGTTTCACGAGGTGTTTCCATATTTTTGTCCATCCACTGTACGTACAAAAGTAAAGCTATGTACTACACCCATGAGTTAAAAAAGCCAACATTACAGGAGTATTTTGTGTAAAATAAATTTACTTCATATACTTACTTATTTGCAAAAACCAACATTACAGATGTACTTGTAATTTTAATCTCTTTTTCTCTCTCTCTCTCGACATATATGTATATACTTTATTTTTGATTTGCGAATGATTATTTACACTTGACTCATCTAAAAATACACTTTTCTTTCAAATTCTATAGTAAACAATGTATAATTTGCGAATGTTTCAGAAGTGGTATGTGTGTTCCCAATTTTGTAATTTGAAAAATGGATGCTGTATAGGAAGCACAGAAAATCACCAATACTTTCCTGTGTTATTTTTAGTAAATCTATTTTATGCTTTAAAAATTTTATGGGCTTTCTTATGAAAATAGGAGCAAATACTGTTGAAAATAAAATGACCGTGTGATCTTTCGAAACCATGCCTTTGCAATTGTCTGATATTTTTTCAAAATATTAACCTTGCAAAACGGCATGCTGGGATTATTTTTATATTAAATTTTTTATTATTCATTTTATATTAAAATTTTTAGAATTCTGAATGTAATGCATAATTTTTGCTTACTAGGTTTCGTTTATTCTTTTTTTCCCGATTACCGGATTTATTATAGTACTTGGTTTATAATTCAGTCTAATATATTTTTGCGAAATGTTCAGCCGCGGTAAGATAGCTTCCCCGCAAAGCAGGTTTAGGTTTGTCATATTTGGCAAGAAATCGCTCATTTCGTGATAAATCGACAAAAGCGGCGATATGCCATAGAAAGATGTAGAACCTTCTGGAACGAATTCTTACCGGTTTGGCCCAGAATGTTCTGGAACGCACGCCTAAAGTCATATAAACCCTGCTGGTACGCTGAGAGTCTAGTGTGTCTTGCCAATCTCTTAGTCGATCGCGAGTCTGTCGAGCGCCTCTTGGTCTATCGAGTTTTATCGTCAGTCTGCTGTTCAGATGGTGCATCGAGAGTGTGCATAGTTGAGGCTATCGTCGAGTGCATCGCGAGTTGTAGCGTGGAGTGTCTCGAGAGTACGTTTAGTTCCGGGATCGACCGAAACGACTGCTGGTGCTTTGCTGTGAAGATGTTTTCACCGTTATAGCCTGATAGCTTGAAGCCAGTGTTGCTGATTGTTACAGAGTGTTCGTTGTAGTTTTTCGACGACTGTTAAAGTGTTTTGGAGCTGTCCTGACTAATACTGTATAATAAATTATGTTTAAATTTTCAATGGAATATTTGGATTTAGGGATTGTTATTCACCCCAAATCCACGAACCCTTAACGTAAAGATAAACGCAACAATATGTTCATGGATGAGATATGTTTCGAATTAAAATTAGAAAAACCTAGTCTTCATACGAGAATCACGTTGTTTCTTTAGCGTAATATAACATTATTTTTTCAAACACAGATAAAAAAGGGTTATGATCGTATATGAAAATTTACATTGCAGTTTTTAAACAAAAACTCCGGATATTACATAAGCATATATGGCATATTAAATTTAATATTCCATTGTTCGTTTTATGACACTGGTAATTACTGTAGGTATAATATCGATATTATACTGAAAAGGAAATATATCGATATTATACTGGCCTTTGCAGTATAATACCGATATATTTCTAGTTTTAATTATTAGTTTTTCAGTCCAAAGGGTAATATGACCAGATGGGTTATTAATTTCGTTTTGGCATTTTGCGTTGGTTCACTATAAATGCCTGTTCACTTTTCAAATTGTTGCCAACAAATATTATCGCCTTATATTATATTTAAAGAAATTAAATAATGAAGAACTTGCATAAATGTATATATGTTTTTCGCATTGTGATAAAACAATGGTACCTAGAGCCATCCAATTTTGAATAACGTTCGTTTCCACCCGAAAATAGGTATCTGGAAGCCCAAATTTTGAATGTGGAAATTGTTTTATTATCTATTTCATATTTTGGAAAATTTTAGCGAATTTTTTATTAACAAAAATCAACGATTCCAAAGCGAGCAATGGCAAAACTGTACCGGAAAAAAAAAAAAAAAAAAACAAAAAAAAAAAACACATTTTTATCTCCAGCTCTCGAGACTGTGTTTTGGAAATGCTAAATATATGCTTATTTTTGAATTATTTTGCGATATTGCTGTTTAACTGAACTTTATTGTTTAAGTACGAAGAACATGATATTTTAAGAAGTAAAGGTAAGACACAAAACGTTAAAAACACCCTTTTGGACGTAATGTAAAATATAAAAGCTTTCATTTTTTTTCAAAAAAAAATTCATTTGGATGTTGAGTTTTAAGAAAGTAGCTTACTGCTTTCTCTTTCCCATTTCTCAAAACTTGGATATACCACCAAATTTATGTCTAGTTTTATTAGCGTAGCTGGAATAAATTAGAATATATATTTCTTTTCACTGAACGGTAATAGAATTTAAAAAATAGTAAAATCTAACTGAAACAGAAGAAGAGAAAGAAAGAATTATTATAAACAACCATTTTTTTTCCATCAATTGTATATTATGTTAAGTAAACAATAAAACAATACATTTTACAAACATATATATACAGCAGAAAAACGTATTTAAATTACACACTTAAGAAAATTGCTTTTTAACGATACCTTATTAGTATCATACGAAACGAGTTTAGGAAAAAAGCATTAGTCATTTTAGCAACTTGATTTACGTAAATTGAAATTGAAGAATACAAAGCATTAGATTTTTCTTGAAATAAGTATTTAAAGGTAATCAGAAACCACAACAATTAATTACATCACGACTAAAACTACTCTTTTATAGGAAAAAACATGTAATGGAATAAAACAGATGAGTTTCAACAAAAATCATCAATAACAGGCCTTAGAGCCTTGTGTAAGTTAATTAAATTCCCCCTTTATTGCTTATTTATTCTTGCCCGCATTATTCTTCCAGTTACTCCTATTTCAGAGAAATAAATTGGATTTATCGAGTACGTTTCGTTTGTTATTTAAATCATCTTCTACGTTAGAGAATGACAATCCGAATTTGGACTTTTAAGCGAAATGAATTTCAATATCATTCTTCTTTGGAATATTCCTTTCATCTTTATGAAGTGAAGGAAAGAAAATTTATTTTTCTTTGCATTGACTTCTCCTCTTTCTCTGAATTATAGTATTTCTAGTTGTATGCAGAGCTATTATTATTTAATAGTACAGTACATAAAAGACGCGTTTCTGTATTCTTAGTGTACAATCAAGTACGAATTATTTCGTATTTTTATAAAGAAAACGAAATTCTTCATCTAGAAAAGATAAGGTAAATAAATATCTTATATGAGAAAAAATAACTAACAAACTTATTAAATAAAAGAAATTATCTTCATTCAAACACTAGTTCTATTGCTAAATAAATAAAAAAAAAATAATGTTACAGCGTCTCGTATTCTTTGCAAACATAAACAAACGAGAGCTAGCAAACTGTGTGAAGAATTACTCTCAAGTACGAGAAAGTCCAAAAAACGGTGTAAAGAATCCTTTATTAACTCAATATAAATTTCACAGATGGCACCGACTGATGCTTACAGAAGCCAACACTTTTCACTTAACTCAAAAGATAACAAGTAACGTAAAATCAGAAATATTATTAAATTAGCCTAACGGTCTTTGAAAGGTTACTTAACGCGCAGGCAGGCTCAGACTCGTAAAAATCGGCATAAACAAGCCTAATATCTAAAAATGCGTAGTGCACCGAGTACATCAGAGGTAATAATGTGGCCTTCAGACAGGTATAACACGCTCTATAATCGCTTTCCAAAGCCTTCCCTTAAATACTATTACCTTCTAGTCTCATTGCAATATATGCACGCTTGCTTATTAACATTCCGGCAAAAAATAAAATTAGCTGCTAACTGATAAAGTAAATGAATCTCCACGATGTGCTTACACGTTAATTCATAACCTGGTATATCTAAGGGGTATCTATAAAATTTTGAATCATAGGAAGTTTACTGAAATATTGTCCTTCTTCATAATATACTCTTCCATTCTGTTAACGCGGGTTTATCAATACAGGCATTGATGATAATCTATTAATCAGCTTCTCTGAATCGAAATGGGAAATTCTACATATCAACATAATTTGTTGGTGTGAAGCTTGGTTTTTTTATATCCTCGCGAGTAAAGATCAAGTGATGTTATTTATTGCTTTGTTGATTGCGTAATTTATCCATATTTTACAATACAAGGAGAAGAACATTTAGGAATTCATTTTGAAGTCTGACGTTTTCGGCATCCTATAGAATCATTGGACAGTAATTACTATAAATACAAGTATTTTAATATCCAAATCTCATCTCACAATAGATTTGAAATAACAACTTCACCGTTTCCTCCAAGACAGAATTTTGATCTGGAAAGCGTCGTCAGTAGCTTTGAACTATCTTTCAATCCTAATGCATTATATATTTATACATCATATATAAATATATATATCATATGTACATATATGTTACCGGCAAAGTTTGAAATCCGGCATCCTTTAGAATGCCTAGGCATTGTATATATACCTAAATCTGTCCGGTAATGCATGAAACTGTTCATATTTCACACATTTCCTAGGATATTCTACAGATTGCCAAATGACAAATCGGCTAAGTATGAAATACATTTCCGATTCATTTCGAAGAACCGGAACTAACTTACTAGAAATTAATAAATGATGTAAAAAGCCAAACTGACTACTAAGAAGGAACCACGGGACTACTGGCTGCTTAATCTCTAGGTTGTGATGTTTGTGGAATACAAACGTACATTCGGTTACTTTGCAGGATTACATCACGGACGCCGAGTTGTTTTCTGTATTTCATGAAAACTCATTTCAGTACTGGACACGGACGTGGCAGAATGTTGAAAGAATGTTCAACATAATACAAAACGTTAAATGTAATGATATTGAACTGTAGAGCTGCCTTTGTGAGTCCTGCCAGAAAAAAAAAACTGGTATTAAAAAGGCCATTGATGTGAAACTGATGATTTTTTCGGAATGAAAAAATCATAAGTTCCGTTGTCAAGTAAATCTTACCGATTCCTAGTATCAGCCAGAAAGCAAACTTATTATGTTGTACAAGATCATCTAACTATTATTTTTACATATTTCGAATAACAGCTTTTTAATGGCACTCTTTTATTAATTTCTCAAAATAACATTTGTATTTCTGATGAATGAACGTCTTTTAAATAATAACCTTATCATAACCTTTTTTTCATACATTGCCTAAAGAGCATTTGTCACTCTATAGAATGTCTAGGTATTATATACAATACTTACGGAAAGTATGTAATAATTTTCCAATTTCATACTTTGCCTAAAATCGCCCGTCTTGAATATGTCTCGAAAATGTGTTTCTTTTTCCTAGTTCTCAAAACCCGAAAAAAGAATTAATTAAACTTTCATTCAAAATATGAAAATTCATATAAAACCGAAAAATCGAATCTCATTTGTAACAGGATTTTCCCTACACGCCTTTGAAACATTTTAAAAAAAGAATAAAACATTTGTGTCAAATTCACTACTCAAAAAAAAAAAAAAAAAAAAAAAAAAAAAAAAAACTTTACATTATATAAAATGACCATTCCTAAAAGCCAAATTGGTCTAAAATCATTAAGTGCAAATCCGAAATTCCAAAGCAAATACAAATAAAGAGAAGTACACATTAACTTTAAACCAAATTGTCCCTTAAACAACACTAAAAAACTGGGTGGCCCCCGATTATGCTAAACTAAATTTTTAATGCAGAAAAATGAAAATTTTTCAAAGAAATTTCTTTAGATAATAAAATCAAATCTGACCCTTAATCAGCTAAGAACTGAAATTCTATTTAAAAAAAAAACACAAACTTCCTGAAAACGTAAGACGAACTTTTAAGTTAAAATTTACTAAATTTTTAGACGACCAACTGTGTTCCTTGTAGAATTCAAAGTAGAAGCTCTGGAGAGCCAAAAAATTCTAGTTCTTGGAAAAAGTATGCGATAAGGTTCAAAGTGTCCAATAGCAGAACTGAGTATTTACACATGCGTTTAAAATGTCCAATCCTGTTAAACTTTGTGTGCGGTAGTGCCAAATGTTGTGTGCGGTCTGTAAAATTTATTACCGACAAAATTTATTACATGTAAATCTTATTACATCTACTCCAAAATGGCGGCGTAAGAAACTTCTAAAAGATGCTGTCATCTGTAAATTCTGAAAACGCGATAAGAGTACTGGCTCAAAGTTGAGGAAAAGGAAAAATATATGTTATTAAAAGGTAAAAGTCTTCAAGCAATCGGGGTACAATACGTCTTTGAAACTAGGAGCCCCATTTTTTAATAAAAGCTGGAAGACTTTCCAGTTATTAAATTTTTAAAATAGTAAAAAGGCAGTATAAATAATTGAAAGGGAAGAGAAACAGATCTTTTGTAAATATTTACATTAATAAAATCTAGAAGAGTTGCCAGTTATTGAATTCGAAATAATAGAAAGATAGTATAAATAATTGAAAGGGAAAATACTTTAAACGCTTTCAAGAAGCAAATCTTCGTGCATATTTACATTAAATTTCTTATTGTAGTCATCCAACTGTTACCTCCGGTTAAGGTTTAAGTAATAATTATCATATCACTTTAGATGAGAATTTTTTAAAAAATGTAGTTAACACCAGCTTTCTTTAGAGTTATAGAAATTTTGAATAGAGGTGTTTTATTCTCTAAGAGAATTTTGACTTAGTGATTTCTTCTTGTAAGTGTTCGACATTGTTGCAAATATCTTTTCTTCTAAGGAGTTGAGTGTGTATGGTTTTAAGTATTACTTTTTCAGAAATATTGGAATACCAATGGATAAGTTTTATAGTAGGGAAATAAAAATCTCTTCTTTTTTTCAAACTCTGATATCTTTAAAATTGAGAATTTGCAGATCTAGGTAATTAATATCTCCTTGTTGAAAGTTAGTTTTACGGAGTTCCAAACATGAAGGATAAATGTGATCGTATTATATTTTATTGAAGATGTTAATCCCAAAAATATAATCCATGTATCTCTAAAAGTTAGAGTAATATGAAAATTGTACTTGAGATAACTTTTGTTGGGAATGAAATTCTTTGGTGAAAAGGTACAAATTACAAATCGCTAAACATGTGCTAGTTCCCATCCGGATACCGTTGATTTATTTAAAAAACGCATTGTTGAATGCAATGTAGTTAATAAAAATAATACTTTTTAAATATAGTTGCCATTTTTCTTTGGAAATAACTGTAATAATTTGTGGAAAAAAATCTGACAGAGTTAGAAGACTTCTTATAAGTATATATCTTATGAAAATCATAACAGAAAATGTTTTTAAATCTTTGAAGTAAGCGCTCCTAGTATCGGTACGTTATTATTATTATTATACAATCGAAATTGTGGTCTCGCATCTGTGCATTTTTAATAAAGCAGAGAACGTTTTTAAATATTTTAGTAAATCGGTAGTCTATTTTTTTCATGTAATTTTTAGTATCGTTTGCTATGAATCGAAATTTGCCTGGTGTTTTTTGAAATTTAGGCAATGCATAAAGGTTGGAGAATCTGTTGTTAAATTAATACGCAGTAAATTTAAGTCATCGAAGAATTGTAGTGAAGCGTCTTTGCAATATACTCTCCGTACTTTTAATTTTATGATAGGTAACTGAGATATGGACTTCTTTTTTAATCAGATTATAGTAGAAGGACTTTCAAATAATACTAAAGTTTTTACTGTCTTTTTCTATTTTCGTAATGATGAAAAGATCCATTAATATTTTAATTTTCTGGTATAAATCTTGATTATTATCTGTGCTATTTAGTATGTGTTTTCTTTGATACATCTTTTGAAGTCTCTGAGCATTTCTTCTTTCCTTTCTAGAAAGGACGTAGAAGGTAAGTTAGTTTCATATCTGGTGAACACTATGGAATGTTCGAGATCTTTTACTAAATTTTGGATGCAGAATTTTTTTCTAACCTTAAAAGTTGATCGAAATTTGGTGCGAAATGTTTCGAAAGCGTGTAAGGAAAATCCTCGTACATTTTAGATTCGATTTTGCGGTTTTATATGAATTTGCATGTTTTAATTGAAAATTTAATTGATTCTTCTTTCGGGTTCCAGGAAAACGAAACGCGTTTTTGAGAGATAATTATCGACATTTATGAAACTTAGTTCATTTTCCCCTGATGAATTCTGAATTGTAGTTTTAGTAAAAGGAGATTAATTTTTAAGTTGTATTATCTTGTGTATTTTTTCCCTTTCGCAGGTTCATTTATCTAATTTGTACTACTATAAATTCTTATTTTAAATTTGATTTGTTTAGCTATTGTGTTAAACGTCTTAAACACGGTTGCAATTACTAAAACTGTTGAGGAATTGCCTTGTTTTGTCTCCAATTTACTTTTAATTATTTAAGTTTATATATAGTGTATATATATATATATATATATATATATAGATAGATAGATAAATGTAGATATATATATAGATAGAAAGATAGGTAGGCATATATAAACACAGAGATTGCACAATTATTTGGGTATTTAAGGTGGCCACTAAACTTTTGATATTATTAGTCCAAATGATCAATTTGCCCAGGAGGACTATCAGTTTCGTTTTGGTATTTTGCATCGATTCACGATAAGCGTTGTTGCACTTTTCAAATTGTTGCAACCAAATATTATCGCCCTGTATTATATTTAAAAAAAATAAATAATGAAGAACCTGCATGAATGTATGTATGTATGTTTCTCGCATTGTGATAAACAACGGTATCTAGAATCATCAAAATTTAAATAATGTAATCTTCCTTAGAATATAGGCATGTGGAATCCCTAATTCGAATTTGAAATTTGTTTTGATATCGATTTCATATTTGGTTACGCTTCAAAGAATTGGTGATTAATAAACTACACGATTTCAAAGCGAGCAATGGCAACACTGTACGATAAAAAATATTTTTATATCCAGCGCGTATCGGAAATTCTAAAGAGATGCTCATTTAAAAATTATTTTGCGATATTGCTGTTGAACTCAATTTTATGGTTTGAGTACGTAGAACGTACGTTTGGGCGGGATTCAAAATCTGAAACCTTTCAGATTTGAATTTAATTATTAAATTTGTTCAAAGCTACTGACGACAGTTCTCAAATCAACGAGGTTCTCTGGAAGAAATGGTTAATAGCATACTGCAGTATAATAAAATAAACGTAGTTAAATTAAGCAATTCATTCCTAAAATACGTCATTCCTCAAAAAAGTAATGTTGTTAGCCTGAAAGTCATAATTTTCTAGTTCAGCTGTCATTTCTATGATCTATTTGCCACAGGTACCGATAACTTATTTTCATGTCACAGGTAACGTAGAAGAAAGTTTTTAACCAAAAGGCCAGGAAATGTGCGACTGCTTTTAATAATTTGAATATCGTAGTTAGGCCAAGAGTTGTAGACCTTGGACCTTTCGATTACGAGTCGAGTACAATTCCAATTACCCCACGAAGACATATGGAAATAAGGAAGAATATACGTTATACATAGGGAAAGTGAAAACAATGAAATAGTAACTCCAAGTAATTAGCAACAATTTTGGACTTCGTGAATTATTACATTTTAATTTTCTGAACTGCACTTAGCTTTTCGATACTTATAGAATGTGAACTATCTTGTTTCTCCTCGTCACATATTTATATTTAATCAATGTCTCGTATTGAAAAACATTAAAACTTTAGCCGAGTGTTAAGAGAAATTAGCATGTTTGCAAAGCTCCAGGAAGATTTGCCTTTTTCTACATCAAAGCAAATACTCAGTAGCAAACAAAGCCCTTCATTTATGAATTACACTTGAATACCTCAGTTCCTTCGTGAAATGCTTTATTGATATTCGATAAACTCAAATGAAAAGAGTTGAAAGCCTTTCCTCTTAAGAGCACGAGAGCCGTTTCGATTTCAAGAGAAATATCGAAAGTGGAATAATGTACCCAAGGTTTCCATCGGAAGTTTAAATTAATTCATTCCTTTTTATGCCTTTGTGAATAACACAGCCAGTCAAATATTGTAAATGTATGATGGAAACACCAAGTTAAGTTGCTCAATAAGGTAAAGTTATGGAGATTTTCATAAAAAAAAATCTAGATTTTTAAGCTATTTTAAATGGATATCTTTGATGTACTGATGAACGTCTGCTGGAGATGTGACAAATTTTCTTGATAAATTTAAGCAATTTATATTATCCTATTAAAAATTGACAGCGATTTTTAACTGTCTCAGATAACTATACAGATAATAAAGATATATTTGTGTGCGTATGATTACTACTTGTGAACTCCTTTAGTATTACACATTTGTTTTTCTGCGCGGGAAAATTTCATGGTATTAAAAGTAAGAGAATTACGTTTTATCATTAATAACTAGGCGCTGAGATGTCTTATAGATGCACTCCGCTTCAACTAGTAAAACATTAATATAGTGTGTCTTAACCAAATCGCGAGATTTAATATGGCAAACAATGCATTAATTTTAGTAAATATGAAATATTTTTAAATACAGGTAAATACAGCACATGAATTTTTAATTTTACCACTGTCAGTTGATCACAATTTCACGATTGTCAATTTATTTCGCAGCTTTGTTTCAGCTTAGTCGACATGGATCGCTACCCAGTGGGACAGAAGCTTCGTGCGATTTCTAGATGTTAAAATTCATCTAATGATGTAGATCTTAGTAGATGACTGAAGACATGTTGTAGCAAATGTCTCAGCAGCGGTCAAGCAAAGTCGAGATATTCCGGCATAGAGGCGTTTGAGTTCTGAGCTGCCTCTCCAGCGCATCCCAAATGCGCTCTGTCGGATTACGATCTGTCGAGTTAAGGTGGCCAAAACATTAATTGGAATTGATCCTTATACTCCTAAAACAAATCCAACACAGTTCGAGCCTTGTGACAAGGGGCGTTTTCCAAGCTGGAAGGTTACATTTCAAGTTGGCATGACAGACGCCATGTAAAGGTGCAAATGATCTGCAATTATGTTATGATAATCCACAGCTCTCATTGTTTGTTCTACCACAACTAAACTCGCCCGTGAGAACGTAACCCAAAGCGTAATACCGCCACCACCAGCGTGTGTATGACTGCAGGGAGGGAGCAATTGTTCGCCTGGAAGACGATGTACCCTGACACGAAAGTCGACGGGATGAATGAGAAATCGTGATTTATCCGATCAGCCAACTGTCTTCCACTTATTTATGGTCCAGTTTCGGTGTTCTCGGACCCGCCGCAGGCGTAGTTGACAATGACGCTTAGTCAGCAGAGGCACACGAGTGGCATGTCTGCTGCGTGTTCCCATATCCAACAGTGTCCGCTGGACTGCGTGTTCAGCACTTGCACTTGAACCTGAATTGTGTTGGGCTATCAGCTGAGCCACTGTCTGACTCGGATTCTGCTATGCTACGCGAGAGAATCTTCAAAGTCTTGTTTCGTTCATCACGCCTGGACGTCCAACACCTTGGCTCCATCGTCATTTATCTACTTCGCATAAAAACAATCTTGAACAACCTACCAGTCGTGAAGTTTCCGAGATACTCGTTCCGAGTCTTCAGGTCATTAGGATCTGCTCTGTGTCAAATTCGCTTAAACCAGCAGCTTTTCCCATTACTCGCGAAAGAATGCAAGAATGATTTGTTATCTTCTTCAGCAGCAGTTAAATATCATTCTCATTTAATCACGTGCCCTTCACGTCATCTTTCGTTAAAAAAGTGTGGGGATGGTCAGAATGTTTTGGGTCGTTAGTGTATGTACAGAAATAGGGACAGGTAAAAAACCTGTAATCGTAAAATGTTTGCAAGTACTGAACACTTTATTTTGATCCAGTCAAACTCAGGAAATCGTGTTTTTAAAACCTAGATTTCCAGGTGATTTTTCCTAAAACCTCTAGAACTATCAAACCGCCATCAGAAAGAGGTATTATCTTTATTTTAGTGCCAAACTGTTCCCTGTACTTTATACCTAGATTTATGTGCTTTTAGTATACTACCTTAATTTCTTAGACATAGTTCAAGATGGACGTATTTATACTTTTTTATACCTTCACAAAAATATTTTAAGCTGTATATGTACGTTCTTGTCGGTCAGAGGGTTAAACCTGTTTACTAATTCTTCTGCAACGCCATAGCAAACAGAATTCGTTAATGACAATAATCGTTCATTATAAACCTCACTTTGAAACAAAACATTCTATTGAGACATTTCGATAAATATCTTTTTATGTCATATATGTTTAACCGGAAAAATTACTTAAGGCGTTTTAAAATCTGCAACTGAAATTTTTGACTATACTAAAGTTTTAAAATAGGAGGTAAATGCATTATTTTGGTCAAAAGAATGGTAGATGTTTTAAACTCTGTTACGTTCATCTTTTTATGTCTTTGAGAAATTTCAGCAGTACCTATGCATAATTTCACGTTACTGATTGTTCTTTTATTTGTTAAACATTACTTAATATCTTCTTTCTAACAATCAACAAACCCTGCAACGATTTTGCAATTGGAAAAGCTCATTACTACTTCCTTTCCAAAGTTCATTAATGCTATTTTCTTTTAAGCTCTTATCTAGTAATTATCTGTCTACATCCAGCCACCGACTTCTTAAAAAATGCGGGAAACGAAACATGTAAGAAAATTGTTACCTCCTTCAGAAAAGAAGCGCAATTATTGAAATTTTTCATCTTCCAATTATTTTCATTTCCTTGCCTAACGGGAAACCGTATCATCATTAGTATCAATTGCTTGCAGAACATGAATCCCTAATGAATCTGTAACGGGAAACAATTTGAAGAAAGTGGGAAACATTCTAATTCAGATAGATCTTTTTCTTTCGTAGTTTCTGAGTGATAAGTTTTGAAACTCAACTTTAAATGCAAAGAAATTTTGATGGCAAAGAAATAAATTATTAAATAAAATGATGCTCTGTAGCTCTTAAAAAACAATCCTATTATTATTACAACACTGTTTAATACAAAAATACAAATGCAATGGTGAAATATATACTGCTATAAAGGAGGCATTGCACATGATATTTTACATGAATGTTTCTCCGCTACCCAGATCAAAGACAATTATTCAACATTCTCTAGTATCTGTTATTAGCCCAAAGGGACAATTTTCCCAGAAGGGCTATTAATTTCATTTTGGCATTTTGCGTCGTCCATTCTGAAACGAAGTTTTACTTTTCAAATTGTTGCCACAAAATATTAGAGCCCTGTATTATATTTAAAGTAATTAAATAATAAAGAATCTGCATGAAATGCTGTATATTTTTCCCAATGGGAAAATACAACGGTACCTAGAGACATCAAATTTTGAATAACGTAGTCCTGTACTTGAATACGGGCATCTGGTAGCCCAAATTTGGAATTTGTTTTATTATCTATTTCATATTTTGTAAAACTTTAACGAATTTTTTATTAACAAACTCAACGACTTCAAATTCAGCAATGGCAGCACTGTATGAAAAAAAATAAATAAATAAATAAATAAATAACTCACCCGAGACTGTGTAACGGAAATTCTAAAGCACTGCTCTTTTTGAATATGTTCTGATATTGCTGTTGAATTGAATTTTATGATTTAAGTGCGAAGAACATAGTATTTAATGAATAAAGGTATCAACTACAACGTTAGAAAAACGCCCCTTTGGTTGTAATATAAAATCGGAAAGCTTTCAGATATTTAAATTTCCTTTTCTAAAATTACACTTGATAGAGATGAATTGCTTTTGAAATACCTGATTCAATTAATACCTAGCATTGTCTTCTTAATCTTCCTTTTTGCAACTAAGGAAAGATTTAATCAAATATTAAATGCACATGTGTTCAAAGCACGGAGGGAGAAAACTGCACAAAAACGAACACAATAACGGAATCTATGAGCTATAAGAATGGAATAGTTCAACTACGATGAATTGCTGAAAATTATCATGTTCTTGTTAACTGGAATTTTTTTTTATTTTGTAATCAGTTTCCTCCAATTGGGAGAGTTAGCTGATTTAATGCCGTCTTTACTTTTCACAGTCAGATATCATTGTACTCCGACGTAAAGTGTGCATTAGCCAAGTACCGGCTACGCATGCGATCTTTTAAACAGTGTCGTTATTCACTACCATGGCGATTCTAACAATTTTCTTTGTTGCTTGATCTTTCTCAATAACTTCATCAAACTCTTTAGTGAATTTACGAAATAAGTGCGCGTAAAAATACAAAATCAATTGAAAGTTTAAAGTTCTAGCACAGGTGTTGTGTAGAGAATTTGTCTGATAGCTTTATAAAAACTAGGTGAATGATTTTCTGATTTATGGAAATCTTAATTTTATTTGATTCTGAATTATTTATTTTAATGCTTTAATTTTGGGGAAAAACAGATGCTTCTGGGAATATTATTTAGTTTAAAAGAATATTATTTATTTTCCTTTATTTGCAAATTTTGTACAAGCTTTGAATCATTGTGAAAAGAAGCAGGGAAAGGAAAGCAATTTTTGCTAAGTCATGATTTCGCGTGCGTTGTCCTTTAGAATGTTCTAGAAGGAATTTCATTGTGTAGTTGACCTTAAGACAGGAAGTACGTGACAAAAGGGTCAAAGGTTGCTATTTGACTTTCGATGTAAGTCATTCAGGTTTTGGCGATTGAGGGTCCGGTTGTTGGCTAAGTGAAGAAGGGCGCGCATGCGCGATCACCCTTATTTCCGCATTCAGGGGTTGAAAACGCAAATTTTGCCAAAAATTAAGGGGACAATAATTGAAGCCATAGTGGGAGCCCACGTTTGTGAAGGAGACGAAGAAAATTCGAGTTTTGAATCACTTACTGGCTTGCTGAACTTATTTTTGGACGTTACTCTTGAACTTGCTTGAAAGCGATAAAAAAGATGTAATTTACGAAGAGAGATGTTTCCCGGCGGGAAGCGGCAAATATGCTCCCCGGCCGCGTTTTGGTTAAGAGGCGAGATTGAAGAGGTATGAATATTTGCTGAAAGATTTAAAGACTTTACTCACTTACTCTTGGAAAGACTTTTTGGTGTGACTTCTCGTGCGAGACTTGGCAAGACTTGCTTGCGGAACTTACTTTGGACGTTACTCTTGAAGCTTGCTCTTGGGATGAGCAAGAACAGGCGAGCCGTAATTGCCTAGAGAGACGTTTCTGGCCGGGAACTGCAAACATGCTCCCCTGCCGCGTTCTGGTTAAAAGGCGAAATTGAACCGAGCGAGTGACTTAAGACATTCAAGACCAGGCGGATAGCCGTTCTGGGCAGCAGTGCTCCTGTTTCTGTTTTCCAGAGTTAAAATAGCTTCGTCGTTATGAAAACCAGTTACCTGCGTGTGTGTTTCGCCAATAGTGCCAGGACAGGACGATGTCTTCTGAAACTTCCATTTGTGACCGTAAAAATAAGCCCCGCCGACGTCAACGCTTATTAGGATATGAGTCCTCCACTTCAAGACGTCCTTACCAGATAAGTCTAATTTTTGTGTTTGAACTTTAAGTAAGGTTTCAACGATTTCCTTGGAATGTAAAATAACAACGTCGAATCTTAATTTAATTCTCAGGCTTTCAATTGTTTCCCTTTCCCCTTCTAAATTACCAAGACAAACCTTAAGGTTTTTATATGAATTAGGATGTAATAATTTAAGTTGTTTGTGTAATCTTCCTTAGAACAGATGTGAATTGCAAATAATATGTTTTCCTTAACCTCTTAGAAGTTATAGATCGGGTACCCGTTAAATTAAAAGAGTCATTTAATAGATTTGCAAATCATGAATTTAAATGTAACAAAAAGTAAATGACAAATTGAAGAATTCCCCTTAGACTCTCTGATGAGGGTAAGATTTTATTTTTATTGTGAGGAATTTGGATAAACTGATATTTAATCTGGAAACCTATTACTTATGTGTTCTTTATATCTGTTATGTGTTTTTCTTATATATATATTGATTCTACATGTTATTTATTCGATCCTCTCACGGCGCGGTCCCGGATACATTTTCACAACGCAATGCATTACCGTTTTACCTAATTTGCGGTTTCACCTGTCGGTTTCTGCATTAGTTTCCTCCCTAAGAGGAAGTAGTAACACTGCATTGGTGCCCATGATTTTTACGGCAAAGTATAGAAACAGAACATTGGTGCAGTAGCTATTTAACACAGGTTATTTACGGTGTCCCCCGTAAACATCGAGGAAGCAACATCGCGGAGAAAACAACGCAAGGCGAAAACTTCATGGTATAAAACATCGCGAGAGAAAATATCGCAAAGAGAAAACAACGCAATTCTAAAACATCGTGCTACAAAATATCGAAAATATGGTCGAAACTAAAGCGGTTCAAAAACTTCGCAGTTTAAAAACATAGTCGTTGAAAATATCGTGGGAAAAAATAAAGCTTCTACAAATCATCGCACAGCGATAACATCTCACACATGCATTTTTCAGTCTTTTAAGGTTGTAAATTCATATTCGCATAATGATTTGTGAGCGCAAGAAGGAAAGAGGAATATATTTATTTTTATAATTCATAATTTTGAATTAACTAATACATTTTTGTTGAAAAAATGCGAAAGGCAACCTGAGCATTTAAAACTGAAAATGAGTAGAAAATGAATGTAACTTAAAGTAATTAATAGAAGTTTAAAGCTCACATAGTTAACTAATAAAGGTCATAAATAAATTAATCCTTTTTTATGAAGTTTACTGATAATTTTTCATGAAAAATATATTCTAAAAAAGTTTAGAAACAGGAAGATCTGTAATATAATCTCTATAAAAATTCTTTAATTAATTATCAAATTATATATTTTTTACGTTTTGTTAATCTGATATTCCTTTAGTGAAAATTATATATTGTTTTGTTTCCCTTTATTATTAAACTGTCTTTTACATTTTCATGTACTGCGTGCAATCAATTTTTAGATGTCGATTTGTTATGAAGAATGTCAGTTACATAATATGCCAGTATGGGATTTCCGAAACCTCATGTGTGCGATGTTATCGTCATGCATTGATTTGTAGGCACTTCATTTTTTATCACGATGTTTTCAAAGAGAATATTTTTAAACTGCGAATCATTTGAACCGCTTTATTTTCGACGACGATGTTTTCTCTTTGCGATGTTTTCTCTCTTGATGTTTTGTACCACGATGTTTTCGCCTTGCTTTGTTTTCTCGGCGAAGTTTTTGTCTGCGATGTTTTCGGGCTGTAACCATTATTTACTGAGTAGTAACAATACTGACGCTCACATGGGTGTAGCATTTTCTCAAAGGATATAAATAAGCGTAATGTGCGCACTCGTGAGTCATTGAACAAGAGTGTATTCAAAACAAATTCAGACCAAACAAAATTTTTTGCTTCTACAACTGAACGTATACCACGTTGGAAGTGTTTCAAAGCTGATGTATACAAAGTTGCATATTTAGTTGTATTTTTAAAGTGTAATAAAATGTATATAGGGTATAATAAAACACAAACATAATATATTTGTATTTCCTAATAAATAAAAATTATAAACTCGTACCTATAAGTAAATAATGCAAAACCAATAAATTTCCAAGTTTATGTTTAAACTATTTGTAAGAGTATATTATTCTGACATACTTCGCTAAGATTAATTTTCTGGATGTAAATTATGTTAGTTCCTATTATGATTACCTAATACAAGCACAGTTTAACAGTCAACAACTTTATTGGATAACCTTCTAAGTAATTACAGCAACAATTAGGAGTTCAAATATTTATTGAAATTAAAAGGTGAAATTGGGTAACTAATCTTAATTGTTTAAATATCAAAATCAATTTTTTTTAAAGGAAGACACGTAATTTTATCCTTTACTAATCAATATAGAAGTTGCACTACCAAACTTTAGCCGCAGTGGGATCAACAGCCTTTAACCGTTGACTTATATTCTAAGTCAGAAAGGTGCTTTTCAAAGCTAGATGACAGCACGATGATATCATCTAAATATGTCAAAGCAAACACATTATTAAGTCCAGAACGGAACCTATCTATCAATCTAGAAAAAGTGGCAGGAGCGTTTCTCAATCCGAAGGGCATTCGCGTAAATTTATATGTACCAAAAGGGCAAACAAAAGCAGTCTTATTTTGATCTTCTTCAGCTACTCTCACCTGATGATAACCGGATCTCAAATCAATAGTTGACATATAAGGTGTCGGTTTTGCTTCACTCAACAAATCATCTATACGTGGCAAAGGATAAGTGTCTGGAACGGTTTGAGCATTTAGGTTACGATAATCAATGCATAACCGTACTTTTCCATTTGCCTTGGGAATCAGAACCACAGGAGAGGCATAGGGGCTTTCACATTCTTTTATGATACCTTGTTTTAGAAGGGAATCAAGTTCCTTTTTCAACAGTTCTTTCTTACTTGGGCTCATTCGATATGGAGGGACTGAAACAGGGGGGCTGTTTCTTGTGTTAATATGGTGTTCAATGAATGGAGTGGCTTCTCCCCCTACTTTGAAAACAGTGTGATATTTGTTAAGCAATGCATCAGTTGCAAGCCGTTGGGCTGTAGTTAATTGTTGTCCTTCATTTTCTCGTAGTTGGCAGTTGTTTACAACAACTGGGGTTTCTTCCAGTACTTGGGATTGATGAGGTTTCACGAAGCTATATTTTCTTCGAGGTTCATCAGAAAAGTTCCACCTATTTTCAGCAAGATTTAAAACAATTTTAGCTTTTTGAAGAAACTCAGTTCCTAACAGAGTCGAGTTATTTTTGGCATCAGGCAACACAAGGAGCGGAGTTTTGAACTCTCTGCCTTCGAGAAGAATGATTTGTTCGGGGCGAAGTACCTCTTTTTCAGATACCAAACCATCAGCGAAAGACACCTCTAGCGTTGTCTTTTCAAATACTGCATCTTGTTTCTGCAGAATATGATAGAGGGATTCACTTGCAATTGAGTGACTAGCACCAGTGTCGGCGAAAGCTGTACCGGAAACACCACCAATACTAATTGGAAATACAGCAGTCCGAGTGGAAGATAAACAGGATCGGATTTGGATAGTGCCAAAATTTGATGAATTTGAAGTCTTTGGGGTGTTACAATCTGAACATTTAGACTTGATAAAACCAGTTTTTCCGCACCCATGGCATGTTAAAAGGAGGTGGCTTTTCCTCTGTTTGTTGCTGAACACGATTTGAAAAGGTTTTATGAGTTTCCTGTATGTCACTTGTTCGATTTTCTACTTTGTGTTTGGATGGATTAGTCGGTTTGTAAGAACAGTTTCGCCTGCCAGGAAGCTGAGTTTTATAGTTCGTATTTTTAACACGTACAGCTTCATAATCATCCAATTTCTGTACTAATTCAGATGAACTCTTTATTTTTCCCCAAGTATCAATAAAATGCTCCTTAACGTCACTACTGACTCTTCTTTTAAGCTGATCCGTCAGGACCAAGTCTTTCAGTGATTCAAAGTCTGTAACATCGAGACTATGAAGCCACTCTTCGAGATAATTGTTTAATTCGTAAGTAAAATCTTTCCATAAAGACCCAGGGTGTTTTTGGTGTGTAGTAAGTTTAATTCGAAATGATTCAGCATTTAATTTGAATCTTTGTAGCAGAATCTTCTTGATGTAAGAATAATCTTCTAATTTGTCTTTTGGTTCTCTTAAAATAATTTGCGAAATGTCTATAGGCAGAAGAGGTAGGAGATGAGTGATGTAATCTATTTGTTTTATATTAACTTTCTCACATTGTCTTTCAAAAATTTTCAGGTAGGTTGCAATGTCAGAAGTTCCTGTAAATTTAGGGATTAGGTGTTGAATATTTGTTCCAATAGCTGCATTTGAAGCAAAGGCGGCATAGTTAGGGTTTGAGCTAGCAGCTGCCAGGTTTAATTTTAAACGTTCCAATTCTAATAAAAGTTCTTGTTCTTTTCTTTGACGTGTCTCCAGATCGTTGCTTTCACGTTGTTTTTGTTGTCTAGTTTCGATTAAAGTTTTCAGAAGATTCCTGGTAAAAGCCTCATCATAAGTGTCAGAATTGACAATAAGATCTTTAAGATCTATTACTCGCATAGTGTCGTTTACAGTGAAACCCAGTTCTGCAGCGAGAGTTTTTAAATCCTCTTTTCGTGCTTTGGCAAGGTAAGCCATAATTATATGAGAGGTCAGGGGGGAGGGAAAAGATGAAGTTGAATTTGTTGTTATTTCGATTTTATTCACAATACAGTATTTTAGAATTAATAATTATACCTTTAAGTAAAATGTATATACCCCTATTAAACAGCATGTATGAATGTAAACAATGTTACTCGTACATTTATATACCACTATTAAACAGTATTTATAAATGTAAACAATAATATTCACAAAGTTTATTATTTCGAAGTCGTAAAAATATCATAAAATGCCCTCATAAATTCAACTTGTATCAAGAAAATAACATATAATAAATTGCTCAAAAGTTGTTTACTACTTAGCAAAACATACATAAATGTCTTACCATAAGCTTTTATTTTTAAGCTGAATTCTTCGAAATCTTAATCTTAACAAAATATTAAGCTGATTAAGCAACACACACTTAGTAACTCTTTTACTTTATTTAAATAGTCATTCGATTTTATTCATAATTATTTTCTTTCGCTTCAAGAAATATTTTTTAAGACATGCATTCATTAAATTGAAAACAATTATATTTTCTTAAAGTATTATACTATAATCATTTTCTCAAAATGTTCGTCGAAAGATAAATCAACAAGTATAATATTTTATTTTATGCAGAATAAAACATTTAATAAGGAACAACAGCACTCAAAGGAAATAAAAATAATAAAAGATTTGACGTAAACACATCATAAATCATCGCTAGTCTAAACATTTCCGCGGGGGAAAAACATCTGCTGCTGTATGTCAGAATCGAAACTAATAAATTCTAATGAACAACGTCCATGAATATATTTAAACTTTAACATCAAAACATGTATTCAGTGAAACAATATTATTCACAAATTAATTTACTATGCGAATTAACATTTTAAAATAACAAATTACAATTCAAGAAATAACGTTTGGTTAACAGAAAGCTGTTTGCTTTCGTTTAATACTCTTATGTAGTATCAATAAATGAGATTTCAGTAAAGAATTTATATTTGCTTTAAGAAGCAGCTTATAATAAATAATCAGTTTAAAAGAACTTTAAACTCAGATTAAACGATAATGTAAACGAAACTTATCTTTTCCGTTGAAATTGTCCAGTTGATGATTCGATGTGCTAGCAGCACGGTATGACAATTTTAATTCCAGAATTGGTTTCTAGAATTTTTGACCAGTAGTCCAAACCTGAAAAGAAACTGAGCCGATCTCCAGCAACTAAAAGTTAAATTCGGGAGTAAGAACTTGTTAAAGCCAAAGAGAAATTCTAAACATTTTGTTGCGCCATTTTGGATTCAAATTTAGTTGGGCGCCAATGTGATGTAGCCGTTCCTCAATAGACACTAATGCTGGCTAGCTTTAAAAGGATTTATTAACAGAGCACACAGGAACGGTTACAAACAAAAGAAATATACATAAAAAATGAAACATATACCAAATGGAACATCAAACATTGAGAATAACATAACATAGTAAGCTATCATCATGGCGGCTGGAGGTCGACTCACGTTTTTTGCGTTTAAATAAAATAGTTCGGTTACAGTTCATGAGTTCATGGCGTGAATAAAATAGTTCAATTACACTTAAATAGGTCTGTTACAAGGTCTAATAAAAGGTGCTCAATACATGAATGACTGAATTTCAAAAATAGTTTAAGAATTTTAGTTTTCTAGTTCCATGGTACAAACAGCATGGTGAGATGGTGAGTATCGACAATGGCCTCCAAGGAAAAATACAAAAATATAGACCATTCTGGTTTTCACCAGATGGCGCGCGGCGTGAAATGTGATGTGTTTTTATTGTCATTAATACTAACAAGAAGAGCACAGGTTTTAAAAGAGATGTAAGAAATCGGCTGTAATTTTTTTTCGATATGGAATGTTTTTGTAACTATGTTTTCATTTACGAATAACTTGAAATAAAACTCTTTTCTTGGAATATCGATTTCAAGTACAGTTTGTTAAAATTTAATCTAGGCAAGCTTTTTCCGGATTGTAACCTTTGGAAGAAAAAAAAAAGGTAAATGAAGCATTTTTTTCTTAATTTAGAATCTTGAATTGAAAAAAATCAAGAAATTTTTAATTAACTCTTTTTATAGTTTTCTAAAGTGAGAGCACGCGGATAAGCAGATCTAGAAAGAGTTATCAGATTATGAAAACAGTAATTATCGAAGAAACAGCAGTATCGTACGTAGCCAGTGGCACCAAATTTTAGTTCAGGTGTATCCGCAAAATAACAATGGTACAAGTCAAATAGTCACAACTAAACTGTACAGCTCAAGCTTCATCGCCATGGCTTCAGAAGTCAAAGACCTGTGACCAGCATTTCTCAGTAAACGCCAGCGCTGTCATTAGTACCACTTCTCACTACACAGAAGTGAAAATGTCTCATTGCAAGCAGAGTTCACACAGACTACCGTTTTACACTGAATCCCAATATACGCAGTGTCTTAACATGCCCACATAATACCGTCATTGGACTCAATGATTGGAAGCAAGTAGCACGGAGTAAGGAGTTTCGGTTCCGATTACGTATCTCTGATCCCAGTCCTATGGAGCCATGAACCCTGTGAGGCATGTTCGAACTGTTCAATGTAATAGAGGCTCAATTAGAGCTTAAGGATTTTCTAGTCCGTTTTACATTATTCGAAGCATCTTATTACGTACATCTGTTAAGCCATCGCTGATATCTGTTAATGAGGTTGGAATACTAAAAGACTGGTTAATTGGCTACTCAGTTATGGTCTAGAGAGCTTTTTCTTAGCAATTTGTAGACTTTGGTAATCTAATTGAAGCATTTTCAAACCTTCTATATACGTATGTCTTTTGGACGATGACTTATATTCTTTCATGCGTTTCTGTCATCCGGATGAAAAGGAAATATGTTAGTAGGAATCCTCATCCTGTCATTGGTCTCGGTTGTTTGTAGTTCGAACAGTGTTACACTGAAGTCTTATTGGAAGTTCCACAGAGAAGCAAGACATAAATTACCGCAGTTGGTTTGGATCGAGTATGTATTAAAGAGATTGACGTCAACTTCGTGAGCAGACATTCAGATCATCTAATATTACTTGCCTTCCCTTACTAAACACGACAAGGGCAAACATTCAACATTAGTACGATTTACAATACGTTTTGTTGGCCTTCTTCTGTAATCACGTTGCTCCATAACTGAGAAAGAAACTTAATCGTTCAGGAAAACATGCTGTAAGAGAAACATTTCTTTTGCTTAACATTTCATTATCTCAGCTTGTAAATATATCATAATAATTAAAAAGCATATGAGTTGTGAAAAAGAATACAAATAGTGTTCGAAGAAAACTTGCTAACCTGTACATAACTATAGCAGAATCTTTTAAAAGCGAACTGGATATAATTATTTCGTAATTGTAAATAAGATTTATTTGAATGAGCAGGAAAGCAGGAAAACTGTATAATTTTTTTACCATGTCCTAAGTATTTAGCAAAACTGTAGAAGATCTCTGTAAATAAACTGGAAATTCCTTTAAAATGGGAAACAAAATGTTAACTATTTGTCATTTAATAATTCACGAAGTACACTATAGGAAACAAATGAGTTTTCTCATATATCCCGATTTTGCCTGAGGCTAGAGAAATGCAGTAATTTCACTGGGAGTGCTTAATGGAAATGTCAGAATATCACAAGTGTTACTATGTCAGATGGAAATTGGTTGTATAACTGACACTTAAATGTTAAATGGAGGAATTGGGAATACCTAAAAATTCGCTACAATTTGTGTAATTTTACAGATCGTGAAATTCTCCACAGAGAATAAGAGCATTTATAATGCATCACTATGTTCAAAAATGTATTCCCATTATAAATCGAAATACTTGAAATTTAAACTAAGGGAAAAATTATAATTTGTATGGTTGATTGATGTGTCTATTTAGAAATTGAATGCATCAAATAATTTTCGAAGTAACATATTCAAATTCAAATACTCTTCTTGTGAGCCAATTAATATAAGACTTCTTATATTTCTCCGACTTTTTACTTAAATTCTGTCTGCGAAAATTTAAATCAGGGCTTTGTGGATTTATTTGTAATCATAATTTATATATTTAATATTCAACTATATGCTTATGAGATTTATTTATTTTAAATAACCAGATATTTTATGTTCTAAATCACATATCTTTCCACACAGTCACATCTATGATTCTGTTTTCTCGCCAGAATGCAGTTAGTTTCCGTTGTATTTAAGTGAGTGTCTGAAAATGTTGAGTCAGAGCATGTTCTGCCTCTTGAAGCCTATGCTACTAGGTTGGCTATTCAAAGATAAGAGTTTGAGATTGTTAATTTAGAGAGTGTCCGTCTCTTGAAAGCCACGTTACTAGTTAGCTATTATAAGAAAAGAGTTCCTGTCTTCGGTGTTGCATTACATTTGACGATAGTTTAAATTCAAGCCGGTAAATTTCAGAGCAAACGTGTAAATTACTCTGAGTAGCCTTTGGATATTATATATTAAAATTTAACATTGAATTTGAATTTCTGCGTTGATTACTAGTCATAAAGATTTGCGGATTTGTAAGCACCAGATGTACCCATTTGAGTTCAAAATAAAAGAGTCTTTCATATCCTTCTCGAGTTTCTGTACTTACTTTTAAATTCGCTTTACGCCAATCAAAAGCTTGGCAGCAGTGAAAGACACTAAACATTACATGTGTCTTCCCTCTTTAATATACTTATGCCTGGAAATTCAAACTAGGTTTTAACAAAAAAGACAAATGTGCAGCAAGCAAATGCGTTAATCAAGTTTTTCATGAAAATAGGAAATGTTAATAATAATAACTAAAAGAACCGAATTTTATCATAATTTAATTATTTGTTCCTCATTTAGAGTATATACTATGAACTGCAAATATTCGGAATTTGTGATATTGGCCTACGTTTCCCAAACTTTGCAATCATGCTAACAGCTGAAATTTATTTGACACGTTTTTATTCCGTTGACTAATCTTATGCCTGTAAGTGGCTTGTTCATTGAAAGCTACAACATTTGCTGATAATCATTTATGAAATATATCAGTTTAAATATAGTAAACGCTCTTGTGACCGGCACGCAATGACCTGATAATATCAATAACGACTCTTTGGAACGTCTAACTTGAAATCCGAAATTTAACCCAATGAGCTAAAACATTTATAATAGGCAAGGAATCTGAAGACATAAACACGGAAAACATTTGCACTAGTATGTTACTGTCTCTAATTAAAGCAATACATTTCCAGTAAACCAAGAGTTATCTACTAAAGAAAAATGAACTTTAAAATATTTTTTATGCGTGTAAAGGTAGGGCTCATGATTTTCAGAAAAACTTCACAGTCAAAGACACCAGATTTACTTTATCTCTTGCCTGAAAAGATGTAAAGAACATTGCGACGTTTTTGGCGCAACTTGTGCTTTACGATCATATTTGTAGATTGCGACTCGAGTAAATAAGACTCCTTCGATTTTAAACCATATCCGGTGTCCATGTTCGACTTCATGCATTTAGTCAGTTTTCCGAAAAGTTTAGTGTTAGTAAAGAGGTGGTACACGCTTGGATGGAGTAAAATATTCTGTTCCCGTCACACATTTTCAAGATGACAATGAACTGATTGGACGTTTTATCAGGACTTGTGTTCCTCTTGACTTGCTTTGGAAACATGAACTGTCCTGACTCGGAACAGGGAGCTTACTCAAGCTATGTTCAATAAATTGTGACGTAGACAATACACACAGGAAGGGTATACGAAACCCTTTATTTTTCTATCTTTACAGGTATTTCCGGAACTTCGGAATACAGAGACCAACAACATGTGGTCTGAACGTAAGAATATATAACTACTAACTAAAACTCTAACTAAAACTAACTTTGAATAAGTATACAAGTGCCTAGCAATAAGATTGGCCGTTATTTAACAAAGTCCGTATGTAGTACAGAGAGCTGCTAAAAGTACGATACGTTTTGCAATTATCAAGAGGATTAAACCTCTGGCCTTGAAGGCAACCAGCAACCGAATGAAAACTCGTAACACTAAAATTGCAAGCGCCTCGCTTCCAATAACTCATTCCTTTCTCTTGCTTGGCAAAAAGCCACAACTTAAGTACCTGGCGTTAACAAGACAAATTTGCATAAATAAGTTAAAGTTTTTAATTCTGGCCGGAAGTAGAAAATAAGAATTAATAGTAAAGATTTAAAACAAAATAAACGTTAGTAAAACTTAGGATCCTTACAATGTTACTGTAAAACGAGAAAACTTATGAGCATGAGGAACACAAGACGACACCCGAAAATAAAATTTACATGAAAGGAAGCTAATGAAAGATTATTAATTTCCATAAGTTCATGCTGAAAATGCTCATCTCTATCAGCATGTTAAGCTATGCAATTTGATTGTATAATAAAACGTCTACTGGCAATTCTGTACGCAGCATATACACATACAGACGAATTCCCTTACTTCGCTTTGTACAGAGGTTACTCAAACACGATTGGGAAACACTTTGCAATGTAGTTTGGAAATGCATTTGTAGAACGCTAAAGAGCGTTATTGTTGAATATGGTAAAACAAACCTCCGCCCTCGATGTTCGGCAATCAACCACTGAGGAAATAGAATGGAAGATTTTAGTAATTTCCAGTTAGCAGATATGCATCTAGCACATGCAACGGCTTATTAAACGCGGATCTGTAGAGTAAGCGAATAGACGGATTCCGAATCACCAGTTGTTTACATAGCTGCATCAAAATTATTTCGGAACAAGTCAAATGAGGAACAAACGACATCCGAAGTAGAAATTATAGTGTTCTGTTAATGCAGAAAGTAATTAATCTGTCAGAATTCTGACCCAAAACACTTTGACTCACCGCTGCGGTTACAAAATATTCTACTGACTTAAATTTCAATACGAATTCCCTATCATGTCATTAATCATATCGTTAAAAAGTACTACATTTATCTACATAGGCCAACCAGCGGCCGAGCGGTAAAGTCGCTGAACACTGGTAGTTCGGTCCGAGGTTCGAATCCCGCGAACGGGCTGGCTGCATGGGCGTTTTCGTGGTTTTCCCCATGTGTAACGTGTGTACGAGCCAGTTTCCCTTAGAAAGTCCTCCACGAAAGGCATCCCTCCCTATAGGCAGATAGCCCTCGAGGCTTTGTCATAATCCCACACACACACATATCTACATATATTTTACGTCGTTATTTTTAATTTAAAATCACTTTTTCATGTGTTCCTATTTTGATGGAGTAAAAATATACTTCTAAGAGAGCATTAACAAAGCGTCTAAGAGAAACCCCTAAGAGTTCTTGGCTTGATGAGTTAGTATTAAACGTTTTTAGAAAGAATTTGAAACACAACGATTAAATATAAATTTATGGAAGCATCATTTTATTGAATACTTATAATTAGAAGTTTTCATGTTGTATTTCATAGCCACTTCCGTTTTTATATTTTTAAAGAATATTCCATATTTATGAGGCATAATATACAAATTGAAAAATGTGTCTCAGTTGACAGGATTGAAATAATTTAATAGAAAAAAACGCGTTTTAAAGGAACAACTAAATTAAGGAAATAACAACCGCTTTCACACTTGGGCTTACAGATCATACACTAATTTGTAACTCCACAGTCCTTAAAGAAAATAAAATCCTTAACTAAATTAACGAAATGGTCTTAAACGAATAAAAACTGTATCAACGGAAGTCATTAATATCAAATGATACATTAAACTAATTACGTTCTTAAAACAGAAAATGTTTGGAGAAGTACGAAAAGTTGTTTTTATTATAAACAATACTGCCTTTACGGACTTTTACTTTTTGGAGAAACTTAATCTTGCTCCAGGGAATTATTCCAACTTCCAAGATATAATTTAAAGAATTAAAAACAGGAATCAAGAAAGAATTTTTATTTTCTCAGATTTCTGGAACATTAGTGGCAAATGTTTCTCGCAAGCATTGTTTTGATGTAAGATAACAGATTGAAGACGAGAAACACAATTTTATTTTATTTAAATTTAAGAATTAATGTTTAAAACTCCCAGCAGGTTCTGGCTGTAAGGACTGATTAAGTGGTGAATGATGAATAATTCAAGATATTCTATAGTTGCATTTTTACTTTTGAAAATTAATGAAATAATCAATAATGAATTATTGAAACTAACTTTTCATGAAATATGTAATGCATTTTTATTTTAAAATATTAACAGGGGCAATTAACAAAAAGTAAGCATATTTGCAAATTCAATTCCATTGCAAATTTTGTGAATGGTAGAACATTTAGACGAAATAATTAATAAATAACAAGTATACATCTAGGTTAGCAAGATTAATACCAAAATATTTGTGAGTTAACAGGATTAATAATATAATAAAATAGTACTAAATTCATTAATAATATTTTATTATGCTGTAAATCTTGTTAAATTACATGTTATGGATATATTACATACTTCAGCGGAGTTATGTTTGTATATAAATATTTTTTAAATCTTGTTAGTGTATACTTTTATTGTAACTTCAATTAATACATACCCATGCTGCATAATCTCGTGTATTAATGTATTTCCATGTTGCAAACTATATCATTTATGCATTTAATATGTTATTAATTTTAATATATATATTATTATTGTTTTTAATTGTATTACTATGCATTATTATGTTGTCTTAATGTGAATTCAGTGTGTATTCTTCGAATGTAAATTATCTAGTCTAATCTTGTATTGCAAAATCTAGTACATTAGTGCAATTTGTTATTTTTACTGCAATGGTATTACTCCAGTTCCAAATTATATATTGAAAAAAATGAGCCATTACTGAAGAAAATTTTTAGCTAATTAGCTTTTAAAATAAAACTGCAAATATTAGAAAATATTACGCTGCCAGTAAGTACAAAATATTCATATTAAAATATTTTATAAAATAATTTCTTTTAACGAATGTCATTGTCTTGAAACGTAATCGAGTAATAGTTAGCATTTAAGATTTCGCTTGAAATATATTGCAGATATAAACTATAATATGACAAACATAGACGAAATTAGTTTCTTAAAAAAGTTAAAAAAATACTTCGATCTGTACTTAGAAAGTACGTGTATCTTTCAAAGTAAAATTATTTAAAGCATTGAATACGTAGCAGAGAACTTTCTAAGGATGTTCAAATCAAAATAATAAGTACCTAGTGATACTGCTGTGGTAAGTTTAGATCTCTAAAAGTAATAGTATGTTCTGGTGCTCAATTTAGATTTACAAGAAAATGCTTTTTATTTTCCTCTGCACGAGACATTTCGTCATTACTTCATCTCATTCCTTGAAACAAACTAAGTGATAAGGAAAAGCAAGTGCTTGTTTTTAGTGAACTCTTTTATTTTATCTAGTTGTTGATCTTCAACAACCTTTTGTATCCTTAATGTAATTTTCAAATTCCGCGTCGGTTAAGGGAACTTACTCAATACTTTGAAAAATTAATCACATTCTCTAACGCCACTCTACAGAAAGGCGAGAATTTTACAGTAGTGGAAACTCAAAGTCAGATAATCAGTGTTACTTAGCATGGTAAAATTTCCGTTTTTTTAAGCTAAAATCTCTTGGTTCATTTTCTAAATTTAGATCTAAAAACTGTTTACTGTGTTAATAATATATTAATCCTACCTATTGTAGTAATATTGTTTTATATCTAATAAGAACAAAGATGTTCTTTGGCATGTTGCTTAGTTCTTGAAAATTACTTTGTTTACGACCGTTTAGATTAGATCTTTCTCATTTAAACGATCATCTCATTTTCATCATTCATAACGTACAATTGAGAGTGAAAAGCAGAAAGTGAAATACGCTTAAAAAAGAACGTTTTTATACAGTAAGTTTTCATTTCGTGATAATTAATTAAAAGAAGAAAAATAATTTATCATAAGATTAGTGGGAATTAAATAATAATATTTAAAGAATTCATCTACAATTTTATATCGCGAATAATAAAGGCGTTTGGCGAATAAATAACGGTTTTCGTAAATAATATAATGTGAATATAAACCAGTTCCTTTTAGAAACTCTTTATCGAAGGGCGGCCCTTCCCATAGGCAGATAATCCTAGTGAGCTTTGTTACCATCAGATAAACCAAAATCTAAAAGCTAGTGTTTCGAACGCCTGTAGATAAAACGAGACTTTCAACGTACTTGGAAATTTTATATCTTGAGTGACTACCGCTTCTTTCTTGTACTAAAGCAAGAAGCATTCATGATTTTCTCTAATTTCATATCCATATCATCTCCGATAGTTCTGATAATATTCCTATTTCATGCTTTGAATTTCCTGTGGCTTTTAATAATATTTGGAGGTTCCTAGTGTATAGTAAGATTAGAATAATTAATAAGAATAATTAATGTTCTTAATAAAAAGTTAACTCATCTATTCAAGTACATTTATATTCAAAAACAAGTATTTTTATGAATCCTTACTTCATCCTTAATTATATCCTTACTTCATATTTACTACATCCAGGATGTACAAGTTCCGATTTTAAAACTGTATTAATAAATGTAATAAAAACACATTGTATATATGTTTAGCTTGCTTTTTCCTAAATATTTTCTAATTATTTCACAAACTTTTCTAAAAAGCAAGCGTTTTGGTAATCTAGTTATAGTTCAATAAATATATTGAAATATTTTAACTTGTTTTCTTCTTTAATTTAAAGTATTCAGAATAGAAATCAGAATATTCAATATTTTTGAAAAACTACTAGATGTAATCCGACTTTTTGTTGAATACCGTATTAGAGCTTGGAAAGGAAGTGTTAGAGTTAATCAATATTTTTATTTCCTTTCTTTCCGCAGACACGTTTTTGTTAGTCAAGTGCCTTAGGAAAGCCAAATATTTTTTCTTCAAGAAATCAATACAATTTTCAAACTGAACTAGGAAACTTGGGTGTCGACGCACAGGAAAACAAAAGAATTTATAATTTTTCGATAATAAAAAGAGAAATTTTAACGGAAAATGTAGTTCTGATGAGGTCTTTCTTTTTCTGAAAGCTGGTAATTTTTAACTTCATAAAGCTGCAATTATCGAAACCTTTGATGTATGAGCTGTGAAAAAATATTGATTTAAACTAATTAAAAAAAAAATCTGTTAGAGAAATTAAAGCTTCACTTCAAACAAAAACTTCCATGTTTTTTATCAGTACCTCACTGTAAAAAATATTTCAGAAGACTTTAATTTTTCAAATCATTTTTTTTTTCAAATTTTACAAGCACATACTAAAATCTGTATAAATGAATAATGAAAGGAACATTTAAAACATTCGGCAAAAGCTATCCAAGGCGTATTAAAAATAGTCGCTTAAATTAAATGCATTTAAAGGAAAAGAAAGGAGAGTGAATTGTGAAGGGAAGTAAATCTTTGAAGTATTAACACTGAGAAAAAACTAGGTTTTAAATTAAAAACTGTTAATTAAACAAAAAATAAAACTGCGGAACTAAAAGCGTCCTCCATAGCAAAAATTAATTAAAAGTAAATAAATAATGTAATGTTACCCAAAAATTACTTGTTTTATATTCTAATTTTTTATAATTAAAAAGGAAGTATGGTTTCTATTCTGAACACTTTCTGATTAAAAACACATAACCTAACTTTCTCTTTTAAAGGGGCACCTTTATTTGGCTAACAATTTAGCATTCGTTTGTGAAATATTTTTGGTCTTGTTTATTTGGAGCTATCTGATAAATGTTGAGAAAAATATTATTATTATTATTATTGCTGGCATACAAGATGATTCAGAAGTGTGAAAATAAAAGTTTATTTCTTAAACCGTTGCAAGAGAGTCGAAACTGATTCTTTGGGGGTGTATGAAAGGAATAGATCTAAATGCAGGATTTCACAAGCAGTAGTGTAGTAAAGTCGCTAAAACTTGTTTGTTCGGAATGCTAGAAAACGGGTTATGAGAGTTTTATTAGATGTCCCCTTGCAAAACGTGGATATGAGCCATTTTCACTTAAAATGTCCTCCATAAACGCATACCTTCCCGTTGCTTCCCTGGAGTTGTTTTGTCTTAACCTAGTAACACTTTCCCAGGAAAGTATCCCGTATCGGCGGTGCATTTAGACATACGCAAAAGGTCGTCCGAATGCCAGCGTCCGTTTTCTCCCTAGTACTTCCATCACAAATTCTTTCCCCCAATTACGCTAGTGTATAACTCATTGGTTTCAAAAGTTGTTAAACAACATGCCAGTCATTCCTTTGAAGCGACTATAGTAGCTCTCTTATTTGAATTATTCTCTTACTTGAAGTTCTGTCTTATTTTTTAGCTTTACCAGTTAGCTATTGACGCTCGCAGTTGCAGTTCTGTCCTAAGAGGGAACATGGGTAAAACCACACAAAAATCCCCAAGAAAAAAGAAATCACTTCAATTGAGAAGTTTACTGTTAACTCAGTAGCATTCTACTTAGAGCGAGAAGGAATAAATTCCAACAGAAATTCGTATACACGGGGGGACGTTTCGGATGTTTGAGAGGAATAGATTTTGGCCTCTATCGATGCAGAAGGTTTAACAATAGTTAACTAATATATAATAGTTTACCTATAAGGAAAAAGTTTCTATGAAATAACAAGTTTTATAAAAACAAATGCTTAACAAATTTAAGACATAATGCATAAGCTGAGAAATATGAATAAGCATACCAACAATAGTCGCATTGGTGTTGAAAGAACTAGGAGATTCCGTTTTCCATTAAGAGAAATAAAATACTTTTCAGTCAAATTCTCATATCTCTTAGAGAAAAATAAATTTAAGTTCATTCACGACTTTTGATTCCCCTCTTTAGAATAATTCAATGAGGTCATTGGCATTAAAATTGTCACCTACTTTCTGACGACTAAAATCAAGCACTATATCCCTTCTATTGCATTTCATTAGCAGGGTATAAACTTCCGTACCATTCAGTTTTGAATAATAATGGATTTAGTAATCTTATTTGTACGTTACAATGATCATATAACTCTTTCAAATCATGAATATCTTTCGAACTATGGACACGTCGTAAATTATGTAGGTATGAATTAAAAAGGTGATCTTTCCGGCCATATGTTTCCTCAAGAAATTTAAGCGCTTCTTCAAATTCCTGTGAGGATATTTAAAATTCTGTTTTAGAAACAGTTTTTAAAGCTACACCACCTAATAAACTTAGCAAATAGTTGAACTTATTAACTTTAGATAATTAATCATAATTTTTGGCAATTTAGCATTGTTATCAGAGCTTCTATTAATAACATCAGAAATAACAGATGCATTAGTATTATTATCACAAGCCGAACAGTTAGAAACTAGTGAATTGTTATAATTTTTTTTTCGTTTAATGTTTTCGTGCCTCTGAAACTACGATTTGTAATCTTTTCTTCGTACACCAGAGAAAATTTGATTTTAAGTTTCAATGTCCTTTACAGTGTCGTTTGGACTTCGATGTCGTTTTTAGTTAAATCTCTAACTTTTTATCAAATATATCTCACTTTGCACACAAATGTGATGCTTTCATCAGGAAGTGGGTTCTTGGCTTATGAACATGTACATTATGTGGGCTTTTCCACAAAGCATACGTTCTTAGAACAGGATAAACACTTTATTAGCAAACGAACAAATAAACAACAGCTATAATTTTGTTGGCTGCGTATGGGTTCGTAATAGACTGAATGCACACAGCTCCGATGATTGGTTGATAAGATTTATTTTATCCTACGAAACACTTCAGAGTTCTGGAACTCCATAAAAATATCTGTACAACTCTTCACACTATCACAGAGTACAATCAGTATTTACACTTCAAACTAGCCAATAACATTGAGCACAATGAAATGCAAAGTGCATCTAAGGAGCAAAGCTAACCCGGAGATATCTCAGTACTCCGACTCACATTGAACTCTCAAGTACAACAACTGATATGAGGTGCTCTCTCTTGTCTTATATTGGCGAATTTTGGCAGTTTCTCGCCAAATTTGGTAACAAAAATAAGGCGCCAAATCCGTTGCCAGCTTGGAGCCATCTCGCCAGTTTAGCGAGATAGCCATTTACTCAATGTTAAATAGGCTTGCCCCTGTATTCTTATTTTTCCAGCAGAGCATCCTCCCTCCAGAGTTTCAAGCTATATTATACAGAAAATATAAAACTCTCACATATAATTACACTATAAGCATCCGTATATGTACAGAATTCATAACATTACACATAAAATTGATAACATGGTATTTCTACCTGTTTACATCGTAACATATTTAGCCTTATTCTTCACATCATTCTTTCTTCTGTCTGTCTGACACGGTATTGCCTAGGAGAGAAGCTGAAGTTCGCGCAGTTTAGTCTAAAGTGTGCATGCATGACAGACGCTTGCTAAAAAATGAAAAAAAGAAAAAGTTAAAGAAAAAAATCCACAAAGGAAATAAAGATATAAAATGGATGAAAAAGACGATTTTGAACTCAAAGTTCTGAAACAGAAAAGTGGTTTTCGTAACTTGCGATGACGCTTACAACAGTTCTGGTGCAAAAAAATGAGTGGAAAATGTAGACACACATTAATTTTTTTAGAAGAAAAAATCTATCACTTGTTTCTGTTACCTGAAACTCTGATGAAAACTGAGTATTATGTGAATTAGACAATTTTTCTTATTTTATCAGATGAATGAATTACGTACACTGCGCAAAAGAAAATTGGACAGTTCTATATATCCCGTTCCACTGTGTCGATTGACGAAATTTAACATACATTTTTCATGTCTTGAAAGCGCAACTTAGGATATGTATTAGAATTGTATATAGCATTGTTCTAACTTTGGTATTTTGACACAAAATCGGCCTTTTTCTGAAAAAAAGTGCCTGTTTTCTTCCATATTTCGATTCTACGACTCCAATTATGACAAACTGCCAAGATTTGTAAAAATGGCACGAGTAGTCTTTAAAAAATTAGCCCTACAAAATTTAGCTCCTTAATGTTAATTGAATTTTGTATATATTTATTAATTTCTCTTTTTTTATTAAACTTATTTGATTCTTCCTTTCACATTTCGAAATTTAGGCTCATTCCAAATAAAATTCGATCATTTTTTATGATTTATTTTTAAATAATTTATATAAAATTTTCTTTAAAAATTTTGAATTGTAATCTATAATTTTTTTTCATCGCCTTAAAGTAGATGTATTTCTAAGCATACCTCCAAAAATTAGAATTTTTTATTCAAAATTTTCGAAGATATACGTGAATTTATATATCGGCCCGTTTTGAAATATGGCATGTTTGTTGAAGCGATAGTGTTATCAGAAGTGGTTTAGCAGCTTGTTAAAATTATTTGAAAATAGGAACGATGTGACTTTTTTCGCTCATGCACAAATATATATAAATATAACATATATTCTAAGTCCGGCTTTCGTGACATGGAAAACGCATTTGAATTTCGTTAATCAGCTCGCTATAAGGAAAGATAGAAACTGTCCTTTTTTGGGGGGGGCGCAGTGTACATTAATCTTGTCGTGGTGTACATTCATTCTTCTGAGTGGGTTCCCAGATGAAGTTTATTTAATTCTGCGTAAATACGAAATTTTGAAATTCAAAAATTCAAACAGAAGTTAGAATTTTGAAATAATTTCAACAAAACTTTATTATATAATCTCATAAGTAAATGATTGTGGCGACCGCTTACAGGGACATAGTCGTTAATGCTGTACATTATATAAATACAAGAATATAAATATGTGTAATTTAATGCACACATTTTTTTCTTCTTTACAGAATATCCATATCAAAACTAATAAACTTTAGAGCCAGTAAAATGCTCAGATATATTTGCGGAAAGGTCGCTGAAAACCTACCTAAATAAAACAAATAATTGCTAAAATTATCTTACTTTTAGACAGTTAAAAAAAGCGCTAACGAATAATCGGAAAAATGTTGTAAGGTATTTTATTCTCCTACAAGAGATTTCGAAGTTTAAGATATAAGTAATTCAGGCCACCAGTATGTATATACGCCTCGAAACCTGCGATAGCGCAGCTGATTTCCTATGTCTCCTAACTCCTTCCCTTTTCTCTAAAAACCTTATCGTTTCTAGAGTAGTTCTCGCAATAAAACATTGGTTGTCAACAACATGGCAGCACTTGATCTGGTCGACCGTATTTCATTCCTTTTGCCAGTCGTCATTTACTCCGGGTAAACTGTAAGGAATTACATAACACCATACGTGTTCTTACGATATAAATGGTTAATATACGTTTTAATTGTAATAAGAAACTCCTAAAACTAAACCTTTCCCCAAAAAACATTCGCTATATAATAATATATTATATTATATATTTCTATGTCATTTCTATTACAAAAATGTCTTATTATATAACTTTTTATGAATATCGAACATACGGAACTTTAATAATAAAGATGCTAATTTTTCCGTCATTTGAAACTTGAATATGATTGAAGAAAAGTTTTCTAAAACTATGGATATGAATTGAAAAAACCGTTTCAGCTGCGCGGTAATTTCCCTTTTCTTTTTCTTTCTATAATCAACTAACTTTTGGAATATACTATTAAACCTCTCAAGTAATTGCGTCATATATGTGTGTACAGTGTTTCTCTAAATTGTTTCACAAAGAAGGTAAAAAATTAATTATTCAGGAGTTAATTTTCCGAGCATCTCTTTAGTCGCTACTTACCATCAAAACCAAAAAAAAAGGGCCAAAAAGACAGTTTTTAATTCCGTACTTTAACAAAATATTACATTAAGTTTGCATAATGCTGTATTTATTAATATTAAATTAATCTAGTTAATAACGAAGAATTAATTTCCTCGAAATAAAAAACTTATCGTCTCAAAACAAAAACAACAAAAAAAAAAAAAAAAAAAAAATCGTCTGTTTTCTTACAGTATTTATATAGTAAGTTCTAGCAGCATGCGACGCTAGTAAAAACCTAAGTTTGTTTAAATTGATTAGTAGATTTTGTTAGGTTATTTGTGTATGACATTTCTTACAAACGCAATCTACCTTAAACGGAGAGACGCCTTCGTGTATGAACCCACCACATGCCGAACGGTTATTTCGCTGAATAGTGGTAAGTCCGCAGTTCGAATGCCGCCGAACCGGCGGCTGCATAGGCGTTTTCGTGATTTTCCCTATGTGTATCGTGGATACAAGCCAGTGTCCCTTCGCATATCCTCCACGAAGGCAGCCCTTCCCTTGGGCAGATATGCCTCGTGTGCTTTGCGGTAATCATATAAATCAAACCAAACCAAAGCCTTCGTGTAGGACTTCTAAAGGAAGTTGGCGTTATACGTGAGAAAAACCATGAAAACAAGCCATGCAGTCAGTCATTTTGTTAACAATTTATTAATATTCAGAAGTCTTTAACACTCGCGCGTGATCTCTCAGATGCAAGCCTTTACAATCTTTGTTTTTCTACCGAAAACGGGAATTCACGACGCTGATCTTCACAGTACCTGCCCTTCTGGTCACGTGCTATTCAGGAATGTATTGTCCTTGAGGAAGAAGGGGCAAGGAGTACATTTTATTTTCCTTACACACACTCTGTACAAAACTTAACATCAACCTATTCACCTTACCTGCCACTGAAGAAGAATTTATCAGAGAATTCTAAAAATCTACAATAGCCCCTGATACTGAATCTAAAAATCCAAAACCAAAATCACCCTCATCCTTTGACCCACCTAAAGAAATTTCTAAACAAGACACTAAAAAACGCACCAGACCAGTCGACAGTGACGGCTTTGCAGTCCCCCCCCAAACACTTGATTGCAAAGAAATTACCCAACACTAATGAAAATACCAACAACATTCCAACATCAAACTCATACACAAACATTCAAAACGTCACAGAAAACACGGAAAATTTAACGCAGCAGCCGGCTGACACTCCAACACCTAAAATTCAATCACCACCACCCATCTTCATTAAACCGCGTGCTGATTGGTTCTTTCTAATAAATCAGTTACTCAGACACGCACCAACTGTCCAATCCAAACAAGATATTGAATTTTTACGCCTCACCACCACTAATGAAACAGATTACAGGACAGTTGTCAGATTTCTCACAGAAAACAACATCCAATTTAAGTCACACACATTAAAATCTGACAGACCACTCAAAGTGGTCATTAGGGGATTACCCTCAAACACACCGATCAACGTTGTGCAGACTGCGGTCGAAGTACTTGGTTTCAAAATTCACAAAATATCTCAGCTAAAGAAATTCAAGACCAAAATGCCGATGCCTCTCTTCTATATTCAAATCCATAATAGCCTTAAAGCAACAGAAATATACTCCATCACCGAACTCCTTGGCACAGAAGTCGTCATGGAGCACTTCAAAGGGCAGAAGGGTCCCTCTCAATGCTGGCGTTGTCAGGGATTCTTCCATTCATCGGAGGTCTGCACTCTTCCTCAACGCTGTGTCAGATGCGCTGGTCCGCATCAGGCTAAAGATTGTACAAAGCCCTTCGAAGAACCCAACAAATGTGCAAACTGCTCCGGAAGTCACGCAGCTAACTGGAGATCATACCCAAGATTCCCGGGATCCAAAAATCGACAGCCACCGAAACTAAGTACCATGCCCAGTCAGACCGTTGACAACACAAACAAATTTAATTTACAAAGCACTACATTTCCAACACTGCCGGTTGCACACACACCCAGTGCAAATAATATTCGCCCTGGAGTTTCCTACTCTGCTGCCCTTACGTGTATGCAACAGACTGCACCCCAACTCATTCCAAATTTATCGGTCCCCATTGGAGTAAATTCGAATCTAAATTGCACCGAAATCTTTTTGGCTATAACTCAAATTTCTAACCAGCCTGGTATTGACCAGAGCAAATTACTTTTGGCATTCAAAAACGCCTTACAGCAGCTCAGAGTGGCTCCATCTGGTGCTGACGCGGCTTACTACATCTTTGAGAGTTATGTCACTCTCCAATTTTCTGATTCCCACAATCATTAAAATTCAATACTTTGAAAGGGTTGAAAAATCGTAAACTATGCACCTGGAATGCAAATGGCATTCTTTCCAAATTCCATGAGTTTAGAGACTATGTAGAAGAGAAGGATTTTGATATCATTTTTGTCCAAGAGACCAAACTCCAGCTAGGGAGGACCCCCAAGCTTGTAAACTATGCATTATATAAAAATGACAGACAAGCTTCAGAGCTTCAGATTCACGTGATGTTTATCATGGTGGCACTTGTGTCTACATAAAAAATTCAATACCCCATCGAAGAATTGACACACCGAATATGAGCAAACTTGAAGCAGCAATTATCGAAATTTTTATTCAAAATTCGCCTTCCCTAGTTATGATCTCTGCCTATCTCCCACCAGGTGGAAAGTTTCCTGTGGTAGATTTCAACAAACTGCTCAATTTTTCAAATAATCTAATCATAGCTGGTGATTTAAATTGTCACCATCAGCATTGGCGTTGTAACAGATCAAACCCTGCTGGTCGTGGCCTCCTAAAATGGGCTCAGTGCGCCCAAATTAAAATTATTGCGCCGGATTCCCCCACTAGATATGGTTCACGGGGTGCCCCCACTTTCATTGACTGGGCACGTTTTAGAAACATCCCTTTTGGATACAAAGTGACTGTTGAAAATTGTTTATCATCAGATCACAACCCCGTGATCATCGACCTTAGCTGTACTATTTTTACTCAAAATTTTCCGGCACTCGTCTCAACAAATTGGGACAATTTTCGCTTTAAACTGAATTCTAAAAGTTTACCCTCCCTCGAAATTAAATCCAGCCATGATATAGACACGGCAGTAGATCAATTAACGAACACCTTAACTGATACTTATAAGGAAGTATCAAAACCCACCCTCAGACCCAATTTTCGTAAATTACCTCAAGAAATTAAACTCACAATCAAAGAAAAGAATAAAGTACGGAGACTTTGGCAAAGAAATAGAAATCCTGGCTTAAAAATTCAACTCCGTACTCTCCAGAATGAGATCAAGGCATCATGTGACTAGTTCTTCCAATCACAATACACGAATTACATTCAGTCCTTAACGACCAATGATAACAGTCTTTGGCGCGCATCAGCCCGCCTACGCAAACACAAATCTCACATTCCGTCCTTAGCTACGGACGCAGTGGTGGCTCACACAGACGCTGAGAAATCTGAATTAATTGCGGATTCTCTTCAAACTCAATTTACACCACATAATGAAGGAATTTTTGCGAACAACGCAAGTTCTTTCCCACAAGATGTTGAACGTTTCCTTTCCTCGCCTTTCGCGAGAGAAATACAATACACATCCATGAGCGAGGTAAGTGAATACATTACCAAGCTCAAACCCAAAAAGGCCCCTGGTATGGACTCTATCTCTAATCGTATGATTAAAATTTTACCCACAAGTTATCTATTTTTCTTAGTAATGCTTATAAATTTTATGATACAGCATTGCCATTTTCCTCAAAGCTGGAAACAAGCACTCATTGTGCCTATTCCAAAACCAGGCCAAAGCCTTTCAAATCCTCAAAATTATAGACCTATCAGCCTCCTATCATCGTTATCAAAGATATACGAATTTGTGTTACTTAAACGCCTGAATGATTTTCTCCGAAATCACAACGTTCTGATTGATGAACAATTTGGATTTCGAGCAAAACACTGCACTACGCACCAGCTGCTGAGGACAGTGGAGTTCATTCACGAAGGGTTTCGTAACAATATGCTTACTGGCGCTTTATTTCTTGACATAGCCAAAGCATTTGATAGGACTTGGCATATAGGAATCATTATCAAGCTCATACGACTTGACGTTTCGGCCCATTTAATTCATATAATTAACTCGTACCTCACTAACAGATCTTTTTCTGTACGAGTTAATTCTTTCATTTCGGCACCCCGTCCTATACTAAGTGGCGTCCCCCAAGGGTCACTTTTAGGCTCAATTTTGTTCATTTTCATAAATGACATACCAAAATCACCTTGTATCACTCTCGCACTTTATGGAGATGATACGGCCATCCTAGCTCAGCACAAACGCCTTGAAAACCTGGTTCACATCATTCAGAGATATCTCTCCAGCCTTTAGCACTGGCTCATCACTTGGAAAATTAAAATTAATGTTGCTAAATGTGCTGCTATGATATTCAAACGTAGCCCCCTCCCGTACACTTCCATTAATTTAAAGTTTTTCGACGACTATGTTCCCTGGTCAAATTCTTACAAGTACCTAGGAGTTGTACTTGATTCAAAATTACGCTGGCACCTTCACATTGAAAATGTTCTCAATAAAGGAAAAGGTGCTAGAGCCCAACTTTACCCTCTCTTAGCTCGAAAGAGCCATCTGTTAATTAAAAACAAAATTCTTCTCTACACATCAATTATAAGACCTGTCTTTATGTATGCATGTACAATCTGGGGTACTGCTGCAAAAACTCATGTGAAAAAACTTCAATCTTTTCAAAGTAAGACCTTACGTATGGCCCTAAATGCAGCCTGGTACGTCCGTACAGATGTGATTCATTCGGACCTTAACATTAAACCTGTTGATTACTATATTAAAAAACTTAGTCAAAATTTATTCCTCAAAATTGAACAGATTGATAACCGAGCACTCCAACAGATTCCAGCATACGATCCTGCTATTCGCAGCTCACAGAAGAGACCGAGAGCCGTGATTGGCCGAGAGTTCGGCATTTGCCCGCCGTCCAAAAGGGCAAGACACGCCCTCTCAACATCAGTTCCAGCCCCCGCGCCATGAAGGAAGGACGTCTCTTCAGCGAGCTGCCATATAATTGCTTTTACATCTTCAACAACTGCAATTCAAGATCTTCAAGCAAAGTTATCAATCTGTTTACTTAAGAATCACATCTCCCACAGATTCTAAATCTGCCTAAGAATATTTTCATCGCGTTCCCATTTATTATTTGCACTTTCCTACATAAGCCACATGCCAATGAGCCTATTAATCGTAAACTCTTTCCTATCCGCTTTTTGCTTTAGTGTTTGTATCGTGTATTAAAAAATTATAAAAACCAAAAAAAGTATAAAATATAAAATACAAAAAAATTATAAAAACCTAAAAACTTATAAAAAAAATTATGATATCTAAGTTTTTATTTTCTTATCCCTATCCCTAAACTTTCTCGAGCCTGTGGCTCTCTCTATTGAGCATCAAGTAAATCACTTATGCTAAATTTTTCCTATTTCTGCTCACTTTTAGTAATTCTGATGTGGAGGTACATGGTTTTGAACCATAGGCACTCCGAAAATTGCAAATCATTGGCATTGGGCAAGGAGTACACTTTTGCAGTTTATTCGAAGCTGTGGCATTCATCAGATGCACGCGCCCGACAACGGTTGTCCCGTACGATGAGTTTCAAAAGATACTTAGATTTGACTATAATCTAGCAGATTCAGAAATCGCTCAGAACATTTTATTTAGTGATGGAGAAGAAGAATTAAATGATGAAGAATTAGACTAAACTGAGGATGAAGAAAATATGTTAGAAATATGTGAGCTTCCTTCGGACACTGAAAATGATTTTAGTGATTCAGAAACTGAAAGTGATGATTTTATTTCGGAAGGTAATAATTTTATCGGTAAAGATGGATCAACAAGATGGGCAAAATCAATGGGACGTAAAATATGTTAAACGAAGGTCACATAATATTATAACTAAATTACCTGGTGTAATAGGTACTTCAAAAAATACAAGGACTATATACGATTCTTGGAACTGCTTTTTTACAGCTGAAGTACTAGACATAATTGTCACTAATACAAATAAATTTATTTCTTCAATTAGAGGCAACTTCAGTCCAGAAAGAGACACACTTGAAACAAATATAATCGAAATTAAAGCTTTCATTGGTTTACTATATTTAACAGGTCTGTTACGAAGCAATAGGCGAATTTTAGAAACATTGTGGTCTACCGAAGGAATGGGAGTAGAAATGTTTCGAATAGTAATGTCTATAAACGTTTTAATTTTTTGCTTAGATGTTGTGGATTAGACGACAAAGAGACAAGAGATGAGCGGGAGAAATTAGACAAACTAGCACCGGTAAGAGAGATTTTGGAATTATTTGTAGAAAACTGCAAGATAAATTATGGCATGGGACAAACTGACGAAATGTTAGATGGCTTTAAAGGAAAAAAAAACCCTTTCCGTCAGTATACACCGACAAATGCTAAAAATATGGAATAAACATATTTGCCATGGTTCACGCAAAAGTAAATTTAGAAATATATGCCGGGAGACAAACAGAAGGGCCATGCAATGTGAGCAATGCATCTTCAGATATCGTTCAATTAGCAAAACCAATTTTCAGCAGCGGAAGAAACATAACAGGCGATAATTGGTTCACATCAATTGACCTAATAAAAATATTGAAAGAGAAAACACTTTCATACGTAGGTATTTTGAGAAAAAAAAGAAGAAATACCTTCTTGCTTTGTAAAAACAAAGGAGCGTGAAGTTTATTTAAGTCTGTTTGGTCTTCATGATACTTGCAGCTTGGTATCATATATGCCAAAAAAGAAAAGTAAAAATGTTTGACTGTTTTACTTGCATCGAGTATGGATATGGATGACTACACTGATTGTGAAACGGGGAGAAGAAAGAAACCCGAAATAATTAATGGTTATATTTTATTCCATGCTGAACATTTCAGCAATAAATGAACTAGTGGTTTATCTAAGCAATCAAAATTTGGTAAAAAATAGAAGAGAGTATATAAGAAGATTAGTAAAAAACTGACTATATGCCTCACAAAAACTAATTTATCAAGAGATTTGCAAAGGAAGTTGGAAAATTACAAACCGTCTCTAGAAAATAAAAATACTGTAAAATATCCAAACGCTCCAAAATAAGCGAAAACGGTGTTCTACATGGTACATATTCAAGAAAAGCAGAATGACACAACATTCTTGCAGGAAATGCAATGAGTATTTTTGCTTGCAACATGCCGTTATTATGTGTAAAAATTCTCTGAAGAAGAGCCTCAAATAGAATATGATTCTGATGAATAAATAAATACATATTTCCTTTTTTACAAAATCTTCTGTCACTATTTTCTGTATTGTAAATTTTTCATTTTGTAATTGTATACCTGCATGTTTGTTTTGTACTTCCTAAATTCCGTAATTTGCATTTCACTAATAAAAAAATTCCAGATGTATTCTAGAACTAAAAAGAAAAAGAAGGAAGACTTAAAACATATAAAACATTTTATATTATTAAAATGCGATGTGCATCTCTCGGATGTAGCGCGCCCGACGAAGTTAAGGACTCCTTCACTGATTGAGCACATTCATCAGTATATATGATTGAATTAAGTATTTTTAACAGTGATGGATTAAAATGAATTATTGTTTGTGAAGTATTCAAACCATAATACGAGTAAATGTGTCTCATAATGTATTCTAAGAATTCAGAACCCTCTACAGCATGTTATTTAGGTCTTAGTGAATAATATTCATAGTTAAATAATCTTGTGTCTGATTAACTGGTCTGTCTTTCATCAGCAACGGAACGAGTTGATGTTTTCATTTACAGTACTGTTATTGTTACTGATACTCGTAATCTGAGTGGAATGCTAATTACGGTCCCCAAATCCATGATAGCCAAGAAAAAAGGTAGCGCCTGTAACTTAGAAATACCTTGGACACTCTCTAAGGTGTAATACGAATTTGACCAGCTCTTCTTCTGAGATTGATGCCGAACACAGCGGAAGAACATTTCGAAGGGAGTTTTAGCTTTTTTTCTCCACTTGAGAATACTTTCTGGTCAACTTATATTAAACCTAACTCATGTTGCAACTGCACATGCCACTGCACATTTAGAAACATCCATTACTCATATGGATTATGAAGCCGTGTCTAAGAGATACTCCAGCTGGACTGCTAACCACCACATCAGTCAAATAAGACGAAAAGTGATTACAAGAAGGATGCAGGAGTCACTGGCATTTTATAAGTGATAACGCAGTCTTGTTCAGGTTTTGAACCAATTTTGTTGGCTTCTGAATGCTCGGATATTCTACCCTCTTCTCCTATTACCAACTTTTAGAACTACAATAATAAAAACCAACCTGCTGAAAACTAAAATTGGAATGGTATTCTGTGGTCAGGACAGAACTCAAGCTTTCCTCAGAGATGCCTTTAGTAATTGTTTTCCTTAAACAACTATGAAGTACTAAATTTTTGTTTTTTGTGCTCTCTTATCAGCAACTGACGCTTATATTAACCTTCCATTTCTTGCTTTCAGCATCTGGGTTCTACGTTAGGTATTTTCCCACTCAGTGAATTTTGTCCTCATACACATCAAACTCCAACGGATAGTTTAGGATTTCTAATTTAGAGCTTGCGTTCCTCCTCAAGCTATTCTACTATCGAAAAATTCTGCAAAATTAGTTTTAAAAGATTTAAGGTACTTGAATGGCCACCTTGTGGTAAGTTACAGTAAATGCTTGTTATTCAACATTTCATATAAATTTATTCCAGATATGCATTTTGAGAATCTCTTTTGGTCTTAGACATATAGAAAAGCAAATTGTTCAAACCTGCCTTGAAAAGAAACAAAGTATTTCTATTCTAAAGTGTTTCTGTTTTTCCTGGATAGACGGCCAAGCACTTCATTTTAGTAAACTTTACCCTTAGTTTTCAAGGAATGTATCAAGAAATTATGTAGAAATCTTACCAACACAGAATATATAAAATAACCCGCAAATGGTTCTGAGAATGCAGGAAGTAACTATTTATGAACTTATGCAGATTCCATGTAAATATTAGGTTTCACCACTTTGGGTATTAGGTTACAGTTTGGCTTTGCCGCTTACGGTTTGGATTATTTACCGCTTTCGGTTTTGCCGCTTAGGTATTAAATCTTCTGCAGATTTGTGTCAATATCAGGGTTTACCGTTCCGTATGGCGTGGGAAGAACAGATTTGTAAAGCAACTCGTTGAGCCCAAAATAATATTTTACTCATGCTGATAATTTGCTGACGTCAACCTGACTTAAGAGAATGGTTGTTTCAATAATTTAAGCCCAGACGAAGACAAAATGTACTGTATTTGACAATCGCCGTTCCTTGTGTACTAGAAATGGATTCCTGACGTTAAGCCACCAGAGCAGAGGCACTGTGACTACAGCAACGAACACAATATATTACCTCCAGATAAAAAAACTGGAAGAAATTATTTTCTGATTGACGTAAGCCTTTACGGATTTCTTTCAACAGAAGCGTCCAGGTGCTGTTATAGGATTCAAAGTTTAAATAAAATTAAAGCAATATAGTAGTTCTCCTTTTAGTCTTAATATTCTTTGATTTACGTTTAATAAACAAGAGTCGATTTTAAAGAGCAAGATGGTTATTTTTCAGTACATCTGAAGATTTAGCTACTAACACATAATGCGATCTTCCCCTAGTTCACTTAAATGAAATTATTTCCCGTTTATATACTGGCTGCCATGCATTTTTCTTAAGCGACGTGCAGATAACACAGTTCCTTATGTTGAAATACTACAGCTAGTATTAAAATGATAAGTAGTATTTTTTTAAATAAATGTTCTCTTTCATTTGCAGTTTCTCCCTAATTCCTTATCCAAATCGCGTAGTCCAAAGTACAAAGCGGAAAAATACTGATTGCTTTCATGGACAAAAGGTCCTATCAGATGAAATTTCAGACATATTAGTCTTATAATTACTAGTTTTGATTCTTGAAAGGTGTGTCCTGCGGGGCATCTTTAGAAACAAATACAATACATAAAGGACTATAATACACAACATTTTTTTAAGGATTATATGCAATATATAATTTCCCCGAAAAGAGCAATTTCCCAAAGCTTTCTTTCCAGCGTACAGTGATTCGCTTTCTGTTAAACCGCATGGACAAATATTATAATGTTTGTAATCCTAAGATGAGAACAGCCATCTAGATAAGACAGTTGCTAATGACTCTGATTACTGTACCGAAGGGCCTGGGTTCGGATCGTTGAGAAGACATGGATGTTTTAAACATATAGTGTATGTGCAGCAAGGGGACACTCAAAGTACACAAGCCGAAATTTTCTCAAGAAGTGGATGGTAGGGGAAGATGTGGTGAGAATCTAGTACCGTCACACTTGGGATGTTGTGAGGCTGAAGCTTGGCAAATAGGAAGGCCCGGCGATATCTACTATAAGGATGCAGAGGTACTTGCCTTGTTCAACTTGTATGTCCACTTATACCTGAAATATTCTAAAGCACATTGTGCTCAATTTCCGTCTGGTATTTGCCTCTATCATTATAGCCGAGCGATTTTGACAACCGAATTATGGCAGTTCGATCTCAGGCGAAAGGGCAGACTGCAAGGCTGGATTTCACTCATTAAGACGAGAAAGTTTTTTCAAGGTTTTCACTCATTAAGACGAGAAAATTTTGACAAAGTTGCAGTACTGTGTTCAAATAACCTAACCTAATCCTTCCTGCATTTATTTAATTAATCGTTTTCTTTAAGCTCCATTATTGTTTTTTAAAATTCCATTAGGTTAACAAAACTTTAGTTTTAAATATTTTATATTTTATGACATGCTAATCTGTTAAACTATCGATACCTCATTTTTATCACTTTAGTAAACCTGAATAATTTTAAATTTAGAAAGGGAGAATACTCAAATAGTAGTTATCTTAATCCTTAATTGTACGAAGCTGCTTTAGGTTTATATGACTTACGTAATCTTACATCTTTTGTGTTTGATAATACACTAATTGATACTGAAAAATCTATAGAAAACGCACTTTAATCTTTTTAGAAAACTTGGATGTTTTAAGAACAGTTTAGTTAATTAGTATAATTAAATATTAGTGATGTGGTCTGTTTGTTCTTTATTTGTTTTTATTTTTCTCAAAAAATACATTAGAGATTTTTAGAAATGAAAGTTTACAGATTTCCTTCTATGCTATGTAATTTTAACGTTATAGTACCGGTCATCCTCTACATGTATTATGTAGGAGGTTTTAGAAATTACCGATTCTGACGGCCTCATGAGTTATTCAATTTATCTTTCTAATTATGTAACACAAGGACGTCATAACGACGTTTTCACAACTGTTGCAAAAAGGTTGAATTCTGCGAATATTTAGGAGTCATTAAGACGTCATGATACGGTGCTTTCACAACCAAAATCTAACATGAGAAAGACGCAATAACGACATCTATTCATCATAAACCTTATTTGCCAAAACGTAATAAAGACGTCTTTGCAACGGTTGGAAACCAGTGGAGTTTCGCGGGCATCTGGGCGTCTTAAAGACGACATATTGCAACGTTTTTGCAACGACATCCGCGACTAATTTGCAACGTCGTTACGACGTTGCCATGCTACTTGGGAAGTTTTTGATTAATTTCGTGTGTTGATTTTTTTCTTTACCGCTCGTTGTTGCACAAGATCGAGTTACGTTGCAAAATAACACAATAAAATAATTGATACACCTTCGTTTCATCTTTATTATTATTTAAATTGTTTAATCTTATCGTCTAGTCCGAAAGATAACTATAGAGCTGGATTTATTCCCCATTTTCTAATTCACCTATTCTCATTCCGATACAATCCATGCCGTAGCGAATTTCACGCTTTCGCACATTCGATTCGTTAGCGAATCGAGACCTTTCCAGTTATTAACCTGCAATGTAATGAATATATTTTATCTTTCAAATGTGTGTCCTGCAAATATGCTTGGATTCAGGCTGAAAGTCTTCACCGACAAGCTGTATATTACAATCTCAGGTGAAATATGACTGAATACAATGTCAGATTAGTAGCCTTAGGTATTTAATCTTTCATTTGCAGATTTAAGTAACCATTTTCATTTACAAGTTGAGCAGATTAGTCCAAAGTTGCAAAATCTCTATAAATACATCAAAATGATAAAAACATTAAGATTCACATAGCGACGTAAATCTCATACTATATAACTGAATAAATTATAGATGGCGCACAATTGCTAACAATATATTCAGCACGAGATACGAAATTTGGACTTCTCTACTCGATTGATTAAGCTAGAAACTGCAGTTAAGCCCATTCTATATTACACAACTAATGCACTTTTAAATTGTCATTTGCTTTTAAAGTAATAGTTCGTACCATGTAAAATGTTACTTCAGCATGATATTTAAATTATTTTGCATAAAATGTTTTAATAAACAGTACAAGCTGAAATGTACATTTTAAATTATGAATATGAATTCCTACCCGTCAACTTATTTACTTGTTCGAACTTATTCTAACTTGTTTTATAAGGTAATCGATTTTGTTCTAAGAGCATTTTCAAAAATGCTTCCATATTTCTTAATTTGAGTGTTTTTTTTTAATTAATTGTACCCCGATATAAATATAATTATCAATGAAATGAGAAAAAAGTCATTATTGCGGAAGAATTTAAGCAAAGAAAAATTACAATTTTAGGTCGAAATTAAGAGAAACGTTAATCATCATTGAGAAGAAAATATTAATGACAAAACATTTTTTTTGACTTCGTGTTATATAGATCATAAATGCACAGCGAGATAGAAAAATTGGATAATACTGATTGATTGATAATATACTGTCAATACATACGTTATTGAAGAGGGAAAATGTATAATTAAATTGTATAGGGTTAATATTCTAACCTCTATTTCATAATATAAATGATAATATATGAAATTATAATGCATTATAATGTATGAAATTTGTGCTCAAAGTTTCCAAGTGATTCTATTATGAACTTTTAGAGTACCTTTATTTGCCTTTAAGCGTTAAAAACATTAATTAAACACTGAAAAATAAACTGAACAAACAAAAACAAAACTGAAAATTCCATAGATGCAAGTAAATAAAACAGGAGGTTCGATACTTTGTTGGCAAATTCAAACGAGAAAATATACAACGAAAATATTTGCCCAAGTTCTGCAAACATATTGAAATGCTTAAAATAATATAACCAAAAAGTAACATGGAAAAGGTAATCTTCGCCTTCTGGTATGGCAGATAGTTACTTTTAGTTTGTTGTATCTCAGAAATCTCCAGTTCTAATCAACACGTTATTGAAAAAAAGCTGTTTTTGATAGCTAAATATTTCCTAAAAAATACGAAATAAAATGAAATTTAGTCGAAACCGGACCTTTGAAAGAGGAAACTTTTTTAAAATTCCTCCCAAATACATTTTAATGCAAATTTTATTATGTGTCTATTATGGGTATTATGGGTTATTTGAGTAATATATTACACAAAATTCTAATATTATATTTTAAATAATTTCGAAAACGTTTTCATATATACGCTCTTAATTGTTGTTACATATTATTTTTTGTGGTGGAAAATAATGGTACACTGCAAAAAATAATATGTATCGAAGTTTTAAAACAGAAATATTTCGTTAAAATTAAAGACGTCACTTAGAGAAATACTTTTAATCTTGGCCACAATTCTGTTTGACAATTAAAAGAACACCAGAATCCAAAAACAAATGTCGAACTAGGTAATATACGAAAACATTTCGGATTTTAATTTGACTCTGCAAGGAAAACGAAGTTAGATGATCATGGAGATTATGTGGATGAATTAATTTCATTCTAAGGAATTAGTTTAAATTGTACTTCCTTTATGTCATTTGAAGTTGTTCCTCAAATTTTATATATTATTTTTCATGAGCTTTGGGAAAAGTTTCTTCCATATTCGATATATAGAAACGTAGTTTAGAAGAAAAATGAACGCAAATGTGAAAGCTGTCTCCAAATTTGAAAGCATCGGCTTAGATTTTATGCATAAAAGTCTAGATTCTAAAACAAGAGATCTGTGTTAGATCTAGCAAACGATAAGCCATTGGATTATTTGCATATCGAATTTGACGCAGATAGTTATTAAATAAAGGTTCACGATTAAAGTGCTCTTGAATCAAAAATGAATTTAAATTATATTAAGCTAATTGTTAAACTCGTCGTAAATCCATGTTTCTTTAGAAGGATGGTCGATCTTTAGAAGGATGGGAAAAATTAAAAGTGCATTTACATTCAGCAGCAAGAAATTCTCGAAAGCTTTGTAAGGATTTTGTTAATTTTATTAAGAGTTAAATTCTGAGTTAAACTTCCTTTCCTCTCGCTTCTTAATTTTAACTTACGATATCCGCCCTCTTCTACTACCATCAACCTCTCAAGAGGACTTTCTACTCGCCGCATATTTAGAGTGCCCCATACCGCACAGACACTATATACTTGCAAACATCCATGTTTTTTCCGGGATTCGAACCCGGGTCTTTGGGCACGGCAGTCAAAGTCACTAAGCAGCATCTCAATCGGGTGGCTGATTCGTTTGTTATATTGGTATATCATCTGAGTTTATTAGAAGCTGATTGATAATGAACGAGCCGACGCGCAGCGCATAATTAGAAATCAAAAATCACTGGTGCTCTGTATGAATTCTGTTAGCCTAAACTTCCCTGTAGGAGAGGAGAGAACTGTATTATAATGCACTGTCAATGATTACATTTGCACTGCTAACCAACTTCCCAACAGATCACGAGTGAATAAAATCTTTTCATTGTCACATATTAGTCTTTGTATGCAAAAATTCTGAATACACCTCTCGCGGCATGTCATTGCGAATGCTGAGAATGGTTTATTCATGGTGAAGCATGAAGTTTAACTTTTGTAATAAAGTATTTATAAACACACCGTATACCTAAAATGGGCAATGATTAAAAATTTTTTCTTAAGTACTTATGTTAAACTTGCTGTTATGTTGTCAAGTTTCTATTTTTCTAAAAGTCACAAAAAATTTAAACTACAATGACATAGAATATAAATTGAAGCGGTATTTAACCTCAAAGTTCTACTGTCTCAGTCAGAGAGAACCAGAGATTCTGGTTAGCATGCCTTCTAGGCTGAGGGAATACATACATACATACATGTATATATATATATATATATATGTCATAATAAAAGCAAAGGAAAAGACGGAACACTGTAGATGCGTGCTTAGACTCATATTGAAGAAGAATTTGGTTGCGTAGTATTTAAAGAACTTGGCAGTCGAGGTAGTTTTAATTCCATTTTTATTTCCAAGTTATGTAAGATAAAATTATATGAATCAGAATTATAATATAACTATAAACATTAATTCTTCCTCTCTATTCTAAAATCGTAATAACTTCTCTGCATTGCGTCATTTCTAGATCACTCTATGGCCCGCGCAACTCTGATGACGTAATAATTAAGAACTGAAACTGACCTTGTAAACCAAAACTTTTCTCTTCGCGTGCTTCCATCTTTCATAACTACGCACTTGAGCTTTTGCCCTCTACTCTGCTAAGATGTAATTTCGCTGGCTTGCTTTCTATCTCAACAATATCAAAAATGTAAATCTTCTGTGGAAAGGCACGACTAGAGTGCCAAGTGATTGTTATTCCAACACATCGTGGGTGAATGGTGAGGTTATTCCATTTAACGTTTTGGCAGATGGTTGACGAATCTGGGATGATTGCACCACGGAGAAAAATGACGACTCAGGACTTTTGACTTCTGACAGCATATCTTTATTTTATTTTAGAGCAGATGATTTTTCCCAGATGAAGTTACTCAAATAACTTATTCAGTAATTGAATTATTAGATACGACTGACTTTAATACGTTATAACGTTCTAACAAAGAAAGAGGAGCATAGCGGAGGCGTTAGCTGAACGAAGGCGAGAAGGCATCTGTACCGTATACCTAAAACTTATGACGCAGCATTTGTATGAAAGGTTATGTAACAGAGTAGCTTCTAGAAAAATGTAGAAAAACTTATGACGCAGCATTTATATGAGGATGTTATGTAATAGGCGCGAATGTTCTAGAAGGTACTGGTCTAGGGGAAGATCCTGAATTGCAGAAAATTAATTAAAGGTTGCTGGTTCGCAAAGAGCAAAGCCATCGTATTTTTTTTTAATATTTTACATCTTTATGTAAGATATAACAAAATATGATAGCTGTTTCAAAATATAATTGATGATCTCAAAATGAACATTCTAAATTTGATGATCTACCTCTAAATTCATCTCTTCTCACAGGTTCCAGAGTTTTCTATCTTACACCTATATATATAATAACTTTGGTTCTACCGATTGCAGTAAAAAAAGGATGTTGATATCTAAATATTATAGCAGCCCCATATACAAAATTCCAACGTTCTACCGCTAATCATGTTTTAGATGCATATCTACAGACGTCGCAAAAAGAGTAAATAAGTTTTGAATCCATTTTAGAATCCGTTTTGTAATAAAAAGATGTTTATTGTGTCCGTACGTACACACGTTTTGCAAAAAAGTGCAAATGGGTATTTCATTGAAACCTGAGACGTGAAATATTTTGCGATTACAATATTTCCTTTACTTCGTAAAAAAAGCAAAAACAAAGAACACACAAAAATATCTTATTTAGCATGGAAAGGAAAATAAAAAAAAATTATTCAGCATAAACACTAAATAAAAAATAAAATTTATTTCGGATAATCAGAGCATCATCTAAATGAAAATAGGTATAAATTTCAAAACAAAATTCAGTTTGTGGATCAATCGAATTCATAAGAGATAAAATCTTTTTAATATCATCTTTTACGGTAAAAAGCGAAAAACGTCATGACATAGAGAATGATGCAATATAGGAAATGTAATTATACAAATAATCTGATCTAAAACTAATGCAATTAAATGTCAGGAAGTAATGGACTGATTGGATTAGCCATTGCTAATCCTTCAATTTGGCGATAGTAATTATTTTGGAAAATGAAATGCGTCTAACTCAGGGAAACTTTAGTGACAGAGATTTTAGTATAGCTCCCAGATTTTAGTATAGCTGAAATGAGGTTTCCATATTCTGGCTTAAAATTTAGGATTCACTCGTTCTTTATTTATTTTCAATATGTTATATTTGGTAAATCTGTCGATCAAGCTATACTGGCTGTTATAGAATTATCTATTTATTACATTTTTACTTTATTTTATATACTTTTCTTGTGAGCCCATTACGAAAATTTGGAAGCTTATCATGTACGATTGTATATCGTATTTACAACTCGTTTAGATTTAATCATGAAGAGTGTAAATAAGAAATAAACATTCTCCATTAAACGATCATTATCAGCCAAAAATTTCTCTAACACGCTTTTTTATCTCTATTGCTTATTTTATTTTATTCATTATGTTTGTCTTATTATTTTTTATTTTATAGATTAAAATTTTAATATTCAATTTAATTTGTTATTTATTAGCAATTATGAACAATTACATCATAGGAGAAGAAGTTCAAAACAAACTCAGTTAAGAAAAATTGCTGTTGACTTAGCATACACAATTTAAATAATTATAAAATTCTACACAGATTGGCTCTCAGCTAGTCGATAAAATCGGATAACGAGGGTTCAATGGATAGAAAGACAAAGATGGTTTGATGCTTAACACGTTAAACGTTTCAACAGCTTTTCCATTATAAATACATTTCATTACAAGTACATTTCCATTATAAGTACATTTCCATTATAAGTACATTTCCATTATAAGTATATTCCGAAGTACAGCGACGCATTATTATTTATTCAGCCAGGGGAAAGCTCAACCAAACAAACGATTTTTAAAACTAACAGCGTAAACTGCAACTAAAATATCAAGTGTTAATATTACTTCTAACAGTATAGGAGTGCAACTAATGAAACAATTTTCGAGTAAAACCCATTTTAGGCTTTTCATAACTTTTCAGTTCTGGATGAGAGCGACTTTTGAATCATCTTGAATAAACATAAATTTTCCAGCTCCGTTCTTTTAAAGCGTTCAGCGTAATAGCGACTGAATAGGCAAACATACGCAGGTTTGAACTTGTCAATAATTTTGCTAATTTCTCTTTCCATCATCTCATCATGTAATCAACATGTCGGGGCAAAAGGTGGCACATTTAAAAATAATGACGGCTGGTAACTATGCTAAACTGGAAAAGAACGCTGATGGGTTTGTTATATTCAAAATTAGAAAATATTTTTGAATCCAGGTTAAATATTTAAAAGATTTATTTTTTTTAATCTTAAGTTTTTCTACTTTCAATATGCTTTATTACTGTATTTATTTATTTTTATATTTATTTATAATTCATATTTCAGTTTATTTAATTTAATTACTTTACTTCTATTATTATTGTTTTATGTGTATTATTATTTTTTTATTTAATTCTATTACAATTGTTTTTATTTGTTTTATAATCTTTATATTTTTATTATTAGCCTATCACTCTCCAAGACCTTTCCATTCTAGTATGTTAATATTATTAAAATTTAATTTCACCGATTAATATTCTACTATATTGTTACGAATTTTGCACATACGTAAATAATTTTTGAGATCATATGTAAATTGTACACAGTATGTCTTATATAATGTAACACTAAAATCCTCAGACTATAACGTATTGCCGAAAATCAAGGTTGCAGGGGTATGTCTATTTAAGATTAAAGTAACTTGAAATAACACCAAGCTGGCGATGGATTTGACAACTAATTTCTGTGTCCAAATGTGGCAAGAAATCGATAAAAGTAGCCAAACTTTGCGGCATTTGAATCCTATCACTATATAAATGTAACTGTATCCAGCCCTATATAACTGTAATTGGGTATGACTTACAACAATGCCGAGAAATCGAAGTTTCTAGAAATTTCTTGATGAAAGGGAGATAACAATATAAGACCGTAGAGAGTATCAGTTTTCAGTTTAGTTCGCAGCTGATTCCAGAGTTCAGCTCAGAGTATTGAGTGTCCTGAGAGATCACTGTGCGAGCTTATGCATTTGAAGTTCTTTGCATTGCCTTGTGTTCAACGTTCTTATTAGTTTGAAGTGGAAACAACTGACTGTGCTCTGTAAATGTACGAATACGTTTGTGTGAAGATATTTAGAATTGTAAAATGTTTTTGGAAACGTAAATTTCATCAAGCTGTCATCGATTGTGTGCACCTTTAATCCATTATAAACCCGTACCTACATAACAATATTTTCTACCATTTCTAATTAATAATCCTGTGAATAAGCTAGGAATCCCAACTATATGTCCCTCAAACATTTTCTGAACTTCGAATATCCATTTCCTTTTTATTTATAGACTAGCGCGCATATTTAAATGGAATACATTTATTACCCAATAGGGGATGTTGAACTATTAAACATTGCCATGAAATTAAATACTTTCCATTACAAGGGTCATTCCAAATGTAGCCTGCTTCCTCGTAAACTCGTTCACTACCAGCCTAAGGGTGAGCAAAATGGACCTTAAAACGACGTACCTGGGGATTATATTTTATTAGGTTCGATTTGATTAAAGCCACGCGGATCCTTGCATGATTATCTCAATTTATAAAATTTTCAGATAATATAAAATAAAGCAAACGAAACTATTTTTAGTTATTACATTTTCTTTTGAATTTTCCTTCAAAATTAGTATTTTATGGTGCGGGATTTTTTTATAATTTTAATTATTTAAGTTTAAATTCATAGTTCTAAAATTTACCGTACATAAATTATGTTCAAATACATAATTTTAAGAAATACAAAGAAAAATATCTGAAAATATTCAGATTTTAACATCGCAAGAGAGAATTCTAAAGCTATTTCACTGATGATCTGCTCTTTAATTTACTCCTGCTTTTGGCCTTTTTAGCTTTATTACTAAGCATCGATTTCTTAACACTTATTCCATATAAAATTGAAACCCAATAAAAAACAGCATATCTTTAGAATTTCCGATAGAATGTTAGGGTTTCCTATACCATTTTTATTCTCTCTTTCTCTCTATATATATTTTAAACACAGCGATCGAGGTGTCATGTGCTTGAAACACTTTTCATAAAAAGAAAAAAAGCATATAATGATTTTAATGTATCGAGCTACTATCATTTCATAAACATATTAATACTTTTAATTAGGCATTTCATGATTTAAATCAATAATATTAAAAAATGGAAAAAAAAATACTTTTAAAAACTGTGTTTATAGGTATGCAATCACTTGTCTCGCTACTCAGAAACAGAAAGATTTAATTTTGAAGTTAAAAATCTTAACGCTTTACTGAATGGCTAAACACTGATGTATGAAGACAATAAGTATTCCATTTGAAGCAGAGGTAACACATTGCTTTCAAATAGCCGAATCTGTGGATTAAAATTGAAAGATAAATATCTGACATTTTTTCGAACGGCAAAAGTGTGTTGAGCTGGACACAAAAATTGTTTTATTTCAAACTATCTTGCCAATTTTCGCTTTTAAAACGTCGAGCTTGTTAAGCAAAAAGTCGTTAAAAATACGCAAAATGTAAAACCAATCATAAAGAAATTCGTAATTCAAAATTCGGTCTTCGAGATGTTCATGTTCAGAGGTAGAGGACTGGGTGTAGTAAAATTTAGTGGTTCTATGTGCTATCGTTTTTCCACAATAGAAGGACACGCATACACATATATCATTAGTCCAAAGGGTCTTTATCCCTGAAGGACTATTGCTTTCGTTTTGCAATTTTGCGTTGAATCACTATAAATATCTGATTCACATTTCAAACTGTTGCCACCAAATATTAGAGTCCTGCATTATATTTGAAGAAATTAAATAATGAAAAATGTGCATAAATGTATGGCTCTTTCTCGCATTGTGATAAAACAACGGTCCATAGAGCCATCGAATTTTGAATGATGTAATCCTCCTACGAATATGGGCATGTGGAAGACCAAATTGGAAATTTGGAATTTGTTTTATTATCGATTTCATATTTTGTAAAGGTTTAACGAATTTTGATTAACAAACTCAACGATTTAAACGCCAGCAACGGCAATACTCTACGGGTGGAAAAGAAACCTTTTTATCTCCAGCCCGCTGAACTGTGTATCGGAAATTCTAAAGATAAGCTCATTTAAAAATTATTTTGATATATTGCTGTTGAACTGAATTTTATGGTTTAAGTGCGAAAAACATGATATTTAATAAATAAAGGTACTGCACAAAAAATTAAAAACGCCCCTTTGGACGTAATTTAAAATCTGAAACCTTTTTTTTTTTGTTTGTTTGTTTAATTTTTTTATTAATAGATACTACATCACGATAACAGTTCTTGTCAACAATTTGAAAATCAACTTTGACGCAAAAGTGGCTCTGACTAAATGTGAGTTTCGAGACTATAATAGGAATTCTGGTGATGTTAAAATACTTTGAGACTATATAATGATCACATTTTCTAAGAAATTATCTCATTCCACATAGTGCTGTCGTGGAATCGGCTAGTACGTGTTCGTAGTTCGAATACCTGTGATACAGCTGTTGCCTTTTCATAGCTCTCGCTCCGAAAAACATAATTATAAAGTGTATCCTCAATTAAAATACTGGATGATAACTCCACAGTATTTTGATTTGGTGAAGCGGATCTGATGCTACTCCTCAATTATACTTTAAAAAGGGAATGAAAGGAACTATTGCATTATTCCTCGTCATGTAAGTGGTTAGTACGTCTTGCTAGCACATGACAATGTACAATGTGCGAATTCATTGTTTAACGCTGCACTGTAGAGAGTGTTAGTGTTTTTTGTAAATCATGTGTGCCCTTTCGGACATTGTAACAACACTTCTAATAGTTGCTATCGCCATCTACCAGACGCTTTTACCACAGGAGCTTGCGCTGTGAAATGCGACTTTTTCGTATAAACTTTCTGCATATATTTATTTTTTTACGACACATATTTCCAAATTTCTGAGAATTTAAGTCCACTTTTTTTATTTTTTCAGTTCCATGAAATTTTTTAACATAATCCTCATTTAATTGAAATCACTTATCTCGAGGAACAGCTAATTTTTAGGCCATCCTTAAAGAACATATTCAGTGCCTTTCAATCCACTTATTTATGGCATCTTTAAACTCTCAAATCAAACACCCAGCCAAGGTGTTCGTTTTTAATTGTGATTTAAATATGGGAAACGAAATGAGGGAACAAAATACCACTGGCAGACACTAAACAATTTCTGGATTCATCGTATCCGTCTACAGTTGGAAGATCATCAATGAATGTCTATGAAGGGACAGACAATTTACATCCACGCCTTCTCCGGAATTCGGACCCCGGCCCTTCCGGTACGGCAGTCAGAGCCACTAAATACTTTTCTATCTGGGCGGTTATTTACATGCAAAGACACGCATTTCTTTTTACGTGTGTAAGAAAAATTTCATAAGCGAAATAAACTAGGATTTCAATATTTCCTCTCAAGTTTGGTTCCACATGGAAAATTCTCTTTGAATACTTAGGCAGTCTTGATAATTTTTCTTATTCATATTTAATTCCAATTACAATAAGTTATTTAATTATTAATTAAACTTATAGGAATTATTTGAAATAAACTGTTGTCTAAAAATTTAATATTTAGATGTCCACATATTTGAATTACGAATTGTAACCAACAAAATTCTCTTGCAGTTCCGAATTTTCGATTTCAGTTAGAAAATAAATACAAATTTGATTTTTTTCTTGTGCGATATTATTGTTTATGTATATTTTATATGATGGTATTTAGTAAGTAATATTTGTCTGATAAATATTTAGCAAGTAGCATTTAAAAATATTTTGTTAATTAAAAATATTATGCCGAGTCAAGTGTTTTCAGATCGTGTAGTCAGCCCTCATGTAAACTAAGTTTGCACGTCTGTGTCTACAGTCTGAATTTTATTAAAACTATATGCCGCACCCTTTCGTAAATAATATTTCAACCTTCTCGGTATTGAAATAATGTAATTATAAAATCAGTTATTACCTATTACTTAAAAGTTTAATTAAGATTGCAAATAACTATACATGTTACGATTTGCATTTCATTTGCTATTGTTTATTAATGCCAGGACAGCCATATAGCTATTGATTCCTGACGCATCAAAGCTGAAGAAAAGTGTATTTGGCATCTCATTAGCTTCGATTTCATGAGTTCCTTCAAGGCATCACTGAGCCATGTTTAACAATCTTAACATTCCATTTTCCATCTCAATAAAGAGCGCCCTCGGAGACAAGAAATGATGCAAAATAACATATATGAACAAGAAAAGAAAGCTCAAGTTAGCCGATTACGTATGCCAAGCTCTCATCCGAAGTGCCTCATTGTGAGAGGAATTCATCTGCATATCAATGACTTTCAGATGTTGGAAATGTTTCAGGCGTGATGTAGACCCGGTTCCATTTCAAATAAGAGCTGTATCGTTTTTCGTGCATAATGCTTTCAGTTAGATCTTCTTCTGATTCTATTATACTCGTAAAAGTCTCTCAGCTGTTAATTTTACAGTCTGTTGGTACGTTTATGCCAGAAACGTTTTTAAATATACGCTGGATGATGAATATTTTATTATATTTTCAAGTGAAGTGGTCACGCTAACAGAGTATGAAGTAATGAATTTTTGACAAATATGTAGTAATAATAAATTTAAAATTCCTTTAAGTAACTGCTATATATTTTATTTATAATATATATAAGAATGTGAGATTTATTAATTATCGCCTATGGCTTAAAACGAATGCACAAAACCTACATCCGTATTAAAATGACATATACTGTTCAATATTAAGAACATTTACTCATTTGATAGATTTTTTCTCTAGAACTAACAGACTGTAATGAAATTCAAAAAGGACATCAGGTGATGTAATGTAAAAACATGTATCATACAATAGCCACACTATAGACGCATAATCCTGCTTAAGACACCATCACGCAGGAAGTTCAAAAACGGAAGTTGCAAGGTTGAACAATAAAGGGGCTAGTAAGGGATGATCTCTCCTAACTGCCATTTAGCTCTGACACTGTGATTTCATACTATTGATGAGGTAGTTTGAGTCTCAACTCCGTATCATTATTGTTTAGAAAGTTTCACTCGCCCTTCTAAGAGTACCCTGCAAGAGATTATATAGAGTTTAGGTCTGAAGATCTGGCTGGTTAATCAATTCGGTTAATATCCTCATATTCGAAAGAAACATTCAATAGATTCTCCTCATATGGATGAACGTTGCTGTCCACAAAAATGAACCGAGCGCGAATTACAAACTTAAAAATGTTAATAATTCGGCTGTTAACAAGATGATTTGTTTGCATGTTCCTTACTTTTAAGCTCACGACAGACCTTTAAGCTCACTGCAGAGAACATTAACCTTCAGGCCAAATATCAGTAGTAGATGTTCTTTTCACATATAAGTTCCAGTTTTGTTTAACCGACATACCTTCATCTGGGGAGGACTTTAGGGCAGTTATCTGTCCTCCATCCGAGAAAGCATCTGACTTCTGCAAGGTATAGGGTAGAGATCTTAGATTGCTATGTTTCCTTTTTCAGGGTTGCGATTGGTATTTCATTTAATTTTTCAGAAAAGAGCGTTTGTCCACTTCTAGATAACTAAGAACTGTCTTGCCAACCTATGGCCCACCGATCATGGAGTGACCCATTTCATAATTTCAAATGACCCATACGAGTTCCGAAAATAAAGTATAATATTCAAAAATAAATAGTAAAACATAAACATGAAATGAACACTTGAAGATTATATAAAAAATTAAATAGAAAATAAATATTAACCATAACATTTTTGTTTGATTTCAAAGGTGCAGTAACGAAAATGCATCATCATGTTTTAGAAATAAAAACTGTAACATAATTTCAAGAACAGATCAATAAATTTAGACAATGCCGATCCATAATCCATAATTCCGTAAAACTGGTTTTGTCATTTTGTCCGCATTCGGTTTAACTTGTAAACGCAAGCAAGTATTTTTACTCATTAAATTGTTTTAATGAAAAACAGAAGAAATTGAACTATCGAAAATTGAATTTTGTCTTAAGATCACGGACTATATGTGCCACATGGCAAAATTGACGTCACAAGTTCAGCATCAAGGCAGCCATTGGAATCGAATAGAAAAATAAAATTCGTTCAGTTAGATTAATTATAATTATATTTTATATTTTTAAAGTTTAAAACGTATGGTAATTCGTTTTTCAATAAAATTTATCTTACTATTCTCCAAGAAAGACCGTTCTAAAATGAAAATACTACGAATACGAAACATCTTCTTAATATACACGTATTGGCTGATTTTGACCCGCAGCCAAAAATGATTGCTGACGCATGATTTAGTGGATGATTTTATGGTATGTGGGTATATTAATCGGAAGAACGGAGCTACAAACTTCCCTCTGTGTTACATATGTCGGATCCTCTTGGAAAGGCATTTGCAGTGCCTATTCAATTCCAGATTATCCAGGTTCTGAAATTAGAGCTGCTGACGGACTGTGGCACAGCTGGCAGATACATAAACTGTTTCGTTTCCAATATGAAGTCGTGTTGTGAGAGCTGTAATGTAACAGGGAACCATACCTTCTATTAATCGTGTTTGGCGTGCGATCTTACCACCTCTGTTATTTTGTACCCTGACAGCACTTTTTTCTTTGCTATATCAAACTGTGCTGATACAAACTGCGTTCAAATCCGTTCATCATATCTAGAGATCTAATTCAGAATAAACGTGGCATTCCCTTACTTTTAAACAAAATGTAAATAATAGTCCTCTAGACATAATCATTTTAGAAAGTGTAGATTAATAATTTCCAAAGTAGAAAGCAGTATCTATGCTTATTGTCACCAGAGAGATGAAAATTTTCCGATGACAAAATGACAAAATGACCAAACGATGACAAAATGTTCCTGTTAGGTTCAGATTGCAGAAAGTAAATTAAAATGTAATATCGTTTTGAGACCTTTTAACACTTATTTTTCAAGGAAATATGCATTTTTACCATTCTAGAATCATTTAGATTTTTTTATCGTCACGTCTGTACAACATATAGATGCACATCTCCTTTTTTTATTTCAATCGACAACTCTAAGAATATGTATATACATAGGGAAAGAGAAACTCGCCTTCCCGGCCTTTATTTTCGCAATCATTGGTAACAGTCATATACTTCTAATTACACAAGTGTTTGAAATGATGAAAATGTTCATGTTTCGGTAATGTCAAGTTAAAAGAAATTGGCAAATAACAAAATTTAACTTTCAATGTGGTCTCCCACTTCCTACACTTATATTTCGGAATGTTTTATATTTGTTTTCTTAAAATAAAATAATAAAAAGTTCGATTTCACACGATAAAACTTCAGCGGGTTGTTTTGTTTCAAAATCTGCAAATTTTTCGAATTGAATAATTCAAGAAAATATGATTAAATGCAGTGCAGTAAAAAATCTGCATGTTTTAATAGGCCATATGCTGTCCACATCAGATTTTTTCCTCTCAAGGTTAATGGTTTCTTTTTGTACAGTATATGTAAATATTTACTTATATCTTCGCTTAAATTTTTTAGATAATTATAGTACTTTGTTATAATAATAAGAAGAAGAATCAGCAGTAGTAAGATGGAAATATTTATTCAATTTTTACTATACATTTTAAGGTATAATGTATAAAATCAACAACTTCAGAATTTAATATTACGGCTGCAAGAAATGCATGTTGAAAGAGATTTTTTATAATGGTTGCCAGGCTTTAGAAATACACATATCATTTATTAAAGTTATTTATAATAGGGCTTCGCATTTTTTAGAAACCTGATGTCAACGAATTTGCTAATTTATTGCCTAACACACAATTCAATACTTAGTGACGCCGACTACATTTCTGATGGTCCCGGGTTCGATTCCCTAAGATGGCATGGATGTTTCAAAGTACGACCAGCTGAAAGCCTTGGGAAAGTTAAGGGGATGGGAGACCCTATGAGGGCAACCTGAAATGATATTCCTCAGAATTTTATCCGGAGGGGAAACCTGGGAATTAGCAAAGCGGGACGATACCTAGTATACCTACTTGGATGCACAGGTGTTCGGTATTGCTTCTTGAGATTTTATCTGTTGATGTATTACTCTTTCATCACGTTCTGATTGCTGCAGTAAAGATCATTCATGTTCTTCGAACAAAGGTAGTAGATTTTGTAGTCCTTGCTTTCATTTTTATATGATTGTTTACTGAATATTTTTTACTATAAGCAAAACCAAAATAACAAAACAAAAGAGCATGAAATAAAAATTAAAATGCGTAACCCAGAAAAATAATACTTGCCTAAATCAGGGGTCTATACCAAAACGCTTTGGAGTGATAAATTCAATGTATATATGAGAAATATATTTTCGTTCTTCTAACAGTAAAGATAAGTATAAGGGTAAAATGATAAATATAAAATAAATAATTTATGTTCAAAAAGCAAGATGCATGTCCTCGTACAAAATAAAAATAATTATATTAAATGCAGTGAGCGATAGACACTAGTTATTATTGTCAGACTAACATTGTCATCTATCTAGAAACACATAGATGGGGGGAGGTAGTTAAAGTGGGACTTCTTTCGCCAGCCATTTGCAACAAACTCTTCTTCTTCAATGAGTTAGTTACCATCTCGTATACGTGGAACCCATCCACAAGAGTTAAATTTCAAGTCGGAGAGAGTATTATAAGCTTCATTAAGAACTTCCAATCAGTCATTTTAAATTTTGATACAGTCTGTCTACCAGCAATTTCATGTACACTATTTGAGCTTGCTGAAAATAAGGAAAATTAATAAAGGACACATACAACTATAATCTCATTGTGGCTATGTATCGGAATGATTTGATTCTTCTTCGTTTAATCCAAGCTCGCACTGTCCATTTCCATTTGAGCTGTCAAGTTAGATGTTATAGTGTTCAAGAGCTAATCCTTGCATATAATAGCAGCGCTTGTCAGTCGAAAGCGCTTGCGCTACAGAAAATTGTACAGCATGTAATAGACTCAACTAAATGAAATTTAACAAAAGTAAACCGCATATAACACGGTAGATACGATCTGTGTTATATGAATCCGTCTTGTATGAGTCACTTAGATTATAAAAATACATAAATTGTTCATAGCTCAAAGCGATTAACTTACTTGTTATATTTAAAAAAAACATTTCTTTAATAATCAGGCTTAAGATACTACATGACAACAATTTTTATGGCCGTTGAACAATATTTTTTAAACAAGAAATGTATAAAAATTTATCAATGCATATTTTCTACCTTTTCTTTTATGGACCTAATCGCTTTGACAAATGAGCGTCTCTCATGCAGTTTATTTATGTAAAAACATACAATTATAGTGATATTATTAAACAAAGATGCAAAACACATATTTAAAATATTTTGCATTTCTCTTCAAAATAAACAAATTTAAATTAAAAATGTATTTTTTTTTTTTTGCATTCATTTTGCTTTAAATAAAAGGATCAGTTACACTCAATGAACAAAAGGAGCACCCTTTGAAATTTATTTACTGTCACAAAAGTGATCGATAATTATATTTCAACGACATCCCCTTTTAAATGTTGTTGTGATATTTTATAGCTTGAAGATTCACTTGTTTCTTTTCTGTTGTTTCCGTTGTTTAGAAGGGTACCTTTTTTGTGCTTTCGACAATTTATTTCTGTTACTTTCTAAATCTTCTTTTGCTTCAAAATAAGGAGCTAAACAGTCTATCAATTTTTTCTTAAATTCTTTAGAGCGCTTTGTTGATAGATTATTTTTCGTAAAATATTCTTTTAGACTTTTTGCCAATTCTAATACTCCATATAAGATTTCTAAAGTAAAATGTTGCTCTGGCTCACCGAAAATGCGTAATGATTTTCTTCCCCGCTTGATTCGCAGATTCACCGCTCGACTCAAGTGGCATAAGTGTTTTTTCATCAAGTGCTGGTTACTAATATTAATTAAAAAACATCTGCCTTGTTCATGTCGACAAATCCCCTTCCACTTAAAATGTGGGCGATATTTATTATGCGATTTACACCTGTTGTCGTGGAAGTGAAACAGTTTCCTCTAATAACAGCTTTAAGCCACAATTTTTTACAGCAGGTATTCGGAAACGAAGATTTTATTTTATTCGGAGATAACGAAATAATTAGATGCTATTTCAAATCGAAAAATCCGTTCAAATCCGTTACTGTAGTAGTACCTGGATTACAACCAATATTTTCTAAAACGTGTTCAAATGTGTGCCGTATATACAATAATTATTCTCTGGTCTTGTGGTTATAGGATTGATGTCGTATTGGTTGGCAAAAATATTAATTCAACAGCAGGATGGTTTGAATTTTCTTGTCGTCCTGATGCGTTATCGATCAGTACAAAAGCCTTGAAACCTGGATTTTTTCTTTTTGAATAATCTTCCAATCTGACGCAAAACAATTGTAAAATAATCGCTAAAACCTGTTACCCATGCCTTTTTATTTGCTTGTTAGAAAACAGGAAGCACTGATTTGTCAATCCGTTTCATTGCTCCTGGGTTTAAGGAACTGTTAATTAACATGGACTTTATCTCCAGATGCATTCGAACATAAAAAGTAAAGTGGTCCTAACCTTGGAAACCTTTAATCCCGAAGAACTTTTCTTTTTTCGATATCTAAGTGCGTCCGGCTATTTTCTTACAATATAACGCGGTATCGTCAATGTTATATACCTGATCCATAAAGTAATTTCCTTCTTCTGCAATTATACGAAATTTTTTCTCCCAATCCATGGGTTGCTTCTATGTCGGCTGATGCACTTTCTTCCATAACTTTGACAAAGACGCAAGGAAAATCGATTCCTAGATCTGTTAAACAAAATCCTAAATATGTTAAATCTGACTTTAAATTCGTGTCGATGTGATTTATTAAAAAAAACGGATTTAAGCTTTTACATGCTTATAAATGTCTGTTGACCTTCGCAATATCACATTACTATTGAAAGGCAAATTCCCTGAAGAACAATCTTCTACGCATAACATCAAACACTTTCCCATCTGCACGAGCAGTTTAATTCAAACTTACTTAAGATCTAGACAAAATTCTAGCTCTCAATTTGTTTCTTTTTATTGTTCGATTTGTTGCATCGCTTTTTTTCGTTAAATCTTTAGCAATGACTACTATATTCTCACAGATTTTAACCTATCCAAATTAAAATATTTTCTTCAAGGTATAAACATTTTCTGTCTTTCTTAGAATTCTTCTCCATAGCAGGGCTTGTCAGATTGAAATGGATTTTTATTTTCCCGTAGGTCGTTTCAGAAATCTTTGCTCCTTTCTCTCAACTTAATTTCTTGTGTTCTTCTGATTCCATTCTTATTTTCTGTTTAAAAATAAAAATTTCATTCTATCTTCCCGAGCCAGACTCCAAGGTAACATGCTTCTTGTGATAACTATGAATTACCATTTCAACAAGCAACCAGAAGTTGCGTTAACTATTAAAACATAATTCAATTGCAATATTTAATTCATTCTTTTACCGAGTTACGCGAGGCTCTTGTAGAGCTTTATACGAACATGTTCAGAATTTTTTCACCGTGTTGTACGAAACCATGATATATGACTTCGTGTTATAGAGATGGTTTACTGTATATGCATCGACAGCATGTCCCTACGTTTAGCCATCTCTAGTCTCCAGTACTTTCACCGATCAACATTGGTGAGACAACATTGAACCGATCAACATTGAATGAGATCACCGATAACATTCAGAAACTTCTAAGTCACAATAGGCATTAGCAGAGAAACCTAAAATGGGTGAAATCACGCATAGAAATAGAACGTAATGAAGTAACTGAGAAACTAGCCAAAGCAGCAGCTCATGAGACAGAAGCGATTATACTCACCTATTTAGCTCCACCCTCACACATTAAAAAAAGCAGTGCCAATATGGCAGAATGAATGAGATCACCGGGCAACAGGAAGACGAACTTATGATTTCGCGATAAAAGTTTCAGCTGAACGTCTTACAGTCATTCCACAGCCATTAGAGCTGATGGTCCATTTTATGTGTACTTTCATAGGCTGAACCTTCAACAAACATCTGCGTCTGTACAATTGAAGGTTCCTCAGATCATTACATATTCCGCTGCCCATTGAAGAACACCAACTATCCAACTACAGCATATAGAAAATTTGTAATTGAAAATTGCGTGGCAATTAATAAAATATGAAGACGTTAGCAACATTAACAGCAGCCATTAGGCAAGCTATATGTTAGCCAAGCTAAATTAAAATAGTTATCACTAAGCTATCTCGTAAAGTAATTAATTTTATTTATTTTTTTTCCTCGTACCTTTTTGAACTTTTTCAGTAGTGAAAATGCTTACATCAGCAGAGCATTATTAACTAATGAACTTTTAAACATTCTAAAATCTGTTAAAAACTTTATATTATGAACTAACAGCTGTATGGTATAGAATAACAATGCAGTCATCACAAAGCAGAAAGGTAGGATATTTTATGCTTATTTCATGTTTCTTTACATGTATACGTATATATTGTACGTTTATATTCATGTTTATGTTGTATATTTACATTCATGTATATGTTGTCTGTTATGCGTTTGTATATATTGTAAGTTTATGTAGTATGTATATATTGTTTAACTTCTTTTTATCTGAGCAAACCAAAGATAGCACTGTATAACACATCTACCATTTTAGCCAATGTAAAAACCAATAGTATTGCAAAGCTTATGCTCAAAAGACATGAACTCCCGAAGCGGCACTCTTATTATCCCTTAAAGGTGTTGCTCTGGATAGGATTGGGCGTGGGACATACACCTCTTTACCGATGTTAGACATCGGATGTCCCCGCCTTCCATTATCAGTAACCGTCAGCAGTATTCAAGAGGCCCACCAGCGGCCGAGCGGTAAAGTCGCTGAACACTGGTAGTTCGGTCCGAGGTTCGAATCCCGCGAACGGGCTGGCTGCGTGGGTGTTTCGTGGTTTTCCCCATGTGTAACGTGTATACGAGCCAGTTTCCCTTAGAAAGTCCTCCACGAAAGGCATCCCTCCCTCTTAGGCAGATAGCCCTAGTGTGCTTTGCCATAATTAAATACACCATACACCAGTATTCAAGAACTGGTAAGTGGAATTTAAGCTTACATTTGTAATTAAAATTAATAGCTAGATGTAGTTGCATTCATTGCATTTCGCATGATTTCATTTGACTTTAATATGTGACATTAAGTGAGTGTAAATAAACAGTGAGTTTGTCTATTATTTACTTATAACGTATATTTGTTTCGCTTTTAGGCGAGCGATATATAGCTGTTTAATTTGTAAAGCCTTAAGAGGAGATAGGACTGTTCAAGCAACTTTAATTAAGACAGTATAATATGTCACAAATGTCTTTTACATGTAATAATATATTAATAACATATTACTAAATTAAAATTTCAATATTTATTTAAAGTTGCTGTGTGGAGAGTGGGATGATTTTGAGAATTTTTAATGAATTGTTAAAATATCAGGTTTATTATGTTTCTGGTTACCAATAAGAGTTTTTTCTTAATATCGATTTCATACCAGTGTAGATTGATATAACGCCACAGAATATGTATATTGAATATTATCAAACGTTATAGCAAACATGTAATCCATATTTATCAACTTTCCATATTAAAGAAAATGAAAATATAAATTGCAATTGAAAACGACTAATGGATGTTCGTTTGAACAGGTTTAAACACAATCATAGTAAGGTACTACCCTGTCAACCATAAAACTGTGTCGTCAGGCTTAAAATAACCATTAACCCATTAACCGCCAAATCTAATAGAAGTTATTTTTTCGCATACAGATAATAATATGTATTAAATTAAGTATTTATAACATAAATGTACACTGAAAATAAAAGAATGCTTTTACCTGTAGAAAGATCGAGTGTTGCGATCACGCAACGTCAGCGGAATAAGAATACGGATGTTTAGTGAGTATGACTATACTTGTGCAAAGTTTCCTTTGAGTAGAGAACTGGATTACTTTTTAGCCTGTATAACGGTTTGCAAATCTATAAATCACTAATAATCTACAAATAAGTAATATTAAAAGTCCCATTGTATTTCACAAAGACAGATTATTTTCAATTGAAAAATTCAAGAATGAAAGGCTTCTCTAGAATTATCATGTAAAGCTACATTACATACTTTGCATCTGTAAACAATCTGGCTACGGCATTCTTTATAATAAAATTATTGTATTATCTTCGGGCTTTAGGATAAAATGTCTACCATCTCCATGCAGTGGCTTTTGAATGTTGAGTTTATTAGGTCTTCCTGTTGCTGATCTATTTCTGCCTAATTTTGCACTTTCAATAGGAGTTTGCTAAAGGAATAATGCAATATTTCGTCTGAAACCTAATTGAGACATTTTATTTCCATAGCCGTGATATTTCTCATGCATTTGTCAAGGATGCATCAATGTAATTAGTAAATATTGAACACCACCATTTTTTGGCATGAATTCTTATTCTGCAATTGGCTACTAAATTGTCAAATAAATCAACTTCTCCATTTGGCATTGTATTGTTCAGTAAGATGAGGTTCAGATACAAAACCTCTTTTTCAATTGCGTTCTTGAATAAAAGGAAACACTTTTTACAGACTGAATTTTCCCAGATGTTAAATTAACAGTTACAATCGAATTCTCGTACCGTCGGACAAAAATTATTTTCTTTTTCTCTTCACACTAGAAATCATAGTAAACCCTGTCTTTCTTATGGACACATTTCACTATTTCTGGTGGGCACATTTGTATGCGGTTTTCGTGAATTATTACTGTAGCACTCAAATCTTTATTTTTAGATGACAGAGAAGATGAAATCATTACTGACTGTTCTTTTTTATCCATTTTAAGTTAAAAGTTTTCGAATAACTAGCACTGTATTTATATTACTTACTTCTTACGTGAATTTCAATTTCTTCAGCAGTATTATTTGGTAAAATATCATTATCATTATTCAAATCATTATCATTCCCTTCTTCTTCATCACGAGCTTCTGCAATTTCTGGTAAACGACAATATCAGTTTCCTTCTGGTCATTATCATCATCTGTTTCTTCATCATATGATCGTTAAAGGGCTTCTTCTAATATAAAGAGCTTCATTTTTGTCATTTTTAAAGCATGGAATATATACCAACCAGAGCATCTAAGATCATGAGTGAAAAAAGGGAATGCCATTTTCCTGCTGAATTTGCACCAACGCAACACCTACTTTTCCTTCCATCCTCATGTAAATACAAACAGCTGATTGATCGACTGTTCTCATAAGCTGTGACCTTGGCTAAAACTAGGTCACCCCTAAAGATAGCGATTCCTTCGTTAAATTTTCGAAAATTTTGCTTCAAGTACGAGAATAATTATTATAAATAAAAGTATTGCTGAACACAAATATATTTTTACAGATATAATCTTCATAATATACCCTACACAAAATCATCAGCTAGCATAAAATATCTTAGGTAGTTATATTTTAAAGACACTTATTTTCACCGGTGCGTCAGCGCAGTGCCAGCGGCTAATTGTTTAACGATTCTTATTCGCCGTTATGTTCAGGATAGACTTTGTTCAGGTGTTTTCGATATGGGTCTAGTGTCCTGAAACTTTCCACAATGGAATACTAAACACACGAAAGCAGACTCATTGGTGCTAGAAGGGATGATGCGCTGGCCCAGACCTTTGGAATGTTACTTTCAATTCGATTCTTAAAGCTGAATGGCCATCATATACACGACGCCGCGTTTATTCTTCAAGGATATGGGAGAGACATTCTCCAGAAACACTGCAGTGAAGGTATAGCCCTGTTCCATCGTCTCTGTTTCCAGAAACGTCTTAAAATCTCGGAAGCGAAATCCAGGTACATTATTTTCCACTGAACTCACCAAAATATCCAAAGAAACCCATTAATAGAAATGAATGATAAATGAGTGAAACGAGCCAAGGAACACAAACTCCTGGGCCTCGTTATAGATAAAGACTTGATTTGGATGACGCACTGCGAGTATAGAGGACCAAAGCTTTGCGCACATAACCACATATTCTCAAAATAACTTACAATACGGTAGTGGAAAACGTTATTAGGCACGGAGCCGCAATTTGGGCCAACCCCTTGAATACACGTAAAATCAAGACCTTAAGTAGTGCGTAACGGCCTTTCGCCTTGGCCAGTGCCAAAGTATATCGCACTACATCGACTCCAGCTGCCAGGGTCCTAACAGGCCTAGAATCTCTCCACACTACAGCAGCTATGGAGTCAACAATGAGAACTGTCACAAAGCTTAAAAGATAGGCAAGAGAGAGCTTCAATTTAATTCACCCGATTATTATTACAAGAGGTATGTAAGCTTAATGTCCATCCAGCGCAACATAGAGCCGACATCCATGCCAACACAATGATGCAAAATAGCCAAAATATTTCGGAAAATGCAATTTGCATATATACAGACGGTTCCAACTCGATGGAGGAGTTAGATGCAGCACCGTAATGAAGTGTAACACTGAAGTTTTAACCGCATGGAAAGATCATTTAGGATCAGGAAATACGGTATTCAAATTAGGCAGGCCATTGCTGCGACAGTATATTTTGATGAGCACACATGCCGCATCTTCAAAGAGAGCTTTTCTGCTATTTATGCAATCCGTAATCCTTACCATCCCTCTTCTCTGACAGCTGATATCCAGAGTTAGCTTAGAGAGAACAAGAGTCGAAGGAATGTTCATATCTCCTGGATAAAGGCACATTAATGAAGAAGCTGATGACTTCACTAAAGAAGCAGCAAGAAACATCAATGCTTAATTTGTCCCCATTCTGCTACCTAGATCTCATCTCAAACGTGAGATCTCGCAGTAGGCTTTATAACAATGGCAAGGGGAACTGGATGCAACTCATCAAGGTAGAACCCATGTATTTTACCAGAAAGTTACCATTAATCGACTTATCTCGGGACCTTTACAACAAGATTTGCAACGGACAACGGTTCCCTTTCCAGAGTATTTCTGTAAAAGTTGATTTGTTTCATCTTACCTCTGAATGTGCGGTAAGGCTGGTACTCTAGACTATTACATAATAGCACGCTCACTCACAGAGGTCTGGCATATGCGGCTGTCGGTTGATGATGAACCATTCATGCCTTTCTTCATTAAGCAGTTTTCTCTACTCAGAAAACGTTAACTGATAATGGAAAAATTGCAGGCTTTGTCATGTTCCCTATTTCACTACTGATTCCTCCCCAATACTCAGTAATGTCTTACTCCGGGGTGTCTCGTTGTCTGGTACTAGTGCTCTTGTGCGGCATGTTAGTGTGCTAGTTAGAGTATGTATGATGGAACTCTGTTCATGAACACGCTCAAGTAGTTAACGTATCCACAGCAACTATGTATAAAATACACCAGGGCAACTTATGTGTATGTATATGTGATTAGATACTATATATGTGTATGTATACATCATTGTAGGACGGGCCCGTAATCAAAAGTAAAATCAGTGTAAAATGTTTAACTATTAGTGTTCAATATTTATCTACGTGCCCATGTGTAAAACTAACATTATTATAAATAATGTTAGTTTTACACATGGGGTAATGCTGAATTTTATGTGCGCCTATGTTTAAACACTAGGAAAATATATTCCTAGTGTTTAAACATAGGCGCACATAAAATTCACCAGGATAATGTTCAACTATTAGTGCATAATCGGTCTATATATGCAAAAAAATAAGTCTGTCTATCTGTGTGTGTGTCTTTCGTTCGTGCTGCGCGTAAGCTAATAGACCCAGAGCTACGAAATTTGATACATAGGGTGCATCTAGACAATAGACAATGAACCTCGAAGCGATATTTTCAAAATTCGAATGAGGTTTTTTTTTTTTTTTTTTTTCTTTTTTTTTAATTTTATGTTTTTTGATGAAATCGCATCAAATCTATAATTCTGTCTCATTATATCAGGAACAATGGCACGCAGCCATTGTTGCTGATATATCACTGTTGCTGTTATCAACACTGTTGCCAATCGAAAAAATGATGGCGATAATTCTGTGCAGTTTTTAAATTTAATATTTCCCTTGGATACTGGACGTTTGTCGAGAGAAGACCAACGGGAAGTTGATTAGTTTATTTATTAGGATAATTAACATTTGTATTAAGGTAATTGCTTATTCATTGAATTTTTTTGTATGTTATGCAGTTTTATTTAATATTTTTGTGTTTTTGATAAAGCGGTTCTGCAGAGTAAAATTCTGTGCAGTTTTTAAGTTTAATGTTTGGTGCTCCTTTTAGCTATTTTACCGGTACATTTAAAAAAAAACAAAGGCTGGCCGCATAGCGGCTAGTATTTATATAAAAGCTGCAGCATGTGCATCAGTATACAATTATTGTATTGTGTAAAATATCACTTTAAAATGCTCAAATTTCACTATATAGTATCAACAAAAGTTTCTATTAAGCTTGTAATGCCGCGCTTCTAGGGACCCAAAGAATTCTCGCGTTGTACAGTTGCGAATTCCGAATAATTTTAGTGAGCCGCTCCGAGTGTTCGGACTCGCTCTCACCTGTCACTACCTGTTCTGAAACTTCATGGTATGTATATTTATGCTTTTGAAACTTTGATGGCATATATGGATGACATGGATGCATGGTTGTATGAAAGGCATGGATGTTTGTATGCGTAGAGTGTCCGTGTTGTATAGGAGCACTCAAAATATATTCCGCCGAAGTCTCGAGAGCTGGAAATCCTCTAGAAGGTTTGATGGTAGTAGAAGAAGTGTGTGAGACCCTCGGAATCCTCCCCGCGGTATTCTTCCTCCAACGTGACTTGGAGAGGAAGCTTAACAGTTAGCTAGGCTCAGCAATACCCCAAGTACCCGCGGTATTACAAAGGTTCTGGCCATTCTACATCTACCTATACCAGTCCTGAAATTGTTTCAGAAATTGCAGATAGTAGGGAGCGTTACATTGAGGTCTGCAGCTACCTACGCCGTGATTGACCTGCCTACAAGCAACCGACAGATCTCCATCTGGTTCCATCATATATAATTTCGGGGTTGCTCATTTTACCTGATACCTTATAAAATTTACCCAATTCTTGACAGAAACAAGGCGAATATCGTGAAGGAGTGCCAAAATCCCCTCGTACGCTAATTTCCCCTCCACAATTAAAACTCTATGTATGTTTACATTTTCGATTCTGAATTTTTGCATAAATCTTCGGTGGCATACGCTTGGTTCAATATTCTTAGTAAAAATATACTAATTTGCAATTTCTCTTACTTTTGTATTCGAGTGTTGAATTGAAATGTATATTGAAAAAAATTTGAAGTACTGAAAGTTGAATTAAAACAAATTTGAAGTTTCTATTCTAATGATATACTTGATTTTAGAATTGTTACTTTCTTGGTTGATTCTCCCAGATCAGTTTTAAGATGTTGACTTCACGTCTGCTAATAAGCGAACTGACAATATTTTGGTTTTAATATGAAAAAATAGATGCTGATAATTTAAAATAAAGATAGTAATTCATCATCTATAATCTTTTGTTTGTAGCAAAGAGAAAATTCTGAGAGACGCCTGAAATTTTACAATATCGTAGAGTTTTATTTAAATACTAAAAAATGTGTTTTTCAAATACTGGTTTCAAACTTAACTCGGCAAATAAAATCTTCGATATATTTTACTTCTTACTGCCTTTCTGAGACATAAAATAGTCTCATAAATGGTACTTTTTTTACTACTATTTTCAAAACTGCTTTATCCTCGGCACATTTCACTTTTTTTAATAATCTCCTAAGAGTCAAAAGAATAAAATATATGAGTTCTTAAGAAGCAAATAGAGAAGTTAATAAAAGTTTCTTTTCAAAAGCGGTCCACTCTATTTTAACTCCTCCATGAAATTCGATAAGCATTTTATGACAGCTGTTAAAATCATTAAGAGTATCCATTATCTGTTAATAGTTCAAAGCTGAAGAAGTCTTCCAGTCTATTTTTGCCGACTTTCTCTTAAAGTTTATTCCTATTTTACTTTCATAGAATATTTTTGCTACTTCAGAAGTGCTTTTTTTCGTTCTTATTACTGAATCGTTTCTGTGGAACATACTTTGAAGATATTCCAGAAATATTTCAGCTTAACTACACATTTCAAATAGTTCGTTAAGAATTCAGTATATCACTATCAAAATTATTTATTCTTATTACTTCTCATTTAACTAATTTCCCCCTTTAACCGGCTTTCGTTTGAAATTGAATTTGTATTTTTATTTTACAGGATTTGCACATTACTCTGAAAGTTATTTAAATTTTACTGGCTCATTATTATTGTAAACTCTCTGCTGGGAGAAAGTACATTTTGATTTTAAGCATATGGAAAGCGAAAGAAAGAAAGAGGGAGAAACTCTAAGTTACTAATAAATTAAAAGGCAAGAGTATTTTTTGATTTCAATGGCAGCCGCATGTGGATTTGTTTGACACTAGTGGATTTATTTTATGCCGTGTAACATTATTAACTATTACTCCATCTGACATGTGACTACCATTTTACTTCAGACACATTTAACTCAAGTTCAATGAATATATTGAAACCGAAATATCTCCTAAAACTATATTATTTCAAGAAAAAAAACTTATTTAAATATAGATTATTTTGTTCTAGGTACTATAGCAATGAAACGTAATCAGCGTAAAAGGTACTGAATCAGCATTGTTAAAGGTATTGAATTAGTGTAACATGCAAACATTTGCGGAACTAAAGTTCTATACTTAGAACTTTAGTTCCGCTAAAGTTTCAGGGATGACCATAACGAAGAGGAAACATGCGCTCATGCAATCAGAATAATAATTCGAGAAAGTTTCCTCTTAAGGAAAAGAAAACAAAGCCTATCTATGACCTAAAAACATATCAGAATTGACATTATCAACCAGAACTGAATAATTTTTAGAAACGTTTGATGGATTCATTTTTTGTACTAGTAAACGACGCCAGTGACTTTATTTTCTTTTCCGTAACTGGAACGTTTTCGAATAATTAGTCTCAGATTTAAAAAAAAATGTCTTTCTGTTTTGCGTCCTGATCCCAATACTAAATGTCTTTATCTTCAACTTTTATCCTTGTGATAGTCATCAATGAGCTCAGCTCACGTCCCATTTACGTACCGTAGTAGGCAAAATCGAATACAGCTCTCATTCAAAATTTACGATTGATAGATATCACTCGTATTTGGAAACAAAGAATTGCTTAATCTCTCAGCCGTCGAGAGGTTAAAGAAATTATTTCGAAAGTGTTTTTACATTTTGTCACAGACACTAGGGGCTTTGGCTTCTCTTCCTTAGCCGGGACCACGTAGATTTTTTTACTAAAATTATCGCATGAACACATGTTTCCACTACTCCATTTCCACTCCTGTAACTGAAGAAGAATTTATTTAACCTTTGAGTCTCAGTCCTGCAAATTCATGAGTGTTACGCTAATTATTTTTGTTACAGTAATTTTAACATCTGTTGTTCTTCGTCTTCCTTTTTCATACAGCCGTTATTACTGAATGTATATTGGAAGTAGTTGTGTGCTCTGCCATTAAAGACATTTTGATTTTTAAATTATTATCAACAGTGAAAGTTTGTGTATGCTTCATTTAAAAGTTTAGTTGATTTTCTGATCGGTGCAGAAGTTGAATCGGAAGATGTAAAATTGGGCTATGTGACAAAATCAAATTTTACTGGAGCAACCAAAAAATATCAAATTCCTCACACGAATGTCAGAAGACGATTGAAAAACGCTAAATGTTATGGATCCTAGGTATATCCATCTCATAATGTTTTGTTTTTGACTTCCAACATTCCTGTAAGGAATGGGATAGTTCTTTTGTTGCTCCTGTAAAATCTGACTTTTACCACATTGCATCTTTTTATCCCTTTTTATTTTGACTTTGCTGGCTGCCGTATCGTTGGGCGAAATTAGATTCTTGAGCAAGGCTTATTCTTTGGTATATAATGTCCTTGCTGCATGGCAGCATTTAAATTTCATAGCAAGCCTAAGTGCTGCTGTGTGGTTTGGTGATAATTAAATGAGTGGGAGACGGGGATACTTGATCTCTAACAGGGAAAACCAGGTATTTATCTTACATCTTTCCACTCTCCGGAGATACTAACACCTCCGGTGAGGACATTAAGGACGCTCTATTGGGAATATATAAACAACAGATTCATACATAATTGTGGAGATGGCAGAGGTTCCGCTCATATACGATAGTATTTTGTGTTTGCAGAGTATTTTCCAGTATTATATGTATAACAGTTAGAAATTAGCAAATTAGAAACACAGATAGAAAATCATTGTTAGAAATTATCTCCCTAGACTGTCGAAGTCAGAATTCAAATTCTACCTAGGCCGGGTTTGCATACCTTGTAAAATTATGCCTTTTAATCCATTAAAAAATGATCAATTGTAACTAAACACAGCTGCAAAATGGGAAAGGTACTGAAAAGCGTAAAGGATTAACAAGGTGCTAAAAATGTGAGAGCATGTAAAAGAATTGTAAGAGGAGTGAAGAATTGTAATATTGTGAAAAAAATGGCAAGAGACCATTTAAAACTTTAATATTGATACAAAGCAAAAAAATATTATGGCTATATTTATTATAAGGCATTTATACTGAAATGAAATATTGAAACAATATCCGTAGAACAAGAATATCCGTTGAAACAATATCCATAGAACTCGCATACCTATACAATTGTACACAAGGGAAATGGGAAAATTGTCCTGGCGAAGTTTGAATGTTTTATATGATAGATGTTAATTGAGATTTATTCATTATTATCACTTACCTGAGTTAAAAATTACTTACTAGGATTCACTCCAAAGAAATGTTTCATTTTTTTAAATATCACACATTCATTTTGTTAATCGTTCAAGCTTATATTTTAAACACTTTATTATTTTCATTTATTATCGTCATTGCCACGAGAGGATATGCCAGTAAAGATTAAATGAAAAATGTTAAACTAAATAATAGTAGATTTATTCAGACAGACAGATTTCTTAATTATCCTGAAATGGCTAAACTGTAGTTATTAATAAAAAGTAAAAAGCTCAAACATATTTATTGTTGATTCCATTCCCGCAAAGCTAAATTTCGATGTGATATTTTCCTTCAAGAGATTTCGGTATTTAATTATTATCCTGTCGATAATGAAGCTGTCGCCTAGCAACATGATTTAGAGCCGTTAAGGATAAGCGTGACATAAGAGCAAACCCATAACATCTGCGCTTTTGTTGGATGTAACCCCGATTGATTTTCTATCAGCCGTCTTACGTTTTTATGAACGATGACATAAATTAACTGTTAGTTCTGTACTTTGCTTAGATTTTATAGGAAAAATTGATAAAAATTTGGAATCAGTTGATCTTTTCAGAGTTATCGGATCCTATGATCAAAAAGTGTGTATTAACCCTCTCGCTGCGCATCCCGCGATGTCCAAAATGTGCACAACCCGCAATTTCCGCGGGGATGAATTTTTGCCGTCTATTTAACTGTACAATTGTTCCTTCTCCGTTCAAGGTTTCCTTTCGGCTTTTCTGTGGTGTTTAATTGTTTGTTTAGATGTCGGCTAACAGATGGCTTTAGTTGTTCACATTTCTGCCAAATATATACAAGAATACGTAATGTAGCATTTTGCGGCGGCTTTTCAGAGCTCAAAGATGTCTGGCAGGAAGCGTTTCGCGAGTTGATATAACCTATATTCCTGACGATATTTTCGACACTGATAGTAGTTCTGACTCTGATTTCAAGTCTATTGAAGATAGTTATAACGAAACTGATGAGAATTTCTGGGATTCCTCTGTAGATAGTGATGAATCTTAAAATTCAGTTTCGATTGAAAACCTTCGACAGTGGTGCAAAATTGATATGTAAAATATTACATTATGCAAATATTTTCATTAGTATATATGTTTTACCTTTGTATTTTATAAAATAAATCATAATTTTAACCAATATTAATTTTTAAAATTTTCCTTTTATATCATTATTGTTCAATTTCAGTATTCTGACAACCTTTTTCTATGATCTAATTCTATATAGAAAAAAAACTTTTTTACAAAATTTTTTGTATATTATACTCTAAAACTCTAAAATTTTAACTCTAAAATATATGTATATTTGAAATATGTAATAAAAAATACGCAATTTTTGAACTTATTTTGATAAAAAAAAGTACGCAGTGAGAAGGATAATGAACAGGATATAGTCAGCAAAATATGGCCGACAAAACGGTAAGAGATGGAACAATGTCTGCAGAAAGTTTGTACTCCATCTAAGTAGAGCTTCGTGGAAGATAAGAAGGCATAGCAAAACAATAAAAATATCGAAAGAAAACTTTTCGTAAAGAGCAGAAACGATGCGGGTAGAATGCTCAAGAAACATTATTTACTTCAGAATAACAAGTCGTAGTACTTAACAAATATGTAACAAACTACGTAACAAATAACTACATAACAAGTCGTAGCAGCTGTTTAGACATGGGAGAACAAAACGTGTTATGTGCTAAACATACTTTTAATAAAGTTAATGACAGCATTACTCCTTTCGTTTGCCCATTTTTAGTACCATTTTAAAATCCTTAAAACTTATGCTTTGCTTTGAATTCTAATCATCCTGGTAAATGCTTTTCTTGTCGGTGCTGTCATGCAGTTTCATTTGGTTTTTGCATATTTTTAGTCTAAGTAAATTTTTTATAAAGCTTTGATCTTTTAAAATTTATCATTTCTCCATGAATCACTATCTAGTCAATAGTATTGCTTATGGATGACATACGTTACGCTTTGTTAAGACATTTTTCAGTGGAAACCTGCTGAGATGCATGTTAGTTGAGATATTTTCAAAATACATATTGGTAAAAGGAAAAAAGCACAACTACTTGTTGGTGGCAGACACTGTTAATGCGAGATAAAATCTTTTTACGTTAAATAGAGTTGGTAAGAAGAATGTCATTTCATCTTGATTATACTAATCCTTATTTTCGTATTGTCTGAAGAACTAAAAGGCTTAATTTATTTGAAAAGACAATTTTAAATAAAAAATGTTTTTGTTGAAAAATACAGTAATTAACCTTTAAGAGATTCAATAAATTATAAACTAAACTAAACTTGCATTATAACATTAGGATGTAATTACAATTGCGCGTATACTCGGTTTATTTATACAAATGGAGTTGAGAAAAAACCCTCTTAACCAACAGCAACATCGATTCCGAAGAAAAGAGTTTTCGAATAACTTAAAGCATACTTTTATAACTTAGCTGTTTATGTTTTCTGATGTCAGCTGTAGAAATTGCAAAATGCAAAGTTCGTTGATCGTATTTTTTTATCTATTAGGTTACTGTTAAATAAATAATATAAAATATCGTAGAGATTATTAAAACCTAGACACATACCCAATAATTTTTATATTTCAGAAAAACAAAATTAAAACTTTTGAAATTACCATATGAATTATTACACGAAAGATATAAATTTCTTAGAGGGAAGGCGTATTGTATCGAATGTCTGTCTACTCATGAGATTGTCGCCGCAGGTTTTAAATGTTCGCTATGCATTCAATGAAGTTTCATCGATGAACATTTCTTGGCAAATCTTGTTTATGTGAGCAATCCTTCGTCAGCATCCTTCCACTTAACTCTCGTGCTCTGCGTATTGTCTTCATATTCAACCTCCCTCTTTATCATCATTCTTCTAGTTTACCAGTACATATCCAATTATTTCTTCATCAGCTTGATAAAGTAGGAAGGAAAGATAATTATATACATCCAAGAGCTGCAGCAAGAGAAGTTTAGTATTCTCTTCATTAACACTAATCTTCCTCAAGATCTTAAACTCGAGATGTCGGACACGAGCAGTGTACTTATTTTAAACCCAGGACAAATTTGGTCACTCAACTCGTCAACACGAACGTGATCATAGGCCACAATTTACATCAACAGGATCGTAATGTTCTTTACAAATTTTCCATACAAGAGCGAAAGTAAATATGGCGGTATTCAAAGCCAATTTTTCTTGAAAATCATGGACATTACCTTCGAAGTCACACATTAACACATAAAAAAAGGTCGGTAGTTCACCTTTGTATTCTGAATAATACATTGGTTTGATGAGGCTGTTTACAATGCACAACAGAAAACATAACACATACGTTTTCTACATTTAAATCTTCAAATTAGTAGTACACTGCATTTTTTTATCTCGTAATCTTAAATTCCAGATTTAAACTTAGACCTTCAAAAGTACCGTTATTTTCATATTGCTTGTTACGAGAAATTTTACTGTATATGTGCATTATGTACATTTGTAAACACATCCTAAAGCGTTTTGCTCTTTTCGTCATATTTTTCAAAATAACATATTCGGTGATCAAATGAAGTTTTGGGGAGGTTTAACCATCAAATCCGTATAAAGTACGTTCCTGTCTCTTTGATGCGTAAATGAAAGGCATTTGTTCACGCCGGTTGAATGGCTGTACACTTAAAGTAAAATACTCAAACGTTAAGCATACTGAAGCACATCATGTAACCATTAAATAAATGAACCGATTGCGATCATGAGGATATATAATAAATAAGAAGAAAATAAACACTTGACAGACTCAACTTCGCACTTACTATTTCGATTTATTATTATTTAGTTTAAACATTGGTTAACACTTTTACTCTCATAACAGAAGAATTTCATTAAAAAAATATTGACAGAATGGTTATCCATTTAAATAATTATAATATTAAGAGCATAATTAATTATAATGAATTAATACAGAAAAATTTCGTAGCTTAACACAGAAATTATCCAAGGAGAATAAAAAAGAAAGTTTAAATTTTAGTTTCGAAATTTTTTAAATTTTACTTTTGATACTCAACCATACAGGGAAAAGAGGCATTATGCTTTTGACATATCGACATTAATTTAGTTTAGTTCTTAGGAAACGTTTAGTAGGTTAAATTCATAAATCAAATGACTCACAAATCAGCTGCCCATCAAAAATTAATTCGTTAGGTGGACTCAAAAACAAGACAGAAAAATATTAATACGAGAGTACTTAGCTTGGTAGACACTTCTCGAAATAGGTACAGAAGCGGAATCCTTCTTCCTGGTCGACTCCATAATAAGGAAAAAAAAAGAAGGCGTTAATGTCCACTATACGACTGAAGAGTTTGCTGAAAACGTCCTAGAAGACTTCGATAAAAACGAGCCATCCCATTTGGCGTAACAGCAACACAGCATTCAAAGGGGTGGCCTGACCTCGGGGGCTGTAGAAACCCGAAACTAGCAGAATTAATTTATTGACACTGCCGGCAGTTAGAGTCGATATAGACTTCAATCTATTCAAGACATTTGTCGATAACATCATCAGGAAGCTCACTCAGCGGTAAGTAATTTTTGGTCAAATCCGGAAATAGACACAAAAGTGTTCAACAAGAAATATTCATCATGACTCGGAGAAAATTAGTCTCTAAATTTCAGTTCGCTGAACTTCCAGAACAGTTTTAAGCATTTTTTTAGACTCTTCCAAAACTGAGCATAAGCAAAAAGAAGTCTTTCAGTTTTCCAGAACTCTCGGTGGAAAACTCTGATCCGGAAGCATTTTTAAATCATCTATCTATTGGAAACAAGCACAAAGTGACGAGATCACGCACTCCTTTTCGGGCGATAACGAAAAGACACCAGGATAGCAAAATCCCAGAATTTCGCACCCTTCTCCAAACACGAGTAAAACTATTTTTCCGCTAAAAAAAAATCAACCCTTCCGCAGGCGCGGCCAATAAACAAAAAAGCCAAAACACTGCACACAGTTAACGGCAACTTCGTTGATCTTCCCGCGTAACCTAACATTAACTCTTGACCTTTATTCAAGGAGAACACGTACTCACTTCCCTCACAGCAAGGTAAGACAATACAGAATGTTCTCGAACATTCCAAGATCCTGAGAACTCGAAATGGCACAGGAAATTTCTTTTCCAAATGCATTCCGAAGCGAAGAAAAATTTACTGTTCACATAAGATTTCGAAAAACTAGCCTACGGATTCCCACTCGGAACATTTATTAGAACTCATGCATCCATTTTACGTTTTCATTACCCAGCTTAGGTTTACTTTGCAGCTGTTGCATTCACGCTACTAGTGGAGTAATATATGCTAAGAAAGGAATTAATATTTTTTGTATAAAAAATGAGTACTTTATATCCGCGTAGCTTCTATCTTGTAATTATCATATTTTCATCTACCAGCGGCAGAGCGTTAAAGTCGCTGAACAGTGGTTCAGCATACAAATCCCGAGCAACAGGCTGCCTGCATGGACGGTTTTGTGGTTTTTTCCATGTGTAACTTTATAGAGTCATTTTCCTTCAGGATGCCCTCCACGAAGGCATCCCTCTCATTAGACAATTAGCCCTATAGTGGTTTGCCGTGCTCATTTGAACCGAACCAACCACACACAGTGTACGATCTTCCAGGAGAATGTAGGAAATTTAAAAGCAGAAATTAACACGTGCTAGTGTTTTTGCGAATATTTTGAAAACGGTGAAGAAATCGGCTGAAGTGGAGGATGACGTAAAAAAAAGCATAAACGATAACAAAGCAAATTAAAACCATTAGAGGACGCCATGCTAATTTACTGTTTGAAACGGTGTAGAACCTTCAAAACAAAAAACGCTCATCAGCTTTTCTAGAATACTTCGAAAATGGGATTCTGAAAAATACTACCTCTTTCCCTTTAAGTGAGCTGTCATCACTCTGCATAAAGCCCTAGCAATGCTGGGTATATCAGCTAGGTCTTTCATATTTATGGCAAACCAAGAGGAATAATCCAGGTAAAAAAATTAAGAGAGCTTGATTTACCATCCAATAGACTTCAGGATTTGATCTATTAAGCTGAAACAATCCTTCTTATTCAAAGTAACGTGGTGGCTCTTCCAAGATAATTGAGCTTGCACAAAACTCATTTTTATGCATCGAAATCAATTCTAAGAAATGATTAATATGTTCTCTTCTACTTCACCTGTTTTCAAAGCAGATATCATTTGCCGGAGAGTAGCACTTGAAATGAGTACCCATTATTGAAGTTACTTATGTTGATGATTACTACAGTTTAAAATAAAGAAAGAATCTTTAATGGGTATTTCATTGAGGTTAATTATTCTACCGCGCATTCATATCTTTCAATTATTCATACTCGTATGTTTCCAATTTTCGTGCATTAAAGGACATTGAATTGAGATACTTTTATGGTGATGCTTTTTTGTTTTTGCATTAATAATTTAAGAATTTTATCTAAATGAAAAATATGCTTAATGGAGTTTTCCCTTTGCATGGAATTAATCTAAAGCTTCAGAACTCTTTTTCTCTAAAGCTGAAAATTACATAATGACTTGCAGAAACGAAAACGTACTTTATGATTATATTCATAAAGAATTACGTAAAAGGCCATTTACCTTTAAAGTATTATGCATTTATTTAACAAAATTCAAACACAGAAGTCCATGAATTTAAATATAATTGATATTTTAATTTAAACCAGAACTTGCCAAGAGTATTGACCCCATTGACATCAACGGAATTTTAGGGGTTCAATCATGATCAAGAGGTCCATAGCAGAATATATATAGACTATCATAACCGACATAATAAAGATACTATTGACTTTAAAAATCATTAATATATTAAAACTGGTAACTAATTGTTTAATGATATAAAGCGATGTTCTGTAATTAGAAGGAAACCGTGTAAAATAAATATAAAAGCGAAATTAAGTAAATTATTAAATATATTTTAAATCAAAAATACATTTTTAAATATATACATTATTTATCCATAAGTATATAAGCGTAAATGCAGGAACATAAGAAATAACAGCCGAAAAAATGTTCGAAGAGAATAAAACATTTCATAGGCTGTATTGTTATATACAAACCGTGTGCAAAATTTAAAAGATTTTAATGATCAAAAATTTCAGTGAGCCAGATTATACTCGAATTAATTGAAATAAAACTTCTCTGTCATTAGGATCTGTGATTTTTGTGTCTGAAACCTTTTTTATCTTGTAAAATTAAGAGTAATAATAATACAAAATACAAATAAAACATAAATTTCAAACGCTTAATATATAAGTAACTCCGTGCTAAACGTAAATGCCCCCAGTTTCCACTGCAAAGCATGTTTTCTTTCCTCCGTCAAAAGTGAGAATTAACAATCAGCGCTGCAAAAGAACTAACCACAGGAATTTTTGACTTCACGTAGTTCTATAGAAGAATAAAATGCCTCTCCCTTCTTCGAGTGCTTTCGATGCTTTAGAAATTATTTGGGTGTCGATACTGCAAGGTTGCAGTTAACACAATACACTTCCTACTGCACAGGTAGGTGCAAACCAGAGTCAGGCAGGGAAATTAACTACATTTGAAACGAAATACAAAGATTTTCAGACCGTTGTTGTAAATGCTTACCGCTGCAAAACGAAATTAATTTCGTTGAGCTACCATTTAAGGGGTTAAATTATTTATGTGCAGTTTTATGTATTATGATTGTTTTGTAACCTGAATATTACCAAGAAAAATATAAGGGGGTGGATGATAAAATCATTTTTGTAAAAGGGTAGATGTAAAAAAATTTTGGGAATTCCTGGGTTAAAGAAAGGAATAAATTATTGGTGGTGCTAAGGCAACAAAAATCAAAGAAATAATTATATTCTTATACTTTAAAGGCAAATTTCGAAAGCTTAATTATAGAACCTACTTCTTCAACTACAGAAGAGCAAATGATGAAAGAAGTCTGTGCTCAAGCGATAACAATGAAAGAAAAGAAGTCAAACTATAAGCGCCATCTGTTGATGAAAAATGGAAAGAACTATGAAATAATTTCCTTAAATGCTGAGGAAAAAGACCAATCTGTGTTGGCAAACGGAGAATATATGTGTTTCTTTCCATCTAACATATGCCTTACGAAAGTTGAATTTTTGTAAACAAAGCTAGTTTCTGCAGCTAAGAAGAAAGATTCTATACTTAAATCTTCGAAACTAGTGTTTTAAATTTATGAATATTATACTCATACTTCTTGCCTTAGCATCTCCAATATTCGTTATTTTAACTGAGAAAGGAATGAATCTTTAACATGGAGAAGTTTAGAAACCAAAACCAATTCAGAAATAAGTTATAATGAAATAATGAACCAATTTAAGCACTTTTAACTACGTTTTCCTTGTCTGTCTTCTATTCTTCCTGTTCCGTTATCATGAATCACGGGCTGTATAGTTAAAGAAAATTTACGGAAGTAAAGAACTAAACTTTTTTTAAAACGGAAGTAAAGAACAAAACTTTTTTTTTCCTCTCCAAAAGAAAATTTCTCGTCTAGTTAAATGACTCGTTACATAAAGGACGTCTGAAACACATAATTTTACATTAGCTAAAACCAAGTAAAGAGAATATCGATCCATCTATCGTTAGCTATGATTTTATATATGCAAGAGGAAAAGGTGCAAAGCCAAATATCCTAAAGAGATTTTTACACTTAATTCGTTTAATTAATAATTCAAATCTTAAGGGTTACGTTTACGGAAGTTTAAAAAGTTCTTTACACTAATTATGTTACATTTCCTTCCATAAGTTTCGTTGAGGTCACATTAAAAAATTTGTTAGAGATAATTTCGAAGCATAATCACAGTTTAAAACTGTTTTATTCAAAGAAATCGGGCATTATATTGCACCAAATTCACTGAGATAATAAAGAGCTTAAAAATTTTGCATGCATATGTGATACATTTTTAATATAAATTAAATGTTTATGGCAACGCAATTAGTTCTCTCTTTCAAATGTAAACCCATGAACTGGTGCAAGGTCGTGGGCGTAGATGGGCATTCTTTGAATTAAAAACTATTTAATTCAGCGATTCCCCCCCTCCTATAGGTGACACTATCGCAGTATAATTTAGATTTTAACATTGTTTCACTTGGTGCTTACGTATTATTGCTATGACCAGAAAGAAAAGTATCAGATTTTCAGAATGCGCCAGTTTCAGTGAACCATGTTCATACAACAATTTTTGAATTTTAAAAAGCAGCGTAGCCATTTTTCTATATGTTTCTCTTTCATTCCACGTTCCAATGATTTTTAGAAACAATTCGTGATATTTTCTGTCTTAAAGTAATTTTTTTTTTTAAATTTGCGCTTGTGGAATTTACCTGCAGTGGAAGAAACTGTTGTAAAATGTCTGCAGGAATACAATAATTTGCCTCATAATAGCTAAAGGAGACAATCGCCTAGGATGTTGAACACGCTGTCCGGATATTTTAACTGCAACGAAAGAAACGAATAGTCCTTAGTAAGTAGGTTTAAATTAATTTTCAGGATAGATACTTAACTGAAGTGAAAAAGATATGCAATAACATTTAGCTATACACACACACACACACACACACATATATATATATATATTTAATTAGGATTTACTTTTCAACAGCAATATATCATCATTATTCCTTTCTTGTACGAAGTAAAAAGGAAGTATTGTAATCGCGAAAAGTTTCAGGCATCATATTTCAACGAAACTATCCATTTTGACCGCTATCGAAGGCAATTTAACGATGTTTTGCGTGACATCTGTACGTAAGGGCAGAATAAAGAACTCTTTCTCCCCAAAAAAATTATAAAACTGATTAAAAATGAATTCGGGGCGTTTGTGCGTGCGTACGTATTTCTCATAAATCAAAAACGAATAGCCTCAGATGTTGAGATTTTGTATATAGGACTGTTATAACATGCAGATGTGCACCTCGTATTTTGGTTGTAATCGGCCGCAACAAAAGTATATAAATATATGCATATATATATCCACTCTGTTACTCGACTCAGTGATCTCAGTTTCTTTATTTATGTATGTTTGTAAATTGTGCAGTTTTTGCTTTAAAATGATTGAATTATGTTGTTCTTGTCTTCCGGTTAAGGTTTTTATGCCTTTTGTAAATCTGCACGCAATATCTGTAGAATTATCAACAATTTAAAAGTTGTTTAAGTGCGGTTATGCCTAATTATTTTTACCATGGAGGCCATGTATGTTTATATTTGAAACTTGGCAGAATAGTGAATTCCAATAATTGCCAATCTAGAGTAACTAAGCTTCGCAACAACAAATATAACTCCTTCTTTCATTATTACGAATTAAATCATGTTGAATCCATTTTGGAATGTATTCGAGGAAATAAGTGTTTAAGATTTACTTCGTAATTTTCAAAATAGATATTTTGAGTTTTTGTGTATTTTAGCCTTGTAGCGAAGTGAGGACTGGGTTAAATGAATGAGAAAATGAGAAATACTGAATCGTTTGTGAAATTTTTTCGGAATAAAAAATCCTTTATTCTATCCATGAACGTCACGCAAGAATTAATCAATATGGATTTGGGAATGGGCAAAATGAATTTTTTTGTTCAAATCTTAAAACCAAAATCTTTCGCGAATGCAATACTTAACGAAACGTACTTCGTACGATAAAGAAAAAAACTAAGTACCATATACGTGGCAATTATACAATTTTAAGTTATAGTTTCGTTTTATATCAATTAAAAGGCATTAAGTTTGCTTGTTTTGATTGGTATCTGAAAATTAATTTCTTAAAATTGATCAAAAGTCATTACTTTATAAGTTATGAAATACAATTAATTTAAGTAATGTATATTTGATAACATTATCGTTCTTTAATAATTCAATTTAGAGTTTGTGTATTAACTTTTGAAACAGCTCATTTAAATACAATGCGAAATGAAAAAAGATATTAAATCTTCATTACGTGTGTTAACTTAAAATATTTATGCTACAACTGCTTCCTATAAAAATGGAGTTTAATGGTTATAGGAATACAGAATAGGCAAATCTGCACGAAAGTCAATTAATTCTACTGAACTTTGATAAAAAAATTTTCCTCTCGGAAACAAATATTTTCCAACATAAATATAATTTTTGATTGTAAGATAACATAGATTTTTTTTATTAAACTCAGAAGACTTTTTGCGGAGGTCCTGAAAGGCTGAATGTCTTGAAGCATCTTGCCGGCTCCAAAGAGGCTGTGCTATATTGATTTGACTTATAAAATTATAAGGTACTTCTTCGGCCTTCTAAGCATGCCTTCGTAGTGTAGTGGTCTGCACGCTAGCCGCTTATTCCAGAGGTCCGTGGTTCGATTCACAGCGAAGGCGTTGCTCATTTTTCAAGTCTCCTGCTTCAAAAAAAAAAAAAAATTACCCAATGTCACTTCAGTAGCGTCCGAACTAAAAGGGTGATGATGGATAATGATTCTCCGAATCCAGGATTTAAGGTATTTCTCCGGCTTTCTTAGCATGCCTTCGTAGTGTAGTGGTCTGCAGGCTGGCCGCTTATTCCAGGCGTCCGTGGTTCGATTCCCGGCGAAGGCATTGCTCATTTTTCATCTCTTCAGCTTCGAAATAACCTAATGTCCCTACAAAATGTTATCGTGACTCCGATCAGCTACTGCTAAGTAATTCTGGTACGTTTCAGTCAACAGTTTTTGGCATTTCGACAATTTCCTCAAAATCCACTGACACAACGCTGATACGCAGGAGTAAAAGACAACTAGATCAATTTCTGAAGAAAAATGGATTCCGTGTTAGAGAGACAAATAACAAAGGCATCGGACAGTTTTGCACTTCGGAATTGTTAATCTTCTAACTCTGTGAGAGAATATTTGCAATACCTCACAATGTTTTACAGAGAATTATATTCATGCTGGCAAATTGCGATTTAAATTATAATTTACTTTTTAAAATCTATTTAGCTACATTTTTATTTGATAATTTTCATCAGCAAAAAAAATTGAGTTTTTTTCACGTAATCCTCCATTAATTAAATACAATTATTCCAGCTTTTAAGCCCTCCTCTTCGTTTTCTCCTCTGTCTACTTATTTAAGGTAAAGTTAAACTTTCAAATTGAATACTCTGTAAAGAGACTTTTCAAATGTGGAACTCAAATACTTCTCGCAGTTTTCACACCCTTTTTCTACAAAAAGTAAATGATTCCTTGTCTTCAATAGTTGCAAAAAAAGTGCTACGTAAGCCCGTCTATATAGGTCAAACACCTAAATTGGACTAATCAATACTGCAAAGATAGCTCCATAACCATGTCAAAGCTGGTTTCTAGACGATACCGTGTTCTGTAAGTTCGAGGAATTAAGAGGTCTTGGAAGCCAAAAATTTTCAAAAGAATGGTGATTTGGGATTTTTGCATTTTCAAATTCTCTACACTTTAAGCTTTCTAAAATTACCATACTTTAATCTCTATGAAAATTACAACGGTAAAAATATAGTTTTAATTTATCGTCGGATGCTTTGATAAATGAGAATTTTTACAAAAAAAGGCACTTTTCTCTAAAATGAGCTTTTTGTGATAAACTAAGAAGAAACATTTTTACAGTTTCTTTTTTGTGAGAAAAGTGCAAAATTTTACTACGCTTAATATAATATTCTATAAATTATTCTAAAATTCTATTTACTCTAAAACAATGTTTCAGAAGCTCATTTCGATGTAATCAGATAAGTGTACTTTAATAACACAAAAAAATTCATACATGTATCTAAAGCAGTTTTGAGAAAAGCTATGGAAAGCGGCCAATTTAACATTGTCGGCATAGGGGGTTCTCAGTCCCCTTAAATTAGAGATCAGTTCCTAGCACTTTGAAAACACCCTATGCACAACCTCAACGCCTTTTAAATTAGATCTTAAAGATGTTTCTTTTTTTTTCCTCACTCCCCAATAACTGTTAACGATATATTGAATACACTGATATATTTCAAAATGGCAACTTTTCTGAAATTTCAGTCCTATTTATCTCTTCAACGGTTGAGGTTCAGTGGTTCCTTTGTCCCCAGTGAGATGCGTAACAGGAATGCCAACTGAGTTTGTTTATGGCCACCAGAACGTTAAAGGAATTGTCAAATTTTGCACTTTATCCATGGTTATTGTGGAATACTAGTTAAATAAATAACCAATTGGCTGTGAGAAAAGGCACAGAGATTTTTTAGACCAGAGAGAGGATCTCGTTTCCCATCATTAATGCTCCAGAGGAAACCCGTAAGACAGACATTTTGAAAACAAAAACGCGTCACATTATACCGAGGTATAAAAGATTCATCCATTTCAGAATGCTATGTCTTCAAAAGTATTACACATACACATATGAGTGATATTTAAAAATAAAAGCAAACTCACCAAGTTTGTATACCAATACTGTGACTGGCGAAAGTTACCTATAGGTATTGAAGTTGTGGTTGCTTCCATAACTGCCTACTGATTCAAGAGATTTTGTCTTCCAACAGGACTGGAGCTCTCTCACTGGAACATTCAAGTTCGCACTGAACGATGAGCAGAGATATGAACACTGGAACGACGAACATCTTAGAATGCTTGTGTTGGTGAGGATGACCTAGCTTTGGTCTCTTGACTCCCTAGGTCACATGGTATAATGCCTTGTGACTTCTTCATTTGGGGGCACATTGACGACCTTTTTTATGTACCCTCACTACTAAAAGAATTACGAAAGTTCAATGCTGCAGTAATGATCATTGCCAGGGTATCGCTACAAAATATGTGAAACGAAATGGAAATATGTCGTGTGTCCCAAGGTATAGAGTGTGCAGAAACCTTAATGCGTTTGCTATTATTTTCATATATCAATCATATTTATACGTGTAATGCATTTGAATACGTAGCGATTTGAAAATGAATGAATCTTTTAAATAGTAGTCCAATATTTTAATCATATTGCTTACATAAATTCTGTACAGTGCCACGAAAGCATAAAACATTAAAAAAATCAGGTAATTTTGCGTAGGGAGAATTTAAATAAAGCCACACATTTTATAAGGACTCCAATTAGCAATTTCCTTTCATACCTAAATTATATTATCAATTTAAAGTAAAAACATCTCTAACGTGGGCAGCAATACAGCTTTCTCCTGTAATTAGACAAACTTTCGACAACGGTTTCTGGAATTTCCATAGTTTACTTGGTTAGTCCTAATCGATGTGCCCACTAAAATAGATATTTTGGTTTTATATGCATTAGTTTTTATATTTAGTCATCTTTTTAAGCATTAAAAATGTATTCATAAATTAAAATGCAGACATACAAAATTTCTAAAATTTTGATATGGTCTAAAGATGTTCATTAAATGGAGAGGTATGACGCTGACTAACAGTTAACACTGAATCCATCTTACCACTATATTAATGTTTTTGTCCTCATGTAGTATCAATAACTTCATAATGCACATTAAAAATGACTTCCATGCGTTTAAAAATAAAAACTTAATAAATGTTTAGAAATTTCATTATTTGCTTAAAGAAACATATACTGCATTATATTTTAATTTTTCTTGAAGCATTTTTATCATAGATATTGAACTGTAATTTATTCTAATAGTCTCACAATTTAGAGACTGTTATGATTATTAGCGTGCAAGTACACTTGTTTGAGTTCTCGTGATATTTTAGAGTACTTTACATATCTAGATAATGAAGATATGCATCAGTTTGTTGTATCTAATATTCTTATTATTATCGCAGTTAATAACATGTTAATATTTTTGCCATTTAAAACCAATATATGCTTGAGCTGTTCAGTCAAACACAAAAATATACAAAACGAAATAATCTTTATTTTTAATTTCCTCATTATTAGTTTAAGTAACAGTACACAGAGAGTATTCACCACAAATTTTCTCTACAGATATTTATGAGGATATGAATACTAAGAACATAAACAAAAACTAAAATATAACATTACGGTTATTTTCATCATGTATTATTACTTTAAGATACATTACACTGTACTTATATAAAGATAAGTAAATGTTTCTGCAAGTTGTATAAAGACAGGCATGTATTATTCAAGTAACTTCATTTGTACACGACAATGAAGAGTTCCATTTTTCTGAATTACTAATAAATATTTGAGCATTTAAATTCTTGTGTACCTATCAACTACGTTTTAAAAGAATACAACTTACAAATGATTTCATTATTACCATACACATACTTTTAATACATAGACTAAAGTAACTAGCATTAATTTCTCCACATATTCACGAAAACGTAACATTTGAGCTCACATCATTAAGCACATTTATGTGTTTCTGCTTGCAGCTCTCTCTTTTCAATCAGAATCTCACTAACATTTAAAGAGATGAAACGTTTATATTATAAATGAATACAATTTACACATGAAAACTTTTAACGGCTTGAAATAATTCTATGAGATATTTTAACAACGTATCACAGAGATCAACAAAAGTACTAAATAATGCTAAATACTCAGCTACACACTTTTTATGTTTTGTAGTTTACACACGTAATTATGTCATCCAAAACACACTTCTAATATTTTACAATATCTGAATATTTAAATGCATCAGGAATGTTATAGGATATGATATGAATTTCATATCTCATTTAACTAAACGATATTTCAGATTTACACACTTTCTTGACGTTAAATTTCAACTTGAAAGATGTAGAATGTTCGAAGTTCTATAGCAGTTATGCATAACATCATATTAAGAGCGACTTCATGATTCATTCGTATTTCATTTCATCGAATCTTTCCACAAAGTAAACGTTGGAATGATTTTCTGAAGTCAGTATTGAAAACTGTGTATATAACAGGATTAAGAGCTGAATTCATGTAACCAAGCCAGGTGATGAAATTTACCATATCATTCGAGATGTAACAGCTTTCACAAAACGGTAATATTACGTACATAGTAAAGAAAGGTAACCAGCACAGTACGAAGACGCCCATAACGATACCCAATATCTGAGCTGCTCTTCTTTCCTTTTGCAAGCATATACGTTCCTTCTGTTCCATGTAACTTCTGACTGTTACAACAACTTCGGTGGTGACTTTATTGTTAGCATTTTCAGTTTTCCCATTACCTTGGTGATTAAAATCTGATTCTTGAGTATCCTTAGTAACTGGTTCTTGGGGTGTTGATGATTTTTCTTCTAGTTCTATGGAGGATGAATTGCAATTTAGACTGGAGGCATCTGTTTTAGTTTCACGGCTAGACACATCAGAGGAGACGGTCTTGACAGGAAGCGTTAATGATTTTGCCGAAGATGATGTCGTATTTCCGTCTTTTTTTAGAATATTCGCAGCAGCTTTTGCTTTAACCCGTATCCTGTTCCTCGCGGTTTGAAATATCTTAATGTAAACGACCGTCATGATGACCAAAGGTATGAAGAATGATCCACTGGCGGAGTAAATGACGTATCCCCTCTCTTCGGTCAACTGGCATGGTGTATCCGAAGTGAAGGTTTCAGGCCAGTCGTTCCAGCCAATCAAAGGAGGTACAGATATCAGTGTGCTTATGACCCACACGCTAAAAATCATACACAAGACTCTATTCAGTGTCCTCTTTTGCGCGTAGTTAATGGGGTCATGAATAGCCCAGTAGCGATCGAGGGCTATTGCGCAGAGGTTGAGAATGGATGCCGTGCAACACAGGACATCGCAAGTTAACCACAGCTCACAAATATGTAATCCGAAGATCCACTTTCCTAAAATCGAATAAGCTACATTAAAAGGCATCACGAATATAGCTACGGCTATATCTGCCGCTGCCAGTGAAACCAAGAATATGTTTTGTACGTTTCGCAAAGGTTTGTACGTGAAGACCGAGAGTATAACTAGGATATTTCCTAGCACTGTTCCTATCATAATCACGCCAAGGGCTACGGCAGTTCCAATAGCTTGAAGCACGGAAACATTAATATCTTCTACATAGTTGAATGTGCCGTTATCTTCAGCGACAGATAAGGCATCACCAGAAATGTTAGGCACAACACTAAAATTAGAGTTAACACTTTTGAAGAAATCAAGGCTTGATATGGTATTGTTATTTTTGTTATCGTCCAGAGTGGCGTTGACGTCATCTTTCTCAAATGTAACGTCCCACATGATAGTCACGAAGTTTTTGGAGACTTTTTATCTTTTATTTTATTTTTTTCCCATTCTTTCTAGTAAATCAAAGAGTTCATTCCCGCCTGATTCATTCATCAGAAAGGATTTATTTCCAAGGAGATACTTCTCAGATCCCATCGGTGAAGATTTATCGCTACCCATCATATTGGACCTGTCAAAAGAAAAAGAAAAAGATAAGTAAAACAGTAGGTTTAATAAAGAGTAACTTCAGCTATTCTCTTTTCAAATTTATATTTCCGAAGTACCATAACTTCACACTTTTCACTTTCAGATATCTTATTGCGCAGGGAGGGATTTCTTCAGAAATATATTTAAAAATATCTTCCGCTTTAATGAGCAGTTCGATGGAGTAAACGCTTGAATTTTTTCAAGGCTTTGAAAATATATACATTTTCTTTCCATCCAGAAAGGAAGACAGTTGACTTATTATAACTTATTCTTTAAATGACAACTATTAATGCAATAATTTTCCCAAGTAATCCTAAGATTTTTTCACTGAATTTTAATTAATTTTAATATTAAATTGTTCCTTTTTATGAGTCTTTTTAGAGTTTTTGTGTAACAATGTAGAACTTATACGAAAATTTAAATAACAGTTATGAAATTTCACTTCACAGTAGAATCATAAATGTATAATGACATCCAAATTTGTTACTTACATTTTTAATGGCATTATTGCTCTAACGCTTACTAAAAGTACTTAGATTTTGCAAAGAAATGGCAACAGCTTTACAAAAAAGTGTTTTTTAATATATTATCCACTTCACAATTAGTTTACTTCAAAAATTATGTATTAAATGTTAAGAAAATTAAAAATTAAAAAATGGTGTATGGTACGGGTAACTAAGGCTAATGTAAATTATAGAAGCGGAAATTCTTAAAAACTCATATATTTGCAAGTTAAATCTAGTTATTCTTATGCAAGATAATATCAGTTGCTAAAATGGAACATAATCTTATTTTATTTCGTAGCTCATTTTCATAATAGAAGGAGAGTAAAGTGTAATATCCTATTCTAACTTTTAATCAAAAAGAACATTGCTTTACCATTACTAAAATGCTTTTCTTAACGTTTTTTCTGAAAGTTTTAGTGACGGAAAATGGTATCTTTACTATTTGAATATATAGCATTTTAGGGTTGGAAATGTATCTCAACTACATGATTGAAAATGATTGATGAAGATGATACAGAGTCATTATTAATTACAAGAAAGATCGTACTAAACACCATTTAAGCCGCAGGATTTTGATAAACAATATCTTACACTAGAAAAGCAATAAATACATTACATTATACTATTAGCAAAAAAATACATTACATAATACTACGTTACATTCCTTGCACTCGTAATAACTCATTTGCCGTTTTGGAGGATTTTTCCGGGAATGTGAACAAACGAAGCATCGTCGTCTCATTTTCTTATCAGTCTCTTCTGATAAAATTTTGGAAAATGTCTTTCAGTTAATCTTTCAGAATCAATAACAGAATATCAGAATTTCAGAATCAATATCTGAAATATTTTGCATCATTTCTGCTATTTCATGCTCTGTTAAACATTTTCGACGCTTCGACATTGCAACGGTAAAAACGGAAAGAATTCACGTCTAACAAGATCTAATTATTTTCTGAAAACTGAACTGCAAACCGAAATACCCAACGCTTTACCGAAAATAAAACTTCTCTACTTACAATAAACAACTACCACGTGTGAATTTAAAGAGACGTCATAAATCACGCCATTCGGAAACAGTTATTTCCCCTTTTGTTTATATAATCAAAAACACGTGTATGTGAGTCATGCTTCTCTCATTTCGAGTAGAAGGTCTAATGTACATGTATCTGAAACCATATGGACATACAGTGCCATCTTGTGGCAGAAATTATAGTTTTTAAAAAGTTTCAGGACACTGACACAAATACGTGACAGTCGGGGCTGAACGGGAAAACACTCTGGCACGCCTGCGCGTCGGCCGGGAAGTGAGTGTGTTCGTTGCTGGCACGTAGACGTGACAGTCAGCGCGAAGGGGTTAAACACGCTATTAAGAAATAACTACAAAACTTTTCGAATATTAGTATTTCAACCGCAGCAATTAAGATCACATTTGATATAATAGCAACTTTGCGTACTGCTCGCTTTTTAAATGAAACTGCATGAATAATAGAGATGGTATATGTTAAATCTTATACGAAAATCCATAATATTTTAATATTTAGTTTAAATAATGAGAGAATTTGAAAAAATCATTTAAAGGTTTTTTATTTTAATATGAAACTAATATACTGAATAATGTTAGGATGCGTGTTTCATTTGTTTTCTTCTCTTTCATTGTCTAAATGAATAGCATGGAGACTAAGACTTGTTTCCAGTACAAGAAAATAATATAATACTTGCATCGTGCATGCTTGCATTTGTCATAAATGTTACTGTCCGTTAGTGTGCTGTCGTCAAAAAACCCATATGTCAGAAAAAGCGTCTAAATATACAGGAATACATGAATAAAATGCTCCACTGTGTAAGATATCCACTATGTAAGATAAATATATATTCTGCAATAATGTATTACAAGATTTACGAAATTGAAAAATGTAATTGGCAGTTGCTAATATTGAGAAGCTTAACATTATCATCTATATTCTTTATATTATGTAAGCGGCTAAAGTGTGTGTCGCCGATAGTTTATTGTTGCCACTCGGAAAAATGAGTGCGGAAATTAACGTTTTCGCAGATTTTAATTAATATCTCGGCCGATTAATGTCGTACGAAGATGAGAACGGTATCGACGGATTCGGAGAAATTTTTGGAATCCGAGGATACGCGTCTCGAATTTCAACTCGGCGCCGTTCCGTAGATATTCGAGAAAAAAGAATTTGGCACGTAGCCAAATCCGTCTAATAGGGAAAACCCAAGAAAGAAAGAGGAAAATGTTGGGAAAACGTAGGGGAAAATTAGTTTTTAATTAATATCTCGGCTAATTAAAGTCCTAGGAAGACGCGAATGGTCAAAATGGCATGCCGCGGACCTGCGGTATCCCTAAGCTCGGGAGCCAGCCGTTTCGGAGGAGATGATATCACTTCACCCCATGTTGTTACTTCACACCATGCGACTTAAGTATCTGTTTGTCGCCGATAGTTTATTGGTTGCTTGCGTAACTGTACTGGCCAATGGGGTGAAGTTGCCACGGCACAGTTTTGCCGTTTCAATTGAGACGTAGACAATTTCCTGTAAAACTTGCCTTTGCTATGACCATCAATAAGTTTCAGGGTCAAACCCTTAAGCGTGTTGGCATTTTTTTTTTTTACCTGAGCCTGCATTTGGACACGGTCAACTTGATGTTGTCTGTTCAAGAATTCGTGAAAGAACTCTAAATTAAACGTAAACTAACGTAAAATTAAAAATAATTTATTGTCCTTTGCAAGGCGAGCTTAGAAATGATGGAAAGATCTACACAAGAAATGTTGTGTACAAAGAGATCTTTGATATGTGAATTAATATTTTATTATTTAAATCACCTTTATTTATTGAGTTAGCGGTGGCTTTTAAGAAATGTACCACCAGTGGCTTCCTTTATTGCACGCTACTTTAAACAATTAAGGAAGTAGAAGGGGGAAACGCCGTGGGGCAGTAAGCAAAGGACCGTCCTCACCGCCTACCCAGGGTAATTCAGTTTAAATTAGCACACACCTTTGCACAAATCCTTTTAATTACAATTTATAATATCTAGAACAGCGGTCATTTCATATGACCGCCGGGCTTTCTAGTATGTATATAAGCGGCTTAAGTGTTTGTCGCCGATAGTTTATTGGTTGCTTGCGTAACTGTAAATTGTTTTATTGACCGTGCAGTGCAGCGCGTGACGAATATTATGAGAAACCTAAGCCGGAAAAATTAAAAATACAAGAGCACGCGCATTTAACATTTAATAAATAAATTGAACTTCTATATATAATATAATTCGGAAATATGCAACCGGCAAAAACCAGCAACGATGAAAACACAAACAAAATGAAATAAATAAATATCTTCATTATATGAGGATTAAGTGTCTGTTTGTCGCCGATAGTTTATTGGTTGCTTGCGTAACTGTACTAGCCAATGGGGTAAAGTTGCAACGGCACAGGGTTGCTGTTTCATTTGAGACGCAGACAATTTCCCGTAAAACTTGCCTTTCCTATGTCCATCAATAAGTCTCAGGGCCAAACGCTTAAGCGTGTTGGCATTTTTTTACCTGAGCCTGCATTTGGACACGGTCAACTTTATGTTGCCTGTTCAAGAGTTCGTGAAAGAATTGACGTAAAATTAAAAATAAGTGATGGTCCTTTGCAAGGCGAGCTCAAAAGTGATAGAAAGATCTACACAAGAAATGTTGTGTACAAAGAGATCTTTGACATGTGAATTAACATTTTATTATTTAAATCACCTTTATTTAGTGAGTTAGTGATGGCTCTTAAGAAATGTACCGCCAGTGGTTTCCTTCATTGCAACTCTAAGCAATTAAGCAAATAGAAGGGAGAAACCCTGTGGGGCTGTAAACAAAGGGACGTCCTCGCCGCCTGAACTGGGTAATTCAGTTTGAATTAGCAGGCGCCTTTGCACAAATCATTTTAATTACAATTTATAATATCTAGAACGCTAGACTTTCTAGTTACGCATAAGCATGATCAAGCTCGCCCAGTATCAATAAAACAGACCACTATCAGTTTGAAGTAGAATAAAATCGCATATTTTGATTTCATAATGAACATAGCAATTCCTCTTTTAATAATATTTCGGATTATTTTCGAAGTATCATGCATGCAAATTTTATTCTTTTTATTACAAATCTATAATTTTCATTACCTGATACAGACTTGCGAAAATTGACTTCAAATGGAATCCAATTTATAATTTTTCTTTGAATTACATGTACAGTATATGTGTGGTACCCCTTTCGGAAGAGATATTACAGAGGTTCACCTTTTTTATAAGTCCAAACGCGCTTTTAGTCTCGAAAAACGATTTTGCAATGATCCAGTTTAAATGCTATGTTTCACGTACATATATTAAACTACATATCACTTTTAAATACTATACATATTACTTATATTTCAGATCACTTATATGCATTATATCTATCATTTATATATTGTATATATATATATATCACTTATTTCTCTTATATGTATATTCATTTGTATATATTATTGCTTCATCTACATATATTATATTGTTTTTCACGTTTGAATACTTTTAAAAAAAATTACTATTCGATTAGAAAGTCATTTATCACAAATAGGAATCGGGAAACTTTCAAGCAAAAAGGAACTAGAAAGTGTAACACCTCGGAATATTTTGATCACGAAAACGGATATGGTCTGTACGATATGTAATGTTTGCATAATTCTAATTCTCGATAATCATTTTGTAAATATTATATCAATGCACAAAGCTTACGTTTATTTAAGTGCTAACTAAGAAAACAAAATTCAACCATGCTAGGAAACTGTAATGCGCGCAAGGACATTATAGCAAATTATTGCTTGTAGATCTTGCGTTTACTGATCCAGATCATAATCCTCGGAATCTAGAATAGATTCACGCGTTCATTATGACGAAGAGAAAAAGGAAGGGCCTATAGTTGGCCAAGGCTTCGGGCACTTTATAGATATAAGTACGAGTTTGCCGACCTCCTTTGCAGTTTTAAGAAACAATTATTTTCGGAGAGTAATCTAATGCTCTCCAATTTCTACTCTGCTAATGCCAAAAGCTGGAAGGAAATTTCGTTGTCACAGTATTTTAAGTGACCTCATGTCACTAAGACACTCCACGTTGATCTAGAGTTCATGCCTTCTCCAAGGCCCAAACCTCGAGACCAGTAATAATAAGGGGACCGGAAAGTAATGTCGCTTTCTTACATTAAATTCACATGAATAAATTTTAACATGTTTTAATTTTTAATCTATAATGTGATCACCCTCGTTATCAACAACCTTTTACCATCTAGTGTGCAGATTTTCAATCCCCGGACCCATATAAATCAATTGGTTTTTGAGTAAAATTTCTCAAGATGACATTTTGGACATCATTCAAATTTTCAACTTTTTTGGCAGTAAGAAAATGGTTGTAGGGATCGGAATAAATGGAAATCCGAGTGTACGATATTGGGCGAGTATGGTGGGTGATGCAGCACCTCCCATCCCAATTCATTCAGTTTTTCCAATGTCCGTCTTGCACAATGAGGTCTTGCATTGTTGTGTTGCAGAATGATGCCTTTTCTATTGTCAATCGCCGAATATTTTTCGATTAAAGATTGGTTCACTGGACCCAATTGTTCACAATAAAAATCTGCATTAACAGTTTGTCCAGGTTCCACCAATTCAAAATGAACAATTCCGTGAATACTCCACCAAACACACAGAAGCGCCTATTGGGGATGTAAACTCTTTGTAACCCCTATTAAAACGGCCTTTTGCGTTTTGGATTATCATATAGGACCCATTTTTCGTCTCCAGTAATCAAAAGATCAAAAAAAGTTCTGTATGGTGCCGTTGAAGCAATACGTTGCATGTGATGGATTCGTTGGCTTTGTTCTCTTCGGACAGATTATGGGAGACTCAAACACCTGCTTTGCTTAATTTTCCATTCTGCTTTAAATGTTCTTGGATGGTCGACAAAGGTTGGTTAAGAGTGTTTGACATGGATTTGCTTCCACTTCTGCCCTTAGCATGTTGTTGTTGACATGCGCAGAAACGACATTACTTTTCCAGTCTCCCTATTAGTGTTGCAGACAGCACCATTAACAGCAGTAACATCAATAAGAGCGGCTATTTCAACACTACGCCGTTTCGGTGCATGTTCTTTGTATATTCTTTCCGTATTATGTATTGTGAATTAAGCAACAATTGCACAACAGGCAGTTGCATAATAAACAAATACCCATTCCAGTAACTTCGAAATTTAGAGATTTTCTTTTATCAATCCGAGAGCCTTAACGTGCATAAACATGGAAATTTTGCCTAAAAGACTGAAGTTCCAGTTACTGTATACGACAAAAAACGCACAGATAGAGTGAAAATCCTAAATTTTCTTGAACGTTAATGTGAATTTTAAAAATATCTTTAGAATATTCTCAATCTCATACCTCTCAAGATCTTTTACGAAAAGATCGAAAGAACAAGAATGAAAGGGAGAAAAATAACTTATAAAAATTATGAAGTAAAAAAAAAAAAAAAATAATCTTCGCCTCTTTTTTTTTTTTTTTTTTTTTTTTTTTTTTTTTTTTTAATTTACACTTCTATTACCGAGAAAATCACAAACGAAATTTAGCTGACGGAGTACGTAATTAAACCTCTGAATCCTGAAATCCATTTCCCGAAAATACCTCATGAAAATATATTTTTTAAACTGTTAATTTCTTTTATATTTTTCCAGAAACTTTTAAATTCAAGTTAAGTGTGAAAGTAGGAGGATTATTTAAATATGTACTGTAGATAAACATTAAACATGAATAGCTAATTATGTTTAAAAATTGAGAGTGGTAATCGTTAGGCAACTAGGAAAAGATCCAGATGATTTGAACCTGCAAAAACTGCATCTTTGTTTGTTCATTTGGGATTAAAGATGACAGATGAGGGAAAGGTAAACTTTTGACGGTAACCAGAGCTAGCAGGAATTGTCTCCGCCGTCCCATCAGGAGCTTATTGCAACAAAAATAATTCTAAAATGGGGCTACAAAGGCTGAGATTACATCAGTGATACATTAAGGTAGTTTTTTAGTTTTTATCAATATATTGTTACGAATTTGGTATTTAAAAAGCTAATGTTAGTTCAATTATAAATTAAATGGTTTTATTTCTCGCGCAGTGCAGCGCGTGACGAATATTAAAAGAAAGCTAAGCCGGAAAATTGAAAATACAAGAGCGCGTGCATTAAATAAATAAATATCTCTTTTTGATTTCGAGAAAGTACTGGAAAATTTTAGCGCGTGATTTTAAAATCTTATAAAAGGAGGAAAACATCTCAGTTTGTACTAGTTGCTTACTTTGTTGTTGTTTAGAAAACTGCTCTTGTCGATTATAGCAAATTCGCGGATTAGCCTTCTTTAGCTGTTTTGAATTAAGTTCTATTGGACATTTGAGTAGTTAAAAGATAACTACTGTGAGATATTGTAATACTGCATGATAATTTAAGAAAATTTAAGCATTTTTGTTGTGATAATAATAAATTTTTGTTCCTTTTTCATCGGACTTGTGCATTCGTTTCATAACGAACCCGTACGCACGCAACAATTTTTGGTGTCAGGAGTGGGATTTGAATGCCAATCACAAGAGCGATGGAAGAGCAGTTAAGACAGCTGATATCAGCCTTTGCTGCATTTAAAGAGGAAATGAAAACAGGTCAAGAAGAAATGAAAGAGGAGATGAAATCTAATCAGGAAAAGATTGAAGAGGGACAGGAATCCGTTAAAGACGAGATGAAATCTATTAAAGACGAGATGAAAGCAGGTCAAGAGGAAATGAAAAGAGAAATTACCTGCGTAATAGAAAACAATTTCGAGGCTATAGAAGGTAGAATAGGCTCTGTCGAAAGTAAGGTTGGAGAAATTGAAGAAAGAGTCTTAAAAGAAAAGAACAAATAGAAGGGAGAGTTTCTGCTGTGGAGGAACGAATTGAAGAAAGAGTTTGTGCCGTCCAACATCAAATCGAACAACAAATTGATGATAGGGTTTCTGCAGTAACCAAAGAAGTGGATATTTTAAAGAAATTCGTAGCGACAGCAGGGAACAATAGTGATGGCTTTAAATTTCTACCCATGCCTCCTCGTCCCTCTCTGAAGTTATCTACATATGATGGGAAGACCTCCTGGCAGGTGTATAAAACACAATTTTCTATCGTTGCGGATGCGAATGGATGGGATTCCCAAGCTAAAGCCTGTCATCTCGCCGCTTCTTTAAGAGCCGACGCAGCGGATATCCTTCAGACTCTTCCCGAAAACAAGAGGTTAGATTTCGAAGCTCTCTCTGGCGCCTTGGAGCTGCGCTTCGGGGAGAAATGTTTAAAAGACTACAGCAGGTTCCAATTAAAATCCCGTCAACAGAAGCTCACCGAAACACTTCAGGAGCTCGCCACGGATGTTGAAAGGCTGTCACATCACGCCTTTTCGGAGTGCCCGACAGAAACAAGGGAAATCCTGTCCCTGCAATATTTCAACGAAGGCATCCGGGACCCTGAAATACAGAAAGCACTGCGAATGGCGGATGTTAAAGATCTGAAAAGCGCTTTAGTGTACGCCATGAAATTCGAGGCAGCCCAGCAAGCCACCCGTCGAGACCGCCATCCAGTCAGAGCTGCTCAGGTCCAGGAGCCAGGGGATCAAGTCACTGCTCGTCTAGACGATTTAACTAGACAACTGAACGCCTTGAGACGGAATATTGGTGACAAGAAACCGACCGTAAAGTGCTGGAACTGCGGTGCTGAAGGACACATACGACGAAACTGCAGAACACCTCAGGGTACGGATGTTAAAACCGCTCCTAACGAACAGCAGGGAAACTAATTAGTGCCCACGTCGCGAGGCGGAGGTTGCCAGACAATGAAAAGCCCCAGTTTAAAGCGCTTCAGATTTCTGCAGTGAGAGGCGACAGTAATGGACTTTTCATAATAGGACATATTAATAGAGTTCCCTGCAATATGACGATAGATACAGGAGCCAACGTTACCATCATCCGAAAAGATTTGGCTGAACAACTGGGAAGCAAACTTATCTGGACGCCGCCCTGCGTTACCCTACAGACTGTGTCCGGTGAGAAGATCGACATCGATGGAAAAGAAAATGTTAATATCACGTTTGGAAGTGCCGCTTACCATCACACGACATATGTAGCAGAGATCACTGATTCTTGCATACTCGGATTAGACTTTCTAAGGAAATACAATTTTTCCTTGAACTTTAAAAATAACGAATTGCATTCTACATCTGAGGACATAGCGTTATTTGGAGTTAATGTTAAATCTGTCCATAAAATCTTAGCACAAGACAATATCACAATAACCGCAAGAACAGAAATTTTACTTCCTGGGTCCATAGCCGAAAACAGAAATTTCCGCTACGGCATCATAGAATATCCCAATAACTGTAATAGCCCAAAAGGAGTACTAGTAGCCTCAACTCTCGTCGACCTATCCAGAACGGTTTTCCCGGTGAGAGTCGCCAATGTAACTGAGAAGGGGAGATTTATTAAGAAAGGTGAAGTGGTTGCAGCATGTACTCCAGTAACCAGCGCTGAAAGAAAGAGTAACATCCAAGAATCCGTGTCCTCAGAGAGCATTACATCGGAGTTATTGCAGAATGCGCAATTAAACGATAAAGAGAGGAATGCTGCCGATCGCGTCATTAAAGATCTTCAAGTTGTTTTCTCCCGCTCGTCTTCTGACGTGGGTCGAACTAGTTTGACACAACATAGAATAGATACCGGCGATCATCCCCCGATCCAGCAACATCCAAGACTTCTACCGTTTGCTAAACATGAAGAGGTGCGAACACTCGTAAAAGATATGGAAGAAGGCGATGTTATCGAGCCTTCAGTAAGTCCATGGGCATCTCCCATCGTCCTAGTCAGAAAGAAAGACGGCTCAACAAGATTTTGCATCGACTATCCCCGGTTGAATGAGGTTACGAAGAAAGACAGTTACCCTGTTCCTAGAATTGACGACATTCTAGACACTCTTTCTGAAAGCAAATGGTTCTCAACGCTTGATTTAAAGAGTGGGTATTAGCAGGTAGAAATACACCCTGATGACGGAGAAAAGACGGCATTTACTACGCGACAAGGGCTTTGGCAATTCAAGGTGATGCCGTTTGGACTGTGTAATGCGCCGGCAACATTCGAACGCCTTATGGAGACTGTTTTGAAAGGTCTTTGCTACGAAGCCTGTCTGATGTACCTGGACGATATCATCATCGTCGAAAAGAGTTTTGAAGAACATTTAGAAAATCTTAGGAAGGTGCTTCAGAAACTGAAAGAAGCCAATCTGAAGCTCAGTCATGACGCTTTTTATTGTTTTCTTTATTGGCTCCCGTCAGACATAATATTCTGCAAAAAGGCATCTGAAATAAAAAAGAAGGTAATAGACTCAAATCGCTTTAAAATCTGAATATGGTCGATCGGGTCTCCTTCCTCTCCCCTGTCAGCTTTTAAATGAAAGGTTATAAAAGAAATTAAAGCAGACCTTTTATGGATGTCCTCCTAGTATAATTTCTTAACACGTTCAAACAGCAGTTGATCCGTGATTCGAATACCGGCGACAGCAAACTGATTTTGAGATATTCCGCAAATCACACAAAAAATAAACTGTATATATTCTTTAAATTTCCAGTAGCTTAAACAACAGTTTCAAGCATGTAAATATAAAAACTCTTTCTTCATTTCTTCAAACACAATCATTTCAAACATAAAAATTTGCATATTTGCACTTGAAGTCTTTTATGATAAAATAATCGGAGAAATTTAACTGAAATGACTCAAGCTTATATTTCATTTTTGTGTTTTAAAAGTAATTCAGAATAAGAAATCTTGGCAAGATTCTTTTCCCAAATGTGTCTTCTCACGTATTTTTCTTTTCAAATAACGGTTTATAGTGAAAGAAATATATCTGAGAACCACGTTTCAAAACACTGTTATCTCTACTTTAAATGCACAAAAGTTTAGTTCCTGTCAACCTGTTGGAGATGTAAAACAAAATTTCTTATAAAATATGTAACTCTAAAAGAAGGGGAAAGATATGCAGGCATTTGAAGATTTGAAACATTTTCCGTTTGAAAGAAATGTAGCAATTTTAATATTTCCTTCCTGTTGTTGATTTTTTTTACAAATTATGTATTTATTTTCTTAAAGAAATAAAACCGAAAATTCTGAATAATGGATTTTAGTTTCCTCTGAAGATAAAATACTAAAAATAATATATTCACATTTACTCATAGGAAAAATTGTAGTTTTGTTTTATTTAAAGGAGATTACTAACATTAAAATAACCCTTTAAGCTTTGTCAGTGATTAAAACTTTAGCATATTTCAAACCCGATTAAAATTATTCTGAATGGAGATTTTTAAAATAGAGAAATATGGCAAAAATATAACTACATATCTCAAATAGCCCACCAGCTGCCGAGCGATAAATTCGTTGGACACTGGTAGTTTGACATGGGTTCGGTTCCGGGCAAAAGGGCTACAGCATGGACCTTTTCGTGTTTTTCCCCAAGTGGATACGAGCCAGTTTTCCTTAAAAAGTGTTCCACGAAGGCATCTGTTCCCACAGTCAGATAGCCTTTGTGCACTTTTCCATAGTCAAATAAACCAAACAAAACCATACATTTAGTACACTGTGTTCAGCTGATTAATATTTTTAATGAAGCTTCTATTGTTTTTTGAGATAAACATTATATGTAAATTTTTGTCTCTAGTAGTAATAGAAGTGGTAATAGTGATAATATCGTAAACATACTTGAGAACAACAATCTAGAATTGGTAATACCGTAAACATAACCTTTAAAAAAGAGCATCCAAGGAATTACGAAATACTAATATTGGGGACTTATGCAGTTGTTTAAAAGGACCAGAATATACAGGGCCTGTTAGAAAAATGGATACACACGTAAATGAAAGGACATTCTTCATTGCGTATCAGTACCAGACTTAATTATAAGTAAATATATAAGTATATGCATCGTAAGTTAAATTGAATTTTATACTATCTTCCTACATCTGTATACTTAGAACGGCCGAAGCTTCAGAGTCGTGATCATTAGCGGAGAAGCAGAAAGGCTAGGGTTGCTTAAAAACGTTGGTCAATGTGTGTATAGGAGTTGTAGTACATGCAACTGTCATTTCTCGACGAAGAGCCTTCAGCATAACGAATTTCCTGCGTTATACGACGTTCTTAGTGTTCCCAAAGATCATTTTCATTCACATTGATTGTACCACTGTAATATGTGATACGTTACATATTACAGTCATGAGAATACCAACACGTGTTGAGCAAGCACCATACTAAACATTGTAAAGATAATTTAATTCAACTTTGAAACAGCGCGCAAAACACCATTTGTTAAAATATGTGTACATTTTTCTGACGAACCCTTTATTTCAATTAATTATCTTATACTTCCCCGTTCTGCAAATGTTCAACATTTGCTTATTTTTTTTTTTAATCCCAAGGTACATTTTTGCGTTTGAAACTGGGCTTAAACATGTTTCTTTCTCCATCTCACCAGCTATCAAGAGCTATTTACGAGTAGAAAATCAAGAGCTATTTACGAGTAGAAAATGAAATTTTGGGATATTGAATATCCTGTCCCTAGCCAGGTAAAAAAAAAAAAAAAAAAATGTGCTCCCTAATCTCTTATCTGAAAATTAACAAAGACGATCTCCTAAATCCACGTTTTCAAATGAACAGTAGTTTTTGTTCAATGTCAGCTGAAAGGGTCCCGGTATTTCATTCCTGTTTCATATCATTTTTAAGTGAGCTTCGCTTTGTATGACATTTTTTTTTTTCATTTGCGCTGAGTTCTGCTGGCTTGAAAAGGCGAAGCTACGGGTCTATCTAGGAGGTAACAATCCAGGCGCATTTAACCGCAACATGTGTGTGCCGTTGCTGATTGTCTAACAACATTTTTGAAATTGATAATTTAGTCTCGAGGGAAAACTGTGAAGTAATTTTAGCAGAAATGTAATATTCAGTGTACATTTTGCCGTTGATTATGAAATTTGCTTCATCAAAATGAAAATTGAGTGAAATAATTCTATTAACGACATGCATTTATTTACAAACAAGCTAAAAAGATACTCAAAATCAAAAGCTGAACAATATTTAAAAATAAATGCTAAAGCATTTAAGTTAATAGCGAAATAAAAGTACTTTTCCATGGGAAAAAAGTTAAAGCATAAATTGTCAGCCAGACGGTAAAATAAAATAAAATAAAATTTTAAAGTTTAGGTTATGGAATAACATTATCCCTTGACTCTCAGAATTAAATGTTTTTGCTTGGTATGAAGAAGAAAATGTGTCTGGCCGCCATCGAAACTGATAGAGGTTTGAATGACAATCTAAACTATCCACCACCCCTTTTATTTTTGCTAATTATAAATTCTAGAGTGACATATTTCGCTTTTAATTAAAAAGTTTTTGAATTTTACATAGGGAAAAAAAAAAGAACAGAAAAGAATTATTAGCACAATTCTTTTCATTAGGGAAGCAGAAGTGAATCAAAAAACCCCAAACGTAAACCAGAATCTGGATTGCTAGGAATCAATGAACTATTTCTATGAAGTCAAACGCAATTGCAGCTATTTTAAAACAAATCAAAGATTTCTGATCAGGATACTCTAAAAACAAAACTGTAAAGAAATTAAATCACCCAGTGCGTAGTGAAGTCTTATAGACACTTAAATTTAGAAAAGTATGCAAATAAATATCTCGTTCTAGTAAATAAGATTAAACGAAACTCACCATGGCAAGGAAATGAAATCAGTCAAGGATTTAAACTTTGTGACAGAGTTGAGTTGTCTGTTCCGTTTCTAAAGCGGTGAAGTAAAAAAATGCCGTAATTGATAAAGTTCGGCAAAGAGTAAAAAAAAAAAAAAGGTTAAAAGAAATAAAGGGGAAAAAAGCAAGTGATAGGGATACCGTAAATGAAAAAAAAAAGAGGATAAAAAGCAAATGGCAAAATAAGTAGAAAGAAAGAAAACTTCTACAAAAGTTGCCGTTTGGTTTGAAAAAAGTAGCTCCACAGTTTGCTAACAACAAAAGGAAGAAAAACAATGCTTACATAAATAAAACTTCTACCATATCCAATATTCAAGTCTAAAAATAGTAAAAATAAATGTATCCTTAATTTGTTAACGTTATCATATAATTCATTCGTTAATGATTTTAGTTGGCATGCTTTATATTCTCTAAAATTACTGCACTGAAAAGGATAATAAAATAGTGCGGAGGTTATTTTGCCATTTTTTGATATGTTTTCTATTTGAAATGGCTTCGTTATTGCAGTCTAGTTATTCGTTCTTTGATATTATCAAAACCAAAGCAGATTTGTTTCACAACACCAGTGTGGTTTCCTTGCAGATTATAAGGCTAAAAATAAAATCAATGCAATCTTTGTCTTTATTTAAAGAAACTCAGATTTGATTTTTTTCACTTTCAGGCCTTTCGATCTGGCACTTTTTATTAGTTGTTATGAAATGTGTCATTTGCAGCTTCTACGGTATGCTGATGATTCTTTTTATACCAGCCTTTATTATTGCATAATCCCACAATCAACTCACTGCTATAGTTGCTAAACATCGGTATTTATACCTGTGTTCGATTCCAGGTAAACAGGTTGCATGCATGTGCGTCATCAAATGCTAACGCCTGACGACACTTTTCAAATCAAGGAGTCTGTCTTTGCGAAACTGTGAAGAGGTTAACTGTAAACAGATACTAAAGAAATACTCGAACATATGAATTATCCCGTTGACCGTGAAGCTATCGCCAAACAGCATGATATACTTCCAGTTATGAGTAAGCATGACGTAACAACCCAAACATAGCATCTGTGCTTTCGTTTGATGCAACCGCGACTGATTTTCGCTAAGCCACTTTTAAATTTTATGAACAAAGATCAAAATTAACTGCTAAACAGAGCTTTCAGCAAACTCAGATGGCAACAAACTACTACAAAATAATATAAATTGATAAAAGCCCTTTTACAAGGAAGGCGCAAACACGAAGCAGATCGAATTCTGGTTTTTTATTAAATAAAGAGAAACAATAAAAAACATATTTTCTGTACATTCTATACTTTTTTAAAATAAAAACAAGGTATTTAAGACAAGCAGCAAAATCAGCGTTTTTTGACACACATATTTCAGGATTATTGCGATACTTAGATTTTTTTTTTTTTTTTTTTGCGCAAAACGTCTAAATCTCTTGTAAATTACATAACATGTATAATTTAGAATATAGGCGAGAAAATAACAAACTTTTGTATACCGCAGTAACCTGTATGTGGAAATTAGGGCAAAGACACTGTGGTTGACAAATGATTGTAAAATATTTTTAATGAGATACGCCTATCAGCTTATATATAAATTTGTGTACAAAATCAATTTTGAAAGTGTATATTTTTTGTGATTCGTTTGCGTGCAATTACTGATTTATACATACGCATTGTCTTATATCGCCTGTATGTATTTAGATATTAAAAATTTAGAAATTATTCGGGGAAACCAGTTCAGAAACCTTTAATTTGTGGAGGTTACTTGGTTTTGAGCTATATTCCCTGCTAAAAATGCCCCGTAGAAACCCATAAAATTTTTTTTACGGGGAATTGGCCTACGGGTACCCATACAGCTCTGCGGGTACCCGTAGGCCAAATCCCCGTAAAAACCCATAGACAGAAACTCGTACAACTGTATGGGTACCCGTAGGCCAAATACCCGTAAAACCCCATAAAAAGAAACCTGTACGGTTGTACGGGTACCCGTAGGCCAAATACCCGTAAAACCCCATAACAAGAAACCCGTACGGTTCTACGGATACCCATAGGCCAAATACCCGTAAAACCCCATAGAAAGAAACCTGCATGGCTGTACGGGTACCTGTAGGCCAAATACCTGTAAACAGAAACCTGCACAATTGTACAGATACGAGTAGGCCAAATCTCTGTAGAAACCTGTAGAACTGTAGGCACCATAAACAAAATCCCAGTAAAAACCCACAGCCAAAAATCAGAACTTTATATGCATATCAATTGGCCAAATTTCCACGGGTATTCATATACAGAATCCCTATAAAAAACAATACACAAAAATAAAACTGTAAATCAAATTTCCATAAAAACATAAACCAGCAGAAGTACATAATTAGCACTGAAATATACAGAACTAAATGGCTGAGAAAGCATGTAAAGTAATTTTAAATAAAATTCAATGCAAATAAAAATTTTTAAATATCTAGAAGCCTACGAGCCCCTGTCCTTAATGCACGTCAATATCTATAAACATATTACAAAATATTTATATAAATTCTCTTTACAAAATTTTAAACTACCTTTATATAATTTTGAAAATAAAATGAAGAGAAAGATAATAACCAAAGTCATGATTCACAACCATCGAATGATATATGTACATATATGTAAGAAAAATAAGGAATAAGCAAAAGATTAAATTAGCAGCATAAAATTAATTTTCCTTCTCTATTCTAAAAACAGTAATCTTTCTGCACTGCATCACTTCGAGATTAATTCATGTCATATGACTCTTACATAATTTGATGTTGTAAAAGGAACTAAAACTCACAGCCAATAGTAATTTTATAGCAGTATTAACTATCAAATACGAGTAAAAATGCATCGAGAACCAAAATTGACTCGGTCTGAATTAAGATTTCACCCTTAACATAACGTATTTGCTTTTTACGCTTTGGCCTAGCTGGATTGCATTCTGTCTGCTCCTTGTTTCTTACTACACATTTATCAAAAATGTTAATTTTTGGAATAGGCATAAATAATGTGCCAACTTGTTTGTGGTTGCAACATATTTGCTGAAAGAAAAGTTGAATTAAATCTACCTCGACTGCCAAATTTCTTATTCATTGTGGATTGGAGTTTCAACATCTCTAAGCCGTCAAAATTCTTGCTGTTCATTACGGATTCAGCTGCTTGTATTCGACTACGGAATCTATTACATATATATACATATCATTTCATTTGATGGTTTCGAATCATTACTTTGACTGTATATATATTATTGATTTCATTATAAATATATACATATAGTATCTCACTGCATATATTTGTATTTCAGTTTTTTAATTGGGAAATTAAACAATTGTATTTAATCACATCAGCTTGTTTAACAATTTGATACCTAATGAGAAGTGTATTGCTAAAGGATGGTACTTTCTAGCATCTGCTTAAATTTTAAGTTACCTACAATGCACTAAACCAAATTAAAAAACAAAATTAGAAGGAACCCAAATTTTCAGGAAAAGAAACATTATTAACAAGCAAGCAAAAAGAATACGGGACTTGCAAATTAGAAACTTAACATAGAGTTCAAATTTAGCATACTTGCTATCCCCTTAAGGCTCGCTTACCACTGATAGTAACACCCTACAGTTTATTATGACACGCATACACATAGATGTTTTACGTGGAAGAAAGGATGAATCCTAGAATATAATGTAGTGAAGAAATAATAATGGCTAATCTTTGGAATATGGTAACAGGTAGTTTGGTGACATTTTGGTAAGGCGATAAAGGTTACTAGCTAGGACTTTAGCAGTGTACATGGATAAAGTCAAGAGTGAGCGCAATGCCATTTTTGTGCAATTCTGGGATGTTTTTTTAAGTGAAAAGAGGTCGACGTGTACATAGATGATACCGTGTATGTGCAATTCTTAAAAACGCGGCAAGCAGTTTGCGATTCTGCGCTGTCTCCAAATTTCGCACCTAATCTTCGTCATGATTAAGCATTTTTGTTCCATAAAAGTTCTAGTATAAGAGTAATTTGGCTAGCAGATCGTTGGAAAAAATTTTGAGTTAAAAAAAAAAAAAAAAATGCCTTTACTTCGTGAAAACAAAATGGCGTCCAAAACAAAACTAGCAGGTTGCTGTAGCAGGGTTGGTCGCCAAATTTTCGCCAAGTTACCATAATCCAAAGATTATCCGTAATAATATACAGACACTGTGTCGACCCCTTATTACAATACTTTGAATGTTACCTGTATCTCTCAAAAGATAAATGAAACATGAAGATAACATATAATAAACTTAATAATACCCAAAATACAATAAATTATATTGTAACAAAACGAATTTAAAAAAATTTGCAAATCTCAACAAATACCAATTCTCAACGCACAGTTCGGGAATTAAGGAAATATCTCATAGCGTATAATGTTTTATTCCGTATCTGACTTTTAGTGCTATACAATCTTCCACAGATTTTATATAAATAAAATCTATAATATAATGGGTATTTATACTATATGTAGTTCTTGATGTAAAAAAGATCAACTTTCGTACTGTAAAAATTCCATCTATGTGAATAAGTATGAATATACTCATATATACATAATTATACTAAATAACTAATTTAATGAAACTAAATTCCTATAGAAAAATGGGGAAAGTGTAGAATCGCCCACTGCTTGGCGTGTTTTTAAGAATTGCACATACTCGGTATCCATGCACACATCGATGTATTTTCACTTAAAAAAACATCCCAGAATTGCACAAAAATGTCATTGCGCACTCCTTTGACTTTATCCAGGTACACATCGACCTATTTTCACTTAAAATGTCAAAAGAAAATTGACAAAAATCTAATTCTTTTCACTTTAGTAAAAAGTACCAAATAAATAAGTAGGCGATTATGCACTTTACCCGAAAAAATATATAAAAATACCATTTACATATATATATTAATAATTTATTATTACACAAGGTTTTTCATATATCATCTCAAAGGAACATAAATTTAATTAAAGCGATGCATTATTGGAATAAATTTAGTCAGTGTTTTAGGTGTAAGTTATTTAGATTTCTATTGTAGAAAGAATACTTTAGAAAATGTATAGAAATATTATTTTGAACCATAAAAATTTTAAAGAGTAAAATTTAAAGTACTGAAAAGGTAGCTAATTTTTTTGACAGTAGATTATATAATATAAAAATACCTCATGCTGAGCATTTTCTGAAATTACAATGCCAAATGAAATTTATATAGTGCAGTATTTAGCAATAATAACTTTTTATAAACAAATGTAGCTATATTCGCTTAATTGTAATGACAGTAATTTTAACTGCATTTGTATAAGGCTGTACAGAAGATTTATTTATATGGGTTTTCATCCGCAGAGAGCAACCGGATTCTCTGTGGAAGTGCTTCCGAAAATAATGTTTAAATATTAATCTAACTATACTTGGAAGCAATGCTATAACAGTGCCCTTATAAGACTCATGATCCGAAAAGCTTTGGTTTTAATTGTCTCGTAAAAACTTTCAATTACCTCTGCAAAATTCATACCCACGTAAAAATTACTACACCGATGTCAACTGATTATACAGCAAAACGTTCCTAAAACAATCAACTTCACAATTCAAGATAATGGCAGTTTCCTGTAGCCTGACAAAACTATGAGGGATTTTTTAAGTCCTGTTATTTAATTATTGTCCTGACAAATGTGCCATTACCGGAGGTGGTCATTTAAGAAAATAATCACTATGAGGTTTCAACTTAATGTAAATTTTTTCAAATAAATAATTCACTTTTTATACTCCCAAAACTAGTACATTTAATATTACATAAATCTTATTCACAAATCTATTTCTATTTCAAAAGCAATTTATGAAAACCACATTTGAAATTTTCTTCATCAAACAAATAATAATGAAAATTAAAGTATGCATAAAAATGATTATATGTGTTTTAACAAAATAGCACAAAATATTTAATGTAAAAATGTGGTTCTAGTCTCATACTTGTAAAGAAAAATAGACCAAAAAGAAAAAACAATGTAAGTTACTATGATCATCTAAATTTTCACATAATTTTAGTAGTGGAAAAAAGATTCCTTAAGCTTGTATGTCTTGTCTACCCCATTCAATAAGTAATAAACACATTAAATATTTCAATGTTTATTTCATTAATAAAACTTATCTTTTTTGCTCGCGAAATGTAATTAGTACATTTTATAAAACGTAAAAAAGTATTCTTTTTGCTCGGCCACATCACATTAGTAGAAAAATTGAAAATTGAATCATGCAAGATCATTTTTAAATAAGGTATGCTCAAATTTATTAGTACATAATATTCAAATGATAAAGCATTTACATGAACAAGCTTTAAAAAAGTATTTCTAAACTGTAATCAAAAAATTAAATTTTCCAAAATACAATTTCAGTAGAATGCAAAAACTATATTTCTGCATCTGATCACTGAACCAAATTATCAAGTCTGAAATTATCACTTTTCAGTCTTTAAGCACATTGTTTTCAGGATAAAAGTAAAGATGGAAAATCAATTACACGCTCAGAAACTCCATTTCACAACTAGTCTTTGGTGTTTGGTGTATTTAATTATGGCAAAGCACACGAGGGCTATCTGCCTAAAGGGAGGGATGCCTTTCGTGGAGGACTTTCTAAGGGAAACTGGCTCGTATACACGTTACACATGGGGAAAACCACGAAAACGCCCATGCAGCCAGCCCGTTCGCGGGATTCGAACCTCAGACCGAACTACCAGTGTTCAGCGTCTTTACCGCTCGGCCGCTGGTGGGCTTCACAACTAGTCAGTTATCAGCAACGTTCTCTCAAACATTAGACACGATTACACGTGCATGGCTTTAGTGGTATATTCATAGTCAGTGCTGGTATTTTATTATTTATTATTAATTTCTAAACAGTAAAACATAGTAAAATTTGAAATACAGTAAAGCATAGTAAATAATATATTGCATTACTACAACCACGAAGAAAATAACACCACCATCGCACAACAATAACCAGGGCGGCGCCATATTGCTTGTTTGGGAAACTTCTGAGAGTGGGGGAGGGAGGGGGAATTTTTTTCTTCACGTCAGCGTTAACAGAGAGAAAAGTTTTGCGATTGTGAATGAACTTGTTCGCGTTAAAGAGATGTTGGTTGATACCGGTGTTTATTTGTAATATCAGAAATGTAAGTGCTTATGTGTGTGTATTCAGAGAACCAACTCGTAGCAAAAACCACCTCCCTAAGACGACCGCCTCTGAAAGAGACCAGTATTTCTGAAAACATAAGTATACTTTGGCTTTGAATATTCCCTCTGTAAGGCGACCATTAACAAAGAAAATTCTGCTAGTGTGGCTGGTCGCCTTAGAGAGATTCATTCCGTAGATGCAATCTCCCTGAGACGATCACCTCTAAAAGATAACCGTATCTCTGAGAACGTGAGTATATATTGATATTGAGCATCACCTTTCTAAGGCGACCACTTTCAAAGATGAATTTTTATTTGCGGCTGGTCGCCTTAGAGAGACCTCGTTGTGTGTGGTGTATATGATTACTGTTATTGTTTCCGAAAAACAATTTTTAAATCAAATAAATAAGCATATTTAGTAAAAACCCTCTCTAAAACGACCACCTGCGTTTCCAGGTTACTCTGATGGTTTTAAAGAGATCATATTTTCATTCTGTTAATTTTATTGTTTACAAGAAGTCTATTAACGTCAGATAAAAAAATAGCATAAACCCATATAAACCAACAGAAGATTTATTATTATATTGATACCAGTAAGAAAACCAGTAAAAGTCAATATAAACCTATACAAACCAGTACAGAGTTCTGCCATTGATGTTGGTTGTATGGGTGTCAAGTGCTACCAGTAAGAAAAACCCACAGAGATCAATAGAAACCAGTAAAAGTCAGTAGAGACCATCAAAAATTCTATAGGTACCAGTAGAAAGTTTTACTGGTTTCTATGGGTCATTTTGAAACCAGTAAGAAAAACCCACAGAGACCAACAGAAACCAGTAAAAGTCAATAAAACCCATAAAATCTTATGGGTACCCATAAAAAGTTTTACTGGTTTCTATGGGGCATTTTTAGCAGGGTTATCGGTATACCATTGGATGGTGGTAATAATAGAATTTTGTTCTTCAGTAGTAGGCTTTTCAGCAAGTAGATTAAAAATCGATGACCAAATTCCACCTGCAGTAAAACAACATGAGGAAACTACACTCATGTCCATAAATTAAGGATAATGCAAAATCAGGCAAAGGAAGAGTTAGAAGCAAAACAAATTTGACTTATTTGTAAAGCTTATTTATTAAACAAAAGGTAAAGAGCAAAAAAAAGATGCTATATGTTTGATCTTATTAAAAACAATTAGCGATTTTTTCTCCCTGGAGCAAATTACAAAAAAAACCTATTTACAGAAAATCAATATTACATGGTTGGTATGATTGTTAATACATTGTACGTATGTCTCCCAGGCGATGCAATACAGTCCGTACAACGCCTACGCATGCTGAGTATCAAGTTCTCGATCTGATCTTGGGGGATATTACACCACTCAAAAAGCAATGCTCTCCGAAGTTCCGGTAGACATGTAGGAGGAGGTTGACGGGCTGCAACTCGTCGGACAAGCGTGTCCCACACGTGCTCTACTGGATTCAAGTCCAGTGAGAATGCTGGCCTGTCCATAAGGGTGATCCGGCCTGTCCATACGGTCCATACGGGTGATTCAATCCAATCCTCCGATTGAAGGCATTCGCTTACGATGTTTGCACGGTGAGGACGGGCGTTGTCCATAAACACAAATTGTGCGCCCATGGCGCCCCGAAACAAACGTACATGTTGTTCCAGAATGACGTCTCGATAGATTTGGCTTGTCATGGTTCCAATTTGAATAGGCAGGTCAGTTCTGGAACCCAGAATAATTCCACGCCAAACGAGCACTCCTGCACCACCGTAACGGTATCGTTCAATGATGTTTTCTTGGTGGTAACGGGTACCTGGCGCTCTCCAAATGAAAGTCCGGCGAGAATCAGACTGCAAGCTAAGCCCTAAACCCGGACTCGTCGGAAAACATCACACAAGCCCACTGTTGCGGTGTCCCCAATGCATGCTCTCTACTCCAGGCTAACCGCAGGCGACAGTGAGTTGCAGTAAGTGAAACGCATTTGACAGGTCTACGAGCATATAGACCAATCATCCCTAAGCTTCTGTACACGGTCTGTCTTGAAATTGTCGTACCAGTGGCTGAAGAGAGCTGACGAGACAGGTCTGAGGCTGTGCTCCGCCTGTTTCTTTTGGCAGTAACTGCTAAATACCGGTTCCTCATTCGGCGTTGTAACTCTGGGGCGACCTGTGCTGTAACGTCTACGCACATTACCATCACCTTGGAATCGTTTCCAAAGCCTGGAGATGACACTCTGGGGAATTCCAAGTTCGTCTGATACATCCACTTGGGTACGCCCACATTCCAGACGGCCGATAATTCTACCACGTGAAAAATCATCCAAATGCGTCCTTTGTGTCATAACTATTCGGTTATTGCACTGAAATGCTTATAAAGCGCCTGCGAACAGTTTTACTTCTTTGCCTGTATTCCTTATATATCTCTCTCTTACACTCTCGTCATTGTGACGTACCATCGGTGTCATCTGGTTACTTCCTGAAATTTGCATATTATTCTTGAAGATGTGCGTAGTGATTTTCAGGTGATATATTTATTTTAGAGTTCGATTTCCGCGTAACTTCGAATTATCCTTAATTTATGGACATGAGTGTATATAAAATCTTATAATAAAAGTGGTTGTCATATACAGATATTATGAATTTTAATTTTTGACATTGTAATATATTTGAAGATTGCCATATATATAATATTTATACAAAACATTATATATTTTAAAGGGTTGAGGTACATTACATTATAACGTACCAAACTGGAATAATTTTGACAGTGTTGATTCAATAATCCAGCCTTGCAAACATCCCCACTAAAGTAATTTTTGACAAAATTAGTAGCGTTTTACTAGCTATTAAATTACTTTGCAACTATTGTGAATCACATAATTGTAGAGGCATTAAGTTTGTTGAAGCAAGTAACTTGAAAAATATCAAATGCTCTCACCGAGACTAGAACTTTTTCTTAAATGCAGAATTTCAAATTATTTTGCATGATTTTTTTCTAATGATAGCATTAATTTGATGCTTATGATGTACCAACGAAAATTTAACTTCCTCTTAATTTATCAAAAAGCAGCAATTTTATATTTTTTAAAATTATTTACTAAAATATTTCTTTCTCGTTTCTAATTAAGAAATACTAATTTTGAAAGAATACGTAAAAATCTCCAAAACAAATAATGCAAGACATACTACTTATTTGCTTTAATTTATTGTGGTAAATGTCCTGGGAATTAAGTGCGTTTCTGAGAACTCCTCTAAATACACTCACGTTTGTGAAAATTGCAACACCAAGAAGGAATCGTCATAATTGAATGCAATTTAATACACAGTTGAGTGGTAGTGGTACAAATAAATGATTAAATGTTCAAAGCAAACAAACAAGAACAAGAGATCAGAATCAGTATTTTGTGTGGCCACCACGCGCCGCAATAAGTGCTGCTACACGACGTGGCACGGAGTCAAACAAAGTTTGAATGTCTGACTGAGGAAGAGCATTCCATATCTTTTGTACGCGTACCCAAAGTTCGTCTGCAGACGCAACAGGACGAGGATCACGAGCCAGACGCCGACCAATGACATCCCACACATGTTCAATTGGCGACATATCCGGGGAACACGCAGGCCAAGGAAGAAGCTGTACCTGCTGCGCTGCAAAGAAGGATTTAACAATCCGAGCAGTATGAGGGCGGGCATTGTCCTGTTGAAATACAGCGCCTGGCAAGCTTTGAAGGAAGGGAACAGCTTCGGGATGTAGAACTTCACGGATATACCGGTTGCTGTTCAGATTGCCCACAATTCGTAGCAATTGAGATCGTCTATGATATGCTATGGCGCCCCAGACCATAACTCCGGGTGTTCGTCCACTGTGGCGTTCGATAATGCACTCCGGAAGGTGGCGTTCATCGGCATAGCGTCTGACACGAATGCGGCCATCATGGTACCACAAATTAAAGCGGGATTCGTCAGAAAACACGACATGCTGCCAATCAGCACGCCAGTCTCTATGCTGATTGGCCCATTGTAGCCGCAGGCGGCGATGGTCGTGCGTTAGGGGGATCCTGTATAAAGGAGTCCGTGCGCGCAGTCCACACTGCAGCAGACGTCTACGAATTGATGAAGCACACAATGAAACACCTGTAGCTATTGACCACAGTGCTGCCAATTGTCTAGAGGAAGCTGTACGGTCCGTCCGCGCCATGCGGACCAGGTGTCTATCATCGCGAGCTGACGTCACATTTCGGGGTCCACTCCCGGATTTCCGAGTTGTCCGACACTCGTCCGTCCACTGCTTCCAAACGCGCATCACTGTGTTGTTGTTACGCTGCACACGAGAGGCTACTGCACGATACGACAATCCAGCTTCACGAAGGCCGATGATTCTCCCTCGTTCAAACTTTGTAAGTTGTTCAAATCTCGCTCTCTTTCGTCGACGAGGCATAAGTACAGATTGAGTTAACGTTTACCACTAGCAGATAACCACCGATAACCATACACGCCTCGCTACAGCCGTCTATTTATTCGGATCCAGCCGTCTATTTATTCGGATTCAGAGGGCGCTGCTCAGCATACGCATGCGCTACGGATTTGCAATTCTAATCATTTGCATATCATGCGCTACTTTGCATTTCCTGAAAATTTCAGCTCACTCGCGTAAGTCCTTCATGGTGTTGCAATTTTCACAAACGTGAGTGTATAAGTATTCTTGAATTTTGTCACTGGATATCCTAATTAGGGAAAATTGAGTAAGCCTGAATTTATTCCATAAAGAACAAAGACAGTATAGAACAATAAACGCCCAGCACTTTCATTATTGTACTATCAGATAGATCTTTAATACCCCGAAATGCAATTAAATATTATTTAAACTGGCAACTGATACCAGAATTTCTAGTAGGAGTCTTTCGAGCGTGCGGGTCATTATAATGGTTATTGCACAATCTAATCTTTTAAAATTATGCTAATTTAATATTTGTATTAAGTAGTGCTGTTTGAAAATCGAGATAAATATACTTTGCTTTCATGCCTTCAAGAGCAACTCATTTCGTTTATCAGATTAAAATGAAAAGAAGCTGAGATCCTAAGCCCTAATTTTTAAGTTAATCTATCAGGTTGGTCTTATCTTTTCTTTTCACAAAATTATTTTAGTACAGAAGCCTCCAAAACATAGCTTGCTATTTGCAGAAGATACATTTCGTAACTGTTCGTTGTAGACATACACTTGCAGTTCCAAAAGTGTGTAAAATGACGCAAAACTATTATTTTCAAATTTTTAAAATCTGATGTGGACACCACATGACCCTTGTACAGCTTATTGAATTATGCTCACTTTCTGTTGCACTTCGTTTAAATTTATTTGCTCAAATTATTCCGGTTAACCGGTCCCTCAAAACAACTTAAAATAACACAAAAACTGCAAATTTTGAAATTAAATACCCTGGCAAATTTTTGTCTTAAGGGGGTGAAACTTCTTATAATGATATTTCTTTATAGCGAGTATAAAACTTTCTCAACTATAAGTGTAGAGACTGGGAGACCAAGTCAAAAGTTAGCTTTCGTTATTTGCCAAAAATTGTTTTTGTCCTTAATTTGACATTGCCATAAGATGAATATTTTTCATGATTTAAAACTCTTTTGTGATTTTAAGTGTACGATTATGACCATCAATTGCGAATATAAAGGCCTAATAAAGACACCTAAGCGATGCAAGGGAGATGGGTAATGATACTTTTTGTATTGTAGATTGCAATAAAAAGGTGGTGCTGTACTAGATATAACAGTGCCTCATACAAAATTTCAAAATTCCAAGCCTTCAATGAGAATTCAGAATGTTATCAAATATCTCAAATTCCGAAGTTAAAAGTCTCGGTCAATTTTTGTCTTAGGAGAGTCAAACGTTTTTCGTTTTATTTCTTACGACAAGTGCAAAATATTACTTAATATAAATTTACGGACAGAAGGAATAAGCAAACGTTAAATTTTGTATTTCATATAAATTTAATTTTTTTAATTTAAAAAATATGAAAACTTGAGCATTCGCGTTATCTGAAACATTTTTGTGTTTCGAAGTATATGTAACCATGCGGTTGCTATTACTACCAACATTTGCGTATATAAAGACTAGATAAGGATTTTTATGGACATAGTGAGAGCTGGTATGTCGTCCCAGATTCCCATAGGATGAATATGTAGGTTGGTGTTTAGTATTTTGAATCTTAAATGGAGTCATTGAGCTATGGTCTCGTTAGAAAATTACCTATGACTAATTCTTTGAAAAGGCATCATAAATTATCATAATTCCGTGCACTAAAAATGACGAACATTTAGCTTCTACTTTAGCAATAGTTGTCAGTACAATAAGATGTTGGGTACTCAGAGGTTCCAATTCCTGTTCCAAATTAATCAAAGTTATTAAAGACCGTTCTGACTCAATAACAGGCATAGGATAATACCTTGTTTTCGTTGTTGCCTCAGATCCTATGTGTGAGGCTAAGGATTCTAATACAATGAATTTAACAATCCTTAATCGGACTTATGTTCGACGTCAGCAAGAATCTTCTTCATGGTAAACTTCATGGTATAAAATGACTCATTATTGTGTTAGGAAATGTCTGAAATTGTCACACATCCTGTTTTTATTTTCGTCCAGTTGGAGAGTTTCTCTTTAGTAGATTACAGACTATATTTTCCTTCGCCAATGAAATCCAATGCTCTTCTTCGCTTATCAAACACATAAAATGACTGGTTCTAAATTACCTTAAGTATGGCAGCTTTAAAGAAGGAAATTTGTCGCCAAAGGCAGAGCTAGATTTAGACTTGATAAGGCCCTAAGCTATTTGAGATATGGCGCTCCTTATAAGTCTGTTATAATATATTTTAATACTATTTATACTATATTTTACTTTGTTGAGGGCTCTAAGCTATAGCTTATGTAGATTATACGTAAATCCTGCCCTGGCAAAAGAAATTTTCGTGACAATTAAAAGTTTCATGTTTTTACTCTACAATTTTATTTTTTACTCTGCTTTATTGTAGTGAATTTCATGTTAGGTATTTCGTGTACCATTAGTAATACGGATACATCAAAGATGATGCAGTAATGTTGCAGGGGTAAATGAAATGTCTGTACATGACTATGTTCATGATTTGGCTCGGTTGGTTTTCTCTGCCTTTATTTCAATGTTTCCCTTGCTCCTTTTGGAATATTTTTTTGATCACCACAATTTATATCAAAGTCAATTTTTGGTATTTCTGGATTTCTACACCGTTCGAATGTTAATATTATACCTAATTATGTTTATGATTTGACTCGTCTGGCGTTCTCTGCCCTTATTTCAATGTCTCTCTTGCTCCTTCTGGATTATTTTGTGACGACTACGATGTGTTTCAAAGTTAGATTTTGGGATAGTTCTGGATTTCAAACATTGGTGGAATCTTAGCATTATGCTTAAATAAAAGGCATCAGTTCATATGCCTGTCAATATGACTTTTAATGTTTTCCATACATTGGACTGGCAAGCTAGTTTGAAACGAAAGCAAACTTTTCTGCTGAGTATTACTCATCTTAAAATTTAAGCCCCATTTTCTTCTCGTTCACTTTACTTTAGCATGGGAACTGCAGTTGGGAAAGAAAGATACCAGTGCAGAATTATAAAATTAGCCAATGTAGAATTTAAAATTAAGCACATATTTTTCTTTCTTCTGAAAACAAGGAAACTATATCTGATCTCCCTCAAAACCAATAGAATTTTATTGAAACCAACGGCAATCTAAAGTAGTGATTTTCCCAATTTTTTTGCTGTCTTTAATATTTCAAGGAATTATGAAATTATTGTACACAATCTCTTTGAATTTTATTATAATGGATTTAGAGTACCATGTTCTTTTATTATTCCTGAAAACATCAAGAGAATTTAACACAAACAGGCAAAATTAAGATATATTTATGTTTTCCAAATAATTGAATAATTCTAAATTAAGCTTAATGATAGCAATAAATTATATCATAACTATAAAAAAGAAAAACTAAGCTAAGTATAGATATGTAAAAAATAATGCATAAAAGCAGATTAAATAACATTTCGCATGAAGTCATGATTTTGAATACAGCTCAGCACTCTTTCCTATGTAGCATTAAATCATATTCATTTATAATTAAATTCTCAAGCAGCCCAAACCTCACTAATTGGAATCAAGCGAACGTTAAATATTCCCAACTGTTCCGAGAGTTTCCTGTATTAAGCTAAGAAATTTTCTATTTCCTGGTTAAAAGGTCAAAGTTACTGTTTTCAGAGATTCTTGAATTACCCCGCAGAATTACTCTTTTAATTAAGCTTCACAACTGAAGCATGCGTTAATTTACATTTGCAATATATTCACATATACCATTAAGTTTTCACACAAATTTTTATTGAGATATAGTTAATTAGTAAATGAAACCATTTTTTAGCAATGCAGTTAGTCTGGAAACTCAGTTTTATGTTCAAATAGTTGCCAACAAATGTTTCCGCCATGTAACTGATTTTTTTAATTAAATTTTGAAGAATCTGTATGTATGCATGTCTACTCCAAGTACGAATTTCGTATTTAGATTTGATTTATTTTATAATTTGTACAAATTTAAGGTATTTCTCTTTGACAATTAGTGATTTGAAAGTGAAAAGTGGCAACACTATTCAAAATAATAATAAAAAAAAAGTCCAGCGTGCCAGACTGTCGTACTTCCGCAAATGTAAGACATTTATCTTTCATATTTAATCCCTAAATTCGGCTACTTAAAACAATCTGTTGCCACCGTCTAAACTATAATACTTATTATCTTCCCACATGAGTATATTGGCATTCAGTAAATCTTAAAAATATTTAACGTTCAAATTTAGTCTTTCTGTTATAGAGAAGCAAACAAAGTGAATAAAAAGCAACAAACGCTGTTCTTAAGGTATTTTTTTTTTTACTTTATATGATTGATTAATGTCAAAATGACTTTAAATGATGAGATGTCCAAATTCAGAAGTTAAATAAATTGAATATGAAAGGACACCAGCTGGAATCATTGAAGTCATTACATAATTATTTTTATTGATAAAACTTTTAGTTGGTTGGCCTCTCGTGCAACTAGTTTTCAAAAAAATTATATGGCGAATATAAAATAACTAGAAAGCCCGGCGGTGATACGAAATGACCGCTGTTCTACATATTATAAATTGTAATTAAAATAATTTGTGCAAAGGTGTCTGCTAATTTAAACTGAATTACCCAGGGCAGGCGGCGAGGACACCCCTTTGCTTACTGCCCCACGGAGTTTCCCCTTCTACTTGCTTAATTGCTTAAAGTAGAGTGCAATGAAGGAAACCACTGGCGGTACATTTCTTAAGAGACCACCGCTAGCTCAATCAATAAAGGTGATTTAAATAATGAAATGGTAATTCGCATGTCAAGGATCTCTTTGTACACAACATTTCTTGTGTAGATCTTTCCATCATTTTGAAGCTCGCCTTGTAGAAGACCATCAATTATTTTTATTTTACGTCCGTTCTTTCACAAACTCTTGAACAGGCAACATAAAGTTGGCCATGTCCAAATGCAGGCTCAGGTAAAAAAATGCCAACACGCTTAACCGTTTGGCTCTGAAACTTGTGGATGGTCATAGCAAAGGCAAGTTTTACAGGAAATTGTCTATGTCTCAATTGAAACGGCAACCCTGTGCCGGGTAACTTCAGCTCATTGGCTAGCACAGTTACGCAAGCAACCAATAAACTATCGGCGACAAACAGATACTTAAGCGGCATATATATATGGGGTGAAGTAACATGATCACATCCGAAACGGCTGGCTCCCGGGCTTAGCGAAGCACACCGTTGGATTCCGCAGGCCGTGGTACGCCATTTGGACCATTCGCATCTTCTTGGAATTAGCCGAGGTATTAATTAAAAACAAATTTTACCCTACTTTTTCGCTACATTTTCCACTTTTTTCCTCGGGTTCTCCCTATTACAGGGACTTGTCTACGTGCCAAATTCTTTTTTCTCGAATATCTACGGAACGACGCCGAGTTGAAATTCGAGACGCATATCCTCGGATTCCAAAAACTATCCGAATCCATCCATACTGTTCTCATCTTCGTACGACTTTAATCGGCCGAGATATTCATTAAAAACTGTGGAAATGTCAATTTCCGCGCTCATTTTTCCGAGTGGCAAAAATAAACTATCGGCGACACACACTTTAGCCACTTATATATATAAAGATATATGGGAACCTCTAATCCTGCATCGGCAGTTCTATGGATATGCTTTTTTAATATTTTCTGACTGTGTTTTTGAATTGTGGTGTAGTGCCAAGAAACGCTTAATCATAACTATCAAAAATATATAAGAAATATATAAGAAAAATCAAAAATATACAAGACGTATATAAGAAAAGCTAATTAATTTGTCATATGATATAAATCTCATTTAAAGATTTGATTTTCTTTCATTCGTAATTTAAAAAAAATTCTATACTCTTAGCTACCAGCTTTTCAACTAAGAAAAATATTTTTTCTTGGGACCTACAAACTTTATCAGAATCGAAACGATATTAAGTGCCCAGCTGTAGTAATAAATGAAGAAGTTGTAGAATCATTTAGATTTGAAGTTGGCAACACTCAAAATGAGCAATGCTCTAGCCGGAGCTCGAACTTGGACCTCTCGTATACACGCCGTGTGTGCTACCGTTACACCACAGAGGCATGCAGAAAGGAGGGAGAAAATATCTCATATATTCCCCCCTTTTAAAGAACGACTTGAGGTTAGGGGACCACAGGACCACTGATGAGAGACAAGACAATTAAATTAATTATCATCTAACCATATCTTAGCACCACTATTAAGACATTCTTGAACATTTTCGTAGCAAGAAAATATGAGAAATAAACCTGGTCATCGCCTCGATTCTACCAATTACATCACAAGAGTATGCACGGGAGTATGTGATATTCTTTATATAGGAGTATGTGATATTCCTTATGTGATTGATTACTAACCAAAAATGGTCTGTTAGACATATCAATTTATAGATTTTAAGCATTTAAATGTTTATGCGCTCAACAGCCTAATGACGTTTTAAAATGAAAAAGTTCTAGTAAAAGCGAATATCAGATGAATAGCTTTAGCCAGTCACTATAAATTGTGGAAAACCCTTGATATTTGTTTTCGCGTGTTAAATAATTTTCGTTTTGAAATAAAATAATAGTAACTTCTCGAAGTAGCGCATTCACCTAAAATAAACTTATGACTACATAAGTGAGTATGTATGAAGATAAATACCACACGAAAATCTCTATGTGATATAGGTCATGTTATTCCTCAAGCGAATTTGAATTAGTTTGTGGCGTTTTGAAATTAGTCTGCCTCTCTGTAATTAAACTTGTCCTGGTTACGTCTGTCAACACCTATTGAAATCTATGTTACGAGTTGTTTAAAGCTGCAATAGAGCATATTGTAATGTATTTTGCAGTAATTTACAAAACAGACAATCTTCTTAGTAGAACATATATTTTATTTCTAGTTCACAGTGGTAGACAAATTTCATACAATTCTTAAGTGGCAAAATTTTAACACTACTCCTAGCTGGCAAAATCTTTAGAATACTAAATCTTTTTAAAACAATATCTCACGTTGCTGATGTTTTAATACAAATACGGCGTTGCCACTTACACAATAATTATATTTATTTATTAAATAACAAGATATTACAACCTCTCCCCCCTCCAGATAAACTTTAATTTATATTTTTGTAAATTAAAGTTTACAGTTTCTAAAACAATAATATCAGCACAACACAGAATTAAAATACAAGCATTTAAAGGAGAATTAAACAAGAAATAACATAATAATATACGCTGAAGAAGAGAGGAAGGAACAAATTATTTTTTTTATCTATATAGAGAACCAAATTATTTAATCAGGCCAGGGAGTACGACTTAATGCGTCTACATTTTTATGGTTTTTACCACTTCGATGAACGATCGTATAGTTGTAGGGTAGTAGTACCAGTGCCCATCTCATAAGTCGTGGATTTAGACTCACATTATTTTTGAGCCAAACTAAGGGATTATGATCGGTCATGATGAGGAATTTAGTATGCCCGTCTAAATAACGTTGAAGTTTCTTTACAGCAAATATTATGGCGGCGCATTCCTTTTCTGTGGTAGAGTACTTTTTTTCAGTTTCTGTAAACTTCTTACTGAGGTATAATATTGGATGTTCATTGTCTCGTTCACCTTTTTGAGCTACAATGACACCCATACCAGAGTCTGAAACATCAGTTTGCAAAATGAACTCCTTATTGAAATCAGGTGAGTGTGACAGAGGCTTTTGTGGCAGTTTTTCTTCTTCAACAACTCGCTCTTGTCTGTTTAGTTTCTCTAAAAACTTCTCTTTGACTTGCATCTCAACTCCAGAACTTGGCAACTCCAGATCTGGAACTTTTAACTGAGAATCGTTTAATTTTGTCAGTTCTTTCTTGTAAGATAGTTTTTGCTCTTTGCGAGATGAATCTCTGTTCTTATCTGCTACTTGCACTCTCATTGAATGTGGCAACTTTGAGTATCCTTTATCATGTTTGTGCCTCTTTGCTAAGTTTTCTGACGTGAACGTAGATTCTGAACATATTTTTAATTTCTTAGCTTTAGAAACACCTTCATGAGTTCTTTTATCAGAAGTTCTTTGATCTGCTGTTAACAAACTGTCAAACACATCTTTGCTTTTTGGAGAAGAAGGAACTGGGGAACTTGTAGAGGAATAATCCCACACATTATCCATAGAAGATGAATCACCAGGTAAATAAGGTGAGTCAACTTCCATATAAATAACTTCAGCTTTCTCATCAAGAGATGAGCGCTTAGATTGTTTGTCAGATTTCCGTGAAGCATTGACAGAAGCCTGACTTTTAGGAGGGTGAATACTGACCAAATTACCCTGAGTTTTAGCACTGTTATTTGTTTGGTTCTGAATCAAAGTGGTGTAGTTCTGCATTTGATCCCTATATTTTTCAGGAATAACAATTACTTCATTTTCATTTCCATTTTTATCTAGTTTCTTTTTCATCAACAGCCCGTTCTCCTTTACTTTGAAATCATTTCCGAAGATTTCACTTTTAGCTTCGCTAAGCAATGAAGCTAGATCTCTGCTTTGATGCTGAGGTTCAATTAAATCCTTTGAATTAGCATTAATTATTTTCTTGATTTCCTTGTCTTTCTCATCAGCTTGCGGTAAAATATCTTCGTCAGACTCAATAACAGACAGTTCTTCTTTTTTCCCCATTTCGGTGTCTCTACTTCGATCTTCTTCACGAGATCTTTTTACTTGAGATCGTGTCAAAACTGCATTTTTTTTTCTAAATTTAAGAATGATTTATTTTTGAACAATTGGGCAGTTTTGTTACCCAATACATATCTTCCGGGATCATTTGTAACAACAGCTGCCTTTGTCTTTATATTACCAAGCTCGCAATTAATTTCAACTTTCGCTAACGGTAGACATACTAAATGGTCATTTAAAAGATATTGTACCCAGACATGTTCTCCAATCATTTTTGCTTTATCTACGTATTTTCGAGAAATAACATCTACTGTGGCTCCTGTGTCTCGAAGAATAGGCATTTCATACCCATTAACTAAACCGTTAATTGTATACGTCTTTAACCCGGTGGAAGGCGCGCGCTAAACAGAGCACATTTTGGTCGCGCGGGGTACCTGTATAACCCCACCGATAAATTTAAGCTTAATTCAATATACACATATAAACTTAAGTGCAAATAAATTGAAAAGGTATAAAATACAGTTTTTTAGTATATTCTAAAGCATGAATATTAATTTGAAAATATATTTACGTTAATTTCTACTACTAATGTTTATAGGAAAAAACTTACTCAATTACAAAATAAAAATCAGTTACATACCTTTATTGAATTTTAAACACATTTGTCACAAACATAATTAGAGTGATCCTTGCAAGTAAAATTTTGGCATTTCATACAAGAAATTGTTGTTTTTTTGTCCTTAGCTCGAGGACATATTGTACATCGTCCTTTACCAAGCTTCATTCTCTTTGGCAAGTTCTCTTCAGAAACGGCATTCCTTTCTGTTGAGAAATTCTGATTCATTTTCTCTCGTAATTCTCTGGGTAACATTTGCATATTTGATCTCCTCTTTATTTGTGGGTTTACGAGAGATAATGCCAATGTTTTCAAAAACATTCGTCTACTTTTATACTGCAAGGGAGGATTTTTAGTAGACATAAGTGACACTCGCGCGTTTATACCAGCCACGTTCAAAACACAGTAAAAAATCACCATAGGCCACCTGTTTGTTTTCCTAGCTGTTGAATAAAGCGTAGACATTTCATCAACAGTATCTACTCCTCCTTTCGTTCCATTGTAGAAATGGATTATTTCTGGCTTACTTTGTTCAGAGTTTTCATCTATCGTGTCATCATGATGCATTGTAGACAGAAGAACTACACATTTCGATTTCTTTGGAACATATGATACTAATGTCATGTCTTTTTGGAATCCAAACATGGAAGAATATACTTCTCTTTTCTTTGTTTCTAAAAATTCAGCAGGAATTACAGCTTTATTTTTCTTCAAAGTTCCCACTACAGTGAGTTTCTTTGATAGGAGCTCTTTTGCTAGCGGGTAACTTGTATACCAATTATCCATGGTTATATTCCTCCCAGATCCAAATAATGGAGCACAAAGTCGTTTTACGATCTCAGATGGCGAATAATCAACTTTGAAAGGACCATCCGATTGTTTCCCCGCATAAATTTCCATATTATATGTATAATATGTCCTGGCATCGACTACGGCAAATAATTTAATTCCATATTTTGCCGGCTTTTTCGGCATATACTGGCGAAAAGCACATCGGCCACGAAATTTCTCCAACTTTTCATCTATTGTAACATATTCACTAACTGAATATATTTCTTGACATTTTTTATTGAAATCGCTGAAGAAATCTCTCACAGCTGCCAGCTTATCCAACTGTCTTCGAGCTTCGCGATCGTTTACATTGTCTAATCTCAAGCACCTTAGAAGAAAAGTGAATCGTTTGTAAGACATTGTCTTTCGGAATAATTCAATTCCGGTGCCATCAGCGTCCCACAAGTCTTTTGCATTAGCATGAGAAGATTTATGCAATCCGCATAAATATAAAAGACCAAACAGTGCTCTCATCTCCACTTCATCTGTATGCCTAGCATCTCGACTCCGTTGAAAATTTTCGGATATTTTATCAATAAAAATATTGGTGCAGTCCACAATATTTTTTATAATATTGAAATCCATAAAAAGTTCCCAACTTTCAATTGGTTCCATAATACTTATTGCAACTGATTTCAGACCTGGTAAGTGGGTTATAATATTACAGGAACTGGTTCTTACCTTCTGATTCGGTTTACTTTTCTTCCAAACTGTTTTATTTTTTCCTATATAACTGTCACTTTTTTCATTAGATTCAAGCGTTTTATTTTCAGCTTCAAACTCACGGTCGCTGTCATGACTGCTATAAATTTCTTGATCTACTTCATTTTCACTAGCAGTATCCATTTCTTCATCGGAAGTTTCCACAGTATCCAATAACATTCTCAAGTGTTCCATTTCTTTTTCATAATCTGTCATTTTTCGTTTGAGAGCCATTTTCGAACGACTACAGTATAGCACACATGCACAATCTATGCAAGCAAGAAGCTAAAGTGAGAAATTTCAGAACAAATCTGGTCACGGGGGTTCCCAGGTTACCCCAGTTGCATGTAGCGTTCCAAGAAATGATTGCTCCTCCCCAACAAAAGAAAAACACCTGCTGCTGGCAGGTGCTATTGAAAGAAAACCGTTTAAAAGTTAGCTACTGAAGGGCTGATTCATAGCGGATAAATAGAAATTCCAGAATGAAAGGTTTTATGAGGCTGGGGTGACTCAGTCACCCCGCGCGAGTGCTACCGGGTTAATAAATCATCATTCGAAAATACGCAATTTATCTTTTCATTTGGTTTTAAGCGAGGGCACTGAGGCTTAAAATGTTCGTATGACCCACACTCGAAACAGCGTGGTCGATATCTTTTGTCATATAAAATTTCTTGGTTCTTGTTTTGAAATTGATTTTTTTGTCGTTGATCTTTCTGGTATTTTGAATCATCCCATCTATCAGAATGCTTAAAATGAGGCGGATGCTCTATTTTTTTCACAAAATTATCATAACGCAGTTTAAATGATCCTTTGTTAAATTTCTCAGTCTGATTGGTAGAAAATTTCGGTTTTATTGTTTTTCTCACATCTTCAAAATCTTCAATTTTCTTAACCATTTCAGTAGGTGAAATGATGGTTGTCCATTGATCCATAAAATGTTCTTTGAAATCAGGAGAAGTACGCTTTTTTATTTGATCAACCAGCATGAGATCTTTTAGCTGTTCAAAAGTTTTAATGTTTAATCCGTTAAGCCATCCTTCTAAATAATTTTTTAATTCATAGTAGAAATCATACCAAGTACTTTCAGTAGATTTTTGGTGTTTATTAAATAGTTGTCGAAATTTTTCCGCACTTAATTTAAATCGTTGTAACAGTAAAGTTTTTACATATTCATACTTTTTCGCTTCCTCTTCTGGTTCTCTAGCAATAAGCTGAACAATGTCAGGAGGCAGTAATGAAATAAGTTGAGTCACTTGATTTTCAGCAGGTATATTCATTATTTTAGCTTGACGCTCAAATAACACCAGGAATAAACTTATTTCATCTTCTTTAGGGTTGAAACGTGGCATGACATTGTGAATTCTGATTTTTAAAGGCTGCTCAGGTAACTGCGTAGTTTCTGCCGGCTGTGTTGTGGCAGCCATTGCTTCCAGCTGAAGTTTCTGTAGCTCAAAGGCTCTAATTCGCTCTTCTCTTTCACGCTCTTCTTTTCTTTCCCTTTCTTCTCTTTCGCGTTCCTTTTATCTTTCTTCTCTTTCGCGTTCCTTTTCTCTTTCTTCTCTTTCGCGTTCCTTTTCTCTTTTTCTCTTTCGCGTTCCTTTTCTCTTTCTTCTCTTTCGCGTTCTTTTTCTCTTTCTTCCCTTTCGCGTTCTTCTCTTCTTTCTCTTTCTTTTCTTTCACATTCTTCTTTTCGTTCCCTTTCTTCTCTAATTGCAGCCAGTAGTTCTCGAGTAAACTCCTCATCATAATCGGGACTTTCAGTAATCAGTTTATGCAATTGAGCAATCTTAAATTCAGGTTTCACGGTTAAACCTAACTCTTCTGCTAGTACTTTTAAATCCTGTTTTTTACTCCTAGCTAAGAATGACATGTTGACACAAGTTACTTTTAATAGGCTTCCTTTTGAAATTCAATCTAAAAGCTCGTACTTGTATTAAAAATATATAATTTCTGGCGAGATTTAATTTCTCGAATACGAAATTCACACTAACCAATTGGAGAGAATTATTTAAACAACTTTGCCAGGTTGGCACAAAATAATTTAATACTACGTCGGGTTGACGTTTTAACTCACTATTCACAAGCCTCGTTAGCTATAACTATATAAACACCTTTGCCAGTTAGGCAATACAATGGAATTTTACCAACGTCAGTTTGACGATTTTACTATCTATCTCCACGCCTGGTTGGCAATACAACTTTTAGAATATACAATCTGTAATACGTCGGGATGACGTTACTATCTACCACACGCCTGGATGGCGAGAACTTAAACTTTGCCAATTCTGCAGTATAATCAATTCACTCTACGTCAGTTTGACGTTATTACTTATTTTCACGCGCCTGCTTGGCAACAAATTCAAAAACTCAGCTAGCAGTTCTTTTTTTTTTTATAAACGCCGGGATGGCTTACACATATCAAATATCAACATAAAATTTCAATACAAATAAAAGTAAAGCATAAATAATAATTTTAAAATATTTCTTTACCACAAATATCAATTATAAATTTAAGCTGAATATTTTTAGTGTCAGTTATTTTAAACAAAATCTTACACGATAAACTATAATTCTGAAACAAAGTATTAAAATTCAATAACATCTTTTTTAAGAAAACCAAAAGTTAATCTTATATTCAGAGATCATGATCATCAGTATCCTGTTTTGACAGATTTTTGCTCGGACGCAAGTTATAGAAGCACAAAAGACAACCCTTGAATGATCTGCTTCAAATCTGGCTTTAAAACGGCAGACTTCTTACATCCATTTCTCCTTGAAATAAACAAACTCGGCAATTGGTATTAACAAACTTGTTCTAAAAAATTCAGCAAATTTCTGGGATTAGGAGACCAGCACCATCGAAATTGATAATTGCACTCCTAATTTCCAGTATCTCGGTGGAACCTCCAATTTATTAAGACTGTAATGTATTTTGCAGTAATTTACAAAACAGACAATCTTCTTAGTAGAACATATATTTTATTTCTAGTTCACAGTGGTAGACAAATTTCATACAATTCTTAAGTGGCAAAATTTTAACACTACTCCTAGCTGGCAAAATCTTTAGAATACTAAATCTTTTTAAAACAATATCTCACGTTGCTGATGTTTTAATACAAATACGGCGTTGCCACTTACACAATAATTATATTTATTTATTAAATAACAAGATATTACAATATAGAAGAAAATGTATACTAAAAGCCGTGTGTGCTACCGTTACACAGAAAATGAAGGTTGATTCCAAAGCATTTTGGATAAAAGCACTTCCCCAACACTTGGCATTTAATTGATCAAAAGGCAGCTCTTGATAACAGATTAAATTTTACATCTTTTACATGCGACTGGAAAATAGGTCATGAACGAATATCAAGCACTCTAGATCAAACTATCTCAAACGAATATCAAGCACTCTAGATTCAAGAGATGTAAAAGAAATAGCCATGATTTAATGTGAAAACATGTTATTTCCTATTCATAGTAGTCTTCTCTTTTACTTAGAAATTTAAATTCAAAGACAATCTTATTTTGAATACCTTCCAAATAAGAAAACTCATTCATTACTATTATGCACATTTTCTTTAAATATAAATGATAAACATCAAAGCTACTCTTTATCAAGAAGATATACAAAAGGAATTAATGGCATTTTAAATTTTATTCGCTTTTTGGAAACATTGACTTGTTTAAATCTACTTCAGCGAAAGGTTTTATGGGTTGATGATATTATTTTTAATACAGAAAGGCTGATCGCACATTTTTAGACGATTTTACTTTGCTGTAAAAAAAATCTTCTTTTGGGACTTTTTTAATTATATTTTTGAAATTGTAAATTATCGTCTGCTACTTGAAAGTTTTGTTTTCATGCAAAATGTCACTTTTAAAATAGCAGGGAATCGAAGGCTGTGTTTATGTTCTTTCCGAAGAAAATTATTCGTATCTACATATTAAAAAACGTTGTGAAAGCCATAGCTTCTCGATATTTAAAGCTGCTACAGGTAATGTTACCAACAAAAAAGCATAAAAAAGTCAAAATTTAGCTTCAAATGGAAAAATGTTCCAAATATGTATTCAAGGAAAAAACAGAATGCTTCGTATGTTGCAAAAGGAGGTTATTTAATGTTAAATGAAAATCCACCAAATCAAAGGACAATTGCAAAATCATTAAAGTGCTCAGTGTCAACCGTAAACAAAGTGATTAATGCTTATTTGATTCTTAAAAAGTCAAAAACAAATTATGTGTATCGTCTTTCTCAACGACATATCGTCTGACGTAGAACGCAGTTTAGAATTTTTATGAGAAGCATTTATCCGGGAAAACATGTTGTCACAGTAGACGAATCTTGGCTGTACTTAAATGACTGCAATAAAAGAAGATCTACTTATTATCATCAAAGAGGAGGAAAAAAAATCTTAAAACATGGTTCATAGAATCTAAGAAAACATTTTCTAAGGGATTTATGATTATTGTTGTTTTTTTATATAACGGCAAATAAAAAATAAAGAGACAGGATAAAAATGTTAAGATCAACTTCACATATTACTAAAAACCTATTTTATACCCGATTTTCAAATACAAAATACCTTCTCTTTACACACAGTGTGATCAATCAGTAGTACTGTATCAAGGCAAAGCAAGGAACCAAAATTAACACCAAAATCTGCTGTTAATTTCCTAGAAAAAATGGAGCAAGAAACAGGCATCAAGGACACACCCTTCACTCATATCCCTACCAAATTTCTTCATATATCAACAATGTGTTTTTGCTTTTTTCGACTTTTAAAAAACCCGGTTGTCCAAACGTCGATCGGCAATCTCCTTAGACTTTGGAAAGCTGTTTGAGAGCAATGAGATAATATTTGTACAACTTTATAAAGATAGTGTAGAGTAAGGATTAGCAAACAGATTATTTAAAATATAAAAATGTTGGGTAAAATATTCTATAAATCTAACGAAAAATGTCTAAAAAATATACACACAACTTCTGTAGAAGAAATTTCCTCTTTCTCGCAGTGATAAAATCGTTCACATGGACAAAGTTATCGGGGACATGTATGCCAAAAATCGATATATTAGGTCTTTTCCGATGAACGTTTAGCTAACAAAATATTTAACCTCGAGGGAAATAAAAAAAAAAAAAAACTTTCAGTGCTAATTTATGATAACACGCCATTTTTGAATTTTTTTCAGTATAACATTTAATGAAAAACAACTACACACATTTCTTGTAAGATGGAAATACACACTGAAGATATGTTAGATCACGTGAGAAGAAACCATACGATGAAATTTGCAAATTTTTATTGCTTACAACTATTTCTTCACTTTTTGAACTTTACTTAGCATTAGTTACTAAGTGCGCTTTAGTAATTCATCACGGAAATAGGAAACCAAACTTTCTCGTTCTTTAACATGTAAGGCTTATTGTAATTAACAAGCTATTTCCTGCACTTCTGTTGTTTAGTGTACTCTACCAGAAAATGTAAATGAATTGAGTTTAAAAAACAAGCGAGAATCTGAAGTTCAAAGAACCAGATAGAAAGTTTAGCCAACTCCATTAAAGCTCCTCTTCTCTTTCAGGGCTATGTATGAGCTTAAGAATTTGTAATTAACTGGAAATTACATTAGCAGTCACCGGATGTTAGGGCGGGATTGTTAAGCATTCAATTCAAATTTGGGAATAATTTGAATCGTTATCATCTGTTAATTTGCTAATACTTTAGTTAATTTGTTAATAATGTTTTACTTTTCATTCGAAAATGAATGTTTCTTTCGATATTATCATCGGAGTTTTGAAGGCAATGTAAAGATGAAAATTCGTTTGACAATCTAAAATGTCATTGTCTAAATGTCTTAACTAGCTGATAATGGTTAGCGCTTAGATTAAGCTGAGTGTTACATTATAGGAAAATGTGAAAGATAAAAATTGAAACAATCTTTAACCCCTGATCGGCCAGGGTTTTCACTAAAAAAGCACAAATTTCCCAAAACTGCTATGAGAAAAAATTATATTTATGATTTTAATGTAAAAACTCTCCTGGTATTTCATACCTGGATTTGTGTACTTTTGATATATTGCCTTAATTTCTTTGACGTACTTTAATATGCACGTATATGTACGCGTATATGCACGTTCTCACAGATATCGCAAAAAATATTCTAGGCCGTATATAAACGGCCTTGCCGCTTAGAAGCTTTTAAACAAGAAAATAAAAGTCAGAGAAAACGGCCATAAAGAAACACTTTTCAAAGCTTTTAGTTAGCTTTATTAAGGGCAATTTCAGTCAGATTTTGCATAAATTTGCTGTTAAAGAGTTATGAAAATATATTTCCTGGTTTCTTAATTATAAAGTTACTAACAAAATATCCATATTTTGCACGATATATTAATTATAATTTAAAAGATGTTCCCAAAGATTTAAAAAAGATCTGATATATAGGCATTAATAATGTAACTCAATAAAATCCTAAACTCTTTTTCTTTCCTATAATCCTTAAAAAGGCTTAGCGGTTATAGAACAGCATATTTAGAACAATATAAATCAATTATTTTATAGTTCTGTTACAAGATATTTATCAAAAAATACATAAAGCATGAAAAAGTAAATAATCTGAAAGTTATCAAATTTTATATTATGTCCAAACGGGTGTTTCCTCATTTATAGACGCACGTTTGGAGAGCATTTGGGTTAACGCCACTTTGGGCTGACAGCATAGCTTTAGAATTTCCGATAATCAGTCTCGCGCGCTGGACGTAAAAGTGCTTGGTTCCCTAGAGTGTTGCCACTGTTTGCGTTGAAATCGTTGAGTTTTTTAATAAAAAATTCTTTAAAGTTTTACAAAAGAGACAATCGAACAAATTCGAAATTCAAAATTCTTGTTTCCAGTTGTCCATATTCGGGTAGACATGTTCAACATTTGATGGCTCTAGGTGTCGTGGATTTTTAACAATGCGAGAAACATTTATGCATTCATGTGCATTCTCTTTTATTTAATTTCTTTTAAAATAATGCAGTGCGATGATATTTGGTGGCAACAATTTGAAAAGTGATTCAGCCTTTTACAGTAATTCACCGCAAAATCCCGTTTCGAGGCTAATAGCCCTTCTCAGCTAACGTTCCTTTGGGCTAAAAATAAATTAAATGAAGCATTTTTTTCTTACTTTCCCACCACACTTGGCAGCAAATCTTTGTCAACATTTTCCAGAACAATTCTACCAAGAAACTTAATTACATTTAAGTATTATTTTAGGAAAAAGTACAAGAAAATGGAAAGACGTTACTTCTCGAAAATTTCAGTTTAGTTTCGCATTAAGCGAACGGAAGTAGAAAACGATAGAACCTGGCAATAAATAATTGAATGAAGGGGTATTTCAATAATGGATTTGAAACATTTCCCTAAGCGGAAAACAAATTCTCTAAAGAGTTCAACCACGTACGTAGAAAGTCTCTTGGAATAATAGTATTTCGCTTAAGTCAGTTTTTATGTTGAATCTCTATCTATCATCATTTTTTCTCCATTGTAAGAGAATGTTGTTAAAAAAACGAAAGTTTTGATGTCATCCTTTTGTGTAATACAAGCAAAGCTCTGAAAAAGGCAGAAGTTGTATTTGAAACCATTATAAGCTCAATCTATAAAAGCATTTGAGGCATATGCTTATAGATCTGTATAAATAAAAAAGGGTGCCTGTGTGTTTGTGATTCGTCCAGATTTATTCCGATACTGATAAAATTTGACACACTTGACCTTCAAAACAGCGGGAAGGTCACTGTTTAAATAAAGTTATACAGTTTCTCAGAAATCACGCCAAACTTTATATACATATATATAATGTTAATATAATATTAACATCATATATATATATATATATATATATGATGTTAATATATATATATATATATGATATAATATATATGTCTATATATATATTATATACATATATATAATGGTAATATAATATTAACATTATATATATGTATATAATGTTAATTTAACAAACTTTTGATTAAAATCTTAGTGATTTAAAAGCTTTGTGTTGGCTCTCTTGCAAAGCGTGAGATATTTGTGTTTCAAATTTAATCAGAATATGCGTCGATGTAAAAAAAAATATATTGCTTTTGAAAAAAAATTGAACATAATAATTTTTCTTTCCAATTTAATAAACAAACTCAGTGATTTAAGAGAAACGTGTTGCCGTTTACCGAATTAAAGTATTTTTATTTACCAAGTACCAGTATGTTGTGATTTAGGAAAAGCGTAAGACATTTAATTTTCTTTTCAAATTGATACCTTTACTATTTGTCACATTAGTGATTTAAAAGCAATAAAAGCAGATTTATTTCATTTATACTAATTACAGCTGAAATGGACTACTAGCTGATTTGGATTTGTTAAAATCATCTCTCTCTCTCTCTGTACATATATATATATATATATATATGTATTATTTACTAAAGAAATATTGATTATATTATCTCCTAATAAAAATTTAGTAGAAGTACTAAGAAAGAGTGAACCCATATGTAGGAAGCTTAATTCCGTAAATTTTGTTTTAAAGTAACTTGAATGTAAATTATTAATAATGTTTTACGGGGACTTGAATTAAATCATGAATAACAAAATTTCAAACTTTGAAAAAGAAATTAAATTAAAAGCAAGTAATTATCGCTATTGATCGAAAATTAGTTTACTTTTTAAGGGGAACAAACCAACTCCCGTTCAATGAAAAATAATTGATAAATACGAAGATGCTTCGTCTTTTACTCAAGTAAGAATGGCTATGCCAAACTGGCAAATTAAGTTAGGCCAAAAATGCTGTTCCGTACCAAAGAGTAGACTACCAAAGAACTTATTCTGAATTAAGCATTTTCGCTAATACAAGATTCATTATAAATTTTGAATGAAAAGTAATTTATGTAGTAAAATTTATAAAATACTTGAGTAAATGTCTCCCGACACCATCGCTTTTATGCATGTTAATTCAAAACTATTTGTATAAAAATTAAACAGTGGCAATCTTAATTGAAATTAAGAAATAGAACTCAAAATAATTGAAATATGCATTAGAAAATTAAGAAATATAATGCTATCTTTGCAAAAACAAATCAAATAATATAAATTGAAAAATTAATATATATATAATAAGAAAAATGTGAAATGTACATGAAGATATAAAAGGCCAGAAAATATATTAATTAACTTAAGTTCTTTCTAACGGGATGTAGATAAAGTGTTTTCGTTGGTATCTTATTCAGAAGAGGTGTGTCTCCGAAATTCCGTTATCGTCAGCGGGGATACTTTGAATTATTTCAGGCGGCGAAACTTGTGAGAAGTAATTTATGGGACATGGGAGGGACTAGGAATGCTTGACGTTTGTATCGGAGTTCTTATGTGAGTGAAAACGTTTGTTAAAATTTTGAATTTACTAACTAGTGAATGGAAATTGATTAATTTCCGGCTACTTGTCGTATCGGAACGAGGAAGAAATTTAGAAAAGAAAGAAAGGTAATTTTTACTGTCGACGAGCTATTTGACAGACTAAAGATTATGAAACAGGCTGATTTTTTTAGTAACAGCATAAGAAAAGTTTGAAAACAATTAGCTTTTTACATTATTAAAAAAACATGTTTTCGAACTAAGTGAATTTAAGATCATACAACATTATATATAAAGAAGAGAGTTCGTTTATTTGTTTGCGGGCGCATAATTCATAGAAATCTACAGGTTTGTAAGAATCTTGATGAAATAATTTTCACTTCAAAACAAAAGGAAGGTCACTGTCCGCATAATATCTTAAGAAAACTTCCGAGGAGGCATCGAAAGGACGTCTTAAGGTGTATATATTAGAAGTTGCAATCACCACGCACATCTAAGTTCACCTCACCGGTGTTGCGTTCACGCTATCAGTTCTTACTAAAAATCTTTAGATAACACTATGTCCGTTTATTCATTAGAATAGTGTGGAACATTCTAGAACAGTACAGAATCCTTAAAACAGAATTCAGTGCACTCATTAGAAGGTTTACCCGAATATTTCCAAAACAACGAAGAAATAGACCGAAGTGGATGGTACTTTTCCGAAAGCTAATTACCAAGAAAAGACATAAAACGATTGCAAATCAAGTTTCAATTCTTACTAAAATCATTACATGGCACTTGTTAGTTCTACGCTATTCTACAGTTTCATTCGAGCTTGGTAAACTATTGCACAATGTGAAGTGAACCAAAATAAGAGGAAAACCATTATTTACCTGAGACTTGGAAAAAACTACCCCAGCCCCAAAATAAAATCTCGTCACTTTGGATAAGGCCCGGGCATCGTCAGAGACTGCAGCTGGTAAAGGAATAAAAGAACAGGAAAACTTTGTTAGCAACTGAAACTATAATTTTATGGATTACCGCCGTTAATACTTATATTTCGTTCCGGTTTTGAGCCCAGGCAAACGAGTTGGCTCTTTGTTTAGTTTTCGTGGTTTTTCCCCTGTCTAACGTGAATATGAACTAGTTTCCTTTGGAAAGTTCTCTACGAAGGCATCCCTTTTTAGGTGTAAACCCTCGTGTACTTCCCCGAATTCAGAAATTTTAATAACCAAATATCATTTTGCTTTAAATGTTCCATACTTGTACATTGCATGGACTTCCACTAAAAGCATATTATTGATCAATTTACGCTATAAGTAAAAGCTGATGTCTAAGTTTATCGGACAGCGATAGTAGCTTAGGCTGGCTGTTATACAAATTAAATGTTCTGCTTTTAGGTTTAGCTAGCCGGCAAAGATCTATTTGAGTGCTTTCTCTGCATGATATATAAATTTCTTCATATAAATGTTAGGCTTTGTTAGATTAACTTACACTAAGTAAGTTAGCAAGATTAAAGCAGACTTTGATGATACTAAGAATTACATTGATTTACAGCGTACTCTCGCGTGTGCGGAGTATTCGTGTGTGGCTGTGCTCTAGTACGCACACCCAAAACTAAGCTCGAGAGTGCGGAAAAATAAAACATGCGTATGTCCGACCATGATCCCAAAACCCTCAATCGAGGTTTTAGGTTTAGTTTCAACGATTACACTGTACAATTCTTTCTACATGCTTAAAGTAGAAGCAATCGTTTCGACAGACCCCTGGAACTGACTTTTTTCTTGTACGTATTTTTGTGCATATTTCCTTTTTTTTAAAATTTTATTAAAAATTTTTAGAGTTAGAAAATGAAGAAAAAACACGATACGAGAACTAAATAGGACAAAGTTGTTTTAATATTAAAACACAACTTACATCGAATGTCTCAAAAACAGAAGAGGCAGCAAGTGATACTGAAAATACAAGCTAAGTTGATACTAACAATTATAATAGTGTCGACTCCTATACTGAAACTCTATTGGACTGCCTAAACGAAAAAATAGGACTTCGAAAAATATGCATTGAAAATCCACAAATATTTGAACATTCCCAGAAACTCAAAAATTACTGATTGTTTAAGAAATACCTGCATATAGTGTAAATGAAATTTGATAGTTTACATTATCTGTGTTTTCAAATACCGTGAGCAGCGTCCCCAGCATTTGCCCGGATAATCGATAGTCTGCTGTTCTTTGAATTTGTGTTGATATCTATTATTCTACTCGAAATTTGCAGACATTTTTTTCTGTAAAATTCAGGTTGTATAAGCCATAGATCGACGTGCTGATAAACAGTTTTGTTCTGTCGCGGAAAACAGATAGTTCGACAATTCTCCCGACACTCGTTTACGGCTATTTTAGTGAATTGGTTTAGAGATTTAAAAGCATACATATGTAATTTGTCATGAAACTTACTTGAGTAATCTCAAACCTAGAATATAGGTCATACATTTCAAGACATGAAGGACTTTTCGAAATTGGTAATTCAGCAAGTAAATCATATTAAGCATTAAAGTGATTTATAAATTCTAACTCAGCAACGGAAGAAGCTTTTATTTCTGATTGCAGAAGTGAGTTATTGGAATTTTGTCAGGCTACATAGATAATTAATGTAGTAGTATAATGTAAAATAGCCTAACGAGAAGCCAAAACTGAAAACGTTTATAACACATTTATAACATCAAAGCTATTATTTTAATACGAACTTCATATAACTGCGCCCACCAGCGGCCGAGCGGTAAAGTCGCTGAACACTGGTAGTTCGGTCCGAGGTTCGAATCCCGCGAACAGGCTGGCTGCATAGGCGTTTTCGTGGCTTTCCCCATGTCTAACGTGTATACGAGCCAGTTTCCCTTAGAAAGTCCTCCACGAAGGCATCCCTCCCCTTAGGCAGATAGCCATAGTGTGCTTTGCCATAGTTAAATACACGCACACACACAATATAACTGCACATTAAACCTGTAATGAAACGCATGCATTTCATTCATACAACGCTATTAATTTAGGAGTAGCAAAGCAACATTTATGTATATTAAGAATCACTTTGGGACACAGCTGAAATGTTATCAACAGGCCAATTTAGCTATCGTTTATGAATGACAAGATGAATAAGGCAACTAAATAAAGATGAGATAGATTACCATATATATATGTATATATATTATTACCAATTTTGTACTTATGTAAATACCTTTAGTGAAATTATATGTTAAGTTGTAGTATTTTTGTATAACGGAACAAATGTTTAAAAGAGACGATGCTCTACCAGAAAAATACGATTACAGGGGCAAATCTATTTTACTTTGAGTAAATAGTTATCTCTTTAAAGCCAAGCTGGCGAATTTTTTAGCAACTAACCTTTGTCACTAAATTCAGCAAGAATTCGTCAAAAATCGTCAAACTGGGCCATCGTTTGACGATTTTTTAATCCACTCCCTGTATAATTGTAATTGGTATTATGATTGAATAAATGTACTCCCTATATGTAAAAGTAACAATATCCGGCCCTCTTATGCCTTCCAATAATTTCAAGAATAGGAAGGTACTATAGATTTCTCGGCCGCCGGGAGAAAACTATATAAGGCCAGAAAGAGCATCAGTTTCTCAGTTGTTTAGTTTAGCGTAAGTTTGGATTATTGAGAGATATCCTTAGCAGATTTGCCTTAATAATCAACTTTGCATTGTTCTGTGTTTAACATTTTGAATAGTTTGAAGTGTAACTACTGATTTTTCTCTGTGATACTGAGAAGAGTTGCACTAGTATTTTTGTGGAAAGTTTCAGAACTGTAAAGTTTCATAACATAGGAATAAAACACGTAAATTTTTAAAATTATACTACTTTTATTAATTTTATGATTCGTATATTATTAAAATAAATTACGCAACATATGGTATTAAAAAAACTCGTAAAAAATTAAATTGTGAAAGGCTTCAGATTTTAACAACTGCTCAGTAAAGCTTTTAATATGACTTATCAGTAGATATGCCCCAGGGAAAATAGCGAAACATTTTCATAGGATGTTCCCTGAATATGAATTTAGACTAACATATGAAAATTATACATCTTCTATATTTAAGATAAGTAAACATACGTAATATAATATTATACAATTATTTAATGTTTTTAAGTAGATATATCGCGAATTAATTGCATTTTCATTTAAATCACTCAGATTAAAAAGTAAAAATATAATATTCTTAGGAACTACATCTATTGTAATTAAATAGTTTAGTTTGTTATTTAATAACAAACCGATTAAATATAAAAGAGTGATTTTTCTGAATGGAAACAGACGTGAATAAAATGTGAAGCAGAGCATTAAAGCGAAACAACATAAAATCATGTGGTGCGACCCATTTGAGCTAACAATGACAAAGCTGTAAATACCGATAAAAATTATCGTTTGGTTGTATATGGAAAAATGTATTTAACTCGTATCAATTTTATAGATTCTTAAAAAGGTACATTAAATACGCAGTTTATTAAAAACTCATTTAAAATCATTAAGTTTAAAAAAAAAGATTGATGAAATTTGAAAGCTGAGTTAAAGTTTTTAAGCTTTTCCCAAATGCCAATAAAATGAATATCGTTCTTCGGATAATAAATCAACTATTTTATATATTTCGCGTCATAACTATATCTGATAAGACTTGCTAAAGACTGATATTTGTAACATTTTTCTGCTCTTTGCCGTTCTTTTTCTGAGGCACAATCCAAGTCATTTTTATGGTCTAGTCTGTAATTTATTTTTATACCTGTAATTTCCTTTGAGAAGTTAAACTGTTCTCAATTTTCTTTTAACATTCTTTAGCGTATTTTGCTGTTAAATGAAGATTGGATCATTTGAAAAGACCAAACTTCTAAGAGAAAAAAATTACAAGTATTCTGGAAAAAAATTTCACAATGAACGTGAATAATAAATTTTGACAGCGTTGATTTCTGCAATTATGCAGATATACATTTTCTTACTAGTAGAATTTCTTAAGACATATGGGCATCTAACTCATATAGTTATTATCTATATTATTAATAAAAGAAATTGAAAGCTTTCAAATTTTAACGATCACCCAAAAGGTTTGTTAAGGTTTCTTACCCTGTCGCTGAGCTCGCAGTCACTAGTCTGCTTTTGCATTCATTCCTGTTAATACCCTTTTCTTTTGTCTTTTTAGCTTCAACATTGAGCATTGTTTTCTTTGCACTTAAGTCATTACAATTTCAACCGCAAAATCACAAAACAATTTAAAAGTAGCAGAGAAATATATCAATAGAATTCCTGATGCAGTGTTCACTATTGGTATATATTTATCTGTTTTTTCGCAGTTCATCCTATAAATGCTCAGTTTTCTTAGTAACATGGCTTACAAAACATATTTTTGTCTTTTGAATATTATTAACGTTTCGTACGTTAACTTTACTTATTAAATATCACAGTTTTCATGCTTACACCACATAAAATTCAATAGCAAAATCCAAAATATTTGAAAACAGCATATTTTTAAAATTCACAATAAACAATATCGTTCGCCGGAGATAAAAACTTATTATTCTGTACCGTGTTGCCACTATTCGCTTTCAAATAGTTATGTTTTGTAATAAAAATTCGTTAATATTTTAGAAAATATGAAACAATATATATATAATGATTTTAAAATGCGTAGATGAAGGCACTGGAACATTAACAGCTTTCGATATTGTGTAGATGGGTGAGAAGATCGTAGTGGCTTGAAGGTGGCTGAGTGGTAAGCATGATGACGCAATTTAGCACAACGTATCTTGAAAAATCATAATCTTTATTTATTTTTTTTTACGTATAACAAATCATCCGTTTTTCAGAGAAGATGTCTCCTAACTATATTTGAATACAAAAGTTGCATTTTGAAGTATGACGTTGTTTTAAGCAAGTAAGCGGCAGCAGCATACATAAAAAGGATCTTGCCGGCAGGAGAGCTTATGCGGAAAAAGGGCAGAGTATCATAGCACTTCAGAGGAAGAAGGGTGGGAGTGGGAAAGTTTCAGTTCAAAGTTTTGGTTTACAAGTAATTTGATTGGACAAGAGGCATCTGCATTAAAACGTTACGTAAGATCAAAAAGTCTGGAACCTGTGAGAAGAGAGGGGTAGATCACCAAAATTAGAATGGTTATTTTGAGGTCGCCAATTATTTTTTTTTAAAAACGGCTATCATATATTTTTATATCTTACATATATATATATACGTGTGTGCGTGTAAAATATAAGAAATACGATGGCTTTGCTCTACGCGAACACGCAACCTTTAATTAACTTTCTGCAATTCAGGATCTTCCCTCTAGACCAGTACCTTCCAGAATATTACGCCTATTACATAACCGCTACTATAAATACTGAGTGCGCGCCCTTTTGCGTCAGAAGCTCGCCTCTCCTCCTGGGCTATACTCCACACTGCTCTGTTAATTGCAAACCAAAACTCTGAACTCAAACTTTTCTGACTCCCACTCTTCTTCCTCTGAAATTCTATGATACTCTTCCCTTTTCCGCATAAGCTCTGCTGTTGAAAAGGCGCGTTTCAGCCATGCTGCTGCCGCTTACTAGCTTAAGATGACGTTGTACTTCAAAATGAAACTTGCATTCAAATATAATTAGGAAACATCTTGTCGGCAAAAGGATTGTTTGATATACGTAAAAAAAGTAATAAAGATTAAGATTATTCAATTTCAAGTGATAAATGCGGCATCATGATTTTCCGCTCAGCCCTACATTCAGCCACTACGGTCTTCTCAGCCATCTACGCAATATCGAAAGCTGTTGAAGGTTCCGCTGTTTTTATCTACGCATTTTAAAATCATTATATATATATATATGTCATAATAAAAGCACAAGGAAAAGCCGGAGCAGTGTCGATGCGTGCTTAGATCTATATTGAAGAAGAATTTTGATTGCGTAGTATTTAAAGAACTTGGCAGTCGAGGCAGTTTTAATTCCATTTTTATTTCCAATTGATATTTGTGGCCACAATCACTTGGCACTCTAGTCGTGCCTTTCCACAGAAGATTTACATTTTTGATATTGTAGGGATAGAAAGGAATTATCGTTTGGTTGTATATGGAAAAATGTATTTAACTCGTATCAATTTTATAGATTCTTAAAAAGGTACATTAAATACGCAGTTTATTAAAAACTCATTTAAAATCATTAAGTTTAAAAAAAAAGATTGATGAAATTTGAAAGCTGAGTTAAAGTTTTTAAGCTTTTCCCAAATGCCAATAAAATGAATATCGTTCTTCGGATAATAAATCAACTATTTTATATATTTCGCGTCATAACTATATCTGATAAGACTTGCTAAAGACTGATATTTGTAACATTTTTCTGCTCTTTGCCGTTCTTTTTCTGAGGCACAATCCAAGTCATTTTTATGGTCTAGTCTGTAATTTATTTTTATACCTGTAATTTCCTTTGAGAAGTTAAACTGTTCTCAATTTTCTTTTAACATTCTTTAGCGTATTTTGCTGTTAAATGAAGATTGGATCATTTGAAAAGACCAAACTTCTAAGAGAAAAAAATTACAAGTATTCTGGAAAAAAATTTCACAATGAACGTGAATAATAAATTTTGACAGCGTTGATTTCTGCAATTATGCAGATATACATTTTCTTACTAGTAGAATTTCTTAAGACATATGGGCATCTAACTCATATAGTTATTATCTATATTATTAATAAAAGAAATTGAAAGCTTTCAAATTTTAACGATCACCCAAAAGGTTTGTTAAGGTTTCTTACCCTGTCGCTGAGCTCGCAGTCACTAGTCTGCTTTTGCATTCATTCCTGTTAATACCCTTTTCTTTTGTCTTTTTAGCTTCAACATTGAGCGAAATTACATTTTAGCACGATAGAGAGCAAAAGCTGAAGTGCGTAGTTATGAAAGATGGAAGCACGCGAAGAGAAAAGTTTCAGTTTGCAATTTGGTGATTGGTCGAGAGGGATCTGCATTATGGGTTAATTAAGATCGCATGATTAATTTGAATGACGCAGTTTAGACTTAAGCGCTATTTTTAGGACAGATAGAGGAAGTTATAGTGAATTAAGTTTAGAAGTTTGCTTTCATATTTTTTATCTTACATATATATATATATATATATATATATAATATCATTCTATGAAAACATTCAATATTTTTCATTAGGTAGATCATAAATTAATTATATTTTCATTATTTAAAACAATCCGATTGGAAAATAAGAACAAATATTCTTAAGAACTGCATCTGCTGCTTTCATGTAGCTTAGGTTTTTAATCCACAGCAGACAGATTCAATTATAAAGACAGCCCACCAGCGGCCGAGCGGTAAAATCGCTGAACACTGGTAGTTCGGTCTGAGGTTCGAATCCCGCGAACGGGCAGGCTGCATGGACGTTTTCGTGGTTTTCCCCATGTGTAACGTGTATACGAGCCAGTTCCCCTTAGAAAGTCCTCCACGAAGGCATCCCTCCCCTTAGGTAGATAGTCCAAGTGTGCTTTGCCGTATTCTCAATACACATATACACAATTATAAAGACAACTATTTTACATTTTGCCGAATGGCAACAGACTTGAATGAAGTGTGGAACAACGTAATTTTAGTGATGCGAAGCAAAATCGCGTTTCAAGATTAATAGTACTTTTAAGCTAATGAAAACAATAAACTTTTCCTGCCTTTCAGATTTATATATGCCATAGATTCTTAAATATTATCTTAGATGCGCACTTATTTTTTGAAGCGACAGTAAAGAATTTCATAATACCTCTGAATAATGTGGGCCAGTTGTTGCAAAAAGAAAAAAAAAAATCTAGTATTCTAGAGCAAAACCCAAATTAGTAAAATATTTATTTTGGTTTTTCTAAGAAAGAATTCCGTACCTTAAAGGGCAAAATTTCCAGAGATATCGGAGATAAAATTTTATGACTTAGTCTGTAACTTATTTATTATGCCTATAACGTACACAACTTAATATATTTGATTTAAGAGTTAACTAAAAACAGGAATTGCTCTTGGGTAATTAATTTGATTAATTCTTCTACTTTGGATAAACTGCAATCATTGTTAAATATTTAACTGTACCCTTCGAGAAAGGATTTATTAAGCTATATACTCGTATATATGCAATATTTTAGGATGCGAGAGAAGGCGCAAATAATTTTAATTATGGCTGATGGCTGTAGACGGTGGTAGTGCGCAGAATGTGTAATTGCATAGCTTCATTCAGGCGAAGCATTTGTTACTATTCGACAAACTTTATTTCTGGACAAAGCAGTTCTTTAGAAGCATATTCTGACTCACATATTATTATTTATAGGTTCAATTTGCGTCAATTGTTCATCACATTTATGTACACTGAAAAAAAAAATTAATCTCCCTTTCTACTTGGCCGATTGACAAATTTAAGGTTGCATTCCTCATGTCTCGAAAGCTCGACTTAGGATATACAGGGCGTCATTAATTAAACTTTAAATTTGCGAGCAGTCTCCAAATTTGGAGAAGCAAAACCACTTACAGCGGAATTGCATGAAAATTGGGTGATGGCAGAATGAAATTATGGGAATTTTATAGAAAAAAAAATTAGATTCAAAAAACACCCCTCTGCTAAAATCTCAAAGCGTAAATTTGCATGTTTGACTGTTGAAAGCATCATGAACTGGGGAATGTTAAGCATATGATGTTCTATGCTTTCTTTCAGGTCGGATAGAGATGTGATAGGATCACGGTAGACCATGGTCTTGAGGTATACCCACAGCCAAAAGTCGCAAGGATTCAAGTCGGGGAATCTAGGCGGCCAAGTCGTACGAAATTTCTGGCTGATGATTCTGTCGTCACCGAAATGGCGGCGGAGTACTTGTTTCAAACACTTCACTTGTTCACTTGTTGTTCACTCACTGTTCACTTGTTGTGAAGGAGCGGCATCCTGCATAAACACTGTAGCTGTATCACATCACTTTGCCTGAAGAGCCGAAATAACGGACTGTTCTAATAATAAAGCGTATCACTGACCGGTGACGGTGCATGTCACACGCCCTTCGGCTCTGTGCCCTTCGAAAATAAACGGACCTACAATGAAGGTTGCAGTAAAGCTGCACCAAACCGTTACATGCAAAGTGTGCAATGGAATTTGTAGGAAATGCGAGGGTTTGTAGCAGCCCAAAAACGGCAATTGTGCATGCTAACCTAAACTTTCATATGAAAGTGAGCTTCGTCGGTCCACAATATGCTCCATGGCCATTCATCCCGTAGCTCAATTCGCGCAAGAAACCGCACAACAAAAGTTTGTCAACTATCCAGATCAGCTGGTAAGAGATGATGCACTAGCGAAAGTTTATAGTGATAGTAGCGTAAGACCTTTCGAAGAATCTTATGAACCATGGATCAAGGTTTGTCAACAGATGCTGCAATACATCGAACACTAGTGCTGCCGATTTTTTGCGATCTGGCATCCTCCACTTGCGCCACTACATCATCCACTATCTTTGCTGCAACAAGCTTTCGTCCCTTTCCTGGCTGAATCCCCAATGTTCCCGTTGCTTCAAATTTCCTAATCATGTCTGCTAGTCCTTAACTCTTTCGCATCGAAATCGCTCCAAACGCCCGAGCATTCAGACATCGGCTGGACGCCCGAAACGCCTGGATAATTTCCTACCCAGTGCTTTCCCCCATCACGTTACTGGATTACTCATTGCTTTCAGGTGTTGTTAAATCACATGTCAATCATTCTTTTGAAGCTACTAAAAGTAGCTTCCTTGTTTCCTTTGTTCCTTCCTTTCCTTTGTTTACTGTCAGTGTTTAGCTTTTGATGCCCGAAGTTGCAATCCCGTCCCAAGCGGGAACTTCACACAGTGTCAAAGCGTCGAAGAAAGGAGTTCTCGCTTTACTTAAGTAAGGCTATTGTTAGCGCTGTAGTATTCAACTTGTCATGGGGAAAGGAAAAGCATTCCAGGAGAAATTCTTAGATACGGGCGTTTTCGATGTTTTGGGAATTGAGATTTTGCCCTCTCTCGATGCGAAAGAGTTAAGCTAGTGAGTGAACGTATTTCGTAACCGCTTTCCAAAGACCGAAATATCCGCAAAGCTTCGGTAGTAGAATCTCAGTTTTGGTAAAACAATTTCACCAGCGAAGCACGTCCTTGGAGAGTCAGTGTCATCTTCCTTGACTTGAAAACGAGTATGACTGCGGTTCGCCTCTCGCATCTTTATAGGGTTGCTGTGGGCGCACAGGATTACTATGGTTACGACATTTGCATATGCCAATAGTTTACATTGCACAACGCCATCTACTGGGTGGTTTTTAAAACACATTATTTTCCCCCTCCATAAAATTTCCATTATTTCATTCTGCCATTATCCAATTTTCATGCAAATCTGCTGCATAGTTTTTGCTAGAGACTGCTCGCAAATTTCAAGTTTAACTTAACTTAGATGTATTTCTAGGCACACCTGCAAAAAATTAGAGTTTTTTATTCAAAATTTTCTAAAATATACATAAATTTACATTTTGGTGGGTTTTGAAATTTATTATATATGTTATAAGCGATAATAACACCAATTGTGTTATACGCACATTGTTAAAATTTTTTGAAAGTATGAACGATGACTGTTTTCCGTTCACGTACATTCCCACATTTGTTACACCACCACTGTTAAAGTCATTAGTTTTATTTCAGAGCACGAAACACAAAAAAATCAGCAGTACCTCCACCAGGATTCGAACTCTTTCGGTTTCTACCCAGTCACATTTCAAATTATGAAACGAATTCAAGCGCTAGAGGAGCAGAAAATTCCTTACAACTCTACTTCTATTATAAAGCATTTCCTCCTTTCTTCCAGCATGCCTTCGTGGTGTGACAGCAGCACACGCGGCGAGTATTCGAGGAGTCCAGGTTCCAGAGTCCCAGCGAGGGTACTGCTAATGTCTCATGTCTCCTGCTTCAAAGAAACCTAATGACTCTACACGGACGCCCGAACTAAAAAAGACGGTGGACAATAATTCGTAACCACCAGGATTTGGCAATGGATTCCCCTAATCCCAGTCACCCTTTAAAAAGAGGGATATGTAAGATATTTTCTCTCTCCTTCCAGCACTTCGTGGTGTAAGGGCAGCACACTCGAAGTATTCGAAAAGCACAGGTTCGAGTCTTGGTAAGGGCATTTCTCATTTTTCATGTCTTCTGTTTCAAAATAACCAAACGACTTTACACCATAATTGTTAAAATTTAATTAAAAAAAAATTCTGTCTTAGTGCTAAGATAAGGCGAGCAGTTTAAGTCTTATCTTATATCCTTATGAAAAAATACTTTCCCTCCTTGTATCAAATATTATAAAAAGGGAACATTAAATACTTGATTTACTGCTCTTATAGCACACATTTAAGTTTTCACAATAATAATTATTCATCTACACTTTTCATTACCGTATTGTTATTTGTTACTCTTGCCTTCTCTACTGGGGTTTTAAACCAAATTGAGCATTTGTAAGTAATTATTAAGGTCATGTTCCACATAAACTTATTGACCACATTGTGATCAATTTATCGATTTCTAGGCTCGGTTTCGTTCTTTCCCCTTTAATTTCTACCTCATATTTCTGAGAAAAACCTCGCCTAGCTTAACCTTTCAGTTCACTTATATCTTGGACATTTTTTTTTCCTTCTGGGCCATTCGGCTGAAAACGACGTCTCCGTTTTGATGTCAGGGCTCCAAGACATCTGGCAAAAGACGTTTTGAGAGATCTATACCTGATTGCAAGCTTTCTTGAGTCCAAATTTCTTAAGTTCCGAGCATTTTGGAGAGAAGAATTCATTATTCTTTCTACTGAGCGGCGCTTCGTAAAGATTTTCATCATAAATGTCTAAAATAAATAAAGGTTTCTGCTAATGTTAAAGGAGTCTTACGAATTATAATAATTCATAAGCTAAAATATATGCGTTTATATTAAAATTAGGTTTCTTATAAGTAATTTAAAACAAATCAATAAAAAACAATTTCACTAAAGTTATGATGATGAACATATCTGAGTTTTTGCCATTTAAATGGACGGATTTGATTACATTTTACATTTCAGCAAACTCCTCATACCCAGTCCCCTAAACTAAACATATAATAATTCTGTATAAGATTTTACGCAAGTAATGCATAACAAGGAAACATATTAGGAGATTTATTTGCATATTTATTTATTTTAATAATAATTTAATAATATTTATTAAATTTAATAAAATAATATACTTAGAAGATCAAAAGGTAATTTCTTTTCCAATTAGGATTTCATAAAAGTGAGATTTCTTACTTGCATGTTTAATTCTTCTTCACTGGCTGATTAGCAATTCGGGGAATTTTTATGGATTAAGTACACTGTACATGTATGAAATGGTCAATTATTCTGCTTCTGATGTATAAATGTTTAAAAGAATAACTAATAATTTTGACCTTTCACTTTTTTTCTTGCAATAAAATTTATGGTGATATTGTACGCAGTATTATTTAAATATAATTATGCATATTTAAAAACGTTAACTATCGCATGGTTTTATATTAATTCATTAATGTTTAGAAAATAATATAACTTTAGAAACTTTGAAGGTAATTATATTTTTACGTTACTATTTCTAAAAAAAACATTTTTTTATGCTTGCACTCATGATTTTGTTATTACAATTTCAAGAAATTTTGTTCAATTGTGTAAACACTATGTGAGGAAATATGACCAGTTATTACGCTTCTGGCGACAAATATTTAGAGATGATATTTTATATTTGTGTTAAAAAACGTGTATTTTCTTGTCTCCAAAACGAAAATGTTATTTTTTATGCAGTTCGGTTACTTTAAATATTATCATTTTAACTATGCATTACTTTACTAGAAATAAAAATCGGGAAAGTAGTTATCGCTTCCACACAAGTTTTCAAAGTGCACAAGGTTTCAAAATATATGAGTTAATAATATCTAGTTATGACAAATAACATATATGGGAATTTCCTCGAAATTACGTTAACTCTAACAAAGACTACGTTCATAATTTATGTAAACAAAGCTTGTGAGCTGAGCGGTCTTTCACATAATGAAGGGTCAGATTCATATTATATCACGCCAGTTAATAATATCTTAATATATTTAGATTTAATTGTGCAAAGTTAATGATACGAAAATTATTCAGTCAGTTTACATAACGTCGTAGAGTTAGCAGTGAGGATGTTCAAATTTATCTTCTCGCAGCAGGTTCAAGGATTACGTTAGCTAAGATAGTATTCTCGCTAAATGTTTCTCACCTCTTGTGTTACAAAATTAGTTGAGCCAGGAACGTGTTATAAATAAGCACGCATGAACTGAAAATAATAATGAATAATAAGTCTAAATGAAGTCAGTATTGTTCAGGTTGCAGAGTATTAAGATGGGGGCTGCTCATAAAATGTATAGAGGAAATTATGAAAAAATTATTGCTTATTTCAAAACGAAAAATTATCCTCTTTGTTAAGTCTCTATTTTAGTCAGGTTCAGTTATTGAACTCAGTGTTCTCAAACGCAAATTGCATAAGGTCTGAATGCTTGATTGAAAGTAGCTGACGGGCCAAAATGCTATTTTAACAAAAGCATTTTTAAAGAAAAAAATTATTAAAGAAATCTGAACTGTTTCAGACTTTAAGGGTCGCCTGAAAGGGTTTGTTGAAAGTTTTTTTATGCTTTCGCTGAGCTTGCAATCTGCCAGTCTGCTCTTACACTCAATCCTACTAACTCTTTTTTTTTTATCTTTTTAGCTAGCTTTTTATCTAAGCATCAGTTTCTTCCCACTTACACCGTATACAATTCAACAGCAGGGTTAAGAAACTTTTTAAAAGCATCATAGCAGTATTCATTTGGAATTTGAAATGTACCTTTAAGTGTTTGCATATATTTTACTGTTTTTTTTTTTTTTTTTTTTCAGTCTTCTCTCAGTTCATCGTATCAATGTTCAGTTTTCTTACTAAAATGACTTTACAAAAGTGTTTTTTTTTTTATTTTTTTTTATTGTTAGTGTTCTTTTGTTTACTTTATTTATAAAATATCACTTTCTTGGCCCTTACGCCACATAAAATTCGATTCAACAGCGAAAAATCGCAAAATATTTAAAAACAGTATAACTTCAGAATTGCCGATAGACAGTTTCGCAGGCTGGAGGAAAAAAATGTGTTTTTTTCGTACGCCAGTGCTCGCTTGGAAATCGTTGAGTTCGTTAATCAAAAATTCGTAAAGTTTTAAAAAATATGAAACATAAAATATGAAACATATAATAAAACAAATTCGAAATTCAACCCATGTTCGGGTGGAGGACTACATTATTCAGATTTGATGGCTCTAAGTACCGTTGTTTTTTCACAATGCGAAAAACATGCATATATTCATGCGTATATACATGCATTATTAAATTTTTTTAATAATCAAAACCTAAATAATACAAGGCGGTAATATTTGGTGGCAAATATTTGAAAAGTGATACTCCGATTATTGTGGTTCAACGCAAAGTGCCGTTTCGAGACTAATATCCTATGCAGGACTAACGTCGCTTTTGGGCTAAAAATTTGAAAGGTTTCAGATTCAAACGGCCGCCCAGAAGCGTTTGTTAAGCAATTTTTTTTTTATTCCTCACCAGTGTTACCGTACTTACTGTGCAGGCAAGCCTCCACATTTATTCAACATCAAAAGTCTGTTCACTGCGACCGCTCAATGACAGAGCGAAATTAACGACTACAACCGGTTTTACTTTCTTCTGCTGCTGGCGTTCGAGGGTGTAGGACGGGCTTCGGTCTGTCCTCTCCCTGGCCGATGCGATGTGCCATTTTCCTGCTTCTCTTTGCTGTTCCTTCGATGCTGTCTGCTATACATGAAAATCCTTTTTAGTGAGATTTTTACATGAAGATTCAAGAAAATATGACTCCTGTTTCCTGTACATTGTTGCAGAAAATAATTTTTGTTCAGCTTCTTCCTCCTTTCCAGAACTCTTCGCGCGCACGTGTTTGTGAGATCTGAAACTTCCTGATTTAAAGAAGAAAAAGCAGAAATACCAAGATTAATCAAGTACGCTTAATGACTGCCATCAAAATTTGATTGTTTCTTTTACACCAAGATTTTGTTTCGAGCTGATGGAGAAAGATTTACTTTATTCTGAGTGCAACGTTAATTCTGGTGATAAGCATCGCTCGTGCTTGATGTTCAAATTTAGTCGTCTGTCTGGTTGATAATTTTATTTATATTAATGCTTATTTCAATATCAGAGATGAAGAATAAAATATAATTGATTTGGCAATACAGTTGTACAGTTGTTATACTTTGGGGTAAGTACTTTGATTTGATATTTCCTTCTAAATCGCACATTTTGATCTGCACGTTAGTAAGTATTTATGGGTTATTGCTACGCAACGCGATTTACTAAGTAAGCAATTCATTTGATTTACATTTGCTAATCCTTTAATTCAAAAAACGCCATGTGACTATTTTTGGTGCTCAAGTAATTGTAATTCATTACACTTAATTCTATTTTATTTTTACATTTAGCACCGCAACGCACCATATATTATAACACTTACACACTCCTGCTAAACAATTTTTTTCTCTTTTTAGCTTTATTATTAAGCACTGTTTTTTTCGCACCTATGGCACATACCGTTCAACAATAAAATATTTTTTTTTTTAAAGCTGCATAGCAGCGTATATTTAGAAATCCCGGCACAATGTTAAATTCTTACCATAGATTTTAATATTTTTTTAGTCTTTCTGCATTTAACATATCAATATTCGGTTCTCTTAGTAAGATCATTCTTTGCACGTATTCTGCACGAAAGTAAACTCAATAGCAAAATCATCAAATATTTAAAAGCAGCATATCCTTATAATTATGAATAGAGTGTTAGAGGCTGCCCCACATATTTTTATACTCTCTGTATTATTTATTTAAAAACTAGCCGCTCGCGCGGGCAGTAGCCTGAAATAGGTATCATAAGAAACGAAAAAGTATATAATGACTTTAATGAGCACAGCTTGTGTCATTTCATAAAACTATTGAATATTTCTATTAGAAATCTCATGATTTTAATACATTTTTATTGAAGCTTCAGAATTCGGTTCTATGTTTTATACTTTTCAAGATAATTAAACGCATTCTATATTATATTTATACTCTGAATTTGAATATTATCCATTATTTTTTAAGTGTTTTTTTCACTTTCGGTAAAGATTTTGCTTCCTAAATTATTTAATCATTTTCTCGTTCTAGTGCCTATTATCTGCACCGTTTTATTTAGCATGAGTATTAATCTGGATATTTATGGCTGTTTCTTGAAAACTTTCCATTTCCCAAATTTTCAGCGAGATGCTTTTCGAAATTAGGAATGTCTTAATCAATACCATTTAAATAAATATTAAATAATGTATTCTTTTATAGACATTAATACAGATTCCATGTATAAGCACGATTATGAATTAATTGTTTTTATTCGGCAGAATATCTATTGAGGAATGGCAACAGCTATTCTGGTTGTTTTATTTACATTCTAAAAGATTTATATATGTATTATGTAGTAAGAACATCTGTTACGATATGTACGTGTAAGAATAAATTAAGTGTAGATATAATAAGTTACAAATACGTTTATCCTTAATAAATGTTGCTTTATGAATAATTAATTCAAACGTAGAAGAATGTAACAGAAATCAGATGTGGAATTACAGTGATGATCTACTTTTGAACACAGTAACGGACATAATTACACAAAGTTTGAAGTCAGACTGAGTCAATTTTAAGTGCGTAGAGGTATTTGATAAGTATTTTTATTTGCAGGATGATTCTATTTAATTAGAGGTAAAAACTGAGCGAAGACGTTTCCTGAATTATTGCTAAATTTTAACATTAGAGGAAAGATTAATGCTGATAAAATTTGTCTGCCTTGTAAACTGCTATAAAAATATTAAAATTTTAAACGATTATTTTTACCTATTTAAAAAAAAACCAAATTGTCTATGTTTCGAAAAATGAAGAAGTTGTGATTTAAACATTTAAACATTATATCAGAAGATTTGGAGAAAATGTTGACGTATAGACAACAAGTCATGACATATAATGAAAAGAACAGTTATGGAGACTAAGAGGTATGATGAGGATTGTCTTAAGGAATGTTTGAAGACGATTTTTTGAAGAAGAAAAATTAAAAAAAAGAATCTGAAGAACGGAAGTATAGAGAAAAAAATTGAGTTTGAACAGCAAAAAATAACAAAAACCGAAAAGAAAAAAGGCAGCACTAAAACAATAATTACAATAAATAACAAAGAACAAGTCAAATAATAAATCAATAAATGAATGCATAAATTTACAAACTTATATACAAATAAGACTATGGTCACTGTGCGTGCGTACGGGTTACTATTAGATTGAATGCACACATTTTCGATGATACGTTTATAAAAATTATTCCATCAAATGAAACATTTCAAAGTTCTAAATTTTTCTACAGATATACACGGACAGGTGTTCACTGGATCACAGAGTACAATCAGTAACTACACATCAAGCTTTCAAAAACGTTAAACACTTCAAAGTTCTATTAGATTGAATGCACACATATTCGATGATAGGTATATAAAAATTATTCCATCAAAGGAAACACTTCAAAGTTCTAAATTTTTCTACAGATATACACGGACAGGTGTTCACTGTATCACAGAGTACAATCAGTAACTACACATCAAGCTTTCAAAAAAGTTAAACACTTCAAAGTTCTATTAGATTGAATGCACACATATTCGATGATAGGTATATAAAAATTATTCCATCAAAGGAAACACTTCAAAGTTCTAAATTTTTCTACAGATATACACGGACAGGAGTTCACTGTATCACAGAGTACAATCAGTAACTACACATCAAGCTACCAAAAAAGTTACACACAAGGCAATCCAAAGCGCATCTAATAAGCGAAACTACTAAAATATCTCAGTACTTCGAACTCAAATTGAACTAACAACTAACAGCAACTCACATCTAAGAACAGATGTTCTCTCAGGTCTTCAAGAGTTTTCACTTTGCCGACGAGAAATGTCTAGCGCTTCTCGAGTAACTGGAAGGCATATGAAGACATTTACGGTTATAGTTGCATATAAAATCAACTACAGTTGTCCAATTAAAGTAAGTGTCACGGTGATACAACATTCAGCTCCAAACGTCGACAAATGATCACTAAGTTTAGCGACTTTTGGCGATTCCTTGTCAATGTTTTCGATAAAAATTAGGCCCCAAAGTGGTCGCAAGATTGGCGTCATCTCACCAAACTAGCACGATATCCATTTACTCAGTGTTAAATATATCTGCCCTTACATCCTTCCTTTTTCGTGAAGGTTCGTCTCCTTAGATTTTCATGTTACAATCTACAGAAAAATACAGCAATTTCACATATAATTGCAGTCAAATCATCTCTCTATGTACGAAAGTCGTAATGATACTATTTACATTATATACACTATGGGGACTACGGACTTTGACGACAGTAAGTGGTAGCTTATAATGAATGATTTAGGCGTACTATGAATGATATGACTCATGAATCCGAACTACGCCACGTCGTTCAGCCTGATTAGGTTAGTGGAAGGACTGTGCCAAGGTGAGAGTAATTTTGGAGAGAGTCCTTTCCGTCGAAATGGATTTCATAACCAGACCTTATCACCTTCGTGCAATCAAGGTCATGTTGTTCTCGTTTCGTACCGGGTCTTCATCTTCTCCATTGCAAACTTGACTCGCTCTCGTGCAAAACTGTGCCTTACTTAAAGCCGTGCCTGGATATCTTGAATATACACGTCAAGCGATGAAGACGAATCAGAAAAGCGACAAAACAATAGATCCTAAGACAGACAAACGTCAATACCAAAGAATATCTGGAATGGGAGATAATCGGTAGTATCATGGAGAGTACTGCGGTAAGCTACTGAGAGAGAGGTAATTTCCGGTTCCAATCCTGTTGGTTTACGGAAACCGCCAGCGAGAGCTTATTCAGGATGGTTCGATTAAACCACTTTGCTGTCTGAATGAGGAGGTAAAGCTGTCGTTTCGATTTTATCTATGCCAAATAACTTTTAGAAATCTTTAATTACAGCCGAGATAAAAGTCTTCCTTTATCAGAACGTAACAGAAGAGGCACTCCAAACGTGAAATTCCAATACTGCATCATTATCTCTGTTATCTCTGTTATCATCAGGGATACGATTAGCTTCAGGCAACTTTATAAAGTAATCCATGACAACGAATATTTATGTGTTGCCGTCAGCAGTGCATGACAGAGGTCTTTTTGTGTCAAAGGCAAAGCATTCTAATGGCGCTCCTACATTGTAATATTGAGCTCTCTCAGCTGCTTTTCTTCGGTGTTTTCCGGCCCGCCGAGGCATCTTACTCTTCACCACTTATGCACGTCAGTCCTTGCATTATTCCAGTATAAGCGCTCTTGAAATCTAAACAAAGTCTTAATGTCTCTCCAAATGGTCTCATGTTGGAGTGCTATTTAATTCTTTAAGGATGTCCGAGATCCGGAAACTTGAAAATGTCAGCTGCCATCGTAATATTTTTAATGAATATTTCGATTTTTCGTAAGACTAGATACAGATCGAAATATTCTGTCGGATAGGTGTCCGATTTGAAGACATTAAGACCATTATGGGTTTAATGCTGCCGTCTTGTACTTCTCTTCGACTCTGAAACAGTACCGGGAGCTTTCTGAGCAGGATCTTCTAGATAAGGCGTTGCCGTTTCCTTGTGATGATTCCTTCCGAAGACGGATATTTGTGTCATATCTCTGAAGAGTCTCTACCCATCTGATTATTTGGTCTTCAGGATTCTTGAAATTCAAAAGCCAGGTGAACGATGCATGATCTGTACGGAACAGGAATTTTCTGCCGTAGATGTAATGATGGAAATATTCTGCAGCTTGAAATGCGACGAATAGTTTCTTTCTAATTATGCAGTATTTTCTCTCAAATTCAGATACACACTCGGCCCAGTATGTTACCACACGTTATTTATCATTTATTTCTTGACGTAAAACAACTACGACACTCTCGTTGCTCGCGTCGGTATCAATTATAAACGATTTGTCGAGCTCAGGGTACGTCATGATTGCCGCATATGTTAAAGCCTCGTTCAGTTTGTTAGATATTTCCTCACATTCTTCTATCCACAAGAACTTTTGCTTGCTTTCTGTCATTTTGTGAAGGGAGTGCTGCGATGGAAGATGAGTCCTTTAGAAATCTTCATAAAACTTCTCAGCTGACGGACATTTTTGAGGCGTCTCCAATTAACTGACGACACTTTGTCTACATCTATACACACATCTTCGGCGCAGATGTCATGTCAGAGGTAAGACACTTCCTGATAAAACAATTAATATTCGGCGGTACTTAGCTTTAGATTGGCTTCCTTTATTTCCTGAAACATTTTTATAATATTTTCCAAATGATCTTCAAATTTTTTCAAACGATGATGTTGTCATCCGAGTGTATCAGACAGGCTTCGTAAGAAAGATATCTGAAGACGATATTCTAAGGTACTCCAATGTTGCCGGCGCATATCATAGTCCAAACGGCATCACGTTGTTTTACCCAAATCTTTGCCCGATAGAAAAAGGCCGCCTTTTTTCGATCATCAGGATGTATCTATACCTGTCAATATCCACTCTTTAAATGAAGAGCCAAAACCACTTGCTTTTCCAGAATACCGTCAATTCTGATTAGCGTAGGAAAAGGGCAGCTGTCTTTATTCATGATGTCATTTAACCGACGGTCGTTAAGGCAAAATATAATTGAAACATCCCTCTTTCTGACTAGGATGTTGGGACCGGCCTATGGATTTGCGAAAGGCTTGAAAATGTCGCTTTCTTGCATGTTGTTTCAAACTATTCCGACTTCTTCCTGTTCGGCAATCCGTTGACATCTTGGATGTTGCTCGATAGATGGATGATCCCTGTATCAGTTCTATTCTGTGCCAAATTAGTTCGACCTACGTCAGAAGACGTGTGGAAGAAAATATCTTGAAATTCTTGAATGGCATATTCTGAAGACTCTTCATCGTTTAACTGTGCATTCTGCTTTATCTTCGATGTTTGGCTCTTAAGACACAGAGAGTTAATTTAACGCATGTTGCTGGAGTACTTCCTCTTTTCTAATTATTTACGCCTTATCTCTTACGTTGCGAACTGTCACTGGGTTGACAGTTGTCGATAGGTTGACGAGTGCTGAGGCCATTAGTATATTTTTCGCTCCTACACTTCTTAGGATATTCCACCATGCCATAACGAAAATTTTTGTTTTCAACCTGTGGTCCCAGTAAGTATAATTCTGTTATTGTTGATACTGTGATATCGCCTTCAACTAAGATTTCCTGGATAAGTCTAACTCGAGTATGAAAGGGTTTGGAACATCTGCAACGTACGTGCTGTGATAGACGGGCTCTCTAAACGCGATATTAACGTTCAATTTTCCTTCGATGTCGATTTTATTACCAGACAGGGTTTGAAAGGTAACGCGAGGCGGCGTCTAACTGAGCTTACCTTGCAGTCGTTGAGCCGGATCTTTTCGAATGATGGTGTCATTGGCTCCTGTATCTATGGTTATATTTTCAAGGAATTTTATTTTTATGACGAAAAGGTCCATTATAAAAAGTCCATTTCTGCCGCAACACATTGCAGGAATCTGAAGCGCTTTAAAATCGGCCTTCGCTGTATCTGACAGAATCCACTGTGCGAGATGGTCACTAATTTGCTTCCTGCCTCCGTGTTCAGGAGCAATGCTTATTTCTGTGCCTTTTAGTGTTCCGCAGTTCCTTGGTGTTTGACTTTCACCATGCAATTCCACCACTTTAGGAAGAGTTTTTATCACACCTATTCCGCTTTATTCACTTACTTGGTTAAATTACCTGGACGATCAGTGGTTTGCTCCACTGTCTCCTGGGTCCTAAACATAAGGAGGTCTAACTGGGTGCCGGCTTCTATGGATTCCTTCTTGTGCTCTCTGCAGTTCTATGAAGTACACTGAAACGCTTTATAGATCCTTGACATCCGCCATTTGTAGTACTTTCTGTATCTCAAGATCCAAGGTGCCATCGCTGCAGAAATGGAGGGACAGGATTTCCCTTGTTTCGGATGAACAATCCGAAAGCGCGAGATGAAAAAGGTTTTCAGCGTCCGTAGCGAGCTCTTGGAATGTTTTCGTGGGATTCTATTGGCAAATTTTTTAACTGAAGTCTCTACACCTTTTGCCGAAGTGCAGTTTCAACGTGCCGGATAGAGCTTTACGCCCTGCCTCTAATTTTAGGGCAACGTTTGACGGATATCCGCTGCGTCCGCTCTCAGACAAATGGCAAGGTGGCAGGTTTTAACTTTGGTATCCCATCTATTTGTATCCGCCACTATAGAAAATTCGGACTTTTATACTTGCTATTAAGTCTTTCGTTCATACATCGAAGGCTTTAATGAGAAACGAGAAGGCACGGTTAGGAATTTAAAGGCATCAGAATTGTGCCCAGCTGACATGCAGGTTTCTTTAAATTGTCAACTTCCTTGGCGACAGCAACAAACTCTATCATTAAATTGTCGTTCGACAGTATAAACTCTTTCTTCGATTTGTTATTGGACAGCAGAAGCTCTTCCTTCGATTTCTTCTTACATAGCAGAAATTTTTTCTTGAATTTTCCAACTCTATCTTCAACCGTGTCTATTTTGCCTTCCACAGCCTCGAATTTTCGTTTTCTTTTGCGTCAGTAATTTCTGTTCTCATTTCTTCTTTACTTGTTTCAGTTTTTCTTGGCCTGCTTTTAGCTTTACTTTAACAGATCTTGGTCCGCTTTCCTCTCTTCTTATAATGCAGCAAAGTCTACCACTAGCTGTCTTAGCTGCTCGTCATTGCTCTTGTTAAGGGCATTAAATCTCATGTCTGACACCAAAAATTATTTCGTAGGTACCGATTTGTAATTGATTTAATGCACACAGAACTGATGATAGCTTAATAGAATTTATTTTCCGAAAAGAAGCACTTTACAGTTCTGAAATAAAATACTTCAGTGAAAAATTCAAATTAAAAATTTTACCTTTAGAATTTAGAACATAAGTGAAATTATAAAACCTTAGTGAAACGACTTAAATAAAAATTCACAAGAAGTCATTAAAAACTTGGAGAACAATCGAAACGTTGAATAAGATCGTTACAGTGGTAATGTTTAGGTTTGCCCTTTTGGCTTCATTGGCGAAACGTTTCTTTAAAATTTATTTATTTTTCGAATTTGCTTGCTTGATAAGTTTTGATTTCAACATTTATTAAATTCTTTATTGCATTTATAGGATTATTTGGATTATAAATTATTCAAATTGATTACTTATGAGTTTCAATTTTTGGTCTTTGTGAAAAATTGGCTCTAAATTTCTTACTTTATATTTGTTACTTATATATATATACACACACCCACTCTGTAACCCGCCTCGGTGAGCTCATTTTTTTATTCTTATATGTTGGTAAATTGTGCAGTTTTTGCTTAAAAGTGACTAAATTACGTTGTTCTTATGTACCAGTTAAGGTTTATATGACTTTATTTAATGTGCATGCAATAGCTATAGAATTATCAACAATTTAAACGTTGTTTAAGTGGTACTAAGCCTAACGAAGCCTCCATTTGTTTACATTTTAAACTCTGGTTTTGTTTGAAGATGTTTTGAGTTTTATGTATTTTTGCCTTGCCGCGAAATGAGAACAGAACTAATTAAATGATGAATGTATCTCTAATAAAATTTCGAGGAAATAATTTTAAATGAAGTGCGGCAAATTATGTGTGTAATTTAATAGGTCGTATAAGGAAGTTATGTGTGCCTTCAGGAAATTTTCTATATGGAGTGTTACTCTATTTCACTCATTGTAAATTTAGAAACAGTTGTATAATGTTTATAATATGTTTTATAAGGAACGTGAATGTTGCGCAGCACAGTTTTAGATTGGCCGGGATATAAAATAATTAATCTGCATTTTATTTGTTTAAATTTTATAAAATTATTTGAAATAATCCCCTAGCGACACGGATCATTAGTACTCGCGGTCCAGATAAGGTCCTCGGGCAGTAGTTTACGAACATTTGAGTTACAATATCAATTGTAGTTATACAAGAACCGGACCCAATGTCGCCGAATGGTCGCCATATTTGGTGACTTTGGAAGAATTTCGCCAAATATGGCGCCCAAAATTATTCGCCAAAAACCAATGGCTTTATTTTGATATATTCATTTATCTTGATGATAGCCACGGACTCCAAACAGCCACGATGTTAAAATGCCCCTGAAATCTTATTTTTGTGGCAGAGCTTCACTTTTCTTGAACCCGTTTCATGTTACATTATACAAAATTTACAACAGTATTTTGTGCTTGATATCTACAAGAACGTCTTTTAAACGAGTTCCATCTGACCAAATTTGATTATATTCTAGATCTGAACAAAATGCTTGTAAGAACTGTTAGCCCAAAACAATGTTAGCTCAAAAGGGTTATCAGTCTAGAAATCGACATCTTGCGTCGGTTTACTATAAACGGCCTATCACTTTTTAAATTGTTGCCACTAAATATTAACTCCTTGTATTATATTTAAAGAAATTAAGTAATGAAGAATCAGCATGAATGTATGTATGTTTCTCGCATTCTTAAAAACGACAGTACCCTAGAGCCATCAAATTTTGAATAACATAATCCCCCACCCAAATTTGGGCACCTGGAAAACCGAATTTTGAATTTCGGGTTTGTTTTGTTACCAATATCATATTTTGTAAACCTTTAAAGAATTTTTTATTAACAAACTCAACGATTTTAAAGCGAGTAACGCAATACTCTACGAAAAAAAAAAAAAAAAAATTAACTCCAGCGCACGAATCTGTCTATCAGAAGTTCTAATGGCACCCGGTTCTTAAATATTTTGTGATGTTGCCTTTGAGTTGACCTATTAAAGTATTACAGTTCCTACAAATTCCAAGCCCGTAAAATACTTCATTTCCACAAATTATCCTATTTTGGTAACAAAATCTTTTACACGATGTTGCTGAGTTATTTTGCATATTTTCGATTTTGAAGTATAAATTATGTTAATGGTCTTAACAATGAACAAAATGAATATAAAGCGAATTTTATGTGATATATATTTATGATCTTTAAATTTTTCTTTTCCGAAAAGCAAAAATCTCATTTTTAAATAAACGTTGAAATAATTCAGGAGTACATGACCTTTTTTATTTCTGTGAGCTGCAGTTACTAATTTGTTAAACTGAATTTCATTAATTGAGAACGAACTAGCTACTGCGAAGTAGACAATCCAAAAATACGAAATACAGTTAAAAGAAAAAGAGTTCGCTGAGATAAGGGAAAATGAGTGATTGAACGCTTTTAGATAGGAGGGATTAAATAGAGGATAAAATACTCGTAGCAGAAGTTCTTGATATGTTTGAAAAATGATTGTTAAAGTCGAAAAAATATGTTTGTTAGCACCATTTTTTTTCCTGACTTAAAACTTAAATGGTTGTTCTGCTTAAAGCTCTCTAACAATCAGGATTTCGTCGAATTTCGGAGGAACCGATATTATTATTACTGCTTTTATTAAGTGCTGTGATGTGCAAAATGTTTAATAAAGATAATATTTTAGTAACTTAGTTGTCTTATCATTGATAACATTATCGAAATATCATCTGTTTCATAATTTTATATTCTTTTTTAAAGTCAGAAATTTAAATCTATAAATACATTTCATTATTGTTTAATCTGCGACTCTGTTAAGCTGTTGAGGTTTTCATGCTTTCATTTTTTGAATAATAAAGCAATTGCTACATTTGAAAGCGATCAGTAATATGTTAGTTTAATGCTAATAAAATTTATATATTGAATACCGTCTCCCTTCCAAGAGAAAAAATTCTTTTGCGTTCGTTAGTCTCTTTTCAGAAAATTAACAAGCACGATCCCGTAAAAGCATGCTTTCAAATGAGTAACAGTTCTACAGTTCTATTGCAATACCAACTGAGAGCCGATCAGAAGTGTAATCGTATTTCTCGTTTTTTTAAATGGAATTTGCTTTGTGTGGTTATCATACAACACCTGCTAGGGAGAAAACATGCCCAATTTAGTAATCAACGATCTCTTTTCATTTGCAGTACATTCTGGGCGGTTGAATCACAAAGCGACCAGTTTCTCTCTGGAGTAAAGATCCAGGATACATTTAACACCGAGTAGTGTGTGCAACTGTTATCAAAGTGACGAAAATATCTCAGGGAAAACGGTGAAATAGTTAAAAATAATTCAATTATATGCCTGTTATGCGGCCAAGATTATTCATAAAATTAAACTGTCCAGTCTGAAGTTTTAAGAATAATTATTAGTGTCTGAGGCTTTAGATTTTAGCCATTGGAGCGCCAGTATCCAATCAGCAATTGGCGCACCTGTTACACGTAACTGGCTGATTGTTTGCTGTTACACGTAACTGGCTATTAACATAGTATAACATTTCGAGAGTAAATACAGGAAAAGAGATTCATTAATGCTCTTTGTCAGATTATATATTGAGTGCCCCGTGGTAAACCCAAGCAAAGCAAATATAATATCCCATATCAAGTTCAATTTGTGTTGGGCTGCCCATATAATGTCGTCTTATAGACCATGTGTTCGTCATTTACTTTGGGGGTCAGTTATCGTGGTTTACCACGGTAATCCGACCCATTGTTCTTCATTTACTTTGGATAGGTTTACCATCTAAAGATGGTGAAAGCGATTGTGTAATGAAATTTTTTAAATAGTGATTTTAAAATATTCAGCCTGACATGGTATATTCATTTATTGACGTATCGGGCATTTTATTGACGTATCGGACATTTTATTGACGTATCGGACATTTTATTGACGTATCGAGCACAAGATCTTAAGCAATGCAAATTATATAAATCAAATACTTTCTCTGTAACCCAACCGAAACTACAATAACATTTACATTTCATGTGTAGCAACGGAAACTGCTGTATATGAATAAATAGCTCTTCAAAATATTTCTTTTGATAGACAATAATAAATTCTTTTAATAATTTTTACTGGCATTCTTTTCTTTCAAATTTAGATATTTCTTCTCGTTTATTTATTTATTTAACTATGCTCTTCTGTGTAAAATACTTACTTAATAAGAAGCAAAATTCATAATAGAAATAATTTTTTTTCTCGATTTCAAAATGGCATCTCATGTTTTTCTTCATTCGCGTAATACTTTTAAGAGCCCATTTGTTTAAATTTTGGTTTGTATTCGGAAGCATCTGTAACTTGTTATTTGTATTTTTCATTGCAAACTATGAGTACATGCGATAAATGACTCTTTAATCGATACAAAAGGCTCCAGTAAAGCCTGCTGATGTGGGAAAGTTATTTACAGGTATGCAAAACTGTATTTTGGCTATCAATTGTAGTTTCAGAAAGCATTTGTTTCAGTCTGCGCTTGAAGTCAGTAGTCACCGGTAGCATTCTATAACAAAGTGAACAGAAATCAGGTTTAATACGATTCATACTTATTCTACATTTAGGATTAATAAGCAAATTATAATGCAGGTTGCTATATAATATGTTCTTTACTGTTTTTTTTTTCATGGATGTCAGCAGAGATCAAGAATGAACAAGGCATTTACTGCATCCATAAATAGTTTAAAATCTTAGTATCATTATCTTTAATTTCAAGATGTTATGATTCAGTTTGCCAAGAAATTTCTCAATATCAGAAATTTAGTGGAACAATTATTGCCGATCATGCAGTAGTTTCAGATGGTTCATCAACATATAAACATTGTGAATACCAGTTTGTTGCTGTAAAGCTTTCATTAATTCCTTCACTTCGGTAAAAATATCGACCTGTACTTTGAAAAATGAGGTATATGCTTTATTTTAAATTATTTTCTGAAATTCTTGTCCAAAGTCGATATTTAAATTTGAACATCAAGCTGATTAGTACAATCATTAGCTATTCTTCATCAAAAGTAAAACGCAGAATTTTATAAGATACAATTAAATGTTTTCTGAATAAAAGTTTTGCACGTGAAAATGTGTTCCAAATAGAAACTGACACATCAGCTCTGTTGCAAACATAAGGATAAAGTGTTTTTCATAAATAATTTATTTAGGTTTTGGATATATTTGTAATTATATGCATTCAGTTATTTGGCAGATGGTTATTGGTATTCAAAGAATTAATTAACTAAAGTCGAATAACTGATTTTTCATCAAAGCGAACAGCACGAATAAAAAGAAAAACGTTATACTTTAACGCTCAGTGTTAGACTTATACATTGTTACCTGTTAAACACACAATTCATTTTCCTTTCGCATGCCGTAATTAGAAACAATACACACACGAAATCAGTTGTTTCATTTAGGTTCAAAGATTGAAGTTAATTGAATAAAAGAAAGGTATCACTAGTAAGAAAGGAGCAGGGAAGGAATGACAGGTGAGAACACAATAATATTGATTACCAATAGTCTATAAAAAATAAGATTATCAATTACTACAAGAAAAAGAAATATCTGTTTCAATGAATCTTGCTCACTCTAGTTTAACTATGTAGCCGAGACTATCCCAATTTTTCTCGTACATGTCTCCAAGCTCGTTTTATAAGTTTTGATAACCATTTATATGGCTAACTGGGTTTTGGATTACATGAAGAACGATTATAAAAAAGTCACAGGAGTGATTCTGTAAGATTCACAATTTTTATTTTATTTGTAAATACAGACTTAGCAAAACATATTAAGCAAATATATTCAGTATTCTCGTATTTTTAAGTTACTTTAAAATTAGTTGACAGTTTTAAAAGCATTTACCTGCATATAATTATTAAAATCTGTTACATTTACTGCAATTTATAAAACATAAAATGAAACAAACACCTCAGCTTCAAATTCTGTTTTATCGTTTTCTTTGTAAAGGTTACTTTAAGTTTTTAACAGTTATTTTAATTTTAAATTTGCTTTACTTCTATTCTCGTTTCCCGTCTATTATTCCCACCAGAATGAGTCTAGTATCTCATTGTATATAAATGAGTTAGAAGGAGTACTTAAGGTTCAGCTTACTTCACCAGGAGAGCTTAGAAATCCTCAGTGGCGCTTGTTTGCTGTCAGGCTACTTTGTTATTAAACCTACTACGCTCGGCCGTATAGTACTTGCCTGTTGTTAATCGCTGGCTAAGTTAAATTAAGCACCAACTACGTTAGGTATTTGTGTCTAGCTTCGGCTAAGTCAGTTAGTTTAGTTTCTTATGTTTCTTATCTTGATCTGAAGCTAGAGTGAAGGCTTCTCTGTACGCCCAATACGGGGCCGACTGTCATTACTTCTTTGAGTGAATAAAATAGTATTTTAACCCTTTTCTGGACTCTGTCGTTAAATACGAAACTCGGGGATAAGTCACTACACAGTTCAAAAGATTCCTGTACGTTGAAGATTATAACTTTAAAAAATGAACGAGTTTTTATAAAATTTCAAGCTATTTTTAATGCAAGTTTCACCGTTATATTGTGCCAGTTATTTGATAATTTTGAAAAGTAATCCTGCGTTTTGGAATACAGAAGATTCCAAAACGTACAGATAAATTTCTAGCAGTGGTTACAAGTCCCGTTTCTAAATAAACAAAAAAAAAAAAAAAAAAAAAACATGAGGACTACAAAAGACTTAAATATCCATGGTGTTATGTACAATGTTTGGAACTTCTTAAGACAACAAGTTTTCATTTAAACAGAACAAAAACTGACGGGGGAAAAAAAAAAAAAAAGAAAAAAAAAAAGAAAAAACCGTAACGGCGAAATGAGACGGTCAAACTTTCATTCGAAACTCAGTAAGTAAGAATTCAAAGAAAAAATACTTGTGAGCTTGCTGCAGATTTATCACAGGATATAAGCTGCCCAATCACTGCTAAATCTGTGAGAAGGAGACTTGGCAGCAGCTAGTGCAAAGCTACAAAGAATCTTTAATTTCCGGGAAAAAAAATATTCAGATTAAAAGTTGGCTTTAACACGCAATCAAATTGCAAAAAAATTTAGGTCAAATGATTTTTTTTTATTTTATGGTGAATCAAACTTTCAAGTAAACTTGTCTTTGCTTCTATTTTCCACAAAAGTAAACTTTCATGCATGTTCAAAATATTTGTGCTTACTAATGCAATACTAATGCCCTTTTAGAAAACGATTTTCCCTTTGACACTTGTATACCTTGTACATTCTATATAAGGAGAAGAAAAAGCGAGAAACACGACATAGTGTGCATAGTTGCAACTGTAAACATGGGACAGACAGTATTACGATCTGTGATGTAAAGTAGCCACAGAAATACATAAAATGTACATTTGTGAAGGTCACATGAATAGCCAAAATCACACAAATGTTCTTGAAGCCATTCTAAAATTACCTTTTGTAAATTATTCTGTCATACACACATGGATGGCGCCAAATTTCAGCAAATCGATGACTCAGTCTGGCCACCGCAGTAGCCAGATCGTAACCCAGCAGAGCATCTGTGGGAGGTTTCAAAGTGAAAACCATGCCGATGATCGATGACATCCAAACGTATCCTAAAAAATTTTCTTGAAAATTTTTGGAATGTCATAAACGAAGACCAATGTTGTAAGTGGGTATCTAGTATACAGTCCAGAGTTGTTACTATAACTACTGCATATGGAGAAAGCGCCGTATATTAAAATTGTTAATAAATATTGCTTATATTCGATGCAGCTCCTTCATTTTTACTTATCTCAAAACTGCTTTAAAATAAACACAGTACAACAAGGTGCTTCAAACTTCTGGCACATTCAACTTTCTATTTTTTATTCCGAAAATAAAATTTAGTTGATGCTGTTCAGTAATATATATTTGTCAGTTTGGGAACTTGCTAAAGTAAAATGTTTTATCAAGGAAATATATTTACAAGTTATTTAAAAACAAACTTATTTACCAATAATAAAAGGAAACGAAATACGTTGTGTTTCAAGATGTGCCTTGAAAATCAAACAACTTTTGATCCACGTGAGAAATGAGTCATTCCCTATAATGTCTCATGATGCATTTCATGATTCATTTTCTCTTATAGTGGATGAAATTGCACTTTATTTTAGTTTAATTTAAGAAACGTAATACTTTACTGACGACCGTAATTTAAATTTTCTAAAATAATAAATAATCCCTAGATAACTAACTAACTAATATTAAATCTGTAAATGCATAAAACTGTACTAAACAAACTTTTCTAGGAAATCAAATTCTTAGTTATACTAAACGTGAAAGCAATATCCTGTCTTTTGAAATAAAATCACTTTATGTGCATGTATTATAAACAAATAGCTTAATGAAATTCGCTTAACATGCTATAGCACTTATTCCTTACAGAATCTGTTAAAGGGAATTACAGTTATTTTGTGTTATGGCCCATGTATTTTTGACATTCAACAATTGATTATGAAATATGTTTCTGGAGAATGTTGTTGCAAACCATGTAATCTCTCTCTTATGTCCCAATCATGTTTTTGCTTTATGGGATGAATAATGTTTGTTTATGATATATATTCTTAACAGCCACTTTTTTGGAGGTCTTCCAACAAATCACTTTAGCTGATGTTCTGCTTTCCAACAAGTAGAAAGATAAGTTAAAGCTGTTTGAATGTAGTCCAAGCAGACAGCCTTCACTGAAAACTAAGGCTTTTTAAGCGGAGCAATACACAGATGTCAGTCACTATTATTTAAGTACTTATTTGTATTCCCATTTCCCCCATTGGCATAATTTTGTTCGTTTCTAGCTATTACATAATATACTCATTACCTTAATTATCCTTCATTTCTGTAAGAAGATAATAGAAGTAAAAATTGACTTGTAGCCAAACATAAAACAAAAATACAGAGGGTGCTTACAGACTTTTAAAAAGAAACAAAAAAAAAAAGGGGGGGTTGAGATAAAACGTTTTGGCAGCAGCTTATTATTTAAAATGAAAAATAGCGTCCTACTTTTAAATCTATTCTTCCAAAATGTCGCATATAAACAAGCTGTGAACTGAGGAATATGTTTTTGAGCCTTCTTGAACAGAAATATTCCTATTTCATAGTTTGAAAACATTGTGCAATGCATGTTATTAAAATGTCTAAGTGCAAAAAAAAAAAAAAAAAAAAAAAAAAAAAAGCCACATTAATAATCGAAAAGAAAAAAATCGTCAGTTATTATTTTTACATGCAGACTCCAATCAAATACCCGAAAAATGTACTTACTGTTTCCAATGTTTCTAAATCATTTGTATTAAGAGAAAAATCCGCGGACACAGAAATCAGTTTTAAAGCTTCTAAATACATCTTTAGCAACATAAATTAAATAAAAAAAACTAATAATTATCAAAAAGAAAGAGCAAAAAATGTACAAACCTGCTTTCACCAATGTAAAGTTTCAGTTAAAGGGTTTAGGATTTTTGCAGGATTCTCTTACAATGGGAAATTAAAAATAAGAAGAGTGTAAAAAATGTTTAAATCAACTCAGCGCACTATCAAGAGGGAGGTGTATGTCTGATAATTACAGAAGAAATTCCAATGACTTTCAAAGAATGAAACTTCATCAAGGCAAAGCAAAAAGTTGTATTTTGAAAAGCACCACTAGATTTCTTTAAAAAAATGAAGACTAATACAGGTATTGCATATATACGTTTCCAACGCATTTCTGCGAATTTCCCTGATGTTTCACCTGTGAGGGATTGTGTCTTTGGTCTCTCGAAAAGAGCTCCTTCTAAGCGCAAACGCACCACGATTAGAGGCAAAGAAATGGAAATCAATAATCCTGGAAATTTAACGAAAAGCCCTTTCAGTTATTAAAATCACGATGAAGACGTCTAGGCCAGGGGGGGGAAGCTATAAAATCGACATTTAAACATTAATTAAACGGTACCGAAATCGTTCTAAAATCTGTAAACACTCTTTGTATATGTTAAATTAGAGCAACAGAACTTGTCTCAAGAAGAAAATGAGAAATAGTTTAAAATTTTTTATAGAGTAATCTTGTTTCTGTTTCTGGACAAATATTAATGAAGCAACATTTTTATTATTTATACTTATTTGGGAGGAATAAAATAACGACTATTACAGACTGAGTACAATTTACATATTTTACATCATAAAGAAATAAAATAAAATACATTATAAAGAAAATAAAATACCAAACTAATCTATATCAATGAAAAATTACGAAAAGGCACGTATGACGAAAATCGCTGCCGTAAAGCATGTGCGAAGAAGAGAATCGCTAAGGATCAATAACAACACAAACAAGGAGAAAGGAAAACATCTTCAATGAAATTATGGAATTTCAAGTTTTCAACACGCCCATCTTCGCAAACAATAACGCATGACATGCATTATCGCCATTAAGATTATGGACGACAATGACGAACGTGACATCGAAAGAGGAATCTGTATAACTACATGTTTTATGGCACCTTAGAATTTAGACAAATCTTCTGGATTTGATGTGTTCACCTTATACTTCAAATTACCCCAGAACCAGAAATCCATTAGAATGAGGTTGGTGGATCACAATGATCGCGAAACTGAAAAGTTAGAAATGACTCATCATCAGCCTTGTAATGTCGTACACGGTGAAAAATTTTAATTCATATAAAAGGTTTTGCCTCTCTTCTCTGTTGTATTATCTCTGGTCCTTTACAATGCTCTTCTTTGCAAATGTTTCACTCCAGCAGTTTTCGTTATACGTGTATCCTTGCAACGCAGTTTATGCTTTCTCAAAACACTGATCAATTTGCGCAGCAAAAGAAACGGTCCTTTTAGAATTGCCCTTCAAAATGTTGTCACTGTAAATGTAAAAATGCGAGCCTTATTATTTTAAATCATCGCAATCTCGAGCAAAAATCTTCAAAGAACAATACCGGAAATTTTATTTCGATTGGTGTTATTGTGATGTTGTACTTATCTCAGTTGTACGATAGTAGCGTCAGAACAAGCCGACCAAATTCATCTTGTGCCTGCCTTGTTGGCAAGAGCCTTGAGGACCATACAGATGTGTTCAGTTCCGCCTACAGGACGCAGAGCACCCTAGAGGACAGTTCCCTGCACGTCCCACCCTCTTTCCCTACCACTAACCTTTCGATAGGAGTTTCGGCTCGTCGCATATTACAGTTCTCTCATGCCGCACAGGCACTATACATTTACAAACATCCATGCATGCTTCGAGACTCGAACCCAGGCCCTTCGAAACTGCAGTCAGTGTCGCGTACCTCTATCCTCGTTGGGCGGCATTTCGATTGGTTGAGCAGAGAAGCCCCTAAGGTTTCATTTATCAGCGAAGTTTTTTTAAAACAACCCTGAATTTTGTTATACTCATAAACTAAAACTAAGTAATTAACTGTTAAATAAAACGAGGACCGCTATCCCCCATTAAAAAGTATGGAATTGATTTCTGGTAGAGAACGTTACATATCGTGTCCATAAAAAGCTTTACCTGGTCTTTATTTTCTCAACCATTGGTCGTAGACAAGCACTCCCAGTTAGAAAAATATTTTGTATGGTCGAAAATTTCATGTTAGGGTATTTTTAAATTTAAAAAAGAATATCAAATACAAAATAAACTTTTTACACGTTTCTTCGATCCTTGTACTTTAACATTTAGAAAACAATTAGACTCGTTACAAGAAATAAAATGCAAAAGGCTTGACTCTGGTGTAACAAACATTGACGGACATATTTTATATGAAATTCGGGTAACACATTCAGGGGCCGGAAAAAAATTAAAATGCGATATGTCTGTCTTTGCACATAAATAAAATAAATTATTGTTTAGAAAAAGTTTTTGGATGTTAAGAGATTACATGCCGAGCATTTCTGTCCAGATAATTGTAAAAAATATTGTCAATATAATTTAAAAAAAGGATTTAAAGAACCTTATCAAATTCATGCTATAGAAAACATTTGCAGATTTCAGTAAAGGAGCATTGCCATTAATAAAAAAAAATATTCGCACCTTATAAAATCATTTTACGATGATTTTTGCACTTTAATAAATCTTTTTATTTAGTGATTCTAAAGTAATAAAATTCATGAGAATAATAATAATGTATCTTACTTTGGACATTGAAAACATAAAATACCTGTATTAAAATTCTGTCGGCGCTCCAAATGTAACAAAATTATTGATAACGACACAAGTAAATTGCAAAAGAATATCATTGGATGATATCTAAGTAGGAAAAAAATCAATCTCAATTTTTTTATTTATTTTTTAATCGAATATCTCATTGAAAATTGAATAAAACGTTAAAATTCGAAAATTTTGAAATGTGACGTTCAGATTCATCTAGGGAGTCATTTTGTGCTTTATTATTTAAATGAACAGAAAAAAAAATTCGAATTGCGATTATAAGGGCCGAAAGAACGTATAAAACTTTGGGCTTTATAATTTTTACAAAATTTAAATTCTTCAAATTTAAAAAGTGCCAAAATATTAATATTGGTGTCATTTAAAACATTTGCATAATTGGAAGAACAGCAAAATCATAAAAAAATTCCCCAGGTGCCTAACCATCCAAACGATCAAAATGAAATTTTATTTATTGTTACTTGAAGGTATGCACTCAAGATTATGATGATTTAAAATAATAGAGCTGTCACAGCTACGTTTACGGAGAAACATTTTGAAATTTTTGAACTGATATGATGCTTTTTTACTACACAAATGAATCATCGCGTTGGAGAACCACAAATGGCGTTAGAATGATACAGGTGTGACGAAAATTGCCGGGGTAAAACATTTGCAAAGAAGAGCATTGTAAAGGGTCAGTGATAGCACAAGAGAGAAAAGAGACAAATACTTTTGTTAGAACTGCAAGTTTTCAGCCTGTACAAATTTTTATGGTATAGTTATATCCCATAACATTGCAGATTCATGGCCATCGTGATCTCCTAACCTCACTGGGTTTCTGGTTGTAGGGTTATCTGAAATCTAAGATATGCACATCAATCCAGTATATTTTGCAGAATGGAAGGATGCCATAAAACGTGAAGTTATGCAGATCCCTTCTGCGATCCATGCGCAGGCCGGCATGTCTTGCGTTAATGCCAGTCTCCCGCATGCCATGCGTGATCGTCTGCAAAGATGGGCACGTTGAAAACTTGTAATTACAATTTTTTCTCTCTCCTCTTTTATGTTGTCATTGGTGCTTTACATTGCTGTTCTTTGCAAATGCTTTACGCCGACTATTTTCGTCAGACATATATCGTTCCACCGCCATTTATGGTTTTATAATGCGTTGATCAATTTACGCAATAAATAAGTGAGTGTTACCATTAGAAAATATCGAAATGTTTTGTCTGTAACTCTAACCGTGAGAGCTCTATTAATTTTAAATCTTCAAGATCTCGACCGTATGCCTTCAAATACATTATCTGAAATTTCATTCCGATTGGTTGAGCATGTAGGCCACTAGAGGTTCATATATAGGGGAAGATTTTTATGACCACCCTGTATTTGTGTATGAAAAAGGGCGGCGAAATTAAAGGGCTTTAGTGGACAAGGTGTGCCTTACTAATAAATGCCAGATATGTTTGTCATGAATAACAGAAAAGAGTTTGTTACAAACAGATCCGCCCAAATTAGTTTTGATCAATATGGCATTGTTCTATGCTTCACTAAAATCTATGAATTGCTTATTAACAAATTCTTTGCGCTGTGCAGAAATGTACGTATTTACGTATAGGAGCTTGCATATACTTCTACATATTTATAAACATACATATTTAATAAAATTTCTATATATTTAATAAAATAAAATTTTAAAAAATTGCCTTGAAAGAACTTATCGAATTTTTTTTTATTTATTAAATCTGAGAGTTTCTTGCGTATTTTTAAAATACCGAAAGCTTTCACCGTCACTGAGAGATTCTATGAAGAATGAATAAGAAAACTCTTTCCAAGATCTTACTGCTTTCGATATTTCTTAAAGTATATTCTTCAACAATTCCACCATTTCATCAAATGAATGCTTTCTTTATAAAATCTCTTTCTATCTCTGAAACCAAATCAAATCTGCATAGTTCCTTTTATTTTAAATTCATAGCCTAGAGCATAAGGGAAAACATATTTTGAAAATTTTTGCTATACGTTCCACTCCAATTAAATGATTTGTTTCTCAGAACATGTTTCTGAGTAAATATATTCTGAGTAAATATTCAAGAATTCTTTAATTTTTCATCTTCTAAATAGAAACAGTGGGACGACATTTTCTGCCTTCCTGAATTCTTAATAATAATATATATTATTATTATTATGAATTTTGGGAAGTATACATGAAATGATATTAATTCAGTTAATGCACTGATATACATTAGTTTATGTTTTCTAAGGATTATAATGCATTGAAGGTGTTTGTTGATTAAAAATCTCTAAATCTTTCCTTGGAAACATTTTTGCCTTTTAAGATGATGTTTTGTCAGTTCCTTATTTCAATATATATATATTTCAATGAAGACTTAATAAGATGGTGTATTTTATTAATGTTTTCTTTTACGTTAATTTTAAAACTGAAAAATTATAAATTTTAAAATTAGCTTCGATTTTTAAAATGCAATTTTAAGCTTGTGATATGAATTTACGTTAAGAGACATGCAGCGCAGTTAATATCGATTAAGAAGCGGACATTCAAAATAATTTGCAAGAAATAAATCAGTAGAAAACGATAAAAGTAAATCACAAGCATTGCAGTCATTTTTACCCATTTAAGAATTTTTAACTAAAGAAACATTTATTGAAAATGCAATCTGAAAATGTAAACTTTATGACATGACCAGCTATCTAATATATTAGTTCTCAACCAGTTTTACTCCATGCACTCTTTGCATTAGTGCTAGAAGATCATTTATTCTCTCGCCTTTCAAAATTCGAAAAATAAAATACATATACATTTATTTAAATTTAGATTGCTTTTTAAATGAAACGAGAAAAAGTGTAAAGAATGCTGATAAACACCGAAGCTTGAATAAAAATAGATTTTTCATATTCTTAAACTAAGACTAAATACATAACAGGTAAATAAAAGATCGAAATCTTTCTCTTTGAAACTGTAAAATCCTGTAAATGGGGCGAATTCCCGTTTGGCTGAAAGCTGCTGGTGTAATATAAAATTTTTCTGTTATGTGCCCAGATATAACATGTCTTGTCTTGGGGTTAAAATTGTAATATATCTTATTTTATGGAATGTTACATTTGACAGTAGATTATTGTAACATTACTTTCAGGTCATTTCAGTTTCCCCGAAATCACTTACCGTATTTTACGGAATATAAGATGCACTTTTTTCTTGAAAAAAATTGCTTCCAAAATTCAGATGCGTGTTATACTCGAATTAGTATAAAATGTCCAGTGTTTGATTTAAAATTCCCACCAGTCTAAAAACGACCATATATTCCATAAGGCCAGAAATTTATCTGGAACTGGCAACACTAGATTGAACTTGCAGCAACTGGCAAAACACACTGTCTTCCTCCCGCCCCGCCATCACAAACCCAGAACATTGCCTAGCCTATAATGCGTCGTTGCAATCTATGGTGGCAGGGAACTTGATTTGAAAGTGATTTGTGTTATCGGTAACAGTACAATATTTTTGTTAATAACTAGTTTTGCAATGGAAAAAAATAAAAGGTATTCATATGATGCGGGCTAATAATTCAAAGTAAACGCTTATGCAGAAGAACATGGAAACAGAGTAGCTTAGAGGCATTTCAGACCTCCACCAACAGAAAAAAACCATTCGCGATTGGCGGGCTAGTAAGGAAAACCTGAAAAAAAATGAAGAACACTAAATATGCAAATACAGAGGGCTGAATGCAAAATGACTAAAATTTAGAAGATGATGTATTTAAATGGATTCAAGGATACGGTCAAAATGGCATTGACAAAAATGATTCGAAGACACGCGTTGGTGAACCGAAGGTTCGGTGAAAATGGGCACCCGGTTAGAAACCTATCTCAGTAGAGCAACATTTTTTTATATTTTCGAGTGCTGACGAGCATAGTACTGGAAAAATAAGATGCAAGTCCAAGAGGAACGTGAACAAGTAAGTCGATGTTGTTGACAAGAGTTCTAAAATAAGTACCCAATTGACAGGAAAACGATATCTACTTCCGAAGCCTAGCTTAAGCTGAGTGAGTAGCTGGGTAGAGCTGGTAGAGAAGTTAGGAAGAGCAGCATATGTGGGGCCATCTAATGACCACTCCAAGAAGATTTTGGGTCTGGGGAGGAGTAAGAGCAGTATTTGGCCAAGGAGGAGAAATGTCATAGGTGGGCGAGAGTTCCTCAGTGTGCTAGGGGAAGGGGGCTCTTTTCATTGCCATACAGTTTTGAATGGGTAGTCGAAAGTAAGAGGAGGGGCGAGGGAGGTGTTAACCTGCTAGATGAGAGTTTTTAAAAATTTAAAGATAATTATTGAAGAACTACAAATAGGAGATGATTGACGAGTTAACTATTGATTGAATTATCTAATTAATTAGTATTTGATTCTTTGAACATTAGAAATAATATATAAAATTTTTCCATAATTGTATTTGCATTTCTTAACTCATATAGTGTACATATTATTCCCCTTGGAATTGCCGCCAGAGCGGACCACACACTACGGCCTATGAGGAACATTACTGAACAGCCTTTAACTCATATAATGTTTGGTTGATAAGTAGTACTAATTTGGAAAGTTGAATGCCTAAAATTGATTCACGTTCTTTAATTGCGTTGAATTCTAGGAAGGCTGAGAGTTGTTTGGAAATTTTTTAGTATTAGGTTTGGATGCGGTGGGAATAGGGTTAGACTGATTTAAGTTAATTTCTGGCTGCTGAGATTTAGGTTTTTGTGGTTTATTTAAATTTGCTTTGAGTATAATTTTTTGGGTTGATTTGCACTAGGAGTTTTTCGTTTGGGGAATTTCAAACAACCACGATAAGACAATTTACACAGCTTGGTTTTTCTAAAGAACCTTTTCTAGGGCAGAGTGAAGTTTTGTGCTCTCCTGCGCATTTAACGCAACGTGAAGCTTGAAAACAATTTTCGGAAGAGAGATGTCATTTTTGGCAGTTGTGGCACTGTGGGATGAGATTTTTGTTTATGTAATTTTGGATTTGACTATGAATAGTGAGGAATGTGTGATGTTATAAATTGTGTCAATGTTGGATGTGGGAAGAAATTATGCTTGAAAAAATGGCATGGGTTGGCGTGCATGTAATCGTGTCATTTGTATACTTTGTGAACTGTGTATCCTAGGTCTGTTAAAATGTAACTAATGTCTCTGCTGTCCATGTCGATAGTTAGTCTTCGAATTACAACTTTGATTGCTTTTTGTGTGTGTGTGTGTGTGTGCTGTGCATTAATGAGATAGTGTTCAACTGAGTGATTTTTAAGATAAGTAATGAGTGTTCTGTGGTCGTCAGAGGTATTTGGGAAAAGTTTGAGAAATTCTCCGCTAACTTTACTGAAAAAATTGGCAGAGGATTGAATGGCGAGTTGTTTTAAATAAACATTTTGTTTGATGTTGGCTGGAGGTTTGATCATGATAGGTGGTACAGATTCTTCATTAGATGGTGGAGGTGTTTGTTCCTCAAGATCTTTGGGTTGACTGTTTTGGATATTTTCATTATCAGAGTTATTTTTAGCATTATCTCGTTTAAGATATTAAATTTTTTACTTGTAGCTATGGGTTTTTTTCGCTACATGTTCCTTTTTACCTATTTTAGCAACGCGAGTGGGTTTAATGAATCCGTCATTTTGAGTTAAATTATCGTCAGAGAGATCAGAGTGATCTTGTTGCTTTCTTTTTAATTGTTGCGTATTAACGTTACTGGCCAATTTAGATGGGAAGGGGTTAGCTTGCTGAGAAATTAAAAGATCTCGCTTACCTATGAGGTAATCCTTCCGTATCATGTTTTCTCTAAAGGTCTTTGCAAAAAAAAACCTCGGTGTAATTATCCGGAGCGGTGACTGGTCTGTTCGCTTCGAATTGTCGTTTCATTTCCTTGGCCGATTCAATTTTTGAGTCCATAATCTGGATTTACATATTTAGTTCAGAACGTTGTGCTTCAAGGTTTAGTCCGTCATCAAAATCCAAGAGTCCATATTCCGTAGCGGTCATACTATCATTAGTGTAGTCATCTATAGGCGCACTCCAATCGGAAAAGCATCAGTGATTGACTTAGGATCATGGCTCGCCATGAGAGCTTTAGAAGAGCGTCTTTCAGGAGCCTGAAGGCAGAATCATCAAATATAAGCCCGTAAGGTAGCGCTACAGGCATATTCACAAAGCCTACAGACTGTTTCTTCTGCTGTTTGCTCCGATTGGTTAAAATAGGAAACGTAGGATTACAGAGTGTAGTGCTTGGCGACTTTTGCTTCATCGACTTTACGATTTGTATATGAGCCTCGTGTACCAAAAGGTGCGTATGACCCACCGGAGAAACCGCAATTCAGCGGTAATGAGCGCAGAAAAATTTTTCAGACTTCCAGATCGCCGGTTCTATTCCGCTCGTAGCTTTTGCAAACTCTGCTCTACACGGATTTATTTTAATTTTAACTTTATTGAATGACTTTGTCATTATTTGTCTTTTCGGATTCAAGTGCGGTGTTAAAAATTAAACACCTTTATTTTCTCTATTTTTGTTAATGCTAAATTTTCTTATTTTTATTTACTGGTTTGCACTTTTGTAGTAGGTACCAGTAGCAAGATTACGATCCAAGATCCTCAAGTACTTTTCCATTTTACAGGTGCAAGCGATAAAGTCGCCAAAAATGGTACAACTGATGTCAAATGGATACCCTCGCTGGTAAACTTTTACGCCTCATTTTCAAAACAAGTCGCAGCCATTTCTTATCAGATTGATTGTTTCTTTCAATGCTGGCATACAATTATATAGAATTACTACCAGATAGTTCCATTTTATGCCCTAAGACCATTTTGCGGTAATTAAGTCAATTAGGATGCAATCACACCGCTCACCCGAAGGCGAAAGCACAGAAAAAGGCAAAGTCAAGGGTTAAATTCATCTATTCTAATGAGAATGCATTAGCGAAGTAAAGCACTGCAGTTTTACATAATTTCTAGGTAAGCTATTCGTGCGAGTTGAAATAATTCTCGCATTTGTATTCCAAATTAAGATTTAACTTGAAATTAATGTAGATAATTACCGAAAGAATTAGATTTTTGCAGCGTAGTTTACGTGGGATGAGATCACTTGGGGTCACGTGATATGAAACGGCGAATCAGGATGTTGTACCATGAAAGTATAGTAAATTCTTAAATTAACGTCTTTTTACAAATTTATTGTTTTTATTTATTGTCTTTTTACAAAATTTTAAACGATATTAAAATGTTTATGCCTTTCACAATAAAAATTTCATAGAACTAACATTTGTCAAGATTTTTTATGTGTATACTGTGTGTTGTCGCCAATAAAGTCTGCTTGAAGAGACTTGCGCCGGCGAAAGGGAAAAGTACCGATCCCGAAAAGCGTTTCAATATAAATAGCGCGTAATGAAATAAAATATAATTTTAGTTATACTTACTCATAATTTAGGTAAAACGAATAGGTATCCGATTCCCTTAAATGTTTACTAAATGTTTTCATTTGGTTTGTTTTTTAATATTCCTTTATTTGCATAAATTAATGCGCTATGGAAATTTACACGCAACAGACTCTTTCTAACAGAAATGACGAAAAAGTGCATATCTATCTCCATGTAAACACCTTTTTCTTGCAAAACAATTACGTACATTTAAAAGTTTCAATTCAAATACAAATAAACTATTAATAAGATCAGTAGATTATTTAAAATATATTCCCTACAATTCTTCTAAGCTTTCATTCAAAAATTTAAAAAAAAATCGAATGAAATAAACGCTGTTTCCGTTTGTTTGGCGTTAATTACCACGCCTACAGGGCGATAACTCGCCATTTAAAATATGACCGCCAAGCAGATGTTTCATCCAATTAGAGCAGACCGCAAAGAAATGGTCTATAGACCTTGCGAATATGCGCGCTACTGTAAAGCTTAACAGACTTTTAAGGGTGGAGTTGGCTGGTGTTACAGGTTTAAGAAACGTTATGGAACAGCTACAAGTTATGGTCTACAGGTTTATGAAGGTTTATAAAGCGTTATGAAAAGCATGCGAAACAAAACCAAAATATCCCAGAAAGTTCCACAAGAGTAAGAAGAGAAAATATTACCTTTCTATCGTTTTGTTATTCAACATCGAAAGAAAACAGTGTGGAAATAAGCCAAATAACGAATACGGATGAAATTCCTCTAACATTTAGTGTGCCGAGTAACAGAACTGTTGCCATGAAAGATGTTAAAACTATAACTATAAAATCAAGTGGACATGAAAAAATGCACTGTACTGTTGTCATTTCATATTGTTCTAACGGTACTAAAACATAATCTAATGATCATTTTTAAGAGCAAAATAATGACAAAACCTTCTGAAATATCGTTGTTCTTCGCGTACATGACAAGGACTGATTGGACGAGACTGGTATGAAATTATGGATTAACAGCGTGTGGGAGAGAAGGAAAGGTGCTTTACTGAAGAAGATTTCTCTTCTCGTGCTAGATCAGTTTAGTAGTCATTTGAAAAATTCTATGAAAGAGAAACTGAGACAGGGAAATACAGAGTTTGTTGCTGTTCGAGGAAGACTTACTTCACAATCGCAACCCCTTGATATCTCGATAAATAAAACATTTAAAGTGTATATGAGAGAGGAATGGAACAAATGGATGACGGATGAAACCCAACATGAATTCACGCCGAAGGAATCTTTTAAACGACCTACAATCAAACAAGTGTGCCAGTGGATAAAACTGTCGTTGTCTAATGTGCGAGAAGCTATTATTGTTAAATCTTTTAAGAAGTGTGGCATAAGTAAAGCTCTCGATGGCAGTGAAGATCATCTTATATGTGAAGTGGACAACGATGACGATGAAGAAGAAGAAGAAAGTTCAGATGACGATTTTCAAGGATTTTAAAGGTCAGTTCGGTTTTATAAACTAAGAAAATTTTTAGTCTGGCTTTGCAATCTAATAATAAAAATGGTAAAAATGTTATTTTTTAAAAACATTGCTTAAATATTAAGGGGCATCCGTAACGTCTTATAGTCCGTAGAATACGGTAATCGAACTGCTGTAGGTTGTATTTAGTGTACGTGTACAATCCATAACTGATCGACGAATTGATGCCTCGGGAAATGGAAAGCCAGAACAATTCATGGATTCTCATGAAAATGTTTCTTGAATATAAGATTAATGCAGAAAAGGTCATAAAAAGATAACGCAGAAAGAAAAAGTATTACGGCCATAATTGTTAATAATTTTTTGGATAATTATTAACAATTATGGCCGTAATATTTGACCATAATTATTTCAATATCGCAAACCAGCCGTGGGCTATCTGCCTAAGGAGAGGTATGCTCTAGGAAAAACTGGATTATGTTCCTTCTGGGTAAACACACTTGAAAACTGGAAAGCCAACTAACCATGCAGCCAACCCCTTCACCTGCGTACCAGCCCATGTCGAATTAACAGTATTCACCAGCCACTGGTGGAGCCCCATTTAGAGAGTATCTGTTTCTGTAGAGGAATGGGACGAGGGCTCAACCGGTCGACGAACGCAGTATCACATAGCGTATGTGGACACTGACCGTATCATTTCCAACCCTCAGCTCGTTCGATTTATCACTGGCCATGGTCCATTTCCGCAATATTTTGCAAAACGCGGGCTCAGCCATACTGAGTTCTGCTGCTGCGGAGATATTGGTTCCCCAGAGCATTACCTGACCACTTGTCCATTGACATCTGATCTTCATATTCAACTGCCAAGTACAACAGGCAGGCCTTCTGCAAATTTATCATAAAGCAGAAATATCTGATTACAAAGGTTGTCAATTTAATGGACAAACTGTCTGCGCTGGGCATGGACTTATGTCACACAGTGTAAATTCTCCTGCTGCCATAAACGTATGCTCCGTATGGATTTTATACAAATTTGTATCAACAATATAATAGTCTTACACAAGCAAAGTATAGTATCGGTACTAATCAGTATTGTGTCAGTATTAATACCAGTAAAGTATTGTATTTGTATTGTAACAGTTAAATATTGTATATCCACATTTGTATCAGTAATGTAACAGTCGAATTGAGTAAAGTATTGTATCAGTATCAGTATTTCCCATTTACAATTAATCAATATTAGTCAGTATTGAATGAGTATTAATACCAATAAAATTGTTGTATGAGTATCAATATCAGTAACGTATTGTATGAGTATTAATATCAGTTAAGTATTGTATCAGTATTAATACTAGTAAAGTATTGTATATGCATATTTGCTCATGCATATATCGCATGAGCAATAAAAACAGTCTTACAATCAGTAAAGTATTATATCACTAATATATCAGCCTTGTATCAGTAGTGTATCAGTTATATTACATCAGTAATGTACAAGTAATATAACAGTAAAACATTGATCTATGATATTTTAATTCTCAATTTTTTTTGGGGGGGGGGTTCTCTGTAACGTATAATTTCGTGGATTTATTTACCGACTTGTGCAAAATCATTCCCATTTCATCAGTATTAATATTCAGTTTTATATCAATGTATCAGTAATGTAGCAGTATTAATCAGCATTAATATCGGTACCAGTATTATATCAGCATTTTATCAGTTCTGCATCTGTCATATTTGCATCAATAATATACCAGTAATGTATCTTGAATATTAATCTGTAACTCTGTAACATGTTATATTGTATTTCTTGTCGTGCACGTTGATTACCTTTCAGATGGCATTATGTATTTTGAAGGGGTGCTATAGATAGTACAATAGTACAAGAAATGTAACAGTAGAACATTCATTTGTGATATTTTAATTCGCAAAATTTTGAGTCTCTGTAACGTATTATTTCGTGGATTTATTTATCGACTTATGCAAAATCATTCCCATTTAATCAGTAATAATATTCAGTGTTATATCAATGTATCAGTTCTGTAGCAGTATTAATCAGTGTTAATATTAGTATTATATCAGCCATTTATAAGTTCAGCATCTGTCATTGTTTGTATCAGTAATGTACCAGTAATGTATCTTGAATATTAATCTGTAACTCTGTAACATATTATATTGTATGTCTTGTCGTGCACGTTGAATACCTTTCAGGTGGCATTATGTATTTTGAAGGGGTGCTATAGATAGTGGTGGACGTGGTGCTATACTAATTAACCGTTTGATAAAGGGATAGTGCCCACGTCCTCCATTCTCTCTCTCTCTGTTTCTTCCTTACGAACGACTAGGCTCTCAAGATCTTTCCTTGGAATATTATGTAAGGTGTTACGTCACCTGCAAACTTTTTCTGCCGCATGGACTGTTCTGATTTTGCTTTTTACTGTAATGATGAAGGCCTGCCTGGGTAAATATAAAACTTCACTTAACATGGAAAGTTTATTCCAGACATCAAAGCCTGGTGTATAAATTCGTGTGTCGCTCAACCGGAACAGTGGTTAGTGACACTGACTGCCTTATCGAAGGACCCGGGTTAGAATCCCGGAGAAGATATGGATGCTTGTAAATGCATAGTTTCTGTGAGGAATGGGGGCACTCTAAATATGCAGAGGGCAGAAAGCCCTATCGAGAGGTCGATAGTAGGAGAAGAGAGGAGCTTGGACCTGTCTCCCCGGGCTGTTCTCCATCAAAATTGGTGGGGGGGACTGAGTAAAATCGTACTGTCAATTGTATGGTGCTCAAGGCTCTTCTCAACGACAGGCGAAACTCTGCACTCCTTTTCTCCCGGGATTATTCTGATGTTACTGTCAGACAAGTGAAATAAGTCACAACAACAACAACATTCATAAATTCGTGCGCAAGTTGAAAAATATTCGATGTCCGATGAAAGCCGTCATCTAGAATCGGAATTAAACGCGCTTATAAGGCGCACTTTGAGCAAGATTAAATGTCCTACATATTTTGGGCATATTGTTATTATTGCCAACAACATTAAAATTACGAGCAGCATGTGTCCTGGTATTCCTTCTGTGTTTTTTTCTTACGCAGGTTTAGTCTATACTTCCCTCAGTATCGATTATCCTTACCGTGCCTGATCCTAGAAGATGGAGTGTCTTTTAAAGTTTGTCGTTTTTCTAAAGTTATCATTATAAAACGCTTTTTATAGAAAAGGATGATTATTAGATTAAAAAGATTAAATGATTTTTATTAAAATCGACTATTTTTCTAAAGCACTAAAAGGCATGTTCTACATGTTTTCAAAATGAGGTTTTAACCAGTACCATGATTTGTCAAAGAATAATAAGTCTGATTACTGAATTCTACCGATTAGCAATTTCTATTGATGACTTTTCTTAAGCTTCATGTACAGGATCATTCTCTTATGCATTGCTTTCCCTAAATATTTGTTGTAAGGTTTCTGTACTTAGGTGTTCATGTTTTCGTTTTTGTCTGTTACTGTTATCAGCGAGAAAACATTTCGTCTTTTATTAAATGCTTGTCTAATAAGCTTCTGTTAATATTATCCGTCATTGATAAATTAACAATTTGTATTAGTGTTTATTTATCTTGGATTACTTAGATTTAATTATAGTTAATAAGTATTAAACTTCTAATATTTATAATCATACAGATTTACAACTGTTTTTTGTTAATTGGGTGGGAGAATACTACTCAACCTGTGCTACAATATTAATATTAGTTATTAGTAAATAAAACGGTGGAAATATTACATAGGTAAACTAGATAATACAATTCCTTTTGTGCTTCCTTGTGCGTAGTAAATGATGTATTGTAATCGCGAAGAATTTAGTGTATCATGATTCAACGGAAATAACTCTTTTTGACTGTTTCCGAATTCATTTAAACGATGGCATGGCATCTCTACCTATATAATAAAGGGTTTTCTTCAGATATGATTGTAAAACTAATTTAAAATGAGCTGAAAAGGAATTTTTTCGAGTAATTAAAAAAAAAAAAAGATTAGCCGTAGAACGTTGAATTTGTATATGGGACTGCTATAACATCTATTTGTGTATACCTCCCTTTACCATTACTATAGGCAGTATAGCAACTTGGTATATATACGCAAAGCCCATTTATTTTTGCAATCGTTGATTTTTCAATTTGCCTTGAGGAATCGGTTAATTAATTTAGAATAATTCGAGGGAATATGTTTAATTGAGTTTTAGTATAATATGTATAATTTAATAGGCCGTACAAGGAAGTTATGTGGTGTTCACATCATACTTTTTTTTATTTGTGAAGCAGAAATCATTACTAATGCATCTGTGAATAATGGGTGATATCTATTCAAATCCTTGAAGCCATGTTGTTACTGTGTATAGTGCAGGTAAGGTGAGAAATGAGCAGCGCCCTTGGCGGGATTCGAACTTCGAACCTCGCGATTGCTATCCTGGTGTGCTTTCCAACTATAATATGAAGACACACCATAAGAAAAACAAATTACCTTACATTCTCTTCCACTTAATGGGAGGTAGAGCGAAGCAAAATCAAATTATTACTATGGCTATGTAGTAATAGTAACTAGTAATCTCCGAGGTTAAACCTCTTCTAATAACATTTAAAAATACGTGTCGGGCTCAGATCTTTTATGTTCTTTTAAAATTATGATTGCCTAATTTTCATTGAAAATCCTTTGCAAATATTTGGCAATCAAGTACTAAAATTAAATATGCAGGCAAGGAAGTCAAATATATCCTTTCTTAAAATTAGTCCGTTTATAGTTATTTACTTAAATAGTCTGTTTTCTAGTTTGGACAAGAATAGAGCTTTAAGATTTAACGTATGCATATGCATGTGCGTTTGTATGTCTACTGAAATCAGGCACTTGAAAGGAAAAGAATTAGTTTAGGAGTCCTGAGATTTCTTGAAAATATTTTCTAGTCTAGCACCTCTAAAACTTCGATATAGCAGTATTTGTAATAATTGCTCCTTCGCTTTCTTTAATGTTAAAAGTTTTAGTGAAACCGTGAAACCAACTAGCTAAGTTCTAACGAAACTTAATGAATGTGCGTCAATAAAGTCGGAAAACACTGAACACTGAAATGTAGTCTAGTTTAGAACAGTGAAATGCTCCGAAACCCATTTGAAGAATAGTTTCTTGCAAGGCCCTCGCGCTGTGCACTCCAACGCCGACTCGACGTAAAAGGACTCCTGGGGATATAGTGGAATTTAAAGCAAGTAGCCATAACTTTCCCGTGACTGAAAGCTATTCGGATGTGTAGACTTGCAGAAAGCCTTTCGCTGATTGCCTCCAAATAGCATTGCTTGTCCCAGAACCAGTGCCTGTTCGACGTTTAATAGCCCCGGGCGGTAAATTATCTTCGAGAAGGAAGAAAAATCGCCTTTTGCATCTATACCTTCCTCTTCCCATCCCCCGAATGGAACAGTGAGGTGCTTATCCTAATAGCTCGAAGCGATCAATCAGGACGTTCCTTAATATGATTTGGAACGCAGAATGTTTTGGAGTTTATTGATTCATTGGCGCCATTTCAGTTTTTATTTGCTTGATTGATCTGACACAACATTGTATCATTTTGAAAGAACAAATACATGTTAGCATAAATGTATTCTTCTAAGAATGAGATGTGCACATTTGAACAATATTTCTGTAGATGCCACAATTTTGTGCATTAGAAAAATAAGTAATTGAATGTAATCAAATAAGAGTAGAAGGTTTGGCTGATATAGTATTGGTGTCGAGACAATATCTAGGAAAATATGCAAAATGTTTATTTTACATATACCATCTATTCGTGAAGTTCACTTAGTACGTCTCTTTGTTTGCAGCCTATACGTGTTTATCCATGTTTATGTGAAATAAAAATATGGTATCGATGTTTTCATTGTAACTACTTGTTTCGTGTATCGTTTAGCGACATTTGTTTGAGTTATTTATGCTGGATGAGATATTTACGTTGCATTTTTAATAAGATTGTTTATGTTTGATATGATATTTTATACAATTTAATTATTTTATTAGTTTATTGTTTCTATTTAATTCAACTACTTACATTTTATTCTCAGTTAGTTTATTTTTTGTTTATTTTATATATTTATTTTTGTCTGATATGGCCTTTGATAGGACTGTTTATGTTTGATTTGTTATTCACATATATTGATGATATGATTGTTGTTTTATAACATTTATGTTGGATTTATGTGATACTTATGTTGGATGTGATATTTAGACTGGATGCGATTTATAGCCTATAGCGATATTTATGTTTTATATCTGGAGATCGTAAAAGAATGGAATTTCTACCTCCTGCCAACAGATATGCATAGGTACGGGAAGTAATGTTTCAGGTCCAAAAATTCGATGATGAGCTTTCCATGAATAAGCACAAATTAAGGTTTTCATGGCACTCTTTTACTGTTTTGTACAACGATGTCTGCCTATGTGGCCGTAAACCTATAATGGATTTTTTGTCCACGAGAAATCTTATTTCAAACATCTCAAAATTTCAATCTTCCATATTTAAGCTGTCTGCATGCATATAAAGAGTTTTATATTTTTCATAAAATTGGACAGTCGGAAGTGGGACTATATTTAAAACCCGCAGGAGTTTCTAATGGATAACTGGAAATGGTACGTTACTTGAAGCACATAACAGTTTTTAATGAACACTTCTTTTAAAATAAAATCCAAAGACTTTCTGTTTTAATATTTAAAACTTTTAAAGTAATGGGAGCAACATATTAAGTTTTAAAAGTTGTTAAACCGGAAGTGATACTTTACATAAAGCTCTGAACAGATTTTTCTTGAAAAAATAAGTTATAGGCTAATTTAAAGCATCTCAAATTTGGTCCTTAAAACACATATGTGCATATGCGATACAAATACAATCATGATTGAGAACAAAATGATATGGATTCCGAGTACATATGATAAAGCGGAAGTGATAATTTACTTCATATTCTTAAAGATTTTTATGGAAGAATATAGTATTACTATAATAAGAGTTTAAAATAATGTAGCATATATCAAAGCTACTTCTATTATATCTAGACATGATATTTACTTATAGCCGTAGAAGAGAATGATTTTCATAATATTATTTTATTTGCAGAAATTCACAATACTTGTAATGTAGGGCAAGATATCAATAAATGCTTTTATTATTCTCTTGCACTGTAGAAGACGACGAGGCACAACAGCAACAAAGCATATTTGAAAACATGTATTGCTTTACTTCTTACTGATCCCGGAATGTACGGTAGTCACTATTAAGTTGTAATTTTCAAAATTAAGAATCATTGTTTACTGGTGTGTAGAGGGGATTACTGAAAGCTCGTTTTTATTTAAAACATGGAATTGGGCACTAGCTGACCATATCAGACTTTTTCATTAATTCTGCTGTGAGAAAACCTCTTCATTAAAGCTCTATTTTGTCTGAAAAATCAAATGTGTTGCAATTTTTGCATTTTTCGGAGACCAATATTTCCACCGTCTGAGAATCAAAGACGAATGTATGCTTACAAATATCATTTACAGTAAAAATAAATTAATAGAACATTTACGATTGAAAAGTTGCATTCTATTTCTTTAATTTATATTTAAACTGAATTCACAGGCATTTTATAGAAGCTGCTGTAATTTAAACACAAATAGCTACTCTTGCGAAAAACAAATGAGATTTCACGTAACGGCATTTTCAGTCACTCTGAAAACGTTGCCAACCGAAATAAAAGAAATTAAATGAAGGTGGAAATAGGTTTTAATATATATATATATATATGTTGTATGAACTTAAATCCATTTAGTGCGAATACAAGTTATTATTACTTGCGCAATTGCTGCAAAGTTAGTTAATAATAATTTATTTCCTAAACAGTATTGATTAATTGATTATATTATCTCCTAAGTTTAATTAAAGTAGAATTATTTTAAAAGTGTGCATCCATACTGGTAAGTTATATTTTGAAAGATGTTTTGAAGTAATTTGAAAGCAAAATGTTAATAATGGTTTAACGGGGACTGGAATTAAATCATCACGAAGAATAATATTTCAATTGTAAAAGGAAAAATTAAAACATGTAATTATTGTCATTGATCGGAAATTAGTTGACTTTTCAAGGGGAACAAACCAACTCCCGTTCAATGAACAATAATTGATAAAAATACATAAATATGAAAGTGTTTCGTCTTTACTCGAGTTATAAGTTAATGCCAAACCGGCAATTCTAGTCAGGCCAAATATTTCCGCGAATAGTTGCTACTCAAAGAACTTATTCTCATGAAGCATTTTAGTCAATTCAATTTGGAGTAAAAATCAATTAGTGTAGAGAAATCCTGTAAAACTCGAGTAACCGTCCCCGACACTATCATCTTTATGTATTTGAGTACTATATTATTTGTAGAAATTAAACATTGGAAATTGTCATTATGAAATCGAATTCAAAGTAAAGTTGAAATAAACATAGAAGATTATAAAAAAGATAAATAATGCAAACTTTGTAAAAACAAATCAAAGAAAACATAAAAATAATATAAAAATAATATAAAAAATAATATAAATAAGATCAGTGAATGTACATGAAGATATAAAGGCCAGAAAGGTATTAAGTAACCTACATTCTTACTAGTGGGGGAGTTGGCAAAGTGTTCTCTTCGTGTCTGACTCAGAAGTGTAGGGTGTCCAAAAATTCTTAGCGGCAGTAGGGGCTTTGAATAATATCAGTCGGTAAGACTTGGGTGAAGTAATTTATGGTAGTGGGTGGGACTTGGAATTCTTGAGGGATGTATTTTGTGGAGTTCTTATCTGAGAGAGACCGTCTGTTAAGATTTTTTTGAAAATACTAGTGAATGGAAATTAATTAATTTCTGGCTAATTGTCGTGTCGCAATGATTAAGAATTTAAGAAAGGAAAAAAACATTTTCGCTGTCCAAGAGCTAATAGACAGTCTAAAGGCAGGAAATAGGCCCATTTTTTTAGTAACAGTATAGTAACAGTATATGTCTGAAGACAATTAGCTTTTTATAATGTATACAATTGAGTAATTACACTATATACAAATCTTTCCATCTTTCCACTGACAGTCATCCAAGTTATACCGCCTTCTCAGGTTTAGGAATAAATTATCATATCCCTATCAGTTAAATGATTTAGAGTGAGTATTTAACGCCTGCTCTTTTAAGGCAATGGTTGATAAATTGAAAGGGAATTAGATTATTTTTGAGAATTTTGATAAGGATCAAAATTTCGCGTTGTAAATCTATTGTATCTGTGCATATAGTTTTAATTCGTTGTATTTGATTAATTATAGTATTGTTAATTACTTTTTTGGATATGTTGGAGTTCCAATTTATTAATTTGTTAGTATTGAAATTGAAGTTTCTTGTTTTGTCAAAAAGTAAAATTTTTTTGTAGTTAATTATTTGAAGATCTAGAAAGTCTATGCTATTTTGTGAATTATTAGTTTTATTAAGTTTAAGACAATTCGGATAAATGTCCTAGTTTTCAATTTTACCAAAATTATTAATTGTAATAAGGTCATCAATATATCTGTAGGTGTGTTTGTAGTAATTTGACTCTTGTGGTTGTAGATTTTTTTGGAAGTTAAATTCTTTGACAAATAAAAAGATATTATAGATCGAGGTGCTGGAATGTAAGCCCAATGGCAGTCCTCTGACTTGTTTAAAAAATTGATTTTGAAACTTGATGTAGTTATTAAAAAGTGTGCATTTTAGGTAGGTTTTCCATTTGTCAAGAGTCATGATATTGAGTATATTAGGGAAAAGTTTTGGTAGATCAAGTAGACTGGTATAGATTTCTTCTAGAGGAAGTGAGGTATATAAGTTTTCAAAATAATAGCAGTTAATGTTTTGGATGTTAATGGTATGAATGGTATTAATGACAGGAGTGTTATTATGAATGATCCAGCAATAGTTATGATTAGTGTTACAATCATTGAAAATTAATAACAATCATTGAAAATTAATAATTGAAACTTAATAAAATCTGTAAATTAATTTTCAATGATTGTAACACTAATCATAACTATTGCTGGATCATTCATAATAACACTCCTGTCATTAACACCATTCATACCATTAACATCCAAAACATTAACTGCTATGATTTTGAAAACTTATATACCTCACTTCCTCTAGAAGAAATCTATACCAGTCTACTTGATCTACCAAAACTTTTCCCTAATATACTCAATATCATGACTCTTAACAAATGGAAAACCTACCTAAAATGCACACTTTTTCATAACTACATCAAGTTTCAAAATCAATTTTTTAAACAAGTCAGAGGACTGCCAATGGGCTTACATTCCAGCACCTCGATCTGTAATATCTTTTTATTTGTCAAAGAATTTAACTTCCAAAAAAATCTACAACCACAAGAGTCAAATTACTACAAACACACCTACAGATATATTGATGACCTTATTACAATTAATAATTTTGGTAAAATTGAAAACTAGGACATTTATCCGAATTGTCTTAAACTTAATAAAACTAATAATTCACAAAATAGCATAGACTTTCTAGATCTTCAAATAATTAACTACAAAAAAATTTTACTTTTTGACAAAACAAGAAACTTCAATTTCAATACTAACAAATTAATAAATTGGAACTCCAACATATCCAAAAAAGTAATTAACAATACTATAATTAATCAAATACAACGAATTAAAACTATATGCACAGATACAATAGATTTACAACGCGAAATTTTGATCCTTATCAAAATTCTCAAAAATAATCTAATTCCCTTTCAATTTATCAACCATTGCCTTAAAAGAGCAGGCGTTAAATACTCACTCTAAATCATTTAACTGATAGGGATATCATAATTTATTCCTAAACCTGAGAAGGCGGTAAAGTTGGATGACTGTCAGTGAAAAGATTTGTATATAGTGTAATTACTCAATTGTATATATTGTAAAAAGCTAATTGTCTTCAGACGTATACTGTTACTATACTGTTACTAAAAAAATGGGCCTATTTCCTGCCTTTAGACTGTCTATTAGCTCTTGGACAGCGAAAATGTCTTTTTCCTCTCTTAAATTCTTAATCGTTGCGACACGACAATTAGCCAGAAATTAATTAATTTCCATTCACTAGTATTTTCAAAAAAAAAACTTAACAGACGGTCTCTCTCAGATAAGAACTCCACAAAATACATCCCTCAAGAATTCCATGTCCCACCCACTACCATAAATTACTTCAACCAAGTCTTACCGACTGATATTATTCAAAGCCCCTACTGCCGCTAAGAATTTTCGGACACCCTACACTTCTGAGTCAGACACGAAGAGAACACTTTGCAAACTCCCCCACTAGAAAGAATGTAAGTTACTTAATACCTTTCTGGCCTTTATATCTTCATGTACATTCACTGATCTTATTTATATTATTTTCTATATTATTTTTATATTATTTTTATGTTTTCTTTGATTTGTTTTTACAAAGTTTGCATTATTTATCTTTTTTATAATCTTCTATGTTTATTTCAACTTTACTTTGAATTCGATTTCATAATGACAATTTCCAATGTTTAATTTCTACAAATAATATAGTACTCAAATACATAAAGATGATAGTGTCGGGGACGGTTACTCGAGTTTTACAGGATTTCTCTACATTAATTGATTTTTACTCCAAATTGAATTGACTAAAATGCTTCATGAGAATAAGTTCTTTGAGTAGCAACTATTCGCGGAAATATTTGGCCTGACTAGAATTGCCGGTCCGGCATTAATTTATAACTCGAGTAATGACGAAATACTTTCATATTTACGTATTTTTATCAATTATTGTTCATTGAACGGGAGTTGGTTTGTTCCCCTTGAAAAGTCAACTAATTTCCGATCAATGACAATAATTACATGTTTTAATTTTTCCTTTTACAATTGAAATATTATTCTTCGTGATGATTTAACTCCAGTCCCCGTTAAAACATTATTAACATTTTGATTCCAAATTACTTCAAAACATCTTTCAAAATATAACTTACCAGTATGGATGCACACTTTTAAATTAATTCTACTTTAATTAAACTTAGGAGATAATATAATCACTTAATCAATACTGTTTAGGAAATAAATTTTATATATATATATATATACAGGACAAAAAATAATCAAATAAAAAAAAGCTGAAAGGTTTCATATTTTAAACTAAGTCTAAAAGAGGCCTTTTTTTAACTTTTGTCTGTTACCTTATTTATTAAATACAAGTTCTTCGCACTTAAAGCATAAAATTCAGTTCAAGAGCAATATCACAAAATAGTTTTAACATGAGCATATCTTTAGAATTTCCGATACAGAGTCTCGCCCGCTGGATGTAAAAATGTTTTTTTTTTTTTTTTTCTGTACAACGTTGCCATTGCTCGCTTTGAAATAATTGAATCTCTTAATCAAAAATTCGTTAAAGTTTTACAAAATATGAAATCGATAATAAAACAAATTCCAAATTTCAAATTTGGACTTCCAGATGCCCATATATTCGCAGTAGGATTACCTCATTCAAAATTTGATTGCTCTATAGGTACCTGAAACCTTTCAGATTTTACATTACGCCCAAAGGGGAGTTTCTTTAACGCTTTCTGTGTTACCTTTATTTATCAAATATCATGTTCTTCGCACTCAAACCATAACATCAATGCAACAACAATATCGCAAAATAATTTTAAAAGGAGCATATCTTTAGAATTTCCGATACACAGTCTCGTGTGCTGGAGATAAAAAACGATTTTTTTCCTGCACGGTGTTAACACTGCTTGCTTTGAAATCGTTGAGCGACATGAAACATGGAGTTTTGTGTGGGAGTTTTCAAATGTAGAATAAATTTCTATATGTTTAAAACAATAAATATAAATTCATTGAAATTTTACACCCGACATTTTTACATTCAAATTAAATTATTAGGACACAAATTAACTATATGATGTCGCATATTTCCTTTCTCCAATTTATAAGAATTCCGTAATATCTTTGTGCTTATATTTCACAAATTTTATATGCAATACATTAAAAACTGGGCAAATAAATCTATCAATGTGAATGGAAAATGAGGTGCGTTAACGTTTTTTCTAACGTTGTTCTATTATCCTTAACGATGTAATAAAGTAGACGTTATTTTAAGAGATTTATCTGTTATTACAACCATTAATTCTCCAGATGATGGCAAAACTTGCAAGCGTTATTCTAACTGAAATTACAAACCTTTACAAAATTTAATAAAAAACGGAAAGAATAATAAAATACATAAATATTTCTAAAGACTGTTGATAAGCATTTATTTCTCATGAATTTGCTTCACATATTTCCCTGCATAGTTACCTGACACGAGTTAGCTCATTAGTTAAGGGTGCATTATTCATGAAAACTTCTCTCATATTAAATCACGCTGTGCACTAATAGTGTTTGATGCTTTGCAAATTTTTGTCCTTCCCGTTTTCTTGTGCCGGATGTTTAAATCTTAAGATATATTACAACTTTTTTTTTGGTTGAATTTGGCACAAGCTCCTTTTAACATAGTTATATCATTATTCACCTTGCAAAAAATCATAGCGTTGCTCAACATTCTATTTACATTGTTCATTATCATTGATATAATTTATAAATTAAGTTGCAAGATGAGCAGAGGAAAAACCTTTAATTATTTCTGTTTCAAAGGATAAATCTTTATTACTTAAATAAATTTCTTCCAAAGTTAAATTAACCGAAGCCTGATTGGAGCTGAGGTTTATTGTTCAAAATTTAAAGAGCAAGTAATAATTAGTAAAAGTGTTTTGGAGAAATTTTTTTAGAATTTAATCTAGCTTGAAGGATTTAAAATTTCATTGGATTGGATTATGATAGACAATATTAGCATTAATTACCTACGTATTCCTTCATGGAGGACATTTAAAGTGAAATGGGTACGTATTCTCATTACACCATCTTTAGTTCAATCCCTGACACTCTGCTGATAATCATCATACACTTCTCGTTACGTCTCGTCATTGAGATGACATCTGAAACCTACAGTCACTAAAGGATTAATGTCATTCCGACGAAAAAAAGGGTTTAGCAGGCATGAATGTACTGAAACGATTATAGGATACGCCACTGTTAAGTTAAATAAAATATTGCATGGTGCATGGTGCACAAGTACGTGTTTCGTTAAGCACTATACATTATTCACAGTGATATAACTTTAAAAATTGCAGATTACGTATAATTACGTTGAATAAGCTATATAAGCTATTACATGGCGCTCAAGTTCATGCTTCATCAGTCTCTTACATTATTTACAATGATTCTTATGTTGCTTTGTACGTTTAGCGTATTTTGTCGTTTAGCATTTGGATGAAGAAAACAATATGATAAGGTAATAAGATAATAAAAGAGAACAATATTAAATAGTAAAATAAATAATAAAGAAATAAAAATAAGAATTGAAACAAAACAAAATAAAACAAAAAACTGAAAAGAAAAGAATATATAGTAGGATTAATACAATTCATGCACATACAATATACTACACAAGCAAAAATATAGTGCTTATTATTACGCAGATGAATGAGAAAAGGCTAACTGATACAGTACATACATCAGCACTTTTCCAACCAAATCAATAAAACATATTACATTATTATACGGATACATGATAAGAACCGCTGATACAATGCATAAATTTAAGAATGTTGCATGTGAGTAAGCAAAGCTTGTTTTCATTTAACAATAGGAAAAGTCTGTAAGCATTTGAAATGCAATTTGGTAAAATAGATATTGCTAGAAATATGGTACAATATTTATGATTACTAACAAGATTGAAATGGCTTGTTTGGTATTTATATGTATACACTATATTATTAAATAATATTTATACCTTACAAAACGGGTCATATTCATATTACAGATAATGAAAATCGCAAGAACGCGCATGCAGTTACTCCTTCCCCAAATCCATTCCCATTACAATCAAGGTCGAAATAGCACTATCCAGGGTTTTATTAATTTATTACTGCTAAAACACAGAATTTAATACTTAATAAAATTTAAAAAAACACTTTATTACTATTCATTTGTACGCAAACTGTGAAAGCTGGAACTATATTAATTGCATAGCTCCATTCTTGTAACAGAAGAGACATATAAGTAAAGAGTACGGCGAAACGAATTTAAAAATTATTACACCAGTGATTTTTCGAACGTCTTTTTATCACAGTTCCTTTATAACAATTATTACATTTATTTTAGCCCCTATTTGGGCTGGTTGAGGAGGTTTTTCCTCATTAAATACATCTCCATAATCCAGTGATTCCAGAGTGGCAAATTGCTTCATAAAGCGTTTCAGAAATAAGAGCCGATTTTATTCGCTTATTAATAATTCCTGCCCCTGTAGAGTAGCACTGAAACCACCTATTTAAAATTCTATGGCATGTAAGCTGATGGTTCATTGTGGTACGACATGCAAAAATAGCCGGCCTTACAGAATAGTGGTTAGTGACCCTGACTGAAGATCCTGGTTCAAATTCGGGAGAAGGCATGGAAGTTGTGTAATGTCTTTGCAGCATGGGGGGCGCTCTAAATATATGATGAGCCTGAAGTGCTCTGAAGTCGTTTGATGGAAGGGAAGAGAGGTAGGAGACCCCCCAGACCAGTCTCTGGTTGCTCGTGCTTAAAATGGGGAGAAAATTAAAGTCCAACCTCTTTGAGGCTTTGGCAATCATTTTTCCGTCAAATATGGACTCGAAAACAAACAAACATGCAAACATAGGTATAGTGTCTCCGGAAGGTCCCTTTAGACCTGAACTAAATGCATGTAATAGTGTAAGATCGTAAGGTATTTAAGATCTGAATAGCCCAACTTGATGATCATTGCTATAGCAGCAGTGCTCTTTACGTGAATTTCAAGGTAAATGTCGTATGACTGCCCGGGAAGGAGACTAAAGTCTGCGTGTTGACCAGTTGATTATCTCTGTGCTTGGTGAAGGCAGATCCAACGACCTTGCTTTAGAGGAGAGCTTTGTGACAAGTGCATGAGTCCACGACAATGAAAATATGAAAGAGGTGATGAATGGGTTTTCGTGACCGGTTCGGTAAGGAGCCACCAAGTTCCGCCACGGCTGCAGAATTTGGACATCAACGAAATGGTTGTTTACCTGTATGTTGGAGCTCCAGCCCACTTGTCACTTGCTATTTGTGAACACCTGAATGAATTGCTTCCTGGAGGGTTGATAGGACGTGGGTTCCCACATTCACCAACAGCCTCGATGTCCGGACCTCATGACAGCACAAAATGTCCTATAGGCGATCATCAAATCATACGTGAGGAAGAACCAGAACGTGGACAATGATGCTGAGCGGACAAGTGTGCTTGCAGCCTTCCAGCACGTGACACCGCAGCTGCTAAAGAGTAGAAGTACATTCAGACTCATAAACTGTGCAGGAATAATGGTGTTGCATATACCGTCGTTTTGAATAAATAACCGTCGTAAGTGTTATTAAAGTTACAATGAAATAATTACATTGGCATTTTCTTGGTGTGATATTTCTTGTAGAGTGTTTTTCGTGAATATTATGCAGTCACATTTCAAGATCATTTGTGCAGCGACCGATAAGTTATTTTATCAATATTAGCAGGTTAGTATATTTAATTTATTTGTCCACATAACAATTACAATCTCGTACGTAATATTCTGTATGAGTAGTGAAGGTCAATCCGTACGATTAACCGATCTTCGAATTTCTGTAGCGAGAAGATTGACATAACTTGCAGAGCATGACTGAAAAATAAGAACATCAATACATATTCCAGAAAATATAAACGTTTTCACCTGAGATTTGCCAACAAATGGTGGAAACTGTCTACCTCAGGTTTGCCAACGAGAAGCAATGCATATATAAGTATATGGGAAATCTTTGCGATGTGGTATATGCAATACGAAAGATGAAGCTCATTGCACAAAATGACAGTGCAGGGTTTGCATTCGGTATCAGCCTACGTAAAGAACTGTTTTCTGCGGTATCATAAAAAATGAGTCATATAATGCTAGTAGTATTGTAGTGTAACAACAATAGTTTCTACAATAATTAAAAGAATTGAACATACATATATTTTGTTTTGCATGAATAATTATCAATATGTTAACCAAAAGTTTACATTAATCGTTTGCAATACGTTAACCACAAGTTTACATTAATCATTACCAATATGTGATAAACAAATATCCGTTTCTGCTGACTTTCTTTTTTGGAGGAGCCAGAAGGGAGGAGGAAAGTTAAAGATCGTTCAAGAACCTTCATTCAGCTTTAAAATTGAGTTTAAATTTGTGAATTTTACGTTATCGTTTTTTCATTGTGTAATTCAACAGAGTTATAGCTCTAATTTAACAGTTAGCTAAAAATAGAATTCCTAGACACACAACATCCAATACTTTTAGGCATGCACAGGAATGTACATGCCAGTATGTTTTTTACAGCAATGCTGTCTTTCCTCTGTCCAAAGCAAATTTACTATTGAGCTTTTAAAATCGACATGTATGCATCATGCTTAGAAGAATGAAAAAAGAAATTATTTTTTCGTTTTTGGCATCATCAGAGTTGTGACTCTACTTCTTTATTTGCACCATAAGTACACATGATGATTTTACAACAGGCCAAATAACTGGCTGAAATATAGTAGAAGAGAAAGGGACACCTTGGTCATTTGTGAGAGATGTTCTGCATATACCTCTGAAGTGAAGTACAGAGGAATATTTAACTGATTTGAAATCAAAACTAACTAATACAATTTGAAATTATTTACGCGCAATACTTTGCATTTAAAAACTATCAAAAGAGTTACATATTATATGCAAGATAGAAAATATGTAAATCAGCTTTATAATTTAATTTAATAATAGCCTTTTAATTCCTTATTTTAAATTTAGTTATTTCCTCCTTATTCTAAAATAATAATAACATTTCTGGACTGAGTCATTTCTAAATTAATCTATGCCAGGAAGCTTCCGTAACGCTGGTTATGTAGTTTCTTTGTAGCCTAAACTCATGAGAACTGAAACCTTTATAAACCAAAACATTCCCGTTTGGTGGGCTGCCCTAGATAGATATAAATATAGATCGATATAGATAGATGGATAGATAGATAGCTATAGATATAGATAGATATATAGATATGTGTTAGACTAAACCAGCTAGTCTCAAGGAGGAAAAGGAGGAACGCTTAGATATATATATATATATATATATATATATATAGATAGATAGATAGATAGATAGGTAGATGTAGATATAGATAAATATAGATATAGATAAATATAGATATAGATAAATATAGATATAGATATATATATATAGATATAGATAAATATACATATAGATAGATAGATATAGATATAGATAAATATAGATATATATAGATAGATATAGATAGACAAACAGGGAAATGGTCATCTAGCAAGAGTGAAAGCAATATGCACGGGACAAAAAGAGAACCACTGGGCTGTACAACTTATATTATACCGTAGATTTTATTTGGCATAGTTATTGATTTGGTATGACCTTCATATAAGAATATTGCCTTTTTCTCTATACGTTAAAAGCCATTTTAAAAGAAAAAGAAATAAATAAAATATTTCATTTACCTACTCTTCTGGTAAAGTGCCCTTCAAAAAATACACATATTTATTTTACCAAATTAATTTATTTTATTACACATTAAGTTGCACTCTTGATTAAATATACATGTCAAAACGTTATGACTCTATTAATTGGTTCCGCAAACACCTCGTGCATGAAAAATGTTACTCTGTCAACATCATCGTTCACTTTTTCTCGCTGGAATCACTTACTATCTCATACTTGCATTCTTGTTGTTACACTGTTCACGCTATGTCGCTTATTTTTGTAAAATAGTTCTGTTGAGATGATTTCCACTTAGTCAATTATATTCAGGCATTGAATACACCTCAGCTACTCGCATTACACTAACATACGCGTCACGTGTCCCAGATTCCACGACGGAATGCACAAAATATTGCAGCAGCAGAACATTCAGGAAAATTTAATAATATGCAGATTTAATCTTTTTCTCGTTCCTAAGCACCTCATGCTTTCTCTTTAGCGTTAGCTACGTCGTACACCTTCAACACTCCATTACGGGAAGAGCGGAGCCGAAAAACTATCCTCCCGTTCGCCGTCGTCTTCAGTAAGAAAGAAAAAGGCCGTTCTGCGAGGAGTTATTCCCGCGCGCAGCTATTCGATGACGAATCAACTTCCGATTGAATGAATGACGATTAAATCCACCAGTGAGAAAATTGTGTTCTCATAATGTGATACTGTATATAAAACTGTGGTGTGCGCATTGCGCTAATTAACATGTGTAAGGAAAAATACGGTGTCGATAATTAGTTCATGTGTTCAGCAACAATGATTATATTCAGTTAGGCTACGTCTGTCTACAAGTCTAGCCTTCGAGTGTCATTTTTCTAATTATGCAACAGTCTCTTTAAGTTATAATGCTAAGAAGCATCGTCAATCCATTTGCAACTTATTTCAAGTCATTATTATGTATCTATATATGTAGGTAGGTAGGTAGATATATAGATAGATATAGATATAGATAGATAGATATAAATATAGATAGATATAGATATAGATAGATAGATATAAATATAGATAGATATAGATATAGATAGATAGATAGATAGATAGATAGATAGATAGAGAGAGAGAGAGATAGATATAGATATAGATAGATATATAGATATGTGTTAGACCAGGGATGTCAAACTCATAGGTACATTTGGGCCAAACAAACAAGGTTTAACTTTAGGCGGGCCGCAAAAAAAAATCAATATTCATAAAAACGTAGATTTATTTCGAATAATACAATAATAAACATATATATATATTTATATAGAAAAGAACAAGAAAAATTTAATGTTTACGTCCTGATACTTGACATCTCTTCTCTGCTATTATCTTTCCTATTTCGGGAGAAATTTTGTTTGCAGTGATAACTTTCAACGCTGACTCAAGATGAGCATCATTAATACGGTTTCTAATAGGAGACTTATTACATTTCATGACTGAAAATAACTGCTCGCACCGATAAGTGCTACCAAACATGGAAATAATATCATATGCGAATTTTCGAGTATTTTCAAACCTGGATGGTAAATATTTGTAAAATTCAGGCACGCCCACATCAATGAATTTTGCTTTCAATGAATTTTGCTTCACATTTGAGTTGCATTGAATCTCGATCACCTCCATTTGTATATGGCTGGGTACTGAGTCAATACGTATTGAGAAAATTGAAGAAAACAAAAAAAAGAAATGTGTCTTCGAGGGAACTAAAATCATTAAACCTCGTTTCAAATTCAGTTGTTAAATTTGCAGTTTTTTCTGGGAATTTTTTATACGAACAAGTATCATCTAAACTTGATTTATTCATGCTACACGTCGGGAAATGCGTCAAATCTTCATTTTTAAGTTGTTTTTCCCAAAGAACTAGTTGACATTTGAATGCTTTAATTATATCAAACATGTTCGTAATGATATGATCTTTTCCTTGTAACGATAAATTTAAATCGGTTAAGTGTTTGGTTATATCAACCAAGAAAGATAAATCTTGTATCCATATTGGATCGTAAAACAAACTTACGTCTTGATTTTTCGTTTTTAAAAACTGACATATTTCTTCTTTCAAATCCCAGAATTGTTTGAGAATCTTGGAGCAAGATAACCAACGTACCTCGGTATAGTAGGACAAGCCCGAATATTCACTATCTAACTCACTTAAGAAAGCAGTCAATTGACGCTGATTTAAACCTCGAGATCTTATAAAATTTATAACTTTTTTTATATATGACAAAACTTTCTCTATTTATTACTTTCGTGCATAGAACTTCATGATGTATAATACAATGCATATGATGAATGTTTGAACCGTGAATTTCACTAAGTTTTTTTCTTAGTAATGCTACGAAGCCCTTGTTTTTCCCGGTCATTGATGGAGCGCCATCTGTAGCTACAGAATTTAATTTTGCCAAAGGTAGATTGTATTTCTGCAGAAGTTCAAAAACACAAGTAAATATATCTTCTCCTGTGATAGTACCAGGCATCGGTATTAGTTCCAGTAATTCCTCAAAAATGTTAAAATTCTTGTCACAAGAACGAAGAAACACTGCTAATTGAGCTTTGCCACTAATGTCCGTGCTCTCGTCACAGGCAATGGAGAAACTTTCGAAACTAAATGACTTTGCTTTGATCTGATCACTTAAATTCGCGGCTAAATCAGTAACTCTTTCCGCAACTGTATTTCGAGACAATGAAATTGATTGAAAAGCCTTCACATTTTCAGGACAAACAATTTCTCCAGCTTTCATTAGGCATTCCTTGATGAAATCACCGTCAGTAAAAGGCTTTGAATATTTAGCTATCAACTCGGACAAGACGTAGCTTGCATGTACCGCCGCTTCACTTTCTTGCAATACTTTACTAAACATGGATTCTTGCTTTTTCACTCCTAACTTGAGCTCTTTCAACTTTTCTTCTCTCATTAATCCTTCGTAATTGTTATATTTCGATTTGTGTTGTTCGTAATGACGTTTAATATTATATAACTTTGCTACATTAATAGTATTATTACATATCAAGCAGATTATTTTATCTTTTATTTCGCAGCAAAAATATTCTAATATCCATTTTACTTGGAATATTCTACGTTCGTCAGCGATTTTTCGTTTAATTTTACTACCACTTGGTTTTGATATAGACATACTGAATACAAAGGGCTGGAATAAACACGGTTAACGTTAAAAAGTTAACAAAAATTTATTCTTTCCACAAGAGATAAATCAAAATGTTGAAATATTTCTTCAAAAATATTCTAACAATATCACAAAATTTCAAACGTTTAGCAAAAATCAATTCAAAACAGAGAAACTAATTATATCTCACAGCGATATCGCTACAAATCAATCACAGAATTAAGTAAACAAACCGTTCGCTAGAACTACAGCTACTACTGAGATGAGTTGTTTGTTCTCGGCTTTTATAAGCTTTATAATTAATTTCTCGAATATACTGGAAACATCTATAAATATCTGGATTTTTGTGGATGGCAACAGCAATTACGAGATATTTATTTATTAGTTATTAAATGCACGCGCTGTTCTATTTTTAACATTCCAACGCAGCTGTCTTTTCAAAACTCGTCTGCGTTGCTAAGGCAACATGAAGCAAATCTAATTACAATTCTAAATAAAAAAACTAACTAAATAAATAACTATGAAATCCGTAACAATATGAATTAAGTAATAATTAATAATAAAGCAAAGTGCATGCACATGCATGCACCAATATATCGTACAAAACTATGATTGGAAAACTGAGACCATGAGGTCGGCCACATTCGGCTATCGGGGGATGCGTACAAGTTCTGAGTGCATGTGTCCCCCAAAAGCCGAAGGTAGCTGAACGCAAGCTACTCACACGCATTTGTAATTTAAGTAGTGTGTGTGTCAGCTCGCTGTGAGTAATCTAACAACACTGAATAAATTATCGTTAATAACCTAGCAGTAAACATTTCATTTTTTTCTTCGTCGATATGTTATTTTATTAATATATATTATTATTTGCCGATATATTGGCCGGGCCGCAAAAATATTTGTTGTGGGCCGCATGCTGCCCGCGAGTTTGACATCCTTGTGTCAGACTAAACCAGCTACTCTCAAGGAGGAAAAGACCCACCAGACGTTTATATATAGATAGATAGATATAGATATAGGTAGATATAGATATAGATAGATAGATATAGATAGACAGGGGAATGATCATCTAGCAAGAGTGAAAGCAATATGCACGGGACAAAAAGAGAACCACAGGTCTGCACAACTTATATTATACTGTAGATTTTCTTTGGCATAGTTATTGATTTGGTATGACCTTCATATAAGAATATTGCCTTTTTCTCTATACGTTAAAAGCCATTTTAAATGGTGATTTGTAAAAAACTCTATAATCGTATAAGCCTTAAACACCGTGTTGAAAATATCGTCGTAAGTGAACCCGTAAAAGTGTTCAGAATTTTTGCTTTGCAGGTTAATTTTTTTAATTTAAATCTAGTGAAAAGTTAAGGAAGCAGAAATTATCTTCATTCCTTGCATATTTTCGCTCTAGCATTTTAGCGCTAGGTAATGAAAATTTCTAAAAAATATGCATAATTTTTCCCATCCTTTGTTGTACTTAGTTCACCTCTAAGGGTTAGTTTTATTGGTAGATATCATTTCTTAAATTATTTTTATTCCGTTTTTTATTCTATTTTTACATAAGCATTTGATCCATTTTATTTTCCTTTGCATTTATATTATTTGAAACGTGTTTTAAGCAATTTCTTTATTAAGCTATCCGAATGTGGCATATGTTCTCACACCGAAAAATCTTTCGAAACATGTGTGATTTCACTTTACTTCTGTTAATTACATTCCACTTCACTTTAGCCTTATCTCCTGCTGTTCAATTTTTCCAAATCTGAAGCTTTTATACACAACTTACCCTTCGTTACTACGATGTTCCTTTTGCGAACTGCTGTTAAGACACATTCATGTGCAGTGCTGTTAGGGCTTTATAAAGTAACTGAGCCAGATCGGGAAGTGTCCGCCTCATTTACCGTCAACTATCTATTCGTCATATATTACAATATATAAGACGAATTAATTACTATGTATTCTCATGGGAATGATGGTGTTTTTTAAAGAAATAACAGTGTGATAGTTATCAGTAGTTTATCTCTAACTACTTTTCATTTGTTATGTTCTTACTGTAAATGCGTTGTTCGGAAATGAAATTATTGCATAGTTTTCTATCTCGATTTTCGGACGATAAAACTAGTTAAATTAAAGAAGGAAAATGCACGTAAAAGTACGGTATGCAGTAGCATAACGTGTCTTGAGTTTTAAAGCATAATAATTAATTTCTTTGTAAGGGAATTATTAAGAAAAGAAAACATACCTTAATTATATTAGTATACTAATAAACTTCAATACAGCAACTTCATAATGAAGAAAAGTCTATAAGAAAAAATAATATGGTGTGGGGCAGGAGTTAATTAAAGTTTGTTCTTATAGAATATTTAATTAAATAACTAGGTAATGCTTTCTGCATTGCAATTTGAGAAGCCATAGTATTATATGCGTCCAACGCAGTATGATGTTTTGTATTTTTATCACGTCTTTTTGCGTATAAAGAAAGAAGAATCATACTGAATAAAAAATAGAAGATGTGAAGAAGAAATATTTGAGTCTCTTGCAGTACCACGCCATCCGATTTATATTAATAGTATTTGCCTGGGTACAGGATAAATATTAGGATAAAAGATGACGTAATAATACACCACAAAAGAAGGAGGAATATCTGTGATTCTCTGAAGCGAAATTACAACGTAAGAACTTTATTTCTTTCATATTTTCTTACTTTTAATGGCCGAAACAAAAATTGCAACATCACATGAAACCAATAATATTTTGTTGAAGTATAAAATAAAAAGCCAATCATTTGAAAATGTCTGATTAACACAAATTATTAATCTGATATTTGAGAAATTTTCATCCAAAACTATCGATAATACCCATAAAATATCAATAACTAAAACATCGAATAATTTCATTTTTTCAATAAACGTTTAAGACTCCACTAAGTCTTTGGATTAAAATTGTAAATTTTCATTTGTATTTTTCATTGCGTTGTTTAAACATGTGTGTTGATTGAACCCAAAGATATTATTTGAATTAAATAAAAAAATCTTGAAAGTTTAAATTTCAGAATAATCTCGAAAAATAAATAAAAACCATTAATTAAGTATTGCAATATTTGTATGAGTAACAACTTATAGCATCCATTAATTCGCTCCATTATTTTTTAAAGTAAGTTTTGTAAATCTTTGTTGTTAGCATATGTCAAATTGTAATTTATGGCTTCTAATTAGATTTAGGGATGTATTTACTCTGTTCCGAAATTTTGATGAGACTTAGGGCGTTGTGTAGGCGTACAGTTATTTATATGTTAATAATATTGTTGATCACCGAAAAAAAGGTCAGTTTAATGTTTTTATTTATAAATAAATAATTAAAAATTCAAAATATTAAAATACTTAATTATTAAATATTGGAATTATTGAACCCGTAAACAGAAGCATTGGGACAAAAATGATCTCATTCGCAAAGAACCTCACATTAGAAAACACGAAGAGAAAAGAAAAGTATTTTGCGTGGACGCAGTCAGCTGTTCTTGCAAAATTAAAGGGAAAAAACTCTTCCCTCCCATAGCATGCCTCCTGTAACGTAAATCCCTCGTTCTCCCGCAACTTGAGAGAGCGACCAAATATTTCCTTATCTGCATGCGGAGTGCTTATAGCATCAGGTTGAATGCATTATTTAGCATTAAATTTGGCACAAATTATTATTACAATTTAAGAACAATGTTTAACAATTAACAGTATTTAGGATGCTAACAATGTTTAACAATGTGTTCACCAAAACCATTGCGCAGAGTGAAATTTTTGATTAATTTCATGAATTGATTTTATTTTATTAATTTTATTGCTTACTGTGACGCAACGCACCCGCAAATTGATGAATCGATCTTCGATTAATTTTTATTTAATATTACTTATTTAATATTTAATCTTATGGCAAGTATGAAATGTATACACCAAATTATATGTTATACCTATAAGGTATATACTAATTAATGTATACCTTTGTTTCATCGTATGACGAAAAATGTAATAAAAAATAAATTGGTATTTATATTTTAATTATATATATACATATATATATATATATATAAGTTCGCAGCAATAATTAATCATTTATTTGTAATTCAATTTCATTTAAAATTTAATTAACTTTTCACGAATTGATAATGTTTGTTAAATTCATATATACTGTTTCACAAGAATATAGGAAAGATAAATTAAATTAAAATAATTCTCTTGCGCCTTTGCTGCAAGGAATGAAATTTGAATTTCACAAATATTATATATTCGTATAAAGCCAATATAAATTTATAATTTATATAAGAAATTTTAATTGTAAAAATAAGAAATACAAATAAAATTAATTATTGCTGCGAAGTAACTTACAATATCATTTAAATTCGAAGAACATATGTAAATTAAGTGCACGTATCTAAAACCATGAAAAAATATATAATGTTCCAAAAAATTAATCTCAAAAATTTTTTAAGGAATTTTTAAGACCAAATTAAATTGCATAGGTGAATAATTGTTGAGCAGGCAGGAGACAGACTTATCAAAGGGAAGTTGCCTCCAAACTTAAATCTTCAATTACGTTTCGTCATATAGGCAAGGGTAAAAGTAAAATTCAAAACCAAAAGTAAAAACAAATGTTGTGAATTACTAAAAAAGAAGTTTAAACTTGTAGGAATTTTAAGAAATTTAGCAAGTAAAATGACTAAGAATTAAAGTATAAACAAATAAAATGACTAGGAATTAAAATATTAATTAAATGTCAATTAAGAAAAGAAAACCAAATTTTTTAGTAAACCAAAGTAATTTAGAAATTCTTGCCTACTGAAAATTTCCCCTACACGAATTATGCATGTAAACCTAAAATAAACTATATACAATCTATCAATAATAAAAAGGCTAGTAAATAGCAAGTTTCAATTTAACTTACCTAGAACTACATATTTGAATTCCTGAGTATATGAATAGAGAATATTTGTTAAATTCAAATTATATGTATTATAATATAAATATTATATATTGTAGATAATCGGGAGCTCACTTGTTTCAAATAAGTGCTTTTCTGGTTTCTTTTCCTGCCTTACTAGTATACCTTTTAAAGCCATTTACAAGAAGGTATAACTGAAACATATTTCCAGGTCGAGTTTTTCATTTTGTGCTATTATTTACTTTTATGATTGTATTTCCTGATGTAAGAATAATATTATACTCATTATTTGTATGCATAAAATGTAGTACTCCTAACTACTTTCAGAATATTTCCAGAACAACGAAATAAATATTTATGCTCACATATTTTAATTTTCCATAACAAAGATAGAGATTTTTTCCAAAGAAACCGCTTAAACGTCGCAGAAAAAATTTAAAAAGCGGTAATATTAATACAAATGGATCAACAGACAGAAAAGTAATAGTAATTTTCAATTTACGATTTTAATATGCGTTTGGATAATTAAAAAGACTTTTCCAGTTTCGAAACGAAATCATTCTGCGATATTTCTTACATTTAAATCGGTGTAAATATTTAACCGCTCGCATATACTACCTTTTCTCAAACATACAAGTGTGCTTATGGGCTAATTATTAATAAGTGCTTTTACAAAATGCTATAATTATAACCCTGGTAATTTAACACACTTCATCACGTAAATAGTTTCCAAAAAATGTGAAAATAAAATATTAGAAAAGAAAATAATGAAAGTCAGATGATTAAACTGCTTTGTATTGATAAACTGTAATCAAATAATCAAATATAAGTTGCAGGAAAGGGAAAAAATGAAGAAATTCGAATTTTTAAAGTGGCACAAGAGGATTTGTTAAGGTTTTATATGCTCTCGAACTCTCAATTTATAGATTTGCCGAAGTCCCGCCTGTATGTATACGAAATATGCAAATTCTGAGATTTTGGGGATGAACAGTTCGATTAAGATGATTAAAATACTATAAAATATTTTTTAAACTTAATTAAGGTTGCAAAATAAGGTCAAACTGGATTACATAAATTTGCAAGTAACACAGAAATGTTGCAAAATGAAGGCTTTAAATTGCCGAAAATCATTCGATTTTAGTTAACCATTTAAATTCAGACAAAAAAAAAATAACTTGACGTAGATTTTGAATATCTCTCTAGAATATGATGATAATCACACACAAGTCTTTCTTCTTTGGAAGGAAAAAAAACTCCCAATTCTTTTTCTTTTCCAGTGATAGAAAAAAAAACAATATCGTGAAAACATCTACGCTAAACTAGGGTTGCTTTATACTTAATTTTACTACGGCATGTTCTTTTCCTGTGACGTATGCATTCCGAATATTAGGTGTCATCAGTCAAATAATTTTCAGAAAAGTTGTGAATATTTTATGAATAAACTTCTGCATAGGAGATTTTATGAACAGTACGTAAACAAACCTTTCACATTCCTTAGTTAGAATACTGTGAAAGTAACTTTTTATATAAATATACCTCCATAGCAATTTTGAATAATATTTTTTCTTATCGTTTAATCTTTCGATTAAAGTTATCAAAATAACCATGGACAAACTGGATCAAATTAAGCGACACCTACTCTTATTCTTGTTTAGTTATACGTATGTGAATTATTTGTGTTTCGGTTACGATTCTTCTTTATATTCCTACTTCCCTGAAATGTTAATGTGTCTCTCAACTGAGAAACGTTTCTCAAAAACTACGTTATTTGCTTTCATTAACTTTCACAATTGCATTTTCAACAAAAAGGTTTTCGCCATCCAGTGCGTTGACGAGAATCTTGTCATCATCCAATTTTTTTCTTCCCTATTTTTTATTCCATCTGAAGAAATTTAAGAACCATAAATAAACGCAAACGCATTGCAAGACTGTGTAATTACACATTAAGATACCGGTATGTAGAACATAGTAAATTCTCAGAATGCGTATTTAAAATTTTGCATTTTAAAGTAAAATAACATGCATGGTTTATTCAAAAGAGTTTCACATTTTTCTGGTAGTAAAGATCATACATTTAAAGAAAACTCACCGGGGTTTTATGCATTATATTATTATTTTGATATTTATTTTTATACTTCCAAAACTTGAAAAAATGTTAATTTATTAATTTTTGGTACACACATAAGATATTTTAATATGCACTTAAAGCCTCAACAGAATGTTCCATTAAAGCCCCGTATTTAATATGCCTACCAAAGTACTTTATTTCTAAAAAATGGAAACTTCCTTTATGTACTTAAAAAACGCAAACTTTCCTATTTACGAATGTCGAGTTTGATTTGACGTGGTAATACTAGTATTTTATCGCCGTCCACTCATTTCGCAGATTCGTTGAAACCAGGGTAAACAGTCTTCTAAGTCCTTTTTGCAGCTTAGTAGATCTGAAGCGTTAGGCGAAAGAAGAGCCAGTTTTGATTACGAAAACTCATGACAAGAATCAAACGTGTTATGTACAGACTGTTAGGAAGCTTCGTGCAGTCTTTTACATGAAAGTGCACCTAATGAAACAACAGTTCGCAGATGGATAAAGAAATCTGAGAACCCAGGTTCGACAGCAGACATTAAATCACCACGCGAAGTCCCAAAAAATCCGAGCTTCAATTCCTAGACTAACAACAGACTAACAACGTAAGAACTGAAAAAAGGAAATTTGATATATTATAAGAGACCTCAGTAGGCAGTGTAATGTATTTGCGTTGCTACGCTACCAACATAATTCAACTCAGAAATGTAAATTACCGCAGACGATGCGCGCGCTTAAAAATGTTTATAAAATGTAATATTCTAATATTACAGCAGATATATGAAAAAGTGATTAGGAATTTCATCAATAGATTCCGGGGTCTCAGAGCAAGTCACGGAGAGTATTATGTTCATTCTAAAACCTTAACATTTACCTGTTGTAAGTAAATACATTTTCAAAAAATAAAGAATTTTATTTAACATATTAATTCCGTCTCTTTTGGTGGGGCACAGATTGTAAAAAAATGCAGATTGTTTAATACTGATTGTTATATACATTCCTAAACAGAATTAAACTGCATAAGTTTATAAACAGAACTGTTTTATTTTCCTTTATACGATAAAATAAAAAAAAATATTTATTTAATTATGTAACAGTTCTGTATATGTTTAACCAGGACTGAACACTCTACTTTCATTCGGTATCCCAATTCTTCTTAAATGGTTCTAAAAAAATGTTGATCACCTTAAAACAATTTTTTTAATATCTTTAAAAATGTATTCTCAAAGCCGAATCTTTTTTTAATTGTAAAAGGCGTATAAAAATTTCGAGAACCTTTCTTCTAAAGCTATCCATAAGCTTCCCAAACACTGGCACTCGCATTTAATCTGTAAAAAAAGCATATATGTTGGCATAAACGAATTTTTATCACAATTTTATACTCAAATTAATATACAATTTGCATTCAGAGATGAATGACGCTGTTTACTTTTTAAATGTCAAATTGATAAAATGTTGCAGGAATTTCAAAACTGATACTACAGTTTTTGTCCTTTCATAGTCTTTTAAAAAGCAGTTTGCATCGTTGGAAATGCAATTAAAATTTATGATGCCTTCAAGGAAAGGAACATAAAATGTGCTCTTTTCTTCGAAATCACCATTTATGCAAACCTGTGCGCACTAAAGATGACATTATCGAAAATTATAACGACAAAGTTTACGCAAATATTGCTGATATTTTTCAAATATAGTAGCTCTTGTTGCTGTAAAGCTTTAAGTGTTGTTATCAAAGTACGTAATGCTTCTATAAATTTCATGTAAATAAATAAATAAATTTTTAAATCTAAGTATAAAAATGCACATATTTCATTAGAAATATTTTAAAAGTAGATAGGTTTTTTTTTTTTCTTAAACTAGATAGAATTTCATATTCAGATACACGTAAATAAGTCCTGTTTTTAATAAATAAACTAAAAGTTAACATTCTGAGCATATTTACTCTAGCATTAATAATTTATATAAGTTTCAAAAATTGGCGTGTATTGGCGATATTTTTCAATAACAAAATATAAAAATGTAGACTTTTTAGCTAAATGCGTAATTCATGTTTTTCACAAAGAAAAGAAAACTGCTATTCCTATCTCAGCAGTGAAGTGATATTTCTCACTATCTCTTAATTTAATTTATCTTTACAGACTTTTATCCTGAAAGTACTTGAATGGTTACCGTTTGTGCCTAAAACCGCATTCACAAGGCGTTCTATAAACACCTCGTGAATGCAAATGCGGTGTTACTGTCTTTTGACGGTAAATAACTTAATTTTATCGCCAGATTTTAATGAAGCTAAAAATATACTACACCGAAACCTTCATTCACGAACTTAGTTCATTTCTAAAGGCTATTTGACAACCAAAGTATTCTTAACCGAAAAGCATTTCCTCATAAGAATTAATGCGAAATGGTTGATTCGCTCCTGAACCACAGATGATTATTTTACGTTGTGAAGTCCAGAACTTGTTTCTGGTCATCTCTAACTCTGTACATATGTGAATGGAAGTTATTGCCCCCACCAGTATTGCATCCTTCTTCTATCTCTGACGCATTCATTCATCCACAATTCAACATGCCCGCACTTCACTGATATTTGACTTTTGAAAAGAAATGAAATACATCAGTCTAAAATCCAGGAAATTTTGAAGTAAAGATAGTTGCCTAAGTCGGGTCAGTTGGCCGACATGATTAATTGCCGCAGTGGAGCTGCGTCGCCATTGATTGAAAGAAAGGAAATGCATTATGTGCAAGAAGTTTAGATCCAAAACCAATGCAAATCATTAAATAGAAAACAAGGATAACAAACACAGTATGAGCAGATAAAATAAACGAACACTTAATTTAATTTTACCGCATATGGATGAAGAAATGTGAACCACATTACTGAAAAATGATGAGGATGATGTTATTGTTTGAATATGAAATTCCCTTCCATAGTAACATCAGCTGGCTGCCTTTAGGAGATACATTCTTTTATCTTTTATTTCTCCAAGCGCCACATACTGGCCTGCATTTCTCTCAAAATTTGTCAGGGTGATTTGTTGCTCTCTACGTTTTAAGATGTTTCTAAAGTGAAAAATGGTATTGTCACTGAAAATGCTTATTCCTTATCAGAACGATATAATACCGTGAAAACGTCACTATGCAAAATGTTTCCAGATTTAAGATTTTAGGGGTATTTTTCTTTCTTTCTCTTCTTTCGAAGACATTTCTTTCACAATCACCTTCCGTTTTTACTTCTGAAGTTTTCTAGTTCATTCTTGTTGCGCGTATTTTAATAGTCCTCTAGTGACCTTTGTGACGTCTTAATTGTTAGCTGCCTAGTCCATGGTCTTCCTTCGAGACATAATATAATGGATAAAAAATATGCTGTAAAAGCCTACAGCGTTATAATTTCCTCCAAATCGAATTCATGATCCTGTAATTTAGCTGCTTATAGGCTTTGTTAATAAGAGTTAAGAAACAGGATGTATTAAAATGATGTTTACAGAAGTCTCTGAGAGTTAATTATGTGGTACAAATGATTTCAAAATGCCTTTGAAAATAATATATTGGAGATTTAAATTTTCGAAACTCAAGACATCTTTCGTCATCTAAGTTTGTTTAGATTAGTTCTCTGTAATATAAGGTTCTTTTGTGCTTCAAGACATTTAGGAATGAATGTCAGAAAAATAGAAGGAATTAAAATTTTCCTTGTGTTGAAGATTTAAAACTTGAAGATGATGAATATCTGAAAAGTTTCTAATTTGCCATAACCAGGACGATCATTGGTAAATTTTAAAGAATCAACTCTTTCGCCAGAGCGGCAGGGATGGATGATAAATGAATTGTATGATGAACAAATTGTATGATTATATGAATTGTACGAGACTACAAATATTTGTTTATATGAATAACCAAAGCTAGAATATGCTTTCAAGAAGATAGCTCTTCCGTTTTCGAAAAATAAGTAAATGAAAGCAATAACAATACAACTAGTAGCCTTAAAACTACTAATAAAGCATTATACACCAATTCAGAAGTCAAACAACAAAAATCAGCGTTATATATTCCAATTTTCAAATCTGTGATATTTGTTCGGCGTGTTATTATGTTTTATTTATAGAAGCCCCAAACAGGCTTATTTTTTGCTTTCTTTTCTCCACGTGGTTTTCGTCGTCTTGCGTTTGTATGTGTTTCGGAGCCGAAAACGGCTTATTTTTCGCTTTCTTTTTTTGCAGGTGGTGTGGCCGCCATTTTGTGATTGCATGGGTTTCAGTAAGTACTTTTTTGCAATTTGAAGTTCTGTTTGTGTTTCGCATATTTGGATATTGTGCTTTGCTTGTCTGATTTCATGCATTTTGGTTGCAAACGTTTTGTTTTCTATTCGTTTCAGTGTAGGATTTTGTGCTGCTTTGTGCGTGCTTTGTTATTGGTTAGTTAATTTAGTTTGATTTTCTGCATTGTTTATCATGCTTTCATCCGTTAATCGTATCACTAAATTACACCTGAAACGGCAAAAATTCCTTAATCATCATGACTTAAGCGTAAATGTAAAATATTTATCCCCAATTTCATTCAAATCAAATCTAATCAAAAACCTTCCAGTCGCGTTTCAAGAATTCTGTTGAACTGCAATTTTCCTGTAAAAAGTTGAAAATATAACACTGATTTTTGTTGTTTGACTTGTAGGGTTTATATTTATTTTAACTAACATTTATTTTAAGTTTAAACTATCTTTCCTGTCAAGCCTTACTTTCCCCTGGAACTGCCAATGCCAGAATATGTAAATTTGAGTAGAACGCGCAAGGATTCAAATTATCAGCGGAAGTATTATGATTTAAATAGAAAGGAAACGAATTCGGTGTGTGATATTCTTACTTCACGAGCGCGGAGGTAGTTAGCGAGAAATTGAAGAACCCCGCGTTTCGGCCTATGTGCTTGCCGGGAAGTAGTGTTAATCGTTCAAGTGAGCTTCAAGTCTGCTGAATTAGCAGCGGTATTGTAAAACGCGGTGAGTTAGTTATTTTAGAGAGCCTCGTAGTTAGAGTCTTGTCTTTAGTTTCTTTTCAGGTTATTATTTTTATTTGACCGCCGAGTTGGCGCAGTCTGTGAGCGTCAAGAGCACGCAATTGTAAATTTTTACGTTGAATAAAAAGGGACTTAAACCCTTCACAAGACTCTGTGTTTTATCCAGTTTTCACAGTCACCTCTTGGTTGCGTGCAAGTTGGAGGCGCGCAACGTTACAGACTTCTGAATTATTATTATTGTGTCTTAAAGTATTATATGTCGAGTAGGCCCAAGATAGTTATAAATAGGTATAATTAATGTTAATTTACCGTTAAGTGTAATCGGTAAGTGTCTTTCTAATTTAAACGGTTATTACATCGGGAAAAGAAATAAATATAGCGTGCATATTAACTTAAATAAATATGATCTATCTCAAAATTGTGAAGCAGAGAACAATATTATTTGCGCACTCAAAATAAAGAGTGCATAATCTGTAAAGACGTTTTTCCATTTCTACTGATAGTTTTTGGCTGTTGACCCAAATAGGTTTCATTCTTACTACCTTCTTTCTGTATTCAGCACTGTAGTTTACAGCTTCATTTTACAGTTAAATGTACGCATGTATGGTGGCTAGTTTAGTTAGTTTTACTGATTTCCCTATTTTATACTGAAAAACCCACAGCATTAATTCTCTATATTCTGAAAGTTTTATGGATTTCTTACACATGTTCTTGAGAAATTCTGAAGGAATGAAATATTGCTTCAATGTATAATTCAGATTTTTTCAAATGCTTATCGAAAAAGCAATTTGTATGTATGCCATTGGAAAGCTAGGTAATATAATTTTCAATATTGATTTCTATATTTTTCGTATTGTTCCTTTCAATGTATCGAATGAAAGAGCAAATGAAATAATGACTTTGAACCATAAATCTGACCGAGAACTTCAATTATGTGACTTTCACATGTAAAAAGAGGTATTTAGAAGCAAACAAACTGCTATCTTAAAAACTCGTGTTTTACCTAACATTTTATAACATTTTCTCTTAATAATTTGTAGAATAATTAGTTTATTAATGCATGAGACGTGAAAAATGTGCAATCCCCTCGACGAGTTTCGAACACCCGACCTACCGATTGCCAGTCGGATGTGCTATTCAGTTACACAACGATGGCACGTGGTAATGAGGGATAAAATACCTTATAAATTTTATAACTGTTATACAGACTTACAATCCAGTAATAATTACTAAAGTTAATAGACAGTTTTCTAAAAATTTTAAGTTTTTTGTGTTTTATTTTTTTTGGGGGGGGGGTATTTCCAAAGTTTCAAGAATTAAAGTACATTTTTAAAAATTTTGTCAGTTTTCAGCAATATTACATGCAGTTTTATAACGTTAATTGTAACAATAATAATTTTCAACATTTCAGCATCAATTTTCCATTTAATTGAATGCACGTATCCCAACCAAAAACCAATTTTTAAGTTATCCTGAAAGAACATTTTCGGTGCTTACTCTCTCTCCATGTGACATTGTTAAAATCCTAAGTCGAACATCCTGCAAAGTTTTTTTTTTTTTTTTTTTTCCAAAATGTGGAAACAGAATACTCTTCGCTAACGTTGAACATTTTTGTGAGGTTTTCATAACCTCTTTAATAAAAGAAAAAGAAAATGAAGAAGGAACAATTGCTCTTTGCATCTTCCAAAGTTACAAAAACAGTGCTACAAAAATGCACGCCTGTATCAGTCAAGCAATTGGATTGGACTAAGCAGAGCAGCAGAGAGCCTTACGCAGCTCGAGATAGCTGCATAAAGACTTGTCACGACTTATCTCTCTATGGTAGCGTTGTCTATAAATTAGAGGACATGAACTAGAGCTCAATTCCTAGGACTTTGGAAGCATTCACTGAATTTCATTTAGAAGCTGACCCCAGCCTGTTATTTCAGCATATTTCAGACACTACATAAGTCTTATTCTTAATACGTGTGTTAAAATTTATAGCTTTTAAAAATAATTAAATTTAATTAAATTTTTAAATTAAAATTTGCTAAGTATATTCATTCATTTTAAAAAACTTCTTGCCAAGAGCAAAGACAATCTGAGTATTTGGCAGATTGAATCCGAAAATGCACTGATATTTTTAGAGACAAAGCATATGACACTTTTATGTATGCTAACACTAAAGTGCGAAAGACGCTAATGTACGCATTACCTAGCTAAACTGCAGATTAACTGATTTGTTTCGTTAAAATGCGAAATCAAGTGTTTTCGTCATTTTACCTAGGTAATGGGCACATAAACGACTCCCGTATCGTTAATGTACAAAAGTTTGTTTCTCTCGTTTCCTTTCTCTCCCCCTTACAGTTTGCACATTACCTACTAGGTACTGGCTAATCTGCACATTGTCTACTAGGTTCTTGTTAAATTGAAAATAAGATCTTTGCTGGAACAACAGCAGCGTTTTTTTATGCTTAAATTAACATAATGTAATTTATTTATTTTTCGATATCTAAAAAATCAAATAAATACAATCGAACAATCAACAAATTAGTTGATAGAATGAATCATCAAACATTTAAAAATCTATAATACAAAGAATAAATATTATTAAAATACTATTAAGAGAAACAATTTGCAAAGCATATGATAAAATTATGCTCACTTATTATTGCAATTTATAGATTGATGACACTTTGAATTACATAGCAAACGGTTTTTGCTACAAGCACACTTATTTGTGGTACATTTAGATTTGCAGTAACATTTTCCCAAACTCTGCCGGATTAATTTAAAGTTGTAAGTGGCGGCTGTTTTTAAGTGTACAGATGCGTTTTTGTTGTTTCACCAAAAATCTTATCTTCACTTAAACACTTTTGAGTGCTTAGTAGTTAATGTGCAGATTATGTAGGTAGTTTGATAAATGAAACAATTTTCCGCACTTTAACGTATCAGCTTAGTTAATCTGTAGATTAGCTGAGTAATATACAGAATAACTGATTTTCGCACTTTAGCGGTAACATAAAATATGCAATGCAGTAATTCCAATTGTTATGTATGGCATTGGCGTATTGGGCTGTAGGGCGGGGGAACTTGTGAGAATTAGACAGAAATTAAATGCAATAGAGAGAGGCTTCAACGGAGGTGGCTCGTGTGCTCGCCGGTGTACCCTCTCATATCAATATGGCTGCTTTTTTATAACAATATTTTATTGAAATGACATCATCGGAAATCTCTGATATAGAATTAAAAAGGGATGCCTTTGAAGAGAGTCTTGAATTGATTCCCCTGCAGAAAAATTTGGACTAAATTATGATCGATTACTGTGCACTGTAAATGAATATGAGATTTATACTGATGGTTCGGGCATCGCAGGAGATGTCGGTTGCGCATTTGTAGTGCATTATTACGGAACTGAGATTGACCACAAAAATTGCTTATTAAATTTTACGAATAACAGTGTACCAGGCTGAATTATACTAGAGGTGCAATACTAGAGGTTTGACCCGGATCGAAAGTAAATTATTTGGTGGTCAATGTGTCCATATATTTTCTGATACACTATTGGCCTTGTAATCACTTTATGGAAATCTGATACAAAATATAATATTAGATACATTGGACTAAGGCAAATGTAGGTTTCCATGGTAACGAGGGGACTGACGCACTGGCAAAAGAAACCACACTTGGTAAGTAAAGAAATTTAACTGCAGGTTTCTAGAAGAAAGACCATTGGGATTTTATACAATAGTATATATGAAAAATGGAGAAACAATGGGGAATCCTCGGAGAAAACGAAAAAGTATATATGTTCTATACAGATTTATAAAGGAAGAAAGTGCTGTACTGATATAGATCTGAATCAGGTTTTGACGAGACATCGACATTTTCCCATGTACTTGAATAGATTTTCCTTGCAGGAATACAATCTTTGTCGGCTATGTAGAGTAAGAGGTGATAATGTTCACTTCGTTGAAACCTGTGGCCTGACTGCTAGCTTTATTCCAAGGCAATAATGAATATTATTAATGCACAGAGATACTCTTGGCTGGAGTAGATGTGCGAATAATGTGTAAATGTTTTCTTTTCTTTATGTGTCGTTTCATTACATGTTTAACTGTTTATTCTTTTTTTTTTTTTCAGCTAGTTTTTGTTTTGTCAGGCTGGCCCTGCCGATCATCGGCCGAGGCAGCGGGGCTTCGCCATTTTAGTTAACATAATAACATAAAAATATACACGCATTAGCAAAATTTACATCCTTTGAATACATTGCCTTAATTTAACATACATATTTGAGTTATTATTCAGTTTTCCTGGACATATTTCAGTTAAACGTATATATACTTTTTAATTTTTTTTTTCAAAATTGGTTAAGATTTTTTATTTAAAACGTTTTCTTTATTTTTTTCATAATTTATTATGCATAAAATAATTTTTTAAATAATTATCTTCTTTTAAGTCAATCATAGAAAGTGACTGCGGGAAGAACTATTACAACTGATATTCTAATTATAAATGAACTTACACTTCATAGATAAAATTGATAATACAGAATGAAAATTAATAGAACGCCTATTTTAATATATTTCCAAATAAATTCCAACAAGCTACTCTTAAGCATTTCTCACTAGGATAATATAAACATCCCCGTAAGAAATGTTTTTGGAATGCGAAAAACCAAAATTGGTAGCTTGCCAACTTTCTTTTTTTTATTTTTCTCTCGAAATAGTAGGAAGATTGTTTTTAGAATTTTACTTCAAATAACAATCTACATGGCTTATTTCCGCGAGCTTTCTTTTATCTTTATCCGAATAGAATATCCTATCCTGCAAATTCAGATAGCCAAGTAATGCATTTCTTCCTATGGTTAGGGCAGTGTTATATTTTTTCCTATTTTTTTTAAATTTCATCTCCACTTCTAAAACAATTTCTTTGACAGCGCTTTCTGTCACTTTATGTCTGAATTCAAAATAGAAAATTGTATCCTGTGTCGAAGGATACGAATGGGGTATATTGAGAACAAAGTAATGTAAAGTCACTTGGATTCACAGCTACTCTAAGCTGGATTTTGAATTGATTACATTTTAAGCTCGATACTGGTTATTTTTTCAACGAGAATTTCATAAGAATCTATTTCGAATTCTAATCTATTCAATTCGGACTGCGATTCCATTTAGAACTTTTTTACTACGATTCTATTCAGAGTTATATTTGTATTTGATAACAATAATTAGATGCTCATCAGCAGACGAGTGGCAAAGTAGCTGAACACTGGTAGTTTTACCTGGGTTCGACGATGGCTGCATGGGCATTCTGGTGATTTTCCTTTCTTATATAACATAGATACGAGCTAGTTTTCAAAGGAAATCCTCATTCTTTCCCTTGAGTATTCTCCCTCATTCTTGAGGAGGCATTCTTTCCCTTTGCCTGATATCTCTATCTCGCATCGTATATGAAGATAATCATATACGATGCGAGCCCTGTGTGGTTTTGCACATAAGCATCAACGATGTCATCTCTATATACATGAGCATTCATAGTTCCCCTTGGAAAAACATGAAGGTCTGTGCGTCAACCCAAAGAGATGCCCCCCCCCAAACACAGACACTTCCTCTTCCGTATGCATCTCTTTCACGGATGTTTGACGGATGATAACGGGTTACATGTTCTCTCCATATCAAATAACGCCTTTTACCGCGTTCTAGACTAAACCTGGACTCATCCGTAAAGAGAATAGCTCTCCATTGCTCAGGCGTCCAGTGGATATGTTGTCGTGCCCACTGCAAACGGTTCCTCCTATGGCGTGACTTGAGCGGCACGCATACAGACCACCTTCGCGAAGCCTTCTACGCACAGTTGACGTTGACACCAACCTTCCGGCGGCTGCAGCAAGGGAATATCTAAGAAGAGTCGGAGTAGCGGTTCTATTCCTGAGTGCACATAATGTCAAATATAGGTCATCGGTGCTCGTCGTAGCAGTTGGCCATCCTTGGCTGAACCTCCTAGGTGCCGAATCTGGGATTTGAAATTGACTCCGAAGTCTATGAACCACACAAGGACTCACATTTAGCCATCTGGCCACTTCTGTTTGACTTTCTCCTGCCTCTAGTCTCTCAAAGGCTTTCTATCGTAGTTCTGCAGGCAAATGATGCCTGGAGGTCATTGTTACGAATTGGCCATCTCAGATTTTTGATGTCACTATTACAGTGAAATATGTGGGCTTGCTCTTAAACATGGACTTTTATGCTCCTCGCAGATGACGTATTCCGAGTGCAGCGCCACTAATTTGCATATTGAAGTTTTACTCAGCTACTCTCACATGACAACATATTATTCCAATTTTACACGGTTTGGCTTATTTTTGAGGGAGTTATCGCTATTTTTGTGATTTTTCCTTGATTTATGATAACCAGTATATTTAACCACGATTTGATTATTTAAACAATTTTAATAAAAATGTGTAAGAATTTTAACAAAAGTATAGACTTTTTTAAATATTTGTGTTGTATTTCTTGTAATTTATCGTAAGGAATTAAATTAAATGATAGTCAAACAGGGATCTGAATATTTTTCTCCGTATTCAATTTTACAGGTAGCAGTAAATATTTTGCCAAGATTACGAAATGTTAATTAAAATACTTCCAGCATTGTATAATTATTAATTTTATATGGAGTTTTTTATTCCAATAAGTATGACTTTCGAAGTTTCCAGAATGAAAAAGGCTCCGAACATTGAGTTAGATAATGAAGTATTTGATTAATTAATGTGCTAATTAATTACTCAGTTTTGAGTTACTGCCGCCTTAATTACACTTAAGAACAAAAATTTCCAATATGGGAAATTTATTAAGAAACTTTGGTTAATAAATCTGAGAATTAAAAACGATTTTTATTTCACTTTAACACCGAGGTTTTCCTTTTTAACCCCATATTTGTTTTCTTTTTCTAAGAGCTCAAGAAAAGGTAATTAAAGCTACTGGGATAATCTGCGTGCGCGTTTTGATGAAAATATTCGATTGATTGATAATTATGCAGTAATTTTCTTTAAATTAATTCCATGTACTTCGTAAAACATTAACTGTTTTAAGTATTTTCTTACAATAATGTAAAGCAAGAATTTACCACCCACCGAGGAGCTTCATAAAATTATACTATGCTGGAGAGATGATCGGTAATTTTAGAATTACTGTACAATTATCAATTAAAATAAGTAATTTAAGTATTCACAAGATAACATATGCTAACGCTCTATCCCAATTTTGACTCTGACAACACTAGGGAAGTTCTATAATCTCCCATTTCTTCTTTTTGATGGATAAGCCTCTTGAGAAGGGTTTAATCGATGGATTTTAACTGCCGTCTCTTCGCTAAGATATTTATACATCGTGCCCACAAAAGTCCTTAAATAGCCTTTATTTCCCAACTGTTGATCGTAGAAAAAGTTAGAAAAAGTTTCTAAATGTTGCAAAGATTCATATTTTGGCATTTTTTAATTTAAAGAAATCCGTTTTTTAAAAATTATGGAACCTAACATTTTATAAGCTGCTCCGGTCGCTTTGCCTATATTTATGAAAATTTTGTACTCCTTCGAAAAACAACACTCTTAAAGTGTGACTTATGGTATAGCTAAATTACTATAGGTGATAGCTATTTATATCAGGAAGGCATGCAAGGAGAAATTCGATAATACCCTGCTTGTCTGCTTTCTGGGCGGATGTGGAGAGGACTGAGATACACTCAACGAAATTCAAATTAAAATTTGTCATCTACTGTTTTTAGACTTGATTTTAGATTTAATATTGAAATTTTTTCAAGCCATGGGGCATGATAAATTTTCCGCATCTTTACCTTTTATAGATGTCATGGATTTTACCTCGTTAGCTAGATATGCTTAGTATTTATACCGTAAGAACAATGCTTGCGGAAAATTGGAAATGCTTTGCAAAATAATCTTATAGTAGGACATAAGACATTTCTGCCATTTCTTCTTGCATGCTTTCCTGGTGTAAACAGTACCACTCTCGTAACCTTGCATGAGCACCACAGAGGCTGCTATTCTCAAACCTCACTTTATGTGCCACAACATATTTCAGTGCAAAATTCTATTACTCATATATACATACATATAAGAAAGACAAATACGTAAATTATAGTTGGAATTAGCAATAGCACTTTACTGCCTAAATTTAATTTGTTTATTTCTCTTCTCCATTCTAAAAATAGTCATTTCTTTCTGCTCTGCTTCATCTGGAGACTAATCCATGTCACATGACTCTTACATTACGCTCGTTATGTAAATAGATCTAACATTCAAACAGCAATAATAATTTTACAGAGGTATTATTTATTAAATCAATGGCATTGAGAACTAAAATTAACTCATTGTGAATAAAGATATCCTCCTCAACAAAACATGCTTGCTTTCTGCCCTTCAGTCTATCTAGACTGCTGTTTGTTCCTCTCTTCTTACTCCAACTTATGAAAAATGTAAGCGTCTTGAAATAGGCAAACGTTTTCTCACCCTGCTCGTGTCCTTCAATTCTTGTGTCGCCACTACTGCGCCGGGAAAGCATTTTCGACCATGCACTGCTATGTGATTTTCCATCTTACTAGTGTACTATATATACGATATGTAATGTCTTGTATTAGTAAGATAAAAAATATGTAGGTCAGCTTTATAGTTTAATTTAATAATAACCTCTTCTTGCCTCAATTTTAATTTGGGTATTTCCTCTCAGTATTCTAAAAGTAGTTGTCATTTTTCTAAACTGCGCCATTTCTAGATTACTCCGTCATATGGCTTGCGTAAGGCTAATGACATATCTGATTCGGAACATAAACTGCAAATTGTGAGAACTGAAACCTTTTTAACTAAACCCCTTCTCTTGGTGAGCTCTTCATATTGAATAATTGTGCACTTCATACTAGTAGATAATTGCTGCTAGATATATGTGTGCTACCGCTTCGACGCTGTTTCACAGTGTTTTCTTCCTAATGCAGCAGTCAGTATAGCAAATTTAAATGTTCTGGAAGTAGGCATAAGTAGAGTACCAAGTGAATTTTAGCCAGAAATGCCAATTGAAATAAAATAAATATTTAATCTTCCTTGGCTACCAAGTCTCCTGGTCATTACGGATTCAACATTTTAGCATTCTACGCAATCAGAATTCTTCCTCTTCAACAGGGATCAATGTTTTAAACAATCAAGTATGTACGCCAGCAGTATTTCTGCGTTTCTACGTCTCAGTGTTACTACATAAGTACGTCGAAATTAACTTTTCAAGTGACCTAGGTAGCGACCATGGAGGTAGGAAGTAAGATGGAGTCGCCCTAAACCAGTCTCTCCCGTACCCTGCTCTGAAGCACCGGCGATCCCTACGTGGTGACCGAAACATTGGGTCATTTACCATTGAGTTCTATGGGATTTGACGCGTTCGGATGTAAATATTTTGTAATTACGTCGTAAATATACATATAAATGTATATATTTTCTTTTTCTACAACACTTCAGAGTCCTTAGTATGTGAAAACAACATATTTTGAAACATAATTTCATTCTGAACGGAATTAAATACTATACTTTTCACAGGACAGTTTTCTCAGAATGGTTTAATTTGAATGAAATATTTTCACAAGTTTTCGTTAATTACATTAGAAAAAAAAATAAGGTAATTCGATTTTATTCGGTTAAGGTACAAAAATTAAGATCAAAGTTTATTGTATTATTAATATTAAAATTATGCATTATTTCTTTTCTATTTATAGAGCTTCTTCCGAAAATACTTTCTTAAATATGACATGATTTTTTGGCTTCTGAGGCATCTTTAAAATCGAAAAATGTAAGTCAATTTATAATTAATGCTCTATTCGGTTCATTTTAAATTAGAGAATAATTAGGAATTAGCGAAATACTTTAAATAAGTATTTCGCTAATTCCTAATAATTAAATAGGTATTAAATAGTACTTGACTTTCTCTGAACATTTCTGAAAGGGAATAAAATAAGTTTTTTTTAAGTATTATTTAAAACTTGTAACTGAGTTATTATAAATTGTAAGGGAAATAATTCTTTTAATTATACTTATCAGATTTTTTTTACCCTTCATTTCAACAATACATATTCCAAAACTCTTTATTACGTTCTTAAGTGCGCATCTCATAGCATTTGCTTACCAATACCTTTTAACAGATTGCTTTTCAATACGAACAATTCTTGCTTAAATAGTTTTATAACGTATTTGTCAACAGGATTTCAGTTTATGTTTACAATTCAATATTAAGGTTATTATATATTTAGATAACATTTATAATCATTAAAAATTAGATACATTTAATAATTAGATTTCTTCACAGTACTTTCACAGTTCTTTATAAGTGAATGAATTCTTCATTTCAAATACATTTATAAATAATTTAATGAATATTTAAGTATTTTTTCAAAGGCAGATACATGCCTTTTGCAAGCACATGCATAAATACCCATACATATTTCCTATTTTTCATTTCCGGCATGTGCAAATCTTTAATTTCTGAGCATTCACTATATTTTTCGTGTAAAGTAATTTACACTAATTTAGCATACACCCGAAAGTTTTACATAAAAAATATATATGAATATAATTTGAATGAAAATTATAAGTATTATTTTTAATACCCACTCAAAGGTCAGTTTTTCTTCAAAATTCCTCCACGATGGCGTCTCTCTCTTTAGGCAGATAGCCCTTGCATGCGTTACTCTATTTAATAAAAACTTAATCTGACCTATGTGCCTAATTACAAATATTTTAACATACATAATTTTATATTTATAAAACGTGTAAGACCAAAGTGATTATTTTTCAGATATATAAAATTAAAACGATGGGTTTAAATTAAAACGATGGGTTAAAATGAGCAGCAGTAAAGCCTCTCCTCTAAAAAATTTTAAAAGGTACATGTTACAATAATATATGGATGTGAAAAAAATTTGTTTTATTTAAAACATTTTGACGTTTGGAAAATAAAATAAAAGTAGCGAATACTCTATCAAGGGTATCGAAAGACGTATACAATTTTAAATGTACCGTAAGGTATTTTTCATTCTTTAAGCATAACATTTTTCTTAAAATCTATATTTTTGTAGTGCAACAGCTTATAATTTTATAAAACAAATTCATAATCAAAATCGCTGTTGTTAGTTATCGAAAAATAACCAAGATGTGATTTTCACTAAACTATACAAATTGCTATTATCCATCACACTATGAATGTTTCTTTCATGCGAAAGTGTCCCCTTTTTCGATTTCTATGGAACTGTCGTGTGTCGAAATACTATCAGGATCTTGTCAAGCGAGCTTCTGAATGTAAACAAAGAACGCCCCATCTGGTGACCCAAGCTTCAAAGCAGTGCTTCACTTTTAGCGCGGGTTGGCCCCTCCTCCCTTTCCTACCACCATGGTAGCGACTAATCGCTGAGTTCAAACAACTAAAGACGTACACTCGAGAAGCGTTAAAATACACTTTTATCTACTCTCATAAGAATAACAGTCGGCCCCTTCTCAGACTTACCGGAAGCATCTATTCGGACTTTAGCTCAGAATAAGACATAAGAAACTAAACAATAAGTAACTAAACGAGACTTAACCGAAGCTAAACACAATTTTCTAACATAGTTGGCTTTCAATTTAAACCAGCCAGCGAATATCAAAAGGTACGTAACAATACGGCGAAGCGTAACAGTTTCAAGTGTGGCTTAGCCCGAAGGCAAACGCGAACTAGTAAGGATTCCTAGCGCTCTCTATCGAAGTTAGTGAACCTTCCTTAAATGCTGTTGTGTAGCGAAATTCTGTTGATTAAGTAATTTATGAGTTATCAAAATTAATTTAGTTATATTCAAAATTATGCTACACAACGTGCATTTTTTAATCAATCTCTGTATGATTTTGTTTAACTTTAATTGGGGTTTTTGATACTTAAAATTTATACGTTCGTATCAGCCGTTTTGCTAAACTCCCTGTTTGAAGACAAGGATTCGGGTAAACGCTTGCGTAATATTCTTAATTTAATGATACTTAATTTACGTTTACCTCGTAAAACCTTATACTACTGGAAGTAGAAAAATTAGCCCTTAAATTTAAATCCACTTTTAAGTCAATAGCTAAAAATATTTTGAGTTACAGTAAATTATTTAACTAATTTTTGCAATTTTCGTTGTTTTGAGTAAAAGGGATAGGAACAGTTTGGAATGAGAATTTTAGCTGCCTTTCTTCACTTATAAGGGAACAATGACAGAGTACATCCTGTCCTGCGCTAGGGGGGAAATAGGTTGCTGCAGACAGGTGGTTATTTAGCGGACTTTTTGGCAATTGTGAATTAGTGGTTGAATTAACGCCGTGAAAAATGAAAACTTTTCACAGTGCGTAAGGCGGTGGGTGAAAAAATAAATTTTTCACAATTTCTAGCGCTTGCTGGCAAATGTGGCAGACTTTCACATCTAAAAGAAGTTGCAGGCGGGAATTTCATTCTCTTGCTCTTCCGCTCTTGTGGCTGGTTCCGGCTGTGTTGTCTTCGTCGTAATAACGAGGGGCAATTTTGCTTTCTCAGGCTTCGGCATGAAAATGCTGTAAAAATCTGTTCTTCTTCGGCGTCAAATTTATAGATAGACAATTTAACGGCAGAAATGTCGTTTTAAAGCCTCTAAATTAATCTATAGGATCCCAGTATTTGCTGCGTTTCAGCATCCCCGGGTTAGTGCAATAATTAAAATTAACCAGAGGAAGCTTGCAAGTTATTGGCTGACTTTTGGTGATCTTTTTTTTTTAATTTTTATAATGCTTTGTTTTTTGTTACTGTTTTAAATGTGCAATATAATGGTGAATATTTTTTTCTGCTGACATTTTATAAATAGATTTAATTAAGTAATATTTGATAGTTACGAAATTACAAAGAAAAATTTGGCATTAAATAATGTGTTGCAAGAAGATGGTATTAAACTGGTAAACATGTCATAAGTCTAAAATAAAGGGAAATATTAGTCTGTGTTTATCTGTTAAGCGATTAAGTGTGCAATATAAATTTTTATTTTTATCTCGGAAGGTAGGTAGTTTTTTTTTTTTTTTTTTTTTTTTTTTTCCCTCTATAGAATATTTTAAACGTTTTTATAATACATGAATAAAATTTCATGTATTTCATTGGATAAAATTTAGTATCTGCTTATTTGCATTACCTTGTACTATTATTACACATGACTTTCACCAGTCTTAAGTGGTAAAGAGTTGTATGTTTAATATCAAACAATGCAAACTGTACGGAAACATTTATATCTTAGATTTGAGGAAAATTTAATTTGTTTGCGGTGCCTTCTTAAAAGTGCCACTTAGCAATACTTCCTCTAACTAATTTGCATTCAACGCCATTCTAAAAACTCATTCTGGTATAGAGTTGCGAGTGGAAACAAGAACTGATAGGAAAGGACTTAATTAAAATAGTTATAAAATTAAAATATACCCTACAATATATTATCATATATATGTATATATATACATATTAAACAATTACATCAGAGGTTTCAGCAGTCCCTCTTTGCAACTTCAAAATCTGAATCCTTCTAGAATTTTTTAATAATTTTTTATCTGAAATTTAAAGTTCAAATGTGCTTTGCATTTTTTTTTCATATCATATCTGTTAATAAATGCAAAAAGGTAATATTCTATGTGGAAACTGCAGTACACAAATAGTACCTTTTTTTCATACCAAAAGTGCTGAAGATTAGCAATAATGTGTGTGACCAACGGAAAATAAATTCGATTTTCCATCGAAACTTCCAACGTTATATTCCCAAAGTCCCTCCGAATGGTTCTGGTTTCGAGCAGCAATTGCGTGTGTTATCTGGATGAAATGTAACGGGGAAAACTTCGTTTCATGTTTCTTTGTTTTTGGGGCCGCAATTTACGCGTCAATTGTTTTTGGTCCGCTTGTGGAAATGGCTGTTGCGTCTACGCCCAATCAACATGGCAGTTTATTTCTTCTCTATGAGGTCCACATTGGTAGCTAGGGTTCTATTACGGTTGTGGAATTTTATTACAAAGAATCCTCACATTCTATGTGACAAAGAGAGTTTTAAATCAGATAAAATCTTGATATATAGGTAGCATTGCAGACGCAATTTTTTGTGGATAGTATAAAAATAATCTTGTTCCATAGCCACATGTTTTTGTTAGCTTAGAATGGAACGGGTATATTGCAGCAATATGGAGGCTATAGGAAGCGTTTCAATTCTATGTACATTTTAAGGGTCTCGAATCTTAAAATCGCGCTTTTACATGTTTTCACATGTCCACGAACACAAACACTATTTGTTTCTCGTAAATTCTTTAGCCTTTTCCGTTACTAACAAGAAATAACATTTTGTGGAATATATGTAATGATCAATACAATATTAAAAGTATTTGCATTAATTGCTTATTAATATATTTAATACCAAAATAACTTAAATAAATATAGAACGTTTTGTAAAAAATCATTCTAAATGCAAAATTATCAAATTTAATCAGTAGAAACACGTAAATGATCTCTACAATAAATAAATTTCGATCTTAAGATAAATTATATTTATTACATTGTGAAGACAGAAGTTTAAATAAAACATTAAATTAATTGCCAGTTCAAAATTGTAAACAGTGGTTCAGAAAGTTAGCATGCATTCTGAAGATTTCGAATTATAATTCTTCTTCGAGTCCATCAAAAAAAGAATTTAACATTAAAATTTTCAAAAATTATGCTTTTATTTCTCTTCCGTTTTTAAAATAAAATATTTGGTAGTGCTGACGCATAAAATTTAATCTTTGCAACTGTATATATTTAAAACAACACTTAAAAAGGATTCTGCTAAAAGTTTTTTCACTTCTTTTTTTTAATAAAATAATTTAAAGTGTCAAAAGATTAGAAAAGGCACATTACCTTCTGATTAAATACAGAAAACATATTGAGAGGGAAGCTTTTAATATGTACACTGTAAACAAATTTCATCATGTTACTTTGGCTGCAGAAAGAGTGAGGAAAATGTTCTGTCAAAAGTTTTCAAAGAACAATTGTATCCTTGAATTATTTTCTGAAATGCTATGTGACTAAACAGCTAGAAGAAATTTAGGCAGCATTCTCAAGTCTAAGAAATCTAGGTTACGTTAAATAAAAACCTAATAATTATTGACCGAGGTATGTAATATATCGAACTAAATATCTTTCATTTATTACTATAATATTGCAAATGTTCATAAAAATCATCAGTTGTGTATTATAAATTAGTTTTTTAATTACTTCAATTAAATTAATCAACATCAAATGTCTTCCTTAAATAAAGGAAGACATTTATATTGTTAAAAAGAACGTTCATTGCTTGTAAACTGTTGAATTTGAACCGATAGAGATTGATTAATTTGGAGAATAATTTTAAGATTTTATGTGTTGCCGAATATTGCAAATATTTTAGTTCATTTTTTTGCAGTTTTTTACTTACGTATTTTTGCGATATCAAGTAATGTTACTATTTTATTTAATAGTAATATTATGTACTATCCTGCAAGTTTGTGATAACTTATTTATTCAAATATGTGTACTTCATGTATTATGTTGGAGACGATTTATTTTTGAATCGATCCATGATTCAGTTACGAAAAAAAAAAAAAAAAAAAAAGATTTCGAAGCGGATCTTATCACATCTTTTGTTGTCGCTATTGTAAGAATTTGTAGAGACGTTAGGTATTTTTGGAAGCAGGTAAGATGAAAAATGAGCAAACACCTTCGCCGGGAATCGAACCACGGACCTTTGGAATACCGGCCCATCGTGCGAAACCACTACTCCACGAAGGCACGCTAGGAAGGCCGTAGAAATACCTTACATATTTCCCCTTTCAACCATTTGCGGCACAGTGTGTCTGGTCTGGACACACCTAAAAATTTTCTTCTGTGCACACAGAAAAATTTAAGGAAAATGTATTTATAGGTTACCATAGGTTACTCTGAACCTTTTTTATTTATAGTAGATGGCTGCTCAACACAAACCAGTTCATATATTTTAGCCATGTTTAGTTTTTCCAGATTTTTTTAGGGTATAAAAGGAATTGTTTGAAAAGAAATTTCTATGTTATTTTTTTGGCTGTATGCTAATCTTCTTATTCTATATTAGTTTCAAATGTTTACCTTGAAATCTTGCCTAAAATCAAACGGCGAACCCTAGGTGTGCCCAGACCGGGCTCACCTATAATCTAGGACAACTGATAGTCCGTATTCTTTGTTTCTCCACATCTCATCGGTCAGTCTATTGACAACAATGCTCGTTTCAGCACTCTTTTCGAAGCTCTATTCAATTAGTGTGCCCACTTTGGACACACCTACAGCATTAAAACATAAGTGCTATCTTCTTCACAAAACTTTACTTGCTTACTCCTCTAGGCCTAATTAGACTGCACAACTTTTTTTTTTTTTTTTTTTTAATCAAAATTCCAACTTTGAAAGTTAGCGTGCTGAAAGGGGTTAAAGGGCGTCTGGGGTTTTAAGGGGACCCAATCGCCAAATCCTGGATGAGAATCATCATCCAACACCCTTTTAGTTTGGGCGCCACTGGAGAGATATTAGGTATTTTTGGAAGCAGGTCGAACCACGGATCTCTGGAATACCGGCCCAGCGTGCAGAACCACTACAACACGAAGGCGGGAGAAATACCTTGACGATTTTTCATAAAGTTGGCGAAATTCTAGAAATTTCTCACAATGCGGTTTTAAGCCGTAGGAATGATATTTTCAAAGCTTATCGATGTGTTTCTTCTTTATTTTGAACAATTCTATCAACAGGACACTTGGAGCCGTCAATTCAGTTAATTACAGAACAGCGCTTGACGACTTTGACACTGGTTTGCTGAAGAGCATATAGCCGCGACTACGATTTTTAAATGATATAGTAATTTAAAATTGGCGGCCCACAAGAGACAACAAAAGACATTTCAATTATAAATTTGTTGCCAATATGATGCTGCAAAGATTTCGTTTCCAATATGATGCTGCAATGATTTCAAGATTTTAGTTGTTTGAAGACCGAGTTTATATTGTTTTCTTTTCCACTCTACAAGAGTAACTCATTAGAAAATGTCCAAGTTTAACTAAATAATCTAGTGCCATATAAATTTCACTACAAGATTTTAAGATGTAGATTTAAGTTTACTCGAACTTGTCAAAAAGTAAATCAGCTCAGTCACGAATGCTTGCAGTAAGAATAATTGCTTTGTTTAAAAGTTCTTTTGGAGTTAATTTAGTTTTAATTAGTTTAGAAATTTTTTCCCACTTGGTTAAGTAAAATTAATAGAGAAAGAACCCAACTGAACACCGATTATCTACATTCTATGAGGAAAAGAATTTCTAGTCCTATGTCTCCAAGATTATGAACTTTATTAGAACCCAGACGTCATCTGGTGGTATGCTGTAGTAAGGAATAAAGAAGGTTAGGGATTAACATGTGTTTTTAACTCATATTCGAAGAAAGACTTGACAAATAAAAGGAACAGATTGGGTTGTTGTTATTTATCCTCAAGTTTTGTCTCAGCTGGTAAATTTTCTTCGAAAACTCACAGTTTTTAATTTTTTAATTTTTATTTTTAATTAAAATAAGTTCTTTAATAATTAGTTAAACATGTAGAGCATTCAGAAGTCAAACAACAAAAATCGGCGTTATATTTTCAAAATTTTCACAGGACTGGTTTCGATGGTTTTACCGAACCACCATCCTCAGCTTCAAAACCGCAAATTGCGGTTTCGCAGCTGAGGTCTTTGTGTGCGTCTTGTGTCTTGTGTGCGTTTTGCGTCTGAGGTCTTTGCGTGCGGTTTGCAGCTGAGTTTTCATTTGGGTTTTGTAGCTGAGGATGGTGGTTCGGTAAAACCTTCGAAATTAGTCCTGTGAAGATTTTGAAAATATAACGCCGATTTTTGTTGTTTGACTTCTGAATTAGTATTTGTTCGGCGTGTTATTGTGTCTTAATGTAGAGCATATTCGGTAGTTAAAATTTCTAATTACTAAGAATGCAGAACATAACGCAATGGAAAATGCATCTAAAAGCGAAGGTCGCACGCAGATTTCCCAATACTCTAAACTGAAATGACGCTCTTTTCAGTCTTATACAGTTTTCCCCGGTCCTCCGAGAAAGCAGTACCTTTGATTTCTCGAAATGCTAGAAAGCATAACGAACGGAGTCCCAGTTACAATTACATACGTATCGGACCAGCTACAGTTATACAGTGCTCGGACCAAAATGTGACCAAATGATGTCAAAACCATCACCAGGTTGGCACTTTGACGAAATAGCCGTTTATTTCATTGTTTAAAAATAGACTTAAACCTGTAATCCTATTTTTCGTTCGATGCTTCGTTTTTTAACGCTTTTCATACAACTTTATGTAAAAGACTCTATAATTTGCATATAATTTCACTAAAATATTTACATGTATATAAAATTCGTAACAGTACCTAATAAGCGATATTTAAAATTATTTAAAAAAAAATTTTACTATGTCGAAAAAATTTGGTCAGTCAGCTATTCAGATCTTGCTTTCTCTCCGCAAGCAATCTGAATTTCAGACCGTTGATCTTATTTATTCATCGTGAATTAAGTACAGTTCCCCCCCCCCTTATCCATATCTTTGGTTGCTCCCCGCCAGCCTAATGTAACGTAATGCTCCAAATTTTAAAAAGAATTTCTATGCAGATATTTCTGTCAGCAAAAATGAAACATTGATTGATTTTTGCTTTTGAATATAATAAAATTGAGACAATGAAAGAAACATAGTTCTATACCACAAACGTCTTTTCAGTTTGTAAATAATTCCCAACTTTTGTTTGCAAAGCATAAGTTTATTATTTTTAGCAGCCGTAATAAATATCCAAAATAAAATTAATTCAGTAGTCATCATATTTTTACCTACCAAAAAGCAAATTGTAGAAATTCGTCAAATAATCTGTAACACTGAAAAACATTCTGCAGTTGACGACTTTTCCTAGCACTCAAATAACAAATTGAATGTCATACAAGAATCGATTACTTTTAGTGATTAATAGTTTATGCTCCCATGTTTCGAAAACTCTCTATGGTTCTAAAAGTTCTGAGCATCTTTATTCACAAGAGGCTAAGATAAGATGGTTCTTGATTTATTTCTTAAAGTACTTATAAATCATGACAAATACACAGACAAAAAATATTTTATTACTCCATTTTATCAATGGTAAATGTTTGAAGTTTTAAAATTTCAGTTTCTGGCAAATGAGAAATACTTTCGAATACATTCCGGTTTTTTTTCGATTGATCTGAAATACCTCCGTTTTTCCATAGCAGAAATCAAAGTAATTCGAATTCAACGTAACCGCAGCTGCTTTAGGCAAGTTTCCTCATGTGTGGTTTAAAATTGAAAATTCTACGTTAGCTGGATCGGAAACGATGATGAATGCCTTTGTATTCCGAGTAACTATTCAATTTTATAACAAAAGTTTAAAATAAAAAGATAGAATAATGTATTTCAGTAAGTATATATCAAATGTTGGAATTTTTTAGACACTATAAAACATTAATATAGGACATCTTGAAGGAAGAAATATTATAAACGGAATTTATAAATTAATGAATTGAGTGAAATTTAAAAAAAATAAATCCTGATTTATGTGCACAAATCTCTGGTAAAATAAGTAAACAAGATATATCTGTTACACGTGAAGTTAAATTAACTTGTACTACAGCAGCAGACTATTACATATTTGAGTAATTATTTGTATTTTTGATTATTATTTAGTTATGTACACTCATGTGGAAAAATAAGAGAATTTACAAATTAGGATTATTTTCAAGAACACTGTACCACAGATACCGATTATGCAGCCAGAAAAATATACAAATATTTAAAGTCGAATAAAGAATCTTACACTTGCGTATCTTCGAAGCTGTGACTGTAGTGAGAATAGGAAATGCACGCGGAATTTTTGGCGATTTGTGTAATCGTACTCCTTTACGGCATTCTCCATGTTTCTTGCAACAGCTGGCTTAATTTGGTAAGGTGTCAGGTAAAATGAGTAAATACAAAACGTGTGGATGGCAAAATGATATGGAGAATTATCAATACACTGGGGGCATGCCAATCACAGTCGCAGGTGGCTACACAGCTCGATGTAATTTTTGGTGTTGTCTACAATTTATGAAACCAGTTTCAGGACAGATGACAGGTGAAATCGGGTCCAGACACCCCGAGGCCCCACAAGGAACGCATGGGGACTTTATTAAGATGCTACACATGGTGATGAAGACATTAGATTATACATTTTACACATTGCTAGACAGATGCTATGCAGACACATATTCCAAATACTAATGCCAGACGTTACGCATGCATAATATACAAATGCAGGCATACAGATACGATAAATGACGAAATAATGTATGTATACAGATACTAATTACACTATTACACATATATTAAATACGAGTACACAAATATTAAACTGCACTATATAAAACTATGTAGATATTAAACATACTGTCCAGATTTTTAATACGAATGCAGACACAAATGCTAAATACCAATACAAGACAGTACGCAGACACATAATGGACACTGGATACATATCGAGAAGCACTGGACAAGGTCATGACTGCGACAAATTCACGACTGTCATATGAACTGTTCGCTGCCACTGCAGCTCCAGTTTCACAATTTTACAGTTGCTCGAAGGCTTGTCAAAAAAAATCCTATTTGCCTCCCGGGCACTTCAGCACATAATCGGGCGCATTTAGCATAGTGTACACAATATACGTCATAGAACAGATTTCAGCGGAGATCGGTTTTTTTTCTCAAATGTGTTGAGATTCAGCTTGGAGACTGATTTTCTGCATAACTGTATCTGGAGAGAGTCTGGAACACGATACCATTCCTTCTTCACCATAGAAAAGGATCATTACGGTTTTGGAGGTATAATAGTTTGGGGAGGCATTATGTTGGTTGGCCTCACATTCTTGGCTGTAGCTGGTTAGAACCTGGAACACGAAACCTCCCTCAGCAGGGAAAAGGATCATTACGGTGTTGGAGGCATAATGGTTTGGGGAGGCATTATATTGGATATGTTTGATAAAGGCTGTCTGATTACTCTGATGTACAGAGAAGAGATCCTATACCCTTATTTTCGAATTTCAAGGGCGTAGATTATAATTCCTGTTAATGGACGACAACGCTAGTTTTATAGAGCTCAGCAGGCCATGGCTCGCCAGCCAGATCTCCTGATCTGAGCATTATACAGCTTGTCTTGGACTCCTTTTGGAGGGCAATTTCACCTCGCCATCCCCCACCGAGAACCATCCGGAAGCTGAAACCTTCCTTGTTGCAGCAGTGGTATAGACTGCCACAGAAACTACTCAATTGCTTCTTGTTCAGTATGTTATTAAGTTGCGTGAACTCTCTGGCTACGAGAGAAGGCCATATCCCCATATTAGATTCATTTTAGTTCGATTTCACAGCATTGATTTAGGACATCCTTTGCAGTATGAACGTTACTGAAACTCATGCTTATTTAAAATGACTTTTAAATGGCATATGTCTTGCTCTGTTATAAATGTATATTCGTACTTAATTTCATAAAGATATGGCCATTACGTTTTCAAAAATTCGACTTATATTTATTTTACACTTTTATTTTTACGTTGCTTTGTATTTGTTATTATTTCCTTATCTCTTTGAATTAGTGCGTATGTAAGGAATTTTCTCCTTTTTTAGAGTATGGCTTGGAAATAATTGAAACACATTGCTGACAGTCAGGAGGTCTGGGGCTCCAATCCCGGTGAGAGCTTTTCTGATCTTTTATAAATCTTGCTCCGGAAAAAACCTAATGATTCTACACATTTTGCCCAGGCAACAAAATACGGGACACCGGAATTTTACCAACATCTTTGATAATTAGACAAAATAATCCCAAGCTCTCCGCTCAGCTGGATCCAGGTTCCTGGATCTGATGGTAGATGTGTGATGTAGCGAAAAACACTGCACATTTCTGTTGAGGGTGTACTGTGCAACTGCATGAAAGCTGAAATTAACTAACATGGCACAGACCTAGCCCATGTCCTGCTAAAATATTTTGGATATCCTTCATCTTCTTGATGAGTGCCTTTTGTCTGATGATATGCGTAGGAACAGAATTCTCTCAACAGCATGTTCCGCGGATTTGAGATGATGGTTAGATATCAGGACAGGCCATCAGGTAATGTTCAGGAGTTCCCATACTACAGCAAATGCATTGGTCAGAATAAATTTGGCTGCGTTTATGAAAATAAACTTGCATTAGGTCCTGACTTGCAATACAATATGGAGCTGAAGAGTGGAAGTATGCTGATTTTGGGAAAGGATGACTTCGGAAAACCAAGACATTTCGCTAGGTATTGGGCAGAAAGGTAAGCAGGATGGTTGAGAGGTTGAGTTAGTGGGTACGACAGGTTGGTAGGAGGTAAGTTATCGTACCACTGCTAAGTTAGTAGGGATTAGGCACCTCACTGAATTGTTCCAGGCATATTGTTCTGGGAGGATAATTTGAAAGCGAGAATGTACAGTAACATTCATCGAATCATTCAGCAGTAAAAGTCTAGTGCCATTAAGGAAATTTCAGAAATAAGCCAAGACAGGGGACTTTTTACTACTCAGAAGATATAAAGAGCAAAATGGTGGTTATTTAAAGAATGTAATTTTCAAAACTAAAATAAAATTAATTTCTTAGAAATGTGTTTCCTGTTTATAAAAGAATAAATGTATATTATTAATAAATCCAAAAGTTACTCTGTTTTCAAATGTGAATTTTAGGCCTCTCTGTATCTATCTATCAAGAAAGGGTGCGAAACAGCGACTTCATTAGCATTCAAATTAATGTAAATGTCATAATGATATTGTAGGGTTTATATTTATTTTAACTCTAACATTTATTTTAAGTTTAAACTATCTTTCCTGTCAAGCCTTACATTCCCCTGGAACTGCCAATGCCAGAATATGTAAATTTGAGTAGAACGCGCAAGGATTCAAATTATCAGCGGAAGTATTATGATTTAAATAGAAGGAAAACAAGTTCGGTTTGTGATATTCTTACTTCACGAGCGCGGAGGTAGTTAGCGAGAAATTGAAGAACCCCGCGTTTCGGCCTATGTGCTTGGCGGGAAGTAGTGTTAATCGTCCAAGTGAGCTTCAAGTCTGCTGAATTAGCAGCGGTATTGTAAAACGCGGTGAGTTAGTTATTTTAGAGAGCCTAGTAGTTAGAGTCTTGTCTTTAGTTTCTTTTCAGGTTATTATTTTTATTTGACTGCCGAGTTGGCACAGTCTGTGAGCGTCAAGAGCACGCAATTGTAATTTATTACGTTGAATAAAAAGGGACTTAAACCCTTTACAAGACTCTGTGTTTTATCCTGTTTTCACAGTCACCCCTTGGTTGCGTGCAAGTTGGAGGCGCGCAACGTTATATTGGCGCCCGAACACTTATCGAACTGAAATGGCCGAAAATTGGATGGAAGCCGCTGGACAACACCAAGAAATGACAACTCAGTTGGAAGGATTTGGATACCTGGTCCAGACTTTGAGAGCGTCAATCAAGCCAAACGTCCATTTCGACGGAAAAGATTCGGTGTCGGTATTTCTAGAAGGTCTAGAAAACCACTTTCAGCTCTACCCTCTTCCTGAGAGACAAAAAGTTGCCATCGCCACATCAGCACTAAGAGGACAGGCCGCGCTATGGTGGAAAAACATAGGCAAATTTTTATTAGGGGAGTTTGGAAGCCAGATATATACATTTGAAAATTTCAAAAAATCGTTAGTGAAGGCCTTCCCCATAATGAAAGATCGCGCACGGCTGGAAGCCGAACTATATAGTTTCTATCAACGGGATACAGCAGAATTGACGGACTTTATTCTACGAAAAATCAAGCTAACGGATATGCTGTATGGAAAGAAACCCGATTCGGAGATTATTGAAATAATATTACCAAGATTGTTACCCGCTGTTCAAGACTACTTTGAAATTAGAAACCCAAGCACATTGCAGGAACTTTTCGAATTGGCGGTGAAGTTTCAAAATCGCAGAATAGCGGAAAAAGCGAGAGGGGAAACATATTCTCAAAGTACCCGAAGGAAATCTTCAAATGAGGAAACCAGAAATGGAAATCGCTCTTATGGGGGAAAAAGCTATCAAGCTAACGCATCGAAACTCGAAGGTCAAGGCCCAAAAAGAAAATTTGAAAATAAGCATCCGCGTACCCAGAAGACACAGATTGAAAGGAAAGCTTTAAACGAGTAGAGGGGCCTGTGAAAGGGAGGGTCCAGACCCCGGAAGTTTTAAAAAAACCCTCAAATAGACATTTAAATACGGTCATCGTAAAAAACTCACAGCTACCAATTATACAAGTCCTGGTTGGCGATGTACCAGTAGAAGCCCTCATCGATACAGGAGCAGAAGAAAATTTTATAAGTGAAAATTTCTTCAAAAAGAATTTTTATAGGATACGATTATTTAAAACCAGAAATACGGAAATTATAGCGGCGCAAGGAAAAACATGTCACTGTATCGGGAAATTATCATTAAACTTACAGGTAAAAGAGGAAAGTCTCAAAGTATTAATTTTTGTGGTGAACGATCTGCAACACTTATTTTAGGTAAAGAGTTTTAAGGGCCGCGAGGGCCAAATTAAATTTTCAAGATAGTTCCGTGGTGTTGGAGATGGACCAGAGGGTGGTGGAACCTGTGGAGACACCTGAAGTGGACCTTAGCCATCTGAATGACCATGAAAGGAAAGCAATACAGCAAGTGGTGAGTAATTTTTCTCATTTGTTTTCAGAAAAACCAGGAAACTGCCAAATAGTGACGCACAAGATTCAATTAAATGCCGAAAAACCTTGTAGGACTAAGCCATACCGTTATGACAAACAAAAAGACTTAATCATCGAGGAACATATTCAGGAGATGTTAAAGAATAAAATAATAACGCCCATAAATAGTGAGTACGCGAGTCCAGTCGTACTATGTAGGAAAAAGAACGAGTTTCCTCCTTCGGATTAAAGGGCTTGGAGGTTTGATATTGATTACAGAAATCTAAATAGTATTACCAAATTTCCAGTTTACCCTTTGCCGGTTATAGACGAGATCATTAGACAGATCAAATCGACAAGATATATGTCTACTTTGGACTTAACGTCTGGCTACTATCAAATAGATATGAGACCCGAAGATATACATAAAACCGCGTTTATAACAAAATCGGGCACTTATGCATTTTTACGCATGCCCTTTGGGTTTTGTGGGGCCCCATCAACAATCCAGAGAGCTATGGACATTGTTCTAAAGCCTGTCCTAGGAAAATCAACTTTAATTTATCTAGATGATATAATTATAACGAGTAGTACGTTGGAACAACACATTAATGACCTCGAACAAGTTTTTAAATTATTAAAAGAGGCCGGGCTTACAATTAACGCCTCAAAATGCAAGTTCGCAACTAAAGAACTTAAATATCTCGGTTATAAAATTTCGCAAAAGGGTATAGAAACGCAAAATTCAAAAATAAAAGCTATTAAGAATTTCCCACCGCCCAACACCGCCAAGAAACTTTCTTCTTTCCTTGGATTATGTTCTTACTATCGATCTTTCATAAAAGATTTCGCTAATATTGTTGAACCACTCTTAGTAATCAAAAGAAAAAGGGCTAAATTTACGTGGACAGCGGAAGCTAACACAGCTTTTGAAAGATTAAAAGAAGCGCTTATTAATGCCCCTGTTTTAAAATTCCCTGAGGGGGACGAAAACCTGGAAATTGCAGCAGATGCGTCAGACTATGCGGTGGGTGCGGTTCTTATGCAAAATAACCATCCGCTGGCATTTTTTAGTAAAACATTGAATCAGACACAAAGGAATTATACAGCTACAGAAAGAGGAACATTAGCCGTATTAATGGCTGTACACAAATTTCGAGTTTATTTCGGCAAATCGCCAGTAACAGTCTTTTCGGATCATGCGGCTGTTGGTAGACTTTACTCGGGGAAAAACCTAACGCCCAGGTTAATAAGATGGGCTTTAAAACTCCAAGAATATAATATCACAATAAAATATAAACCGGGTAAGGAAAACAATGTAGCTGACGCACTTTCTCGTATAAAACTGGACGATGAAGGAAATGAACTTAAATGCGCTGTGTTGACTTCAAAAATTTTAGATTCTAGAGATACGGTTATTACTGAACTGAAAGCTGATCCTGAATTTGGAAATATCTATGCTTATTTGAAAGACCCCGAAAGCTTTGAGCATACAGATATCGATGCGATAAGAAATAGAGCAAAAAACTATGAAATAATAGATAATTTATTATTTTATACGAAAACAACAAACGAAAATCTTGAGTATAAGCCAGTCATCCCAGCCTCGCTTCGATTAAGCATTTTGAAGGAGTTGCACGAAGCAAAAACAGCGGGCCACCTAGGGGTCAGAAAGTCTTTAAAAAGGGTACGCGAGGCGGTATATTTCCCGCAATTATACAAAATAGTAACGGCGTATGTCAGGTCATGCAATCAATGTCAGTTAATAAATGATATTAATTACAGCCCGGCCGGGTACTTAAATAGCATTCGCGCTACATTTCCGAATGAAATTTTAGGCATAGATCTTCTTGGTCCCTTCCCCCAGAGCGAGTTAAATAAAAATCGTTTTCTTTTAGTAATAGAAGATCATTTTTCAAAATGGACAGAAATTGTTCCACTTAAACGCGCGTCAGCCAAAACAGTCGCAGATGCATTCTTACACAGATACATTTTAAAATACGGTGCACCGATAAAAGTCATTAGCGATAACGGAAAACAATTCATTAGTCAAATATTTGAAAACATATGCAATGGACTTGGCATACGCCATATCAAAATGGTTCCGTATAGACCACAAGCTAACATAGCAGAAAGAGTTAATAAAAATATAGTAAAAATAATTCGCAGTTACGTGAGCACACATCACAAGCGCTGGGATGGCTACATAAATGAATTAGCTTATGCTTTAAGAACGGCACATCATGATACTACGGGAAAAACTCCAGCAGAATTATTCTTAGGCCGAAAATTAATTACGCCTTTAGATAAATTATTCTTTGTGCAACAAAGAGAGCAGGAGTTTAAACAAAAAGATGTGCAAAAGTTGATTGATCAGGCGCTTAAAACCTCGGATACGGCAAGAAATAGGCAGAAAATATATTATGATAGAAAACGCCGTGAAGCAGATTTTAAAGTTGGGGATAAAGTATTGAAGCGGAAATTTTCTTTATCAAGTGCCCCAGACAATTTTATGGCAAAGCTAGCTCCAAAGTTTGAAGGCCCCTATGTAATTCAGGAAATCAAAGGAGTAGTCTTATATCTTAAGAACGAGAGAGGGGAAATCTGTAAAGCAAGTTCCGACCAGGTGAAAATATACTATAATCCAAATGATTTTGAAATCCTTAAAAGTTTCTTGCAGGACTCAAGTCTAAACGAAATAGAAGGTCCAGAGACAACAACTATTCCACCACCCAAGAAACAGAGAACTGAAGAGAGACCTAGCACTTCTACAACCCGGACGTCGGTATCAAAAAGAAAAAATAATTTTCAAACTCCAGCGTTTAAGAAAAACAAAAATACAGATGCACCGGGTAAAGAAACCGTGGTAAAGAGAAAAACACCACCTACAAAGGATTGCAGGAAAAATTATACATCAAGGAGAACGCGCACACGGCCACAGAGTCAGGTGCCAGCAAGGCCGCCGTTCCGGAAACTGAAACGACAACAGGAGGCACAAAAACACGACGAACAGAAGAAATTCAAGAAGGACTCCAGACCGGAGGACGTCAAGATCAGCCGTCCCAGGGATAAACGGAAATGCCAACAACCAGACGATTACTCCGCCAAGAGGCCAGCATGTAGAGGACGCAAAAGAAAAAGTCAGGTGGACGACACTCAGAGGGCAGTAAGGAGAAGATTAACATCCATGAAACCTCTAACTTGGGATCAATTCTGCCAAAAACGAATGACGGAGTTTCAAGCATCGAAAACTCAAAGATAAGTTAAAACCTTCTATAATTTTTTTTCTCTTTTGTTCCGAAATGTTATGCATAAGTACGAAGTTCTATGTTTTGACGAAAGTCAATATGTCTCGGTTGAGACTTAGTTTTGTTTTACTTTATTTAGCTAAGGCAAAAGTATTATTAAGTGTAAAAGCTAAAAACAAGCATTTTCTGTTGGTCGAAAGACTAATTCTGTTATGTTAAAGCCAAAATTTGGCCGAAGATAAAAATAACTTCGTATTCTTGTATTAATAAGAATTTTACTTTCAGTGCCGCCAGCTTGGCGAAGAATGAGTAAAGTAAAAATTTATTTTCTCTTATTCATTTTATGGTAAATTGTAAAAAGCATATGTATTAAAATTTTGTAAATGTATGTAAATACTTGAATGTTATGTAAAAGTAGAATTTAGTCTAGAAGCATAAAATTGTAGATGCTAAAAGTGAATGCTTAAAAGCAATGAAGTCAAAATTTAAGTATTAAATTGTAGATAAAGTCATGCTTTAGAGCGAAAGCCTGCATGTTTAAAGATGAATGAGGGGGAAGTTAGAATGAATGTGTTTTGTAGGGTTCTCCACCTACATTTGAATTTTTTAAGAATATTAAAGTAGCTCATGGAGTTGTAGAATGTCGAGTAAGGTGTGTCTAGTTGATTGTTGAATTCTAACAAATCATGGTGGTTAGGGGAAGTGTTGTAAGACTAAAACACAAATATTCCCGTTTGACACCACACACGGTGGAGAGCCAGGGTAAAGTTAAATTAATGCTTGAAAAATTGAATGAATGTGAATTAAGCAATAAGTAAGAAAAACGAATCGTTAAAAACAAAAATTTATTGTGTCAAGAAAGTGTAAATTATAATGTATGTAGAAAGATACTGATACTTATTCCTTCCAGATGCTGGAAGGAAAGACCAAGATTGATTGATGAAGTCCAGGAAAAGTTGCTGTAAGAAGAGAGCTTTATAACGAGCAACAGAATTTTAGTATACAAATTGTTACATAAGATTTTTTTTTTTGTGTAAACGAGGTTCTCGCCAGTTAGTTCAGAATTAGAGAAACTTACAACAGGTCGTTTGTAGGACCTGCTTCCAAGTTTTCCAAATTCTGGCAGCGGCAAATGTAGGGTTTATATTTATTTTAACTAACATTTATTTTAAGTTTAAACTATCTTTCCTGTCAAGCCTTACTTTCCCCTGGAACTGCCAATGGCAGAATATGTAAATTTGAGTAGAACGCGCAAGGATTCAAATTATCAGCGGAAGTATTATGATTTAAATAGAAGGAAAACAAGTTCAGTGTGTGATATTCTTACTTCACGAGCGCGGAGGTAGTTAGCGAGAAATTGAAGAACCCCGCGTTTCGGCCTATGTGCTTGACGGGAAGTAGTGTTAATTCGTCCAAGTGAGCTTCAAGTCTGCTGAATTAGCAGCGGTATTGTAAAACGCGGTGAGTTAGTTATTTTAGAGAGCCTCTTAGTTAGATTCTTGTCTTTAGTTTCTTTTCAGGTTATTATTTTTATTTGACTGCCGAGTTGGCACAGTCTGTGAGCGTCAAGAGCACGCAATTGTAATTTATTACGTTGAATAAAAAGGGACTTAAACCCTTTACAAGACTCTGTGTTTTATCCTGTTTTCACAGTCACCCCTTGGTTGCGTGCAAGTTGGAGGCGCGCAACGTTATAATATAAAGATATTTTTCCCAAATTCCTTTGGTCTTTGAAGTTCATTTTAGAGAATTATCAGAGCAGATATAAAGTGTAAATTAAATTAAAACATTTTAAATGAATACAGGTATTTTTTAACCAAGGAATAACAATGAATTATGAACTCAGTCTTCAGTTTCTGAGGTAAAACATAGTGGAAAGCTATTGTTATTCATACTTAACATATAACTTAATAAAATTGTTTAAAACAGTGCACATAAATTATAGGTAAGTCTAGGTCGATGTTTAAAGACTTTAAAGAGTTCGATTTTCTAATCCAAAAAGCTTAATAAAGTAACAAGATTCAAAATAAAACTTACCTCATTGAAAATCCAATTTCAGTTAATATACTTTGCGGATGAAGGCAATTTAAAATTAACTAGCTTCAGCAACCAATAACAAGTAGTTTGCTGTCCGACTTAGATGACTAAACCTGTGAAATTCGAGTCTCTTGTTTAGTCTCTTTATATTTTTGTCTACTCCAGGATAGAATAGATGAAGTTCAGAAGCTGACTGGAAAGCGAAACAAAAATGGTTTATTATTAATATGATGAATTCGTTCAAAATTAAGCAGACATGAAAGATTATCAATGAAACAATAGAATAAAAAATCGTAACGACATTGAATTATAATATTTAAATTGCAGAATATATAAAATTAAATGAACTTGTCCTTTCACAATCAGGAAACGTATTGAGATCTATACTTCTGCTAAAGACATCCAATAGAGAACTAACTAATGTAATAATTAAAGCAAATCTCGATTTGCTGCTTTTCAAACGAATAGCAAAAATTATCGTTAAATTGAGAATGACTCCTATTTAAATTTTAACGTGATACAGAGAGTTTCTTTTAATAAAATTTGCAAACGCCAGCAATACATTCTGGTTGGAAAGACAAGAAAAAAAGAATTTAAGAACACTTAGGGCAAAAGCTACAGCTTACGAATTTGGGAATACAGATGAAAATTAAATTTCAACGCAGATAAATTATATTTCAACGCAGAGAAGTATTTTGAGGTGATTCACTAGAACCACCGGCTACACTGAACCTCAACAACAGACATAAGATTGATTAGAAGTGGGTGACAGCAGCGGCATTGGCAACACGTAGCGCTGAAGCCAGCGATGAAGCCTAGTACAATTTACAAGTAAACACATGAAGATGCTCCTCATTACTACGAACTCAAAATTTAAAAAAAATGTATAGAACAATTTTTAAAACATAATGTGTCTGCAGTACACTAGAGTGGAGTGAAAAAGTGCAAAAAAGTTGTTTTCAAATTTTATTATTTCCTGACCAACAAATAGTTCTACTCGATGATAAAAAAACCGGTGAAAAAAATTGCAGCTTAGTCGCTGGTCATCATCAGGCTCTGCATGAGTTAAATAAAAAAGATCAATGTTAATGTTAATGAAAACATCAAACTGTTTTAACAATAATTTCTAATGATTTTTACAACATTTTTGCTTTAGAACATTTTTACAACATTTTGCAACCCGCGTCTAATCAATCTTATGTCTGTCGTTGAGGTTCAAGGTAGCCGGTGATTCTAGTGAATCACCTCAAAATACTTCTCTGCTTTGATATTCAATTTGGAAAAAACAAATTGTTATATTTTCACTTTGCAGTGAGTTTTTTTTTTTTTTTTTTTTTCAGTATTCTTCTTGTGCCAAGTTCTTCAATATGTGCTCGTTCATCTTCCAGCATCGCCAACGGGATGTTTTCAGACCGAGCAAAATAATAGTTCCTCTGAATAACTTCGTGAACAATTGTTTTCAAATTTCCCATCAAGAATGAACTTTTGATCATTCCGTGAATCTGACGTGCTCCATATGTTCCTCTCGGGATTTTCTTTATTTCAAACCAGAGCGGCACATAAACTTTGATAACATATTCGGCTAGTAGCTTCGAGTCGTCTGATGGTTCGACGGTTGATACATAAAGGAAAAGACTCCCGTTGGACGTAGTGAGCCATCTTGAGTGGACCATCTTCCTAGGAGTCCTGTTTGCTAGGTCTGAATGGCACTCTCCCTAGGATGCTGCCTTAGAACTATCAAGGATGTATGATCTGTACTGAGGCCTTGGTTGTCAATCTCGGATAGATCAACTGGAACAGAAACATAACCTGTCACGGGAAGTGTTCACATATTTTCGTGGATTTTCCTATTGTTCCAGAAAACTGTTGTGGCCCAGACGTATTTCCCCCAATTTTCTGGAGAAGAGGACGAGGAGGCAATTCATTGGTGTGCAACAAGCATACAAACCAATGAAATTTTGTGGCTAACAAAGATCTCAAACAGATCCATTTCTAGTTGACGCCATCTTAGTCCAACATAAGTAATAACTGATAAAGGAGCTGACAAAACATACCACACAACCAACTAATTGACAATAAAAAGTCGTTGAAAGATCATGGAAGCCACATGATTGCTTACTCCATGACAAAATCCATATACAGATTAGAACTCGTTCTGCATCTAGTAGCATATTTTGGCATTAAATTTGATATTTTGGTGTGGGAAGTAATTTCTCGAGATAATAGTGCCGTTTTTGACAAAGCAGTTCATTAAAAGAGCGTAAAACCGTTAAAAAATTCAGTACAGATATTCACGTTAGACGTGGAACCTCAAGATATCAATATTTTGGGTTGAACTTTGAACACAATTTGTTCTAGCTCATCTGGAGCCATATAATGACTCAATATGAATTTCAAAAAAGATTTTTTCGCTTCATCCTACTGTACACCAACCCTCCTGATACTTTGATTTGAAAATATCGCATCGATCATAGTTTATCCTCTGGTCATAAAGTATTTCGGATCAGAGGACCAAGAAACCAATGACTTAAGAATTACAAAATCTTTAAAGTAATATACCTATAGAATTCTCAATAGAGGGTTCAATTTTTCTACAGATTTTGATTTCAGTTTTTCCCAGTTTACAATATCAGCTTTCTTAATTAAGAGGACCAAGGCTTTTATTTGTTACTTTAGCTTTATTTATGGAACATCACTTTCTCCGCACTCACACATTCAACCGCAAAATCATAAAATCTTTAAAATTAGCATAATTTTAGATTTCCGAATAGTGTTAATTTTCGCCATACATAATCTTTTCCATACTAACCTATCCTAGCTTACCTAATAACCTAATTTCCCTACTTAATAGCCAAACCTAACAAGCACATAACACAGAAGAAACACAGAAAAGTTTTAAAAATAACCTATATTTAACCTAAAAATTTATACACCTCGTGTAATACTAGAAGACTTCATTGCCTGCAACGAGATTAACAAAGCACAAAAGTTAAATATTTAAAATAAGATTTTCATAGAACTAAGTCCACCTGTACATTTTGGCTAAGACTTTCGCCTCAAGCAAATGGGTATGACTGACAAAGGATTAAATCTATTCAAATAAAATTATAAGTTTGGCGCAATTAGAGTTATAACGGTGAACGGTCTTTGCAAGATGCTCACATTTAAATTCAAGAACTGTGTTCATGTATACATTTAAGAGGGTGCAATACTGCAGAAACTTGAAAAATACAAATTTTGATTTAATATCGTTTCCAACATTGTAGTATTCTTTGTCGCAGCAGCACTGGCACATATTTTAGTTCAGTACGACACTGGCAAATGGCAATAGAGTCTATGCTGCATTCTTTGCCTTCTTGCAACACAGACACGCCTCAGTGTGAGACAGGTGATCAGTTTGCCTGTTACTTGTGTACTGAGGCAAACTTACAGATTAACTATTTCGCATCGAGAGAGGACCAAATCTCTTTTCTCAAACATCGAAAATGCCCGGGTATACGATTCGAATGCTTTTCCTTCCCCCATGACAAATTGAATACTACAGCACTAACAATAACCTACTTAAGTAAAGCGACAACTTCTTTCTTGGACTTCATCCTGTGTGAAGTTCCCCCTTGGGAAGGGATAGCAGCTTCGGGATCAATAGCTAAACATTGACAGAAAACAAAAGAAAAAGAGGGTGCATTAAAGTGACAGAACTACTTTTAGTCGCTTCAAAAGAATGATTGACATGTCATTTAACAATTCCTAAAAGCAATGAGCAATGCAGTATCGTCATGGGAGGAAGCACTACGTAGGGAATTATTCAGGCGTTCGGGCGACCTGCCGCTATCTGAATGCTCAGACGTGTGGGACGACTTCGATGTGAAAGAGGTTTAAAGATATAATACATAATGTTCTAGTTGTCGACCATGCGCAGGATAAAGAAGATTGTGCTCAGCTCTGCCGTAAAAATAAGATTACAAGAGCAAATCTATTTAACATTGCATAAACAGTTATCTCGCTAAATTGGCGAGATATCACCAATCTGACAACAGTATTGAAAGCTAATTTTTGTCGCAAAATTTGGCTAAAAATCGTCAAAAGTCGCCGAAATAGGCAATTATTTGGCAACATTTTGGTTCAGTCCTTGTATAACTATAATTGGTACTATAATTTAATAACTGTAATTGATCCTTATGTCTAACTTTAGCCGTATCCGGCTCTTATATGTAACTTATGTGTAATTTTAACCATATATGCCTTCCTGTAATTTCGAGGAATGAAAGGTACTAGAGATTTTTGGCGGCCGGGATAAAACTATATAAGACGAGAGACAGCCTCAGCTCTCAGTTTTTCAGTTCAGAGTTGACTTCGAAGTAATGAGATATCGCCGTGTGAGCTTCGCTCTTTAGATGTCCTTAGCAGTGCTCTGTGGTTTTTGGTCTTGGTAGTTTGAAGAGTAATTACTGATTGTGCTCTCTGATACTGAGAAGAGCTGTACGAATATATTCGTGGAAAATTTCAGAATTGCGCGAAATGAAAGAAAGAAAAGTGTTTTTTTCAATAAATGTTTTTATGATGAAATAAATTTTATGTAGCATTAATCGGTTCTGTGTTCATTTAATCCATTATGGCCCCGTACTAACGTAACAATAGCAAAGAAATCAAACCCATTTTTATTCCATCTGAATATATCTCTTTAATTAGAATGACAAAGGTAAACTTTTCATACTTCTGGAAATGGGACACTAAAACTTTAATGATGTAAAGCATTTCAGAGATCTGAAACGTTAAACTTTTATTGTAAATATTAAGAACGGAACTTCAATGAAAGCAAATATGAATTAACTTCAGCAATGTTTCTTTAGTGAAATAAGAAAAGAATCATTGAATTATTTCAATGATTTTTTTTTTTTTTTTTTTTTTTTTGAAGAAACCGATTTTAAAATCGCAGTGTGAAAATCTCTTGACACAGGAAATGTTTTCAGTCCTCGAAAACAATACTGAAAAAATGCTACAACAATCCAAGAAGAAATATGGCTATATAACAGAGTTTAATTGCCAACAATGCAATATCAAGCTGTTATTCAGCATTTTACATCAATCTAACATTTGAGTCATAAAAATAGGCTTTGGAAATAGAAGGTACAGTAACGGTAAATAAATAAGCTAAGTAGTTTACTTATCATAAAAACTTTTTTTAAAATAAGGAAGATTTCTTATTGTTTTTGCATATTTTAGGCTAACTCAGCAATGTCAAGCGCTAAACCGAAAGCACGTAGAACGGGGAAGCTTTACATCAGGATAGGAACACATTTTTTTTTACTAGTTTGGTTTAAGGCACAAATGAAATACTTAAGAAAAGAGAAAGAAGAGATTTCCTATTCCTCCTTTCTTTTTTTCTTTCTCTCTCTATTTTTTTAAATGGAGCCAGTATCCAAAATCGAAATAGTTCTCAATCCAACATATGCTAAAATAATGAGAGAATCCTGAATAAAAGTTCTGAGTTTCCTCTTTTGCTTGAGATCGCTTTATAATCTACGTTCAATAAAAAGAATTCCGATTTCTGAAAGATAACTGTAGGGGATAAAATATGTAAAAGTATACCCAGGTACTTTTTTCAGATAATATATGCTTTTCATCTTGAACTAATCATGACAATACAATGAAATTAAATCATAGCAATAAATTCCTTTTATTAACTCCTGTGGAATTAATTGATAGAGATTAAATTAGGTGGAATAGAATCACAACAACAACAAATAATACTGGTAGCTTTTTCTTCGCGGGTTGTGGCTCTAAATTGATTATCGTTAAAAATAAGATGGCTGGATTCTTTTTGGTAGGATGGGTCAGCCATGGAAATTCTTGGAGCGAAACTAATTCTTTTATGCTGTACTTTGTTCCGGCTTGATTTTATGGACCAAATTTATTGCCTGTGTGATATTTTTATACCGTAATAATATATTAATGAGTAAGTTTCTCTTAAAAGTGTCCACAAAAACTTCCTGAAGTAAACAGCTTTTACGAATAACATAAAAAGATGATCTTAGTCATATACGAGCATTTAATGATGCAATGAGGAATTAATCGTAGCTATTTTGAAGGAGATTTTATCTGAGATATTTGCATGTGTGTAATATACATAAGGGAGGAAGGGGATGAAAAAGAGGAAGAAATAAAAAGTTTCGTTATTTTTCGACTTTAAACACTTCACAGGTTCAAAATAACTTTGACAAATTAGTAAACAGCGCTTTTTTTAATAAAAAATAGTTTAAAATTGCTCTCCTTTTGTAGTAATAAAATTTTGCTTCAACTTAAATACTTCCAAAATAATTATGACGGCTTCAATTCATAAGCGATTTAACTATGATTTCTGTAAATATAAATCACTATATCATAAAATAATGGTTAATATAGTCTACTGCAAAATTTACTTTGTATCCTGTATTAGGTAGAATTAATTTCAGCAAAATCTTCAAGGTCACATCGGCATCAGTTTCGAGCTCTCATTTAAAATATAGTGTCGTGCATACAGCTTACTAAAGCTTTAGTAAATCTCTAATTAACCATCACGACTTTGATCTTAATGCCATGTCATACTGCAATTTACCTGAAAATCTTCCTATTGTTGGTGATATTATTACAAGGAATACTGACATAATCAAAGACCTAAACTTAAGCCAGCTTTTGAAATTTAGCACCAAATTTAAACCAGGCTACAAAGCTTAAACAAATATTGCCTCAGCTCGATAGAAAGACTTTAATGAAGTTATCGTTTATACTAGCAGTAAAACGAATTTTCTACTACTATATTTTAAGAATGAAAAGCTTATGCTTTCAATAATATATTAAAAAAACTTCTCAGTTTCGTAAACTATCTTTTTTCCTCAACAGGACTGAAATTTAAAATAAAGTCCGTCAGCTTAAGCAGAATTTTACTATCACAAAAGTTGACGAAGCTAGTTACAATTTCAGTATTATTTGAAAAAAAAAATAAATAAAAACAAAATCTTAAATGTTTCAGTTATTAATGGTCGTCCAAAAGAGTTTATTAAGGTTTTTAACGTTCCCGCGCAGTCTACGAAAAGGCCTGGCTGTTACACTCACTCCTACTAATCGTTTTTTTTTTTTTTTTTTTTTTTTTTTTTTGAGGGGGGATATCTGTACACTTACGTTTATTTTAATGTTTTTATACGTACATATATATGTATCTTCCATTACTCAATTCCCTTACTCGGCATTTATTTTTGCAATTTTAGGTCGTAGTCATGTACTTCTTATAACAGAAATTCACTGTATGACGAAATATTTATGTTATCAATGTCAAATTTAAAAAAAAATAATAATATTCTACAAATAACGAAATTTAATTTTTAATTTAAGTTGGAAAAGTTTTATACTCGTTATGAAAAATAAAATTACAAGAAGTTTAACTCCCGTACGATAAAGTTGATCGGGATATTTAATTTCAAAATATGCGATTTTTAGCGTCATGTTCAACTGTTAATAAGGAATCGGTTAATTAAGTTAGAATAATTTGAGGAAATAAATTTAAATGAAGTGCATAAAATGTTCGTAATTTAATGGACTGTACAAAGGATTCATGCGATGTCCACGTTAAATTCTTTTAAGATGTAATCGCGTACTTTAAAACCTTAAAAACGAGAATAAAGCCAGTTGGTATCTAAAATTAGAGACTTGTTTCTAGCTTGTTGTCAAAAAAATTATTTTTCTTGAGCAATTTCTATATTCTAATTCTGACTCTTTGTTATTATTAGTAAAGTTGTTTTATTTTCGAAGACGCATTCGAACTGAATTGCGTAAAGACTTTAATCTTACTATCCTCTATTTCGTAACTTCCGTCAAAATGTCAAAAAGTTAATTGTATTTCTCTGTAGCAGCCATTTTGATGGTTTCACCGCGCTTCTTTTTTGGCAATACTAATTTTCCATACAGAAGTACTTGCTTAGGACCTACATTAAAATACATGTTTAAGATTAAATTACCAGTCCTCTATCTTTATGACAATTTTCTAGCCAACGTCTTTTTATTGACAACTTTATCCTAGTTTATTTGTCAATAGTACAATGTACAAACGCCGATTTAAAACTTTGGTAGTTTTTCAGTTTCGAGAAATGATTCCGACCATATTAAACTAGTTCCCTCCAAATCTCACGCACTGCCTAAGAATGCTAAAATTTTTGCGGCATTTTCCCATCACAAAGCGTTTGGAGACTTTCATTTCTTATATCGTTGCATTTCGAATGGTAAGTCTTCTGCGCTGCAGATAAAAATATTATATTTCGAAGAGTGTTGCCACTGCTCTTTTTCAAATCACAGATTTCTTTAACCAAACATTTATTAAAATTTTACAAAATGCGTAATAAATAATAAACGAAATTCGAAATTCGGGATTCCGGGTGCCAGAATTCGGTTGAATGGCTGTGTTATTCAAATTTTGATGGCTCTAGACACCATCGTTTATTCACAATGCGAGGAACATCAATATATGCATGCGGATTCTCATTTATTTAATTTCTTGAAAAATAATACAAGGTAATAATACTTGTTGGCAACAAATTGAAAAATGTTTCGCTGTTTCTAGTTAATGAATGTAAATTTCATTTCGAGATTAACAGCCCCTTTCGGGCCATAAAATTTTTATGTATTTGTGATATGTTGCAGAGTACCGTATTCTATTACTTCTAGAAGATTTTGAAATGTAGCGCCTGGAGAAATTCGGGATGTTCAATGATTGGGTCAGTGAAATTGAGCATGGGATTGTAAGCAGTATTGCAAAATATCTCATTGGTTGTGTTCCCATGGATAACTAGCAGGGAAGTTGCAATATTATAGACGGCAGGATCTGGAGTGATGTTCCTTATCAGGAGATTCTCCACAATGTATATCGGAACACGGGAACCGTAACCTGTAGCTCCCTAAACACAATAATATTGCCTAAATATGACAGTATAATCTACAGGAAGATTAACCATTCAGATTTCTCTTACGCTACGAATTTCGAGAGCAATCGCTAGTACAGAAATATTGCAGCGAGAAATTACTTGATTATTTTCGCGGATTTTAGGAGGCCTTTCTAAGGTTTAGAATAAGAGATTTTTCTGTGAATGCCGAATAAAACCTCATATTTTTGCTTCTTATCATTTAGAAAACTTTCTGATATTTCTATGTTTTATTTTTATGCTTTCTGTTATATTTTTTAATTTAAATAATTCCTGTGTTTTAGGTGATTATTATTCTTATGTGTTTAGGTACCAGATGTATTTATTGCTCTCGAAACTCTGCCGCTCTAAATTCTCCCATTTTGTCAATATCACATTTGTGTCCGAATTACTTTTAAAACTGTTGCCAAAGATGTTACTTCTACGCATTATTCTTTCTTAAAAATAATATTAAATACTAAATTAAATACTAAAATTGTAGCTATGTGTGTATGTATGTTCCTAACGCTGCGGTAAACAACACTGGTAGTTCGGTCCAAGCTTCGATTCCCGCGAACGGGGTGGCTGCATGGGCGTTTTGTGGTTTTTCCCATGTGTAACGTGTATACGAGCCAGTTTCCCTTAGAAAGTCCTCGACGAAGGCTTTCCTCCCCTTAGGCAGATAGCGCTCGAGGCTTTGCTATAATCACACACACACGCGCGGTAAACAACAATAGCTGGAGCCACCGAATGTTTAATACACGCGAACATGGGTGCAGCAAAAACAAAATATAGAATTCTGAATTCGCTTTTGATTTAGTTTAGATTTTGTATAAATTTAACCAATTTTTGTTTCACAAACTCAGCAATTTGATTTGAGAAGCTAAAACACAGTTTAAAATGAAACGTTTTTATGTTTAAATCGCTAAGCTCTGCCATTCGGCAAATTGTAAGATATTTTCCTTTCAATTTTATTCCACAAATTTGGCTGTTTGAAAGCAACGCGTTTCATTTGCCTGAAACAAAATGCTTTATTATCTCCTCACACCAGAATGCCGCCATTCAGTGTAGCGTAAGATATTTTACTTTTAGATTTAGTTTTTCTTTTACTGAGTCTCCAACCAAGTGACTGAAAAACAATAAATGCAGTTCTTAAAAGTATTCTTTCTAATTTTAATTTGATTGTTTAAATAAAAGTATATTTGAGTTTTGAGATATCTAACTAGAAATGTTAAGTATTTTCTTAAGAAATGACACTAGTTGAATTTATTAAAATCCTTATATACTGTTTTTTTTTTATGTTAACTTTTTTAAGCGGCTGGTTTCCAAAGAAATAATACAGCAGAAACTTTTAAAAATATTTATAGCAACCCCTAACACTCTACTGAGAATTCTAAAGATATACTAGCTCTAAATATTTTGTGATGTTGCTCCTGAATTGTATGTGACATTTAGTGCGAAGAAAGCGAGGTTAGTAATAAACCTAAAAAAACAAAGTTATTTGTTAACAGAGGTGATTTTGATTTCTTTGAAATTTTCTTTTTTTTTTTTTTTTTTCCTATTTCGTTTTCTTTTTTCTTAAGAAAGTTCCTTAAAAATACACTTCCAATAATCTCCTTCCAAATTCAAAACCACAATTATTCCAAGTTTTATAGCATTTCGTGGAAAACGTCGTTTACCGAAATTGCTTTACCTCCGTTTCTAGTTAATGACTAATTAGTTAGTATAATATTTAAATATTTTGACACTAGATATTTGGGTTATTGCTTGGTTCTTGGTTGACGTAGCATTCCTTTTAGAAATGCTTTAATATAAATCTTCAACAACGAGATTATTATTAATAATTCGAAACTGCGAAGACTTCGTGAAATTTTATGAGTTACCCAATGACCGATTCTCGTACGGTGATAAAATTACACAAGTTTTATCGATATCGAATATAATGAGGTCCCCTTTTGCCAGGATAAAAGAAAATCTTAAATAGTTCAGATTTTAACGCTTGCCAAAATGAGCGCTTGTAAAGTTAGTTATGGTTGGTATATGACGAATTAAATTAATTAATTATTAAATTAATTTTTATTTAAACGAATCAGATTAAATTTTAAAAAATTATTAAGATTTGTATTTATTGCTTTTAAATAGATTATTTTGTTCATCAGTAGAAAAGAGAGATTAAATGTTAAAGATAAATATCTAACATTTTACCAAATGACAACAGTATCGAATGAAAAGTGACACATTTTAAAATGGCATTACGAAACTAACAGCCCTTTGAGCTAAAATATAGAAAATATTGAATAAGCAGCTTTCATGTTTATAGTGAAATCGGCGGAAGAGCAAATAAAAAAACAATCGTAGAGACATCTGTCGAGCAAACCTTACCAACAAAACGAGAAAGATCTACGATTTTTAAAATTTTGCAATTGTTAAAAAAAGGTTCAAACACTTTTAGGAAATCCTATCCACCAACCGAAGAAGAAGCTCGTCGGTACAGTTTTGCAGAACCTAATTTAAATTAGGTTAACTGTCGTTAAGTGAACAGCTATAATTAACTTAATTTACCCTACTGCATCTGAAGGAAGAAGGTTCTATATTTATAGTTTCGAAACTAATCCTGAAAATATATGAGTATTACACTGAGTCTAGTTACTTTAACTCGCCCAATAATCGTTATGCGGCGTGTTGCTAACTCAAATATGATTAGCTATCAAAGAAAACGAATTTTGGGTTATAAAGAGACCTACACAAGTATGCCTTCATGGTAAATCACAGTTTTCCTCTTCACCAAAAATTTGAGTTTGATTATGCTCAAACTATCCTCTTCGATTAGTGAAATAAATTTCCTTGAAGCTTCTAACATTATAAAATATAGCCTTATTATTTAACGACGTTAATTCGTGTGTACTCTTCCAAATCAATCAAAATTCTGTTCCATTATTCCTCTCGTATTCCATTATTACTAATTCCTTTGCACATGTCAGTTGTTTTACCTGTATTCTACCTACTGATTTTATTTTAAGTATGGTTGATTCTTCTTTAACCGTAGTTATGTTTTATATTTCTGAAAAACGCGAAATTATGTCGCATTACTTCTGAAATCAATCTAGTTTTGTTGAAAATACATGCCAAAGTAAGGTTGCTGTTTTGCCCAATTTTAAGCTCATAGTTTAATTTGTCTAAAATACGTAGAAAACATTTTAATCAATTGCCAAAATATTTATATGGACACTTAATTAAAATATAAATAGAATCCCTTATGTTATTCTTATGTAACGAATTCAAATGAAAAACTTCTTAGACTCAGTGAATTTTTTTAATTAATTTATTATCATTTTCGTCTGCTGCATAATCCATAATACGCTGCCATTAAAAGGATGAAAAGTAACATTCAGAATAATTATAGTTTATGACTTCATAAATGTGTTGTATTAGATTTATTTTTGTTACATTTAATTTTTTCTAGGTTTATGGGTAATAAGAAGAATTTATTCTCTAGAGAAGTAAGAATGTTTAAAGACAGCTACTTAAGTACCATCAAAACCATTCCATTGAAGATTGATTTAAAGGACTATTAAAGTAAGCGATGTTCAAGGAACATTTTTATGTTACTGTGTGGGGTGTGTGTAACATAAGAAATGATTAATATAAAAATAATGTTCCATTTGCTAATATATCGACAAATTTATCACATGTGTTTAGCCCATTTTGATTGTTAACATATTGAATTCAGATTCTGACCAATTTCATTCGCCACTAGAATCTTAATCGTTTTATCGACGTATTGACAGGTTTTGTGCTGCCAACAGTAAGCTGTTGTTTTAACCATTTTCTATACTAGTAGATTAGTCGTCACATGGCACAAGTCTAACAACAGTGTTAAAGTAATCTTCCATCTAGCAATAGTCTCACAGTAGTCTTAAGTCTACAAATCTAGTAGTAGTTAAAAAGTAATCCTACGTCTACATATCCCTAGCAGTAGTCCTGAAGTAGTTTTACGTCTAAACATATAAATAACAGTAGTCTTACACTAGTCTTAAGAGACACTCACATGATGGTTTATCTGGCGAGGGGGCTAACGGAAACACCTGGCACAGCCGACTCTGTGGAAAAACTACTGAAGTCTGAATTTCATATAGCTGAACCATGTATGGACTAATACATGGAACAGACTTCGTTAGCTCAGATAAACCCTGATGTGAACGGCTCTTTACGTTAGTACATCTAACAATAGCGTTACAGTAATCTCACAGAAGTCTTAAGTCTACACATCTAAAAGTAGTTCTATAAAAGTCTAAGGTCTACACATATAACAGTAGTCTAACATTAGCGTTAGGGGGGTACTATCAATCGTTTTACGCTAATCACAAGGGACTTTCAGGCGAGGATGTGTCTAAGCTAACGGGGACTTTTGGGACAGCCGCAGTTTTTCATCATTTGAGAAGCCTGAACTTTACGTGTAGCGGAGTTAGTTGATACATGCAACCGACTCCACTAGCTTACGAAAAATGAACGCTTCTTGACGTCTGTATAGCTTGTGTTTTCTGGCGACCGAGATCAAAGGATAAAACTGGCTTTGTAGCTCTATAATCTTTTATCTTGAACAAGTTTATTCACTTTATTGGATATTTCTATTTTATGTCCTTATCATCCGTTTAAAATATACTTTTGTCCAAATATTCTCCTTTAATTACTGGAGGGAATTTTTTAAATTAATTGTTGATCTAGAACTACATACGTCTTTTACTTCAGCAGAGCGATGCAAGCTATGAACTAGGGCTGTCTAATGTGTCTTGTACTTCAAATTCTCAATTTTTAGTTATAACAAGCGTACAACAATTCCTATTATGCTGTGGAAGAATAAATTTGCTGTGACTGGCACTAAGATGAAAGCGAAGGACATTGTGGCATATTTCAGAGGATTCGTCTGGAATTATTGCAGAAATGCAGAGCCATTTCATAGCTACCAAACCTGTCACAAAAATGGCTATCGCTGAAGCAAGCCTAGAAGCTGAAATCAAATTTTCAGAAATCAAAAATTTCAGAACTTTGTAATCGATGTGGTTGTAAACGGGAAAATTTTTAAAATCATAAACGTCAATATGCTAAAAATATCAAAATTTTTTTTAAAAACAATTCTTCAGAAATTAAATTGCAATTTTTATATAAGTTTCAATCAAAAATTCTTTTTCTTGCTGTGTTCGATGATGTAAACAGTAAATTTCTGATATGTTTCGTTTTCTAGTTAAATAAATATGCAAAACAAGAAATCAAACATTACATTAAAACATTTAACATGAATTTTGAAAATGTTGTATTATCACATTGTCATCGACCAACACTGTGTGTACAAAATTTGAACTTACTGGCTTATCAGGAAGTAGGTTAAAAATTTATAATACAAGCAGTAGTATTCCACTCACATTGAAATACAATGAGTGAACAAAATAAAAGCTTACAATAAAACAAAATTTCGCTATTTTATTTCCTAATGTACTTATATTAATTTAAGAGAAGAAAGGACATTACTGCTGAATATAAATAATATTTTTATACCATAACTTAGCACAGCTCCTTCCATATAGTATGAATTATATATTTCTCTTGCAATTTACATAAATAAATTCTAAAATCTCGAACTTAGCATTAATTTGCTTATGGTTTATTTATTACTCATCCGTAATCATATTAGCAACTGAAAAGACTTTCTAAATTCGGAAAGAAATTCGGTAAAATTAATGCATTTTTAAATGCGTTGAAAAGTTAAACTAATTACTTTCAAAGAACGGAACCTTATATTCTAATGAATAATTCTAGAAATCCCGTTCTAAGCATTAATAAGCAGCATAAATGCAATTATTGAAACGCTGCTTTTTGTTCTTTAGTTTAAACAAAATGATTGATTTTTAGTCAAAAGTTTAGATTCGGGTTTTGTTTTCGCAAGGGTAATTAAACAACTGTACATTTGTAATAAACGTGTTTTTCATAAATTCGCTGCTTATTTAATGCCTAGGTACAAAAATAGATGAAAATTTCCATTCCTAAATTAATTGTCTATGGTTAGTTTTAAAGTGTTACAGTTTTTTCTTTTAAGAAGCTGTTAATATATTTGAGGTACGCGTGGGTAACACGTGCCTACGACAGTATCGATAGCATTAACTAGAAAAACAGGAATCTTAATTAATACAGACATATAGCAATTAATAAAGAAATTTAATGAGAAAAAACAACATAGTTGAATACATTATAACGGTTTAAGAAAAAGAACATAGTCCAACACTTCCCCAACACAGATACGGGTAGCGAGGTTTACATATCTCGGTGAAGAACTGACTGAGACCTGCCGGAGAAAAACTCGTCCCTCTCCGTCAGCTTGTAAGGTTGCCATATTGGTTTTCGCCATCTGGCAGAGTTTTCATATAGCTTTGAGTTCGTAGCGCCTGTTTGGCGATGCCTCTGCATATTCATTAGTTAATACTACTTGAACTATACCTAAAAGTATATTTTAGAATGCGAGACATAAGTAAAACCCTTAGGTTAAAATATAATTATATTGCACAACATGTAAATTTGCTCCCCATTCTTATGACTGTGTTCCCTGAGATATACTTATTCACTGTAAACTGAGAATATACTTGATATATCTCTGTACATCACATACCACAACCTATCTTGAACATGCTTAGAATCCGCAGAATAATTGCACTAATCCAGTTGGACAAAATAATTTAACTAAATTTCGATTTAATTTTTTAATTTTAAAATCTTAATATTGCACTTAAGGTTAAAATAATATGAGGATATGGATATACATCTTTAATATGCAGAGCAGAAGAAAATCTAGTTGTAAAATATTGTTTGAAACAATGAATGAATTTGATTGTGTGGATGTTAAAATCTGATGATTATCTCTATAAAGGCCTTGAGTATTGTCAATAGGAAACACTGAGGCATCGATATTTATTAAAATTGGCAAAACGTTTATTTACGAAGACACCAAAATTTCATCTGGAACATCAACTTGTAGCTGAGTGTTAGCATCCCTGCCTGTACATACTATAGCATACCATTAGACTTGATAAGGCCATAAGCTATTTGAGATATGAGATCGTTTATATAAATCCAGACATCATATGTCAGTGCCAAATGTGATTTTGGGGGCCCCCAAGAAAGTAGCGGCCCTAAGCTATAGCTTGTGTAGCTTATACGTAAATCCTGCACTGAGTACTGTACACTGCCTTTAAAAGAATTATCAAAAGGACCAAAAGTTTCGCTTTTATTGATCATTTCCGAACAATAATAAATTCAAATATCCCATAAAAATTTTCTTCATACTAATGGTACAAAATTGCAGAGATTATACAATACGTAAAAACCAACACATCTCTTCACAAACACAATGCATGTTCACACTTTAATCATTCAGGCAGTATACTATTTCTGTTTTCCTATACCCCTTTTTTGGCAAACAGAAACAAAGAATAATGATCCATTTCACCTAAAATTTGCGACATACCGATTTCCATTTAAAATCTCTAATGACGGTGAATGTTTTGTTCCAAATATCTTCACTAGTAAAATTTGCTACTGTTTAGAATTGTAAAAAAAAAATTCCAAATCTTCAGTTAACGTTTTTGCTGTTCTGGGTTGTTTATTCATAAAGTTTATGCGAACTGTCACCACACAAAAATAATAACAATGTACCTGAACAAAATAAAAGATATCGAAAATTTTCATTTGTTTGTTCTTTGCTTTGAAGATGTGGATGGCAATGAATTGTAAAGCACTTTTAAATGGTATCATAAATATTAATGTTTTATTTTGAAAATTTGAGATAAGATATTAAGATGTGAAAGATATTATTTTTATACATTTTAAATTGTGAATTTTATTGTGAATTTATTTGACCTTGAACGGCACCATTATTTTCCGTTATAGAGTATCCTAAAAATTAATAGCAAACTGAACTAAAATAAAATGCTTAATCTTATTTCTCCCTTTTTGAAGAATGTAACCGATTGGTCGTTATAAGCCTTATTATTATGATCTAATTTTATTATTTGTATTCTGTGAAATGTTTTGATGTTAGTTTTAACACGGTATGAGATAAAAGAGCTTTAAACCATGAGTTGACTATTTTATTTATTCTTTTTTAGTTATAAATTATTGTTTTTTCAGCTATTACTCCCATCGTTACCAGTGACATCAGCATCTTGGTTAATATGATTTAAATGAATAATCTAATATGTTTTTTTTTGCTTAATGTACAGCTTATTACATTTTTTTTAAGTATAACATGAGATGTTTCTCATGCATAAAGAAGTATAATAAAAAAGTTACAAATTCTTTTTCAACAAAATAAAGCAATTTGGGACAAGGGTTAAGGTACAGATGTATATAGTAAAATCTTTATTATTATGAAATAATCGCTTACATAGTAATTTTTAATAATATTAATAGTAGTTAAATGGTAATTTACAAAATAAAGAGCGAAATGAAATAAATTAAAGTCTTGAATTTGAACTGTAATCAATGATTTGATTTGACTTTGAACGGCGCCATTATTTTCAGTTATAGAGTATCCCAAAAAGGAATAGAAAACCGAACTAAAATAAAATGCATGAACTTATTTCTCCTTTTTTAAGAAAAATCACATGATTACTAATTTTATATTTTCCCAGTGTGATATTTAGAAAAATATACTGTAGCTAAGTTATATTAAGAAAATATTTATCTATTATTTATTTCGCCTTGATTCGTGTGTCATCTATTACTTGCCTTCATGTTCTCAGGAAGAATCCATTTCAGTAGAAGATGCGACCAACAATATTCCTTTCCCAGCTGTCGCCATCGCCACCTTAAAAATATATTTCTGTCCTAATGCAGAATCCTTCCTTCCAGAACTTTCTGGTCTAATACCATGCAGATTCATCAAACTGGAGAGGAACGGACCATTAGCAAGCAACGACTTGCAATACGATATGTCGATGCATCAAGTTATTTCTTTTTGTTTGTAGCATGTTAGTTATTAACCGTAATAACATCATTTGGCCTTTTCAAGATTAATAAATTGATGTTCTAATGGTTTTCCCTCAAAGAAAAGATTTTATTTTTTTAAGAAACAATAGTTAATTACTCGAGAACCATCCGAATGCGAAGTTCGTGGATGTGTCTTTATCTCTATGTGATATGAAAATATTCTGTGGATTATAAAAAATGGAACCAGGCAAAAAAGAAACTTCTTGAATTTTGTTTTAATTTTGCTTGCTAGAAGGTATATTAACATACGATACAAAACAACGACTAAGGAGATATACAATTTAAGAGAAAATTATAGAAAGAATAATTATTACTATTGTGAGGCAATGTGTTGACCTCAGTTCTTAGAAGGTTTGGGAAGTGTTTTAGCATCCTTTCGTTTTCCACTTCAGCAGCTTTCGCAATTTTCTATGCTTCAAAATGCACATTTTCTTGACCTAAAGAACTATAAAGATGAATTTCACCCCTAAAATAAATAAATAAGTAAATAAAAAAATCTGAAAGCTTTCAGATTTTAAATTACAGCCAAAGGGGCGTTTTATTAACATTTTGTGTGTTACCTTTATTTATTAAATATCATGTTCTTTGCACTTAAACCATAAAATTCAGTTCAATAGCAATGTCGCAATATAATTTTAAAATAAGCATATTTGTAGGCTTTTCCATACATAGTTCTGTGCGCTGGAGATTAATTTTTTTTTTTTTTTTTTTTTTTTTTTTTTTTATCCGTAGAGTGTTGCTATTGCTCGCTTTAAAATCGTTGAGCTTGTTACTCGAAAATTCGTTAACATTTTACAAAATATGAAAAACATATAAAACAAATTCCAAATTTCAAATTTGGTCTTCCACATGCCCATATTCGTAGGAGGATTACGTCATTTAAATTTCGATGGCTCTATGAATGGAATATACATACATTTATGCAGATTTTTCATTATTTAATTTCTTCAAATATAATGCAGGACTCTTAAAATTTGGTGGCAAGAGTTTGAAAAGTGATTCACCGTTTAGAGTGATTCAATGCAAAATCACAAATTCAAAACAATAGTCCTTCAGGGACAAAGCCCCTTTGGACAAAAAATAAGGGAAAAAATATTAAACAGAGAAAATGTAATGAAATTTTTCCATAACACTATGCAACTTTTTGTATATTTTTTGTATAAAGAAGGTATGCAAATTTTTACATTTTCCGTTCATTCGAAAATGTGATTCCATTCATTTCAAATTTCCCTTTTAAACTAACTAAGCTTTCTCCAGAATAGGAAAACTTCATATTCTACAAACTGCATTCCATTTCATACCACACAAAAACATAAAAACTGATCATATTCTTAGCATTTAGTAAAATACATCACACTAGACTGGAGAAGATTTTGAGTAAGCTTTTTCGATTTTGAGAATGCTCTGACATAAGTCCCTAATCTGCTATTAGTGTTTTACAGGAATGAAAAACTGAAGGCGAAATTCCGGAAAATCTCTCCTCCTCTTAAATAGGTCCTATGTTGCATCCTCAAGTCTGATATAGTTTTTTTCCCTAAATATCCACTAATCTAAATATTGCTTTTCTGCTTAATTTTAATTTTCGATCATATCCTGTTGTTTATGTAAAAATAAAATAGTAAGGAATAAAAATTATTTCGGCACACTATTCTTAATGTCTCTTCCCACTGATGAGTAAATTTAAAGGTTTACTCACTAGCTTAAGATAACCGGTTGGTCTAACTGTGTTTTGCTATAAAAACTCACTTGTTGTATCAAACATGGATTCAGTTTAGACTAGACAATTTTGGTAATAAGCCATCTTAACAATGAATACCCCTCGGAAACTTCGAATCGGGAAAATTAGGTGTAGTATTGTATCACAACTTACCTTAAATGAAGATGGAGCAATGAATGGTGTTGAAGCAATTAATACTCAAGGTCTTTTTCGCTCAGGCGAACCAGCAACATGAAATGCTTTTCCGCCAACGGTTTCTGTGCATGCTATCTACTCTGAATTTTCCGTCTCTTCTGCAGAATCATTGTCGCTTTCAGATTCACTATTACCCTGACTTTTCACTTTCTTACATGTCTTACTTCATTGTTATCTTCATCTCTGTTCGCTCTCCTCCTCTCTCCATCAGCTAGTGCATGCACAGACATAATTTCGTTCTACTTTAATGAAATATCGACTTATCTTCATTGAAAGGATTCTTTCATCATACTTCATGCTTACTGGGCTCAGTAACTTTGGAAATATTTCTATTGCTATGATTGTCGAGTGAGAAGTATTGAAGACACATATATAAAAGTAAATCTGAAACACGTTTTTAAAATTAAAGATTGATATTACTTTATACGCGTGTACTGATACACTTTTGAAGAGATATTGCTCAAACAAAACCTAAATAAACATTGTTATCACTCTAATTATTTCGTCAAACTAAGTTGTGATCAAGTATCACCACTCGAATTACCGCATCAAATCACTTGGTGACCGCCCGCAGAGTGTTGCCATGAGTCATCTCTCGAGTTACTGCATCAAATCAAATGGTAAAGATTGTCATCTCTCGAATGCAAAGCGCTAATATTCTTCTCGATTCTTTTTCAGTAAAGATTTATTGAACGAATGCCGGAGGACGATGTGACTTCTCTCACTGTTAAGCTTCACTTAGGTGGTTATGATGCTGCCAAGATTTGGAGTACCATTAGCATCAGTGGTTGTTCATCTATAACATGTATATTAAGTACAACGATAGTAGGTTGATGTTTTAGTAGGTGTAACTGTGGCAACGAATATTACAGTACCTTCAGAATGTCAATAGGAAGCCTGCAAGAATTTGTATCTGCACTCTTTATTAAGTGTTTAGGTGATTGTTTGGGCAGCATGATCAAACTATCGACAATCTTGAACAATTTAAATACGATTTGTCATCATGAGAATGTTTTTTAGCTCTTTCACTTTAAGCACCTGTGTGCCTACGCTCGAAGCCCTGCCTCAAACGGAGTACAGCTGGACTTGCGGATTATTATCAATGAGTAATTTACAAAGTACGTAAGCAGCGAGTTTAGGAAGGTCTAGGACTTTCCACTGTCTCCGTTTTGCCATAAATTTAAACTTTTACAGGAGATAAATTTTAGCCTCCGTGTGAATGAATTTGTGAAAGAATTGAATGCTTTAGAATATATACATATGTGTTTAATGTTAGGCTGCTCTCCAGTTAACACTTTTGAAAGTAAATTTAAACTTTCGCTTACTACATTAGGAAAATGTTGGCGTGTAGGGAGTCTTGTGAGGTCTATTATGTCAAATTTAACAAGTTAGATGTTGTGTAGCGGTAGTTTTGTTCGCGGTAACACAACATAAGTACCCTAAGTACATTTCAGAACAAATTTCTAGAGAGTATGGGAGAAACAGAAGTATGAAGGAAACTATATGAGGGCCAAATGAGGCAATAAAAGGGTAATTGTAGGAGATATGTAAAATCTTTGTAAGATTCAGTACTAATGTTGTTTCCTTACAGATATGGAAGGACCAAGACTAAATCAGCTGAATAATGTATGGATTAAAAGAAGAAATTGATGTTGGTTGATGAAGTTGATGTCCCAAAACTGATGAAAATTGTAAAATTTTATAAAATTTTCTAGCTTTAGTCTAGTTTTAGATTTGTTGGAAAGTTGGACCTAACAAAAGAAGTTTAAAGTGAATTTAGTTAATGAAAGTGTTAGAAGGGTGTAGTTAACGGTAAAAAGTTTTCAGACATTACAGTCTTAAACAAGGTCGTTTAAAGACTTTTAACTTACGACTCTTTAAATTCTGGTCGGAAGCTAGGTATGGATTATGTTAATTTTATTAACAGTTTAATTTTGAGTTAAAATTCCTTTCCTGTCGATCCTCAACTTCACCTTACTACTTCCGGTCAGAACGTAGTTTTAGAATCACGTCTGAATACATAATGAGGAAGAGCGGTACTTAACTCCAAAGTTCTTCGGTTTTCGAGAAAGAGATACCAGGTATTCTGGCTGCACGCGTCCGCAATTTTAGGCTACTCTCTCGTAACCTATTATCACGCTCGGCCGTACTTTAGGCCCTTGATAGCTTCGCAGTCTATTAATGTTAACTGTTAGAATTTTGATAGCTTCGGCTATACCTCTTTAGTTTATATTAGTTTAGGTTAATACTCTTTAGTTTAGATTAGTTTAGGTTAATACTCTTTAGTTTAGATTAGTTTAGGTTATCTTAAGTTCAAGCCGAAGTGTCGGCTTTATTGTACACTCCAAGACGGAGTTCTGTTAAACTTTAATAATAACTTTAATAATGAAACTTTAATAATAAAATTTTGTAATAATAAAGGGCTAGTTCACCCATCTGTCTTGTCGTTTCCTGTCACACAAAATCAAGCGATTATTCGTTTATCAGTTCTTAAGATTCTTCACTTCCAACAGTAACTTAGAAATGCATAGTGAGGAACTCCACAGTATTACAGATTGAAGAGGCAAGCTGTGTTGTTACAGATGGTAAGTAGTTAAAGTACAAAAAGGCATACAGATAAATACGCATAAACAAGTAATACACAAAACACAGTACGCAAAATACATATTGCTAAGTTATAATATAGGCATGGAAAGAAAATTATATCTTGACTGCGAATTGGCCTGACACCGAAATGGTGAAAGGCGAAATAGCATAACGGCGGTGAAGAGTCCCATTCACTCTTAGAGCGTCAAGAGATTGCACGAAGTTCATTACAGTTCTGTCAATAGTATTTTTTTTTCAAAAGGGCAGATTTTAATGAAATTTGGTATGAAGACAGATTTATAAGACATATTATGTACGAATAAGCTCATAGTGCACGGATATCCAAAATTCGCGATGTGATATCCAACTGAAAATGAGTCTGATATGCCGTATGGTCCCCTCTCACAACCAGACAGGTCTCGCAGCGTGACAGCATACTAAGCAAGAAGCAGTTGGGGAGTCCTTGTGGCAGTCGATCCCACTCCTTCCACAAGGCAATTTTCAACTCTGAGATAATTTTCGGAGGGGAATGACGAGATTAAGTTGTCCTTCCAAGAACGTCCCAGATGTGCTGTATATGATTAAGATCAGGAGATGTAGCCGGCAAATTTATACAGCGAATATCCTCGCTTTCAAAGCAATCGTTGGCCAGCTGAGTCCTATATAGGCGAGTGTTGTCATCCTTTAACAGGAACCAAGAACAAACTGCACCGTTGAAAAGTCTAACTAAGATCTGCTCTTTATGTGCCATAGCAGTCAGTGAGCCTTTGTCCAACACACGCAGAGGTCCAAATGAATACCTACCCAAACGATTACATTTCCACTACCGTAATGGTCCTTTTCCCTTATGAGGAGGGAAGGTATCATGTCCCAGACTGTCTCCAGATACAGGTACGCCGAGAATGTCCAGGCTGAATTTTCACTGGTTTGTATAAAGCAAGGTGCTGTACTAAAGTCCGTTCCAAGGCACATGTTGTCTGCAGCATGCTAAACACGCTCTAACGATCCTCATTCGTCTTTATGATCCTTGGTCGAACTTGTTTAGGTATCCTCGATATGGATCCAGTGCCCTGAAACACTTTCCGTATATTTCGGATTAATCTGAGCATCACACTGAGCTCTATAGCCATCTGTGCTTGTAATTGGCCTGCCTGCAATATACCGGCAATTCTCCATCTCATACCGTCTTCCACGCCTTCGTTCATTTTATCTGATAATTTATAAAATTTACCTAATATTTGCGAGAAACAGGGCCATTTTCGTGAAAGAGTACGAGCACATAAATAGCCAGAAAACCCTCGTGGATTTACATACCCTCTAGAAACACAGCTCTGCAGATATGCATGTGTATGCTTATGCATTCGACTTAAACATTTGTACAATTGTTTTGCAGCATAATTAGTACATTCAGTTCAAGATTGTTCGTAAAAATAGACATAACTTGCAAATTCTCATAATTTTGCTGATGCCTTGTATGCATAATTTACATTATAAATCTAAACATTGTTGCAATTAAATGGAAAAAGGAAAGAAATGTTAACTGAAAGGATTTCTATTACTGCTTAAAAAATAATTTTATGATGCAATGAATTTTTAAATAGCTGGTGTTTTTCGCTTGTAGTATTGCCTGATGCAACTCATTAAATATTTCAAAGTAAAGCGTGAAAGGTTTTTCAGTATCACTATCCTCTTCTTTATTCATTTGAGTCAATTTCCATTCTGAGTCAATCAGACAGTTCCTTTGCCTTTTTAAAATTTATTTTTTTTTTCAATTTCTCGTACTCTTAACTGTCGATGGTTCTAATCTACTTCACTATCCTTCCATCGTCGGCTAGTTTTGTAAGATCATGCAATTCCTCTTTTGTCCTTTCACGATTGTCATTTTGGATTCCCGCTTTAATTTACCATTCTTTATATTGGAAATCCTTTGCCGCGTATTGCTTTTGCAGTTTGCTTGATTTCCTTGGCTTCATTTTTAACCGATGGAAATTCTGTAAAATTGTTGACCACTTCTGACCAGCATGCATTCATTGTTGATGAATTCATTATCCCCATATGAGTTTGATCTTTTCTAAGCAGTGTTTTACATTAAATTAATGCGGAAATCGCATTAGTGTATCTTGCTTTCCTTTATATAGAACTTTAAATAGAGAGATGTAAACATGCCTGATTTAATAATCTTTTGAATGTTTTTATTATTTCTTGATCCATTGGCTGTGTTAAGGAAGTGGTGTTGGACTGAAATTATAAAACCTCTACACTCGCAGGCGACGTTTGAGGACTTCAGTACCCTTTTCTGAAGCATTATATGACAATTAGCAGAATTTTATAGCGACGGGTTTTAATTAATATTTGAAACTTTTAATGAATTAATTTTCACATCAGTTATTAAAGATGACTATCCCAGTGCGGTTGATGCTCTGCAGCATACCACAGATAATGCAAATTTTAACGTTACACAAATTAAATGGAGATAATTAAGCTAACGAGTACACGCAAAATTGCGTTTCGCAAATCCGCGTTCGGCAAGAAAAGAGGGCAAAATAGAAAACATAAGCTGAAAAAAAAAAGTCTGAAATGTTCCAGATTTTAAATTACGTCCAAAGGGGCTTTTTTTAACGTTTTGTGTGTTACCTTTATTTATTAAATATCATGTTCTACGCACTAAAAACATTAAATTCAATTCAACAGCAATATCGCAAAATAATTTTAAAATGAGCACATCTTTAGAATTTCGGATACACAGTTACGAGAGTTGCAGATAAAAATGTTTTTTTGTTTTTTAGTCCAAAGGGGCTTTGTCTCTGAAGGAGTATTGTTTTCGTTTTGCGATTTTGCGTTGGTTCACTGTAAATGTCCGTTTCACTTTTCAAACTGTTGCCAACAAAGAGTAGATTCCTGCATTATATTTGAAGAAATTAAATAATGAAAAATCTGAGTAAATGTGTGTATTTTTTTTTCCATTGTGATAAAACAACTTTACATAGAACCATCGAATTTTGAATGACGTAATCCTACTGTGAACATTGGCATATGGAAACTCAAATTTGAAATTTGGAATTTGTTTTATTATCAATTTCATATTTTGTAAAACTTTAACGAATTTTTGATTAACAAACTCAAAGATTTCAAAGCGAGCAATGGGAACGTTGTACAGAAAAACATTTTTATCTGCAACGCGCGAGACTCTGTATCGGAAATTCTAAAGATATGCTCAATTTAAAACTATTTTGCGATATTGCTCTTGAACTGAATTTTATAGTTTTAGTCCAAGGAACGTGAAATTTTATAAATAAAGATAACAGACAAAATGTTAAAAAAACGCCCCTGTGGACGTAATTTAAAATATGAAACCTTTCAGATTTTTCTCCCCGTACAATGTTGTCATTTCTCGCTTTGAAATCGTTTAGTCTGTTAATCAAAAATTCGTTGAAGTCTTACAAAATATGAAATCGAGAATGAAACAAATGTTAAATTCAAATTAGGGCTTCCACATTCCCATATTTTATGGAAGATTACGTTATTTCAATTTTTATGACTCTAGGTACCGCTGTTTTACCACAATTCGAGAAACATACATACAATACACGCAGATTCTTCATTATTTAATTTCTTTAAATATAATACAGGGCTCTAATATTTGGTGGCAACAATTTGAAAAGTGTAGCAACGCCTATCGTGAATCGATGCAAAATGACAAAACGAAGTTAATAGTCTTTCTGGGAACATTGCCCCTTCGGACTAAAAATTAATATTTGTATATAAAAAATGCACATTGTATGGAGAAAATGTATATTGTATAGAATTACACACTGTATGGAAAAAAATGCACACTGTATGGAGAAAATGTATATTGTATAGAATTACACTGTATGCATTCTATACTGTACGGAAAAAATTTATATTGTATATAATTACACTGTATGTATTTTATACAATATGCACACTGTATAGAAAAAATGCACCAAAAAAAAAAAAAAAAAAAAAAACGTTACCTGTAAAATTGTTTCAAATATTTTAGTATAATGAGCAAATTTAAAGTAAAATATTTCTTCATAAAAACAGGTGGTAATGATGAAGTACTCAATTAAACGTTTTAGATCTCTTCACATTTCTAGTTTCTTCTGGTGTTAGTTCAGCAATCGCGCATACCGCAGCTCCGCAGGTCACCCGAAGACATAGAAAGAAAAAAATGTCATTTCTCCCATGCATTTTCATATTAATAAAAAAGGTAGCAAATATTTCTTCCTTTCTTTCAGCTACTACATTTTTTATATAACATCTATTTTTTCTCTTTATAATTATACAGAAGATATATAACGTTCCCACGTTAATCTAGATTGCATACTCATCTGATATCCTAAAAAATGTTTCGTTATTCCTCCTCCCAGTCTCTATACATAATCTCTACAGACAAACCGTATTAAACTTGAAAAGAACACTTTTGGGTCATCGTTAAATTCGCCCACCAGCGGCCGAGCGGTAAAGCAGCTGAACACTGGTAGTTCGGTCCGAGGTTTGAATTCCGCGAACGAGCTGGCTGCATGGGCGTTTTCGTGGTTTTCCCCATGTGTAACATGCATACGAGTCAGTTTCCCTTAGAAATTCCTAAGGCATCCCTTTCCTTAGGCATATAGTCTAGTGTGCTTTGCCATAATTAAATAAATATTTGCTATAACAAGAAAGAATCTTCACGCAACTGATTTATAAATTTTCAAAGCTTAAAAATGCCTTGCTAATATTCTCACGAATTTTCTTCTTTTACTAGCATACTCTTAAAAACAAGCAAAAACATTAAGGAAGAAATAGTTTTCATTTTCAGTTTAATGAAAATAAGGATGCGAATTGGCCTGATCTGTAGTGAAATCTGCTAGTGTTCTTCTAGAACAAGAGTCCTATGAGATTCTGTGAATAAAATCTCGTTCTTGAAAACATTTGATTCATTTTTTTTTTAATTTAATGAAATTTTTATTAAAAACTAATATTATCTTAATTTCAATTCAATCTAATCTTTAAAATTAAAATTTAGGATTAACTTTTAATTCAATCTAATCTAATTAAGATTCAGTTTAAATTAAAATTTTAATTTAACTTCAATCTGATTTTTAAAAACTTTGAATTATTTCTTTAATTAGTAATTTTTAATAATTTAAAAAAATTGATCAACGCTTTTTGCAAAAATATGCATAGAATTTAATTTCATTATTCATATGGAATTCCTTATATTTTATTTCACGGTGCTGTTTTGCAATGGCAAATTTTCTTGGTAGCTTATATAAACAACTCACGATTACAGTCAAAATTATATTAAAAATTAGAGTCCCATATTTATTTATTTCGATTTGAATTGAAATGGTTGGAAAATATAGTTATTTTCTCTTTTACAACAAGAGAGCATTAAATAAGAATTACCTTGCTAGCATCTCGAGAAATTACATCCCAAAAGCCTCTTCTCCTCTCTCTTGTCATAGTTAACAACCCAAAACACTTTATGTTGAAGATTAATGATACTTATTGACAAGTAGGTACACAGTGCGAGTGATTAATGTTATCAAGGGTATTTTGAAGTATGAAGGCTGAGGGATTCTATGTGCGAAATATTGTATTGTGCTGGATTTCGTTATTTAAAAGTAGAACACTGAAGCTACTAGAATATCCGCCTGTTAATAAATCTAACCTGTTGGATGATTCCGAAAGTAATGCAGTTTTTCAAATCGAAGTGCATTTTCATCTAATTATTTTATTACCGCTGAAAAGCGATGAACTTTACTGAGAACCCAGAAGTTCAATTTTGTGATGTTATGACCTTTATTTTATAAAAGAAAAACAAAATTGCTAGCCAGACTTTTTGTGAAATCTGTTCTACTTTAAAATAAAAAGCTGTTTTTGATGCCATACAGTTAGTCAATAAAGTCTGCGTACATCAAGAAAAGTAATATCAAATCAAAATTTTAAGGTGCGAAAAGGGTAGTTTCTTAAAGTTTTATTTTTTAAATATTTAGTTTCAATAAGGGACTTTGAAATTATTTAACTGTAATATTTTCTTATTTAATAATTTATGCGCACTAATTTTTAAAAGTTAAGTGGCCAGAAATCAAAGTCAATAAAGTTTGCGTACAACGCGAAGGAGGCGGGGGATTTCTTATCTAACTTTTAAACTTCAAATTTGAGAATGCAAAGAAGGATACACTTTCAAGGTCGTTGACCTCCGAAGCAAATTTCACGTTGATTGGAAGTTGCTATTTCTACTTACTTTGACGAAAATGACAACCAATAAAAAAATTCCTTTAGTTACGAGACAACCAATTATCAAATTGAGAGATGAAGGTAAAACCCTTCGTTATATTGGTAAAACCATTAGAAAACCATTTTCTAGTGTGCAAAGAGTTATTCAAAACTATCGTGACACTGGTAGTCTTGCTGTAAAACCAAGATGTGGGAGACCGAAGAAGCTAACGCAGAGAGAAGAAAGAAAAATTCTTTTACGAATTAAACAAAATCCTAAACTTTCCGCTGCAAGCATTGCAAAAGACATTTTTTTAACTAGCAACAAGGAAATTTCTCCTGAAACTGTACGAAAAGTGCTGCGAAAGTCCGATTATCATGGACGCAAACCTAGGGCTATGCCATACATTTCCGAGACAAATAGAAAGAAAAGAATTGCTTTTGCCAAAACATATTTAAACTCTTCGCAGGACTTCTGGAACAATGTAATTTGGTCAGATGAAAGTAAATTTACAATATTTAAAGTTAATGGCCACCCTATTGTATGGAGAAAACCAGGAGCAAAACTGAATCTGAGGAATTTAAATCCAACTGTCAAACATGGAGTTGGCCGTGTGATGGTATGGGGGTGTATGTCGTCGAAAGGAGTTGGAAATTTTCCCATTATTGATAAATTCATGGATAAGTATATTTATCTGGATATTCTGAAGAAAAATCTACGAGACAGTGCTCGAAATTTAAACCTTTCTAATACCTTTATTTTCCAACAAGACAACGACCCGAAACATACAGCTAAAATTGTGAAAGAATATCTCCTCTATCACACTCCAAGACAGTTGCGTACTCCTCCACAGTCACCAGACCTCAATCCAATCGAACATTTGTGGGCAAAATTGGAGAAACGAATTCGAAAACACAATATTACGTCGCGAAATAAGCTAATTAGTAAATTGCAGGAAGAATGGGCGAAATTTACGTCGGATGACACTGAAAAACTAGTTCAGTCAATGCCCAGACGTCTGCAAGCTGTTTTGAAGAATAAAGGATATCCTACAAAGTAATGAAGTAATGTAAAAAACTTATATTTTGCTTTTTTTTAAAGTGTACGCAGACTTATTGGAGGGAATTTCTGAGTTTTTTTGACAAAATACATTTTTGAAAAAATGTAAAAAGTATTACCCTGATATTATTTACTTTTTATTTAAGCTTACAATTTTAGCTAATAGAAGAAAAAAATGCAATGATTAAAATGCATTTTTCTATGCTTTAAGTGTTTTTTAAATTTAAAATTTAGTCTGTGCGCAGACTTTTGTGACTAACTGTAGTTTAAAGGTGGTTTGAGAAGTTTAAGATTGGTAATTTCAGCTTTGAAAATAGTGCCCGTTCTGGAAAACCAACCTATGGTAAACGAGACCAATTAACAGAAAATCCACCGTATATAGTTCAGACAGATTAATATTTAAATAAATCCTGTACATGACCATTCGAAAACGATTTAGTATGTGAACTGCAGTGATGTATGGGTATCCCATAATTTGAAAGAGAAGAATATAAATGCTTCTCTTGCTTGAATTTCGGATGTGACTATTTGCTGAAAAAATAAACCTCCTTCTTTGAAATCGATTATTACTGGAGATGATAAGTGGATACTAAGTTATGCAATTATATTACAAATAAAATGTCACGGGATTCGCCAAACGAAACTGCTTTATCAACACTGAGATGGGACTTTTGTATGGTCAGGTCACCACGTCAGACTATAAATTAGGAAAAACACTGTTATCAAATGGCACTTTTAAAAGCAAAAATTGAAGCAAAGTACTCATAATTACCCAATTGTAGAGATGTTGTATTCCATCATGACAATGCCTGACTCCATATTTCGATGAATATCAGACGGAGTCTTATCCAATACGGCTGGCTCCCTCCCATATTCACTAAACCATGGCCCTTGTATTTTAACCTCTCCAGGTTACTTTAAAATTCTTTGGAAGGCCTCAAGTCATTTCTTTGCAGACAGTCAAACAGCACTTCAGTAACTTTCTTATGAATAAATATAATTACGTCATAAAAAATGGAATTTTCTAGCTGCTAGAGTGGTGGAAAAACGCCACGGAACAAAATGACATTTATGTGATTCCTTGAAATGTTTTGTTATGTTTTTTTGTAATGATTCAATTGTATTTATCATAAAAAAAAAAAAAAAAAAAAAAAAAAAAAAAAAAAAAAAAACAGAACTTTCCGAACGGTATTTAATTTCATGGTTTAAAAATAATAATTTCTGAGGAACATACAACTGCAAAATTTCTGTTTATTGTTCGATTGTGTTCCTATCTTCATCGATCAGACTATATTTACATGAGTGCTCTGGAAAATTTGTTTGCACACCCCCACAAAAAAAAAAGAAATTCTGAATCTGAAGAATTGAAAACCAAATTGCTTATTAGAAATAAACTCTTTTTGTAAAATTATCATAGTGAACATTATTTTAAGTCCTAATAAGGATTGGCATTTCATATTTTGATAATTTGGTGCGTATGTATTTCATAATGTTCCGAATTGTTTTAAATTTAGAGTAATTTTAATGCTGATTTTATGTTTATTTATTGTTTATTTTATTGATATTGAATTTGCGCCATTTTTTATTCGTATAATCATATTTCATATATTGTTTTGAAGAATTTTTTATTCGAATCATTCGGCGCTGAAATTGGTAAAGCAATTCTAATAAAACTGTAGATACTGAAAGAAATTCTTAAACTGGTTATAATTGGCGATTTCTTCATAGCTTGATGATATTCTGAATGTATCCGGAAAACACACTCTAAAACTCTTAAAGCGAGTTTTCTGATATATTCCAGAAGTGCTTACTCTTCCTTATAATCATACATATAAACAGTGGCTGCAGTGGATCCTGTAGTCAGTTGGTTAGTTTAGAGATGGTATGGTATATTTGATTATGACAAAGCAGTTAAGAACTATCTGCCTAAGCGGAGGGGTGCCTTCGTGAAGAACTTTCTAAGGTAAACTAGCTCGTAGACATGTTACACTTACAGAGAACCACGAAAACGGCCATGCAGCCAGCCCGTTAGCAGGATTCGAAACTCGGGGTGAACTACCAGTGTTCAGAGACTGTACCGCTCGGCCACGGTGGGGCCAGTTCAGAAAGAACAATTGTTTAAAGTGTATATTAACTAAATAATTAACTTTTAGATATTTAGACATTCCTCTCAGAGCGAATTTTAGTGATCTGCGATATTCCTATTTTGTTAGGGATAAGTTCTCGCATTTCTGTTTCTTCTGTCTGTTATTTTTAGCTGTTCACCTAACTGAAGCTTTTTGAAAAGAGAGAATGTAGATGGCGCTGCTTGGCTGCAAAATGCATGTAATGTAGAAACAAAAAGGGGAACCACGCATCAGTTGATTATGAAGTATGATTCTGTGTAGGTTACTCTCCTAATAATAGGAAAAATGTAAATTTGTATATAAAGGGTATAATGAATGTCAAGAGATAAAGAACCTCTTAATGCTTTATGTTCCTGTACTGGCTGCCATGTTCTGATGCAGGTTTTACAGCTGCTTCTTTCCCATAGCCGTGGATCAGACTCAGCCATTCCGTTTCCTCTCATATCATCCAATGCATCGATGCCTCTATGCAGTAACTGTTGAACGAAGAAGAGCTTCTTTAGGACTTGCTGATGCGTAATGATCTTTTAAACTTGGTTTAAGGTCCTAAACCAAGGGCAACAACAACAATACTTTTACCTGCTTATCTTAACGTAAAAACTGCTATTTTTCTCAATAAAGATACAAGGCTTTTTGTTTTTCTAGCATTATTATTTATTAAGATCTCTGCAAACTCGCAGACATTAAATATTTCACAATACGTATGAAATGAATTTCTCACTTCTGTGAAGAAATTTGAAACTGTGTTGTTAATACCTTCCTTCGATTTATTCTGCCATTACGACACGAATCCTTTAAGAGATATAACAATTTGTTTTTCATGTTTTCTGGATATTTACGCATTTCAACTAGAGTACTGTGTTTTTTAATCTTGAATTATTACTATTCATTTTCCTTTTTTTGTTTTAGTAGCATTTTTCAGTAGTTCAGAAGTCACAATTGTTAGTTAGTGGTAGAAACTGTTATCATTTAATAATTATTCGAAAACAGAAAATTGTAAATAAAAATTCTAAATAAATTCAGTTGAAATTTTTTATAAAATAACGATATTATCGAAAACCGAAACCATATAGTGTGAAAGTAAATCATTTCCATTTTACACAAAAAATATTTGCATTCAGGTTTAAAATAACCGCATTTATTTAAAGCGCAAAAACATTCATTCCAGTATTTGTCTTCAAATAACATTAATACCGAAAATAACATACTGCGAGTATGTGTCAGTTCCATTTTATACAAAAGTGTGCCCTATGCAAGTTGGAATAAAATATTTTAAATAATCTTACTTTCTAAAATAAAATATTTTAAATGTCATAGATTTAATATTAAGTAACTAAATTCATAGACAAAAAATAACTGTCACTGTGATATTATTCGATACTAAAATGTTACTTTTTTTTTTTTTTTTTTTTTTCTTCTCTTGTAAAATAAGATTTGATGGAGATAATTAGATTTCGCAATTCGTGATTCAATTTCGATCTGTAATCATCTTTCTATGCAATTCTATATAATAACAGAAAATCATATTATTAGGAGCTAATTTATGGAGATTGCCAGGTCTTAGAATATAATAGCCAGCTAATTATTAAATCATCAGTCATCTCTATCTATCATACGATAAATTTAATAGTTGAGAATCAAGCTCCATGTTTTCAGAGAAATGTTAGCTAATACGTTGAGTGAATTCTAATATTTCATTGATTTATGCAACAGTTACGAATCTCATGAAAATTTAAGTATGATTTACGAGCAAAATAAGCTGTTAAAATCATATGTACTGTTTTGTTTTAAGCAAAATGATCACAAAGTAGAAAATGTATTTTTAAAATAAGTATTTTTCTTAAAATCATATTTTAGCGTAGTACTGAGTTTGAAAATCATTAGTAAATGTGTTTGAATTAAAAACAAATTAAAAAGATAGAACTTTCTTCGCGTTTGCAGGTAAAACGCGGGGATAATCCTCCCATCTCGTCTATCATGTTTATTAAAATATCTACACAAAGGCCTATGGGAAGAAATTTTAATAAATAAATTCTTGATAAGATCCATTCATCTTATCAAGAGCTGATTCATACAAAGTTCATCCATCTACAGAAGATTTCATAAATTTTTAGTATGGTTTCGATAAAGAATTTTAAAATACCAAATACTTTGGAATAAGATTTCTGGCTGCAGCTTATTATTTGAAATTAGAAACATCGTCTGCTGCTTTTAAATTTATTCTAATTTCCAAACGTCTCAAGCAAACGAGCTGTGGATGAAAAGATATGTTTTCGCGTTTTCAGAAGAGTAATATAGCTATTCCATTGTAGAGTATCATTTAGTTTCCTAACCATTATTTTGAGTTAAATTACCTCTCTTTTCAATTCTCATTTTTTCACGTTTCGATGCCAAAATGCAAATTTTCAGCACGCGTGATATTCAAATTAAGTACAAGGAATGAAGTATTTAAAGGAAGGATTTGGAGAGTGAAATCAAAGCGTGTTCTACCTACTTGAAGACCACGTTGCTAACTTTGATGTTCTAGCAATTAGTATTCTGGGTGTTACGTTTCTTGCCATTAAGTTTGTGTACCCCGACCCTGTTTGTTACCCTGGTTTAGAGCCAGCTTCCGTGATAGTAAAGCTGTGAAGCCATTAGAATATTCCTGTATTCATTAATTTTAAAGTAGTTTATTACGATTTGAGTTAAGCCAAAGGTGTTGGGTTTGCAAGCACGAGTTGGTGCCGACTGTTAAACTTTATTTGAGATAATAAAGAATTTTTTACGTCCTGATCCTGACTCTGTAGTATATTACAACACTTGGTGATAACTCACTTATTCTTCAACCTCGCAGACATTTTATGATAGGCAAGCAAATGCGACATTACACCATAATTCAGAAGTTATACGTGCATGGTATTCAAATTTTTTAGTTTACAATAAGCAACATTATATTAATCGCAAAGTGAAAAATTGTCAACTATTACTTATACAAACTATCAATACTCCAAACGCATATAAAAAGAGGTACGTGCTGCTTCAGTTTGGTCTATTTGAATAAGGGCTATCTACCAAATAGAAGAGATACCTTCGTGGAGGACTTTCCAAGGGAAGCGTTTTTCGTAAGGACGTTACAGATGGGGAAAGCTACGAAAGCGCCAATATAATCAACCTGTAATAGTCCTCAGGTCGAAACAATACCAGTGTTCAGAGACTCGGTCCAGTTTCTAAAGTAAAATTATTGTTAACAAAAGAAAATCCGACGACTAGGGAATGAATTTCAAATATTTAAATGCATCAGTAGTAACAATAAATAAAATAATAAACGAAGAATTCTAACTTAAAAAAGCTAAAAAATATTGTATTCACCATCTTTAGCTAATCCATATTGCTCAGTGCGGAACAATTTGTAAAATTCAAGATGTAAGTAGTTTAGCAGCAGATAAATGAAAATACATTGTTATTCTGGAAGAAGCATGGGTTTACTTAAATGGCTGAGACAAATAATGGTCTATTTATTAATAAAAAGGAACATTAAAAAGTGTACTAACTCGGTTTTCTTAATGTAAAGACAATTTCAGTAAAAGGTTTTGATAGTCGCAGAATTCTCGTACGACTAATATTAAAAATATAAAGACTTACAGAAAAGTTAAAATCAACTCAATACACTATCAAGAAACTCTTTTGGATCTATATTTACAAAATAAATTCCATTTCTTATACAAAGCGGAAAAGTCCAAAGCGATGATGTATCACAAACCTGGCCAAACCATACAAAGAAAAAAATGAAAAGATAATAAATATCGTAAAGAAATTGAAATTTCTTAGAATTACAATAGAGGAAAAACACAACTGGATAGAGCAACTTCAACAGCCATCTCCATTTAAGGAATTAGGGGATATGATAGAGGCTTAAATCCTTATATCTAAAAGCTATTGTTCAGCACCTTTAATGGAGAAAACTGTTAAATATGGAGCTGCTTTCTGGGCTATCTTTATGACACAAAGGAAGAATTAACAGCTCCATGCCATTCAAAAACCATTTCTCCTCAACATTAGAAACTCCTTCCGCATCACTTCAAATCGCTGCACTGTCTGTGCTCTCAGGAATACCTGCGTTATATCTTCTATCGGAGCAAGAAGCGTTTGAAAGCAAAATATTAACAATCTTAGGAATCAGTTCTTCTTATACGGACTAAGCAATGCGAATAACTTTGGATACCTAAACTCTCCACATTTTCGGCAACGTGGAAATTCGCCTAACATAAAAAGTTTATTTTAAAGAGCCTATAAATACCCGACACATTCCCCAAGAGCATGTACAAAGGGATCTTAAATAGAAGAAAAATTAGGATCAGCCTGTATTTCCGTAAGCTTGAAAATATAAAAATACGCTAGAAAGGATGCCTGTGCCTAGAAAATGTAGTTTCTCCAGCGAAAATTTCAATAATGATGCAGTCCACAATAAATGCAGTCATCTTAGAATTCAATCAGGCTCTTTTTTCATTATATGCATCAGCGAATTAAAAAGATCCTGCTACAGTAGCAGACGTAATCTTTGATCTCTTCCAATAAAACAGCCAAATTAAAATTTCGCGTGGTTAGGTGAAAGCAAGGGGTCAAGGAAATAAAGACGCCGCCTTCCTTGGACCAAGTACCAAGGCGATGGCTTACGGAGTACCTTTGCTGAAAATAGCAATTACCTCCACAACTTCGTTAAGAAAAGTTGCAGTTCCTTGGACTTTCTTGGAAAGCTGCAGTTACTACTCCTGATTCCAAACATATGAAATTAAAACGAACCTAAGTCATACCTAAAAGAAGCCCACAAGAAAATAATTCACATCTGGCAGAAGGAATGGAACTCTCTTCCCCAAGGGCAGGAGCACAGATGACTAATCAACGCAATAATAAACGGAAAAGGAAACTCCCATTTAAATCAATTCACATCTGGACATGGACCCTTCCCCACTTATAACTATGTGAAAAATATCCCTTCCTGAGACAACTGTATTTGTGAGGAAAGAGGATCTCTAGAATGCTACTTCTTCTCATGTCGATTAATGCAAACACATCACAGCGTTAGACCATCACCGCAGACACAAGAACTCGTGTTTCGAAGATATATAATAAATAATTCAAAATTTCGTCACAAAATCGACAATATTGTACAATAACTTTCGGTGAGTAATAACAGTTACTAAAATGTCTTGATATTAATATACTAATTTTTCTGATAAATAACTACATGAAAATGTTCTGGAAAGTTTGCACTGAGTATCAGTAAGATGCTTCAGTGGACCAGTAGCATCACAGGACAGTACCTGTATCACCATATGGCAAAGTCCTTGCGTATCGTATGTCCTGCAGAGAACTTGTTTGAATTGTAGTGCTATTACTTCTCGCTTGAGGAAGTGGGTTTAGTTTCTTCAATTTGTTTTCTGTTTAATTTGATCCATTCATATGTTATTTGCTAAATTTCTCGAGATAATTTAATGCAACCCTTAAAGAAGATCAAATTATCATCCCAACTGTAAATAAAATATTTCACTTTATTTTATATTATTTTACATTATTTTACTTTTATTTTATATTATTTCACTTTTATTTTATATTATTTTACTTTTATTTTATATTATTTTACTTTTATTTTATATTATGTCAAGCTTAAAATAGCACAAGATGTAACTCCTGTAAAACAGATATATCTGGGTGGGTTGTAACATCTAATTTAAGTATGTCCGAACCTCTGACAATGAAATTACAGTCTGGGCCAACTCTGCACCTGTAGGACTGTAGAACTTCCATGTATTGATCCGAGCATTGATCCTTGTTATTGTTGCTCTACAGCCCATGGAGAAAACCACGTAACTCCCATACAGCCAGCTCCCGTTCGCCAAGATTGTTTTCTGTCGAACTATCAGTATCCATCGAATTTAGCACTCAGGTCGTTGGTGGACCAGGTTAATTCAGGATGAAGCACAGTGGACATTCAATGTTTAACTATAGGTAATGTGGTTATAATTCAACTGCAGTAACTTCTTAGATCGCAGCACAACACAGAGTAACAGAATGGATCCGCCGCGCACTTTGAAAAATATTTTGCATTTGATGTTTTCGCGGGTACAAAAATTTAAAATAATTGGCATCCTTCGTACTTAATTTATAGCAGGTAGTGTCTTTTGAACATATAAAAATTTACACACATTTATTTAATTTTTTCATTTTAATCCGGTTGATTATTAACGGAATACTGTGCCCAGGTCATACGAATCAAAATTAGAATTTACGGGATATTGTGCATATCTTCTTTTAAACATGACCGAATGATGCTTCATGTATAATTGAATATAGGTCCCGTTCTCGCGTGTGTAAAACTAGTCACCTTCTGTGGTGCACATCAGGCGACGTCTTCACTGATTAGCCCAAATGACCAATGGGTATTTGCCATTCTCGACGAATGCATTAATTTGCAAGTGTTTGGGCATTAAAAATACCAAAAACATTGAAAATGCACTGCACATAGCTGATTGAAATAATTTGCATGTTAAGACTCCGTAGAATCTGCCTTACAGACAGTAGCCGTTGTTTTTAAAAAGAGCAACACATTAGTAGGAGTTCCCCTACTTAGTTGGAGCAACATAATGGTAAAATTGCTGAATGCTGGTAATTTGACGTATGTGCGATTCCAAACGAATGGACTGGCTTCATCGGCGTGGTTGTGGTTTTACTCCCATGTGTAACGTGTATTCCAGGCAGTTTCCTTTACAAAGTCTTCCACAGAAACATATTTCCTTTTAGGCAGATAGCCCTCATGTGCTTTGCCACAATCAAATAAACCAAAACAAACCTAACTGTTCGGCTTTTTTAAATCTGAATTGATCTATATCTATATAAAGTGCATCAAGAATAAAGAGAAGTTTACGAGTTTTTCAGGGTTTAATCCTTTTTGGCTTTACTTTAAGACATACCTCAGCTTTAGCAGAATTTCAGGACATAAATTTCAGAAGTTTTCGTGTAAATGTCACATAATATATAGTTCTCATTATATCATTTAGGGATCCAAATTGACATTATGAGTAATATTTGCAGTGCTAGCTCGTAATTTCCCAGAAAATGTGTAAAGGTTACTATTTAATTATCCGGTTATTATAATCTCGATCTTTACTATAACTTCTCCGCTTCGTATTACTCATCACAAGGCAAATAAATTAGCTAGAATTTAAACTGAAATGTGGGGACTTTTAGATAGAAAGTGTTTTTGGGTTCGCGTGCATGCTATGCGTTAGTTTCTTGCAAGCTCTGATAGTTGTGTTTATTCGGCTTTGCGTTCTATCGCTGTCGAAACTTTGGTTTTAACGCTCCGGTACTGTTACTGAACCAGCTTACAATAATATATCAATTTGTTCTTTGAATACAGTTCGACGTTTAACTTAATTTTTTTCTATTCTATTTAGCTGCATCTCCCCAAACTGTGGCTGATATTGTTGCACAAGAGAAGGCATTTATATTCTAAATTCGGTTTAAATAAAAAAGTTGTTTAAACCTTCTCACGACTTTGTAGTTATTTCAGACCTATCGATAATTTGCTTTACGTCGGTTAGTGCTTTTGCACCAATTACCACGACAACTGAAACCCTACAAATAAAAGCAGCATGTAATATTTATACTTAGTATATAATATTAAACTAAATTTGTCAGGGTATATTTAACGAAATAATTAGTAAGAAAATGCACTTTCTTTAAAACCTAAAAGACTTAATTATTGTGTTTTGCCTTAATTATATTACGAAAGTCTTTTAAGTACGTACATTAACATTCAAAATAGTGAGAATGTTCATCTTATGTACTTTTCTAAGAGTATAAAACTAAAACTCTCTATTAGACAGTACTTGTTTAACATGAGAAAACCGCGTTTCTGCAAGTAATGATATAAAAGAAAAGTGCATTTAATTTTAGCAAGTTTCCTTACGGGAATTTTAATTTTCTTGAGTAAATCTGAACGTTAATCCCCATTTGGTACGCAGTTTAATTTAAAATGTTGTAAGAGGAATTTAAGCTTTTCTAAACACTTCTAACGTTTTCTAAAGTATTATCATTATGAATAAATTACACAAAGGTATTATATAACAATATAATGACCCAATATTAATATATTTTATGATATCCGTTGACTGGGATGTGGCGCAGTAAACATAAACATTTTTAACTATAATTATTCCTCTATGACTGTCAGATCCCGAGAAATCAGCTATTGCGTGAACAGTTTTGTAACTTTGCCTAACATGGATACGAATTATTTTGCCTTAAAAAGCCCTCCACACCGCCATCTCTTCAATTAAGTAGACAAATCAACAATACTCTGTCATAATCAAGTTATGCAATGTACACCAGCAGCCCATCGATAAAATCCCTTAGCACTGGTAGTTCCAATTTGGGTTCGAATCCAGGCAAATCGGCTAGCTGCATGGACATTTTTGTGGTTTTCCCCATGTGCAACGTGTATACCAACCAACTTCCATCAGAAAGTCACCTACGAACTGATTCCTTCCCTTTAGGCAGATAGCTCTCCATTGCTTTGCTATACTTAAATAACTTACTTCATTAACCATATCGTCTCTGTTGAGAAATGTACTGAAAGCACTGCAAATAACTGAAAGGCCCCTTTCATTTAGACCAGCGGTTCTCAATCTTTTGAATAATAGTAACCCCCTATACAAAATGTTTCAACATTTTAAAGCTATTGATTTTTATGTTATGCGAGCTATATACATACATATGTACGAATGTCACGAAAAATCTCTTCTAAATCCACTATACAGTCCGTTTTGGAAAAAATGGGCCTTTATTCTGTCCTTACACTGAGATGTTTAGCAATAATATCGTTCAAATAGATTCAGGAGAGGTCAAAATGGATACTTTCGTTGAAATATGATACCCGTACAGGTTCCTTTACGTCGTACAAGGAAGTACAAATAAAAACATTTATGGTTTTTAAAATACTGGGTATGATAATTGGATGATTCTAAGGTAATAATAAAACTTCATGAGAATGAAGTCTTTTAAGTGTTCGAAAATTGAAAAATTGTTCGTGTGGAAATTCTTTTGGCATAACATATTAAAGATGACGCAAATTTTTAACAAACTAAAGTGCATTACGTATTAGTAAATCTTAAAATTATATCACTTAATGGCACCTAAAATGTAAAAAGTCAACCTCCCATTATTCTATTTATATATTAGCGGATCCCTGAAGTCAAACTTAAAATGCCTTCAAATATCGCAAATTTTAAATTAAAAGTCCCAGTCATTTTTTATCATATGTCATACGGTAGCAAAATGTTTTGAGTTTTGTTATTTATAAAGAGTATAATATATTCCTAAATATGGGTGCAGTCACTGGAGGGGCATATACAAAGTTAGATCTCATAAATTTTATGAATTGTTTCTAACTTCAAAAATACCAAAACATGAATATTTAAGTCATTTTACACTTTGACCGGTGGTGCGGATATTCATTGTTCTTTTCATGCTACGGCGCTTGTATTAGCGGTCCTTTTTGTGAATCTCCCTATTGAAGTATCAATAACAAAAATGGAAAACACATTTTTAATATTCGTACGAAGGATCCGCGAGGAATATGAGAACACGATGCAAAGAATGTTATAAAAGCTTAGCAAGCTTAAAAGGCACTCAGTACGCCACAAATGGAGTAAACAAGTGGCGAAATATTACAATTATATTGCAATAATTGTAAGGGAAGACGGCATTTTGTTTAGCCTACTTTAAAAAATTGCACAGAAAAAAATAATAATTAGATTTAATTAGATTTAGTTTAGAAGTTACATTTTAAGTTACTTGTTTTGTTTTGAATGTTTGGTTATAATGTTTAAATATTTATGTATACTGTTGAATAATTAAATTAAAATAAAATTTTGTACTACATATTTTTTGATATACAAGCGTGATCTATCGGTGAGTCATGCAGGCCCGCGTGACAGACTAGTATGACCCATCGGTGGGTCAAGCCGGCGTTAACGTGCTAAAGCATTTTTGTAAATGGCATTATCCGTAAGATAAATCCCTACGAATATAAATGCCGCGTTAATTATTTACGAACTCTATGTATATACGTTAAATCATACTGTTTGTTGAGTGATATATAGTTTTAATTTCAAAGACGAAGTAATCAAAGATAAAGCTTTAATTTCAAAGCAGTATATTGTTTTGAATGACAAATCGTTAGAGAATTTTACCATTCTTCTTGACCAAAACACTTGAATGACAACTTAAAATTCATGTGTCTCATGGAATGACAAACACTTGTTAAAGTGTAATGTCGTGATCCAGAGTTGACGCATCTTGCGTAGAATTTAGGTGGAATGGAATATTAATTCTGGTAAAATAATGTATCGTAAATGGCTGCGAAAAATTTCATGTCTCAGTTTTATCTGCCTCTAATTAAAAAAAAATAGAGCGAAAATGCAAATCAAATTAAACCTTTATACTTGTACTATTAATAAAGCGCTGAAACTAAAACAATATAGTATTAGAATTCTTACTGTTTGAAGAGTCTGTGAAAGAAGTGATTAGAGACATCATAATAGGGACTAGAAAATACGAAACTGATCTCTCTTTTCGAAACTCAGTCCTTAGAATGCAATAATGAATTTAGTTGTTGAAGTTGAAAAGGATTATGTGAGACAAGTGACTGGCGAAGGGATTTGCAACAAATATCCTCTGGGGTAAATTTCTTTTTAATCCTATTTACTACTTAACCTAATTCTATCCTTAAAATTGATATTTTCTAACAGACTTCTTTACTAAAGTTTTATTTTTCACAGTAAATATGTCATCATTTATATACAAATTTATTTATTTATATATAGTTTGATCTAAAACATAGCAATTTCTTGAAGCTCTTGTTATATTTTTGATATTCTTGCCGATTTTGAAAAATGATTCCATTTGAAAGACGTTTTATTGGCTGGTTTGATTAGATATTGGCTTATGTCAAAGCACACAAAGCCTATGGAAAGGGATGAATGCCTGGGAAGCCTACCTCCTAAGAAAAGGAATGCTTTCGAGGAGGACTTCCTAAAACTGTGTTGTAGGTAATTATACGTAAAGTTTTTTTAACTGCGAGGACTATCTGCCAGTGGAGTGGGATGATTTCGAGGAGACAGGTTGAAGGAAATTGGCTCGCATCCACAACACACATGGGGAACCAATTATGCAGCCTGCCCATTTGCCGAGATTCGAACCCCTTTAGAACTACCAGTGTTTAACTATTTTAACGCTCGGCCGATCTGTTTAATGATTTTAACGCTGGTGAGTTACACTTGGAAACCAAGAAAACCAAACACGCAGCCATCCCATTAGCTTGGGTTTGAGGTGAAGTGTAAGTTTTCGGGCTTGATGAAGACTTTCTTAGGTTATGCATAAAACGCGTCGGGCAATATTTTTCTCCTATTTACAAACGTGCTGGAGAATTCGCCGCTCTGCAGAAGGTATAAAAATATCAGTTTCCCTCTATCTAAAGGAAATAATGATCAAACGAGGCTGCCGCTTATGGGCCCATCTGCCTGCTCCCAGCCATGGGGAAAATCCTGGAAAGAATAATACTTCAAAGATTGAAATTTTACATTTATTATAATAAACTCATAAATGCTACGGTTTTGTAGCAGGGAAATCAGTGCATACCGCATTGAATCGCCTACCGAACACGATACTTAGAAACGAACAGAATAAACTGCATACTATTGTTATCAATATAAACATTCAAAGTTTCATCAATTAATTGTGGTGGCATGATGTCTTGAAATGCCTTGAAGATACCAATTGCCCCAAAACTTTATTTGATCTAATCTACAGCCACCTGAGTGTAGGATGATTTCAAGCTACAAAGGATGGAGGCGTCCACATGCAAAATGTGACAAAAGCTGCCTGCAGCGCTCCCGCCTCGGTTCAATTCTGTGGAACCTTCTAGCAGACAACCGTGTTCAACCTGTTTGACGACGATGAAATAGCAGAAATCATTCATATGCTTATGACTTCTTGCTTGGTTCATACAGTCACAGCAGGAAGAATTTTGAGGTAAATTCCTAAAAGGTGTTAGAGAAAATAGTCTGCTGGGTGAGTGAACATACTCTCACAATTTCAAGGGCAAAAACAAAAAGAATGCCACTTAGCCCAGGAAAAAAGCAAACGAGCGTACCCCGTGGTTAAAACTCCATAGTAGAAGTATACCACTCGTGAGACATTTCAGCTACTTGGGAGTGATTATAGACGACAGATTCTCTTGGCTCCCTCTCGTCTAGGATCTTAAAGAATGGCTACATAAACAGCCCAACAAAATGCAGAGAACAACTGCTCCTAGCTTGGCTATTTCGTCGCAGATGCTTAAGGTATTGTATGCCACCGTCGCTGATCGCATAGCACTTTATGGAGTCTCCACATGGGGCGTCAATATCACGATTAGCGTGCAACAATCATTGAACTCGGCGCAAAAACCATTTCTTCTGGGCATCTACAGAGGTTTTCCGTAACTCTCCAACAACTGCATTAAATATACTGGTATGTCTTCCGCCCCTCTAGTTGATAGTACAGAGCAAGAGTACTGTAGTGAGAATGATCATACTAAAACAAGACGTTACTATTTGGAATATGACATATATATCTTCGGAGTACAAGAATTATATTTGCCCACTCTTCTTGCCACCCTGCAGACTTCGATATGGAAGCAAATTGTAATCCTCCACTTGCATAACAATCCGCAGCCGTTTATACTGATGGCTCCAAAGGAGATCTTGGGACTGGCAATGCGTGGTGTGTCAAGGACGGTGACCTCATAATCCATTCTTGGGCTAAAAGGCTTCATCCCAGTAACTCAGTGGTTCAGGCAGAACTTACAACCTTAAAAGCAGCTCTGGACTTTACTATTAACAATGGAAGGTATATTGTAAAATACACAGATTCTATGACCCGAACACCTCGCACTCACTTATCGTCAGATTACGATTCAGTATCCATCAGATATTCTAATGTTATTATTGCTATGCATTTCTTTTAAAATGTAGGTTTCTTTTAAAAGAATAATATTGTTATAGTTATGAGTATATCAGGTTCAATGTTCCTTCTAACCTTCTTCGGGAACATACAAGAACCTGACTCGGAACAGAGAGCTTACTAAAGCTATGTTCACTAATTGTGGTAAGTAGACAGGATACAGACGAAGGGTATACAAAACCCTTTATTTTTCTCTATATACAATAACTTCCGTACTTCGGAATACACTGACCCTCCACTCGGGGTCTAACGTAAAAAAATATAAAAATAAAACTAAACTCTAATTTAACTTTAGAATAATACACGTGGAAGATTGGCCTTATAATAACAGGAAGCGTATGTAGCACAGAGACTGTGAACACTACAATACGTTTAATTTATCAAGAGGATTAAAACCTCTGGCCTGGAAGGCAAATAGCAACTGCGTAACTTCTAAGGTAAGCGGCCTGCTTCGAACTCACTGCTTCCTCTCTTTCGCTTGGCAAAAAGGCCACACTTAAATACTTGGCGTTCGCCAGACAAACTTTGCATAAAAACCTTCACGCTTATAATTCTGGCCGGAAGTAGAAAATAAGAAGTGATAGTAAAGATTTAAAATAAAATAAACGTTAGTAAAACTTAAGATCCTTACAAGTAGGATATTTATGACTATATTTCATTTTTACCTTCTTATTGTAGCCGCGAGCTTCTGAAATTAAATTACTCTCACATTTTTCCCTACTTATTTTTGGACAATAAAAATATTTTGTCTTTTAAGAAAGAGAAAAACACGTGAGGAAATACGACAATCATCGTAACTTCCACATTTAACGATTTGCTATATTTCAATCTGCCATCTATAGCAATAGAAAGTCTCCTGATACACAGTCAGTTCCTGATCAGTGGTGGTATAAGCGGATTATATTCATAAGATCAGAAATATGAAGGTCCGACCAGCCGGGCAATACTTACTGGCATAGTATCGACATTACAAAAAGGGAATTCTGATAATGATGAAATGATTATCATGATGAATAAGATGATTCCTATATACTTTTCACTTTCTATGAGACATACGATCGACACCTTGATACGGCAGACACAAGTTATTGGCATACCATTCATAAAGCAAAACACACGTTTTGTTTAAGAAATAATAAAGATTAGAAAAATTAATACACATTTGACCGCTTCACAGAGTTTTTACAGGCATAAGATCATCACTGCGGAGATAGAATGCCGTTACAGGATCGCCACTAGCATACGACTGGTACTTGTTACCGGTACATGATCGACCCGATAAAAGGAAATTTTGATAATGATGTATCAATTAGCAAGTGCACATCTTTCATCTTCACGAAGCTGCTAAGTTCCATATTGGCTCAGATTGACATCCGCATACAACCGACACTAGTTACTAACATATAATCAAAACAATATGAAGAAATGTTGATATTGACGTAATAATGAGCAAATGAACATCTTTGATCTTCACGAAACAGTGAAACGCATACAATCGACGCTACATAGGATCGACACTAGAACAAAGTGATAGTGGCGTACAACTGACGCCAGTTACCGACATATGATCGTTAAAATAAAGAGACATTTTAATATTAATGTAATAATTATCTACGAACGTCATACGATCGACAGGGCAAAACAGAATTTTGGTAACTGTGCAATAACGATTAAGATGATTTAAGTGCATTTGTTAAGTTCAATGATATGTCACCAGCGTACGATCGATCCTGTGTCGCTTCGGCACCGGCACACCGACCGACACTTGTACACGCATGCGATTGTCAAAAGGTTTTAATAATGAGAGACAATGTAAATATATTTGTCACATTAATAAAAGTATATAATCGACATTGCGTTGGATCGGTACCAGTTTAGCGCGCAACGACACTGGATGCAGTGGACATTGCTTAATGTAAACGGCTTTTAGCAGAAGTACGTTATCAAGATGGAATTAATTTAATTAAATTATAATTTTTAGGACACCTGCATAGGGCTTACACCAGCCTAAGATCGACATTGGCAGAGAATCTAACCAGTTTTGAGCTGCGTTTTCGATCTTTATCAGTAGAGTGGCTATCGGTTCTATGTAGTCCCTATGAGGGTTGATGTCCAGTAAACTACGTAACAGGAATTTACAGTTAATCCTAGAGCAATTAAAAACAAGCAACGAGGAATAACCCATATTGCAATAACAGAAAATTACACTTCACATTTTACTGGAAGTAGCTGAATTTGGAGAATAAATTGTTATTTTCATCCTGTTCCTGTTTATGTTCTTCTCCACTGCTGCTTGTATTTACTTACATATGAATACGAGTATGACTATATCACGTTATTGCTGGTCTATTGCGCTAAAAGAAATTTAGCAGATCTGTTGGAAGTTGAGCATTTTCGCGCTTGACATGGGATATTCCATGACAGGTAAGCCGTAGAAACGGAATCTTGGAAAGGAGGAAAAAGAAGGCGACCTTATGTAATAGTAGATATTTCTTTTTAGAAAATATGGAGCTCCAAGCATTATGCAACATTACGAGCAATGTCTCCTGCTGGATGCTTGCTATTTGGTTCTTTCTTGATCTGCCAGAGTGCTGGTTGACGTGGGGAAATGGTATTCCAAAGGGCGAAAAATATTGATCAATGGGAAGCTTAGCTGGCCGTAGAAGGTGCGAGAGGTGAATGTTCGCGTCGAGTTATCATCTGAGAGAGTGATAACTTTTACAGTTCTCCCCGTCGAATAGTTCAAGCAAGGAATTTCCAACATCATGCTCTAGATATGAGAATTTACTTTCTTTTCAGCAGTTTCTACTATTTTCACCAGAAACCTCTTTTCTGGTGAAAAGTCCTTTTCTGTGATTGTATCCAGAATTTACTTTTGGTCTCAAGTTCTGCGAATGTGCAGAGGTTGGGCTAGTTACTTTTCTATTTCTAGAACTAGCCTTCACCGGTCTTTGACCTTGCCTTTGGCTGACGAAATCTTAAAACCCTTAATTCTTGGTTTCGTAAGTAACATGCAGCCTTGCGATTTTCATGGATGCGATTTTCATTGCATTTCTACTTAGGTAGAGAGCATGTGTAAGTTATATATTCTATGCTACCCTTTAGGCATATTGGCTGGTTTTACAGAAGATTTGACCGTTGACTTATCTCTGACATATGAAGTACGCTATTGAGTACTCATCAGGCCGGTGGCGGCGAGAGCTCATATTTTCCATGAGTCTTGAGAGTTAATACTTCTTACTATATCTCCTCGGTCAACAACAACAAAAATGTATTGAAAGTTTCGGCCCCCTGAATTTCCCTTGTGAATTGCATCTTGAACATAGATATCCCACGAATACAAGCTTCTTCAATATTTCCTCTTCTTTTCGTATGTAGGAAAATCTATAGGTAGGTTGTTATGGCCATTTGTCCTGGCCATAACGAATGCCTACACTACAACCTCGACCTGCGGCCGTTTCGGTGTTAGCGGGGCTTATGCCGCTCCCAATCAAAGCGCAGCAAGAAGCCGCAATTGCAACGGTGACGAAACTCCAACAGCCATGCACATATGGGGATACATGATATCTGCCAGAAGTCTACGAAACATGCAGCTCCAAACTAAGCACACATCCGTCAGAATATGGACTGGGCATAAGGAATTTCCGCTCACCAGTGTTAACTCCTCGCTTAAACGGACCAGGGGCCGTGCTTTATACGGACGGGTCAAAAAATGGTGACGCTGTAGGCAGTGCCTATATAGGCGGGAACATAGCAAAGGAATGGAAAGGCCGCCTGGGCGCACATAACTCAGTGTTCTAAGCGGAAGTAGTTGCCCTCACGAAGGCAGTGAAATGCGCAATTGATACACGACAGAGTCGAGCTACGATATTTATATACAGCCTCTCAAGCATTTATGCTGTCAATAACTCTCTTCAGCGCTCCCACTAATCTCGCACCTGCAAGAAGTCCTCCGTTTACAAGAAAAGTCAATGAGAATCCAAATATCCTGGGTGAAGGCGCACGCCGGAATCCAGGGAAATGAAGCAACAGACGCTCTTGCCGAGGAGGCTACCCAAACTGAGGAAACGGAGCAGATTCAAATGCCCCTGCCCCGGTCATGCCTAAAGAGGCAATTAGAGGAGACTGCCATTGGAAACTGGCAGAAAGAATGGAACCAAATCTCGTAAGGCCGCAGAGCATATGAGTTCCTGCCCAAGATAGAGGTGGACCGGCTCATCTCAGCGCCCTACCTCACGAGATGTATAATAGGCCACGGCCCCTTTCCGACATACTTTGCAGAAAGAGGTCTAGCAACAACTAATATGTGTGTTTGTGAGAACTTGGGCTCACCAGACCACTATGTCAAGGAGTGCCCTTTAACAGTAGAGTGGCACATCAAATTCCCAACCACCAATGTTCTGCCTTTGAAACGCCTCCTCGTAAAACATCGAGGCACGCGGCAAAAGCTTAAAAGCATAATGGACAAACTAGAAAAAATGGGCATAGCAGACCGGAATAGGGCACATGCCATAAACATGTTTGGCATTACGATTCCCCAAGCTTACTAAAGTAGACAGGACAGCAATAGCATGTGTATCCAAAGTATGGAAATGTAACTGTATTTAGTTATCCTCGAACCCACATGCCGTTCAAGGCTATTAGCACAGTAATGGACAGTGCTCACAAAATACTGTAGATGTAACGTGACATGTATTGAGCACACATCTGTTAAGTGTCTTACAACTGGGAAGCGTATTTATAGTAATGATATCTAATGTAGAAGCCAGTGATTCCGTACTAACGCATAGAAATATTATCTAATGTAGCAGCCAGTAACTCCGTAAACAAAGTTTCAGTACGTACTATTTACTATGGCAAGAGTCCAATGCAGTAATGAAGTAATCTATTGCAGTAATGGTATGTAAGTGCTTGTAAAGTATATACTATGCAGCAGTCTATACTCCATGTTTATTGTGTTAAGTCCAGTATAAAAATTTATGAAAGTATCATAAGTAGTCACATAGTTGTGTAGTGTAAAGGCCCGTCCACACGAATACGCTCGAAACGTAGCTGACGAACGCGCTTTTACGTTACCAGCGTAAAAGCGTCCAAACGAGTACGCTTGCGAAGAGTGCGTTTAACCAATAGAATGATTTTGCGCAAAAATCACGTGACGGTGTAATATAGCGTCAACAGAGCTGTATCTTATTACTTCGCTGTTCTTCTGTATGTTTGCGTCAAGTTGTCCGAATCAGATGATCTTTTGTATAGCTGAAACTTTACTATTATGTGCAATTATTAAGCAGAGGCAAAACCGCAAAAAATGGCAAGAATGAGTCCGAAAGATTTATTTAGAGCGACCTGTTCAAAGAGATTTTTTTTTTTTTTTTACTGCCTTGTTTGCGAAAAGAATATCTGGAATTATTAAATTCCTACTATTAGCTCCCACTCTCCCTATATCTTGTTCAAATTTTCAGTACATAAAATGCTTTTTATACATCCACTCAAGTTCAAATACAATTTTTTAAACTTGCAGTGAATGACACTTGATGTTAATACAGCTTTTTCACATATTAAAAATTTTTTAATTTTTAATTTAAAAAAATTATGTTTATATTTTTATTTATTTATTTATGTATTTTTAAACTTTTCTTTCTGGACCTAAGTAGGAATTGACTTAATTTTTTTTTTTTGGAGGGGGTATATTACTTGTTTTTTAATTCCTTCAGGATGAGTAGCGACCAGTTTGACAGACTTGCAGATTCTATATCGTATGAAAATTACGATTTATAAAATTGGTTTGGAATACAGTATATAAAGAGAATTAAATTACTTAATTCTCTTTATATACACCATCCACCATATAATAAAACCAACTTCATATTTTTTAACTCGCTCTCCCTTGGTCTTTTGTTTTTCTTTTTATTTATTTTTGAATTTAGAATGAGGTTCAAACTTTGGACAGTTTATGAGAAATTATGTGATAAAATATGCAATAAAGTAAAAATAAAGAGAGAATTTATAGATGATATATGATAAAGAGATGCAGATATATTTTTACAAAAGGATTTCTATTTGCACTGCACATTTTTAAACTAAATTAAAAACTATAATAATAATGAATAAAATAAGAAATGAAAACAATAATAATAGGCAGAATAAGAATATAATGATTGATGATTAAATATAAGAAACACGTTTCAAAACGAGAAAAGCTAACTTAATTATACCGTCTACGGATGAGGTTCGAACTCGCCACCTTTCCATTCCTCCGCCACCAAAGCAGCGCGCTGACCACTCAGCTATCTGTGATAGCAGTGTTTGTGAAAAATAATGTAACAAGTAGAAGTCGCTGCAAAGGTAATTTAATTAAACTTCAATAAATAATTGCTGTATGCACAAGTTGTAACTTTCCTCCAAAATTTCGTGATTGTATTTTATTGAATACTCTTTCACAGTCAACTGCTTTATTTTAGAAGTTATTATATTGCTGAAGTTAGTTTTTGGTGTATTTAATATTGGGATATTTATAGAGCTTTTTATTACACTTGATATAGCCAATATTTACAATAATTAAGGAGAATTTTGTATGGCAGAAACTTTGATTTCGTAGAAACTGTAATTTATTTAGGTTCCTATTACTTACGGTGTTATAAATAGGTGAAGCATATGGATATACTGGTCGGATCATTGCTTTATAAGTATACAGTTTTCCCCTTCAATGAGAATTTAAAATGTATACTAATATGTACGGTTTGAGAAATCTGAAGATGGCGTGAACAGTTCTGATTATTTTATTGCTGTATACAGTTATATTTCTAAGCAAAAACTCATCTCTGTGTGGCTCTGACGCCATATTGAAACGGGTAAGCAAGAAGGTTTTCTGATTATGACACGTGATAAGAACTCAGTCGGCTATTGGCTATACGCGCGCGTCGCGGGCGAAAAAGCTGAACAGGAGCGTACTCAGTTTTACGTCTTCTGCGTCCTGCGAATTTACGCCGGCGTCAAAAAAGTTACGTCAACTACGTCGGGAGCGTCCTCGTGTGGACGGGCCTTAAGTCGATTGTAATTACGTCACGTTCATAAAGCTCAGTATTATGCTTATAAAAATTTAATGCATTATGAATTCCTAATGTATTGTGAATTCCTTATGAATTATGCTGTATGTACGCAAGTAGTTCCTGAATAGAATGTTGCAGGCAGGTATGTAGCTCCAATGTATTATGTATTTGTATGAATAAGTGGTATGCGCACTCCTTGGCCTAATGTATCACGGGAGAAAATTACGTAATCTATGTCCTAAAGCGCTCTGTATTATATATTTCTGAAGTATAAAGTTGTATTCACGCTCATTGTTAAAGTCTAGTATTGTGCTTATAAAAAATTAACGTATTATAAATTCCCGTTGTACTATGAATTCCTTAGAAATTATGCTGTATGTATGTAAATAGTTCCTGGACATAATGTTGCAAGCAAGAATATAGCTCCAATGTACTATGTATTTGTATGCCTGAAGTGCTAAGCACTACGCATTGCTTAAAGATCGTGCACCCTTTGCCAAATGTATCACCGGGACAAATTACGTAACCTATGTCCTAAAGCACTATGTATTATGCATTTCCGAAGTATATAGATGAAGGTATGTATGTGGTTTCTATGCCTGTAATGTTTCTGTATTATGTAGTACTAGAATTGGGTACTGATACTAGGTTCTATGTAAGTATAGTTTATGTATTATGTAATACTAGGATATAATTTTGCTAGTAAGTAGTTCAAATGTTTTATGTATTCGCATGTTTAAGTAATAAACAAAATGCGCTGCCTTTGTTTTATGTAATTCCAGTCCTCATGTATCATTGGGACACATATATGAAATCAATGACCTAGAGTTTTTAATATTATATTTCTCAAGTATAATGCTGAATGTGTGTATGTAGTGTTTAAGAATGTAGTTTTGATGTTGTTAGTAGTTAGTGGGTGTAATATTGTAAGAGAATCTGAGGTCCCTCTGTAGTTCAAAGTCCAATGTAACGGTATGCATTATGTGGTAAGCATTATGTATTGCTTACGTGTATGTACTCCTTGTCCTAATGTATCATTGGGGCAAATATATGTAATCAATGTCCTAAAGCTTTACGCATTGTGTATTTCTCAAGTATAATGTCGTATGTATGCATGTAGTCTTATGTATATAATTTACGTACTAGTTCTTGGCATTAACGTGGTAAGTATGTAGAACAAATGTATTAATGTATCATTGGGATATAAATATGTAATCAACGTCCTAAAGTATTACGCAATGTGTATTTCTCAAGTTTAATGTCGAATGTATGTAGTCTTATGTATATAGTTTATGTACTAAGTAGTATATCTCAAGCATAATGTCGAAAGTATGTAGTCTTATGTATATAGTCTATGTACTCAGTAGTTCCTGGTATTAATGTCATAAGCATGTAGAACAAATGTATTAACGTATACGTAATGTGTATTTCTCAAGTATAATGTCGTATGTACGTATGTAGTTTTATGCATATCGTTTATGTACTACGCAGTTCTTAGTATTGATGTTGTAAGTATGTAGAACAAATGTATTATACGTATATTCCTACGCATTGAGTGGTCTGCACTATTGCTTATGTTCTATGTACTTCTAGTCCTATCACTTCTTGTCTTGTGTACTCCTCGTCCTAGTATTATGTATTATATTATGTATCCTATTGTATTATGTAATCCTTGTATTATGTACTTCTTGTCCTTGTCTTATGTATTAGTATGTATTAAGTGGTCTGCATTAAGTATTACGAAAGTAGTCCAAATGTATTCCATCCCCCTGGATTTCCTCTTCTGGTGGGCAGACTTGTAGGTCAGAGAAATCAGGCATTGGGTCTGTGTGCGAAGCGTGAGGCACTCATGTGGCCTCTTGGGGTTATTCTCTAGATGGTTGCAGGCCCAGGGTAACACACAGTAGTCATAGAAAGCGGTCCATGTGCCCTGTCCTGCTGTCACCTGTCACCTGTAGGAAGGTCTCGCATGACTACCTTGATAAGATTTTGTTCTTTTGTTGATAAGTTCTGAAGGCCACTTTTTTAACTTACAAGGTATTTCTCCCACCTTCCTAGCTTGCTTTCGTGGTGTAGTGATCATCTCACTGAGCCGGTATTTCAGAGATCCGTGGTTCGATTTCCGACCAAGGCTTTGCTAATTTTTTATCTTGCCTGCGTCCTAAATACCTAATGTCTCTACAAACCTATGTATTGAATGTATAGCGGTGAAGGTAAAATTAACCGTAATGGTTTCTTTCGTACTGCACTTTTACTCTTGTGCTGCTATAGGAGTCATTGTGAAATACAGGATCAGTGGTGGTATATTTGATTGATCTTTAACTTTGAGCAATTTAATATTAGCTGATAATTTAACAATGTCTCTTTAGATGTCATACGTTTACATTACGAAATGCTGTGAATAAATGAAAATAATATCAACTTCTACCACTCCTGTTAATCTTTATGAGGATTGTTTGTTAATAAAATTTGTACATCATTTCATTATGAAAAACTTAAATTTGGTTTTAGAAAGAGCCCGATTAATCCATCGCCGGATAATCGGGACAACCTGCAATACCTGCAAATGACTTTCATATTAATTTTTTTCGGTAATTAAAACTGCATCTAGAAGGATTTTCTCTAAGATGAATTGACACTGTTCATTAAAACTGAGAAACAACACAGAGATAGTGAAAGGTCATTCAGACGGACAGAATTTTCATACCTTGAGGTTAGCCAAAACACTCCTATAAAGATAAATGAGTAAAGGTTACTTCTCAAACACAACCTGAGAGAAGATGGGAGTGCAACTTCTGTATCCCATCTTCTAAGTTTCTCACATTCAAAATATTCCCTTTTGGGTTAGACACATTATATCCCCAAAGGGTCATAAATGTTCATGAAATGCTTCTAAAAATTACCGTAGTCCATGAACCTGGAAAGGAGCTGGCGACAGAAGACTAAAGCAAAAGCATGGAAAACATTGATCATATTTGTATTTATGAAGTTACAGATCGATTAAACTGAATATGTATCATTTCAGAACAATATTGAGACAACGTGTATAAAAATAAACTACGAAAGTTCTAAAAGAGCTGTAGAAAGTAACAGCAAATGTGATGCAGAAAAACGTAATGGCATGCTATCATCAATTAAGTCCAAATAAGCACTTGAAATTCTAAGAAAATTTCTTGAACTGAAAGGCGCTGATCGAAAACATTTTCAGCAGTCTTACGAGACTGAGAATAAATACAATTAAAAAAGACGTGTTTGCAAAAGCTAAAATTTCACCCAAAACATAATTATAAGACTAGTGTTATTTTAAAATATTAAAATGAATAGAAAAATTGCGTCAATTCTTTAATTTTTAGTTATTATTTTAAAATTAGTTAATAAATTAATTGTTACTAATTAGTTAATAAATTCATTTTACTTGATAAGTTTAAAAGTGATATCACGGTATGCAATATATTAATCGCAGTTTTTATATTCAGCTGCTTAATAATTTCAAATATGTTTGGAACGGTAGTGATTTTAATAAATGGAAGTGTGCACTTACTGTCATTCACATGGTAGATCCGTTATTATAACCTCCGCTCCCTGCAACAAATGAACCTGAAAAGGAGAATATATATATATATATATATACAGAGAAAATTTACTTCAACTAATTCATCGGATTTCAAAAGCCTGCAGTTAAAAAATGTTAAGAATAATAAAATAAATACTACATGAAAATATGTAAATATTTTTCAAATTTAACATTATAAACGGACAATGTGTACTTATTTTGCTGCATGGCACATATTTAAGCAATATTTCAATTATGCCTACATGCAGCAAAAAATATCTGTACTGATAGTTACCAAAGAGCTTCATAATGATTCTGGAGCTTCTCTGATGTTGCTGGTAATGAGAGTACATAAATAATTTTTTAACGTACTCTAAAGAGAAACGTATTGAATGGGAAGTTCTTGATGACCATTTGAACGACGTTAAAGAATTTTTCCCATGTAAACAGATCCAACTGTGTGGGCACTCAAGAAGGAACCTCTCTTTGAACAACGACTGAAAACAGCTACAGTTTGCTAATTCTCACTAATGAACTTCGCTTCGTCGCTCAATAATAGATGGGTAGAAAGGAAGATTTAAGATAATGGTTACAAAAAATCAGATTTTATGATCCATCTGCTTTTTTATCAGGTTAATTTGTTAGGTTTATTGATGTAAGCAAATCAGGCTACTGGCCCACCAGCGGCCGAGCGGCAAAGTCGTTGAACACTGGTAGTTCGGTCCAAGGTTCAAATCCCCCTGAACGGGCTGAAATACTGCTGTATGAACTTTTTCGTAGCTTTCCCCATGTGTAACACGTATATGAGCCTGTTTCCCTTAGAAAGTGCCCTAGTTGGATTTCGAGTTACAAACTTTGCGATTGTTAGCCGGATATGCTTTCTAACTACACCAAGAAGGTACGATGTAAGAAGGGACAAAAACTTTTGTATAAACTCTATAAGGAATATAAGAAAAGTCCTGCCTAAAGGAGGATGCTTTGGTGGAGTACTTTTTAACCGTAACTGGTTCGTATACACTTTTCACACGGAGGAAAACCATGAAAGCAAAACTCCCATGCAGCCAGCTTGTTCGCCTAAAATCGAACTTAGGTCGTAACTACCAGTGTTCCGCGACCTTACCACTCGGCCGCTGGTGGGCTGTTTTCATGGTACTCTTCCGTTACCAGGATCGAATTCAGAAATAAGTGTAAATATGCATGCATGTGTACTATAGCAGAAAAAAACTATAAATGGATACACCTTCTAATACGAAATGACCCAAAATGGCTAATAAAGCCTTAGCCTGATTTGGCCTTATGTGGTACGAGCATCTTATTTACAAAGTTTTAGTTTTGACCATTCCGTATTATCTATTTTAGTTTATTTTCTCGGTTCCTAGGCGGCGTTAATTGACCGTAAGAACCAGACTGTAGTTTTTTTTTTTTTTTTTTTTCTTTTTTGGTTAATGAGTTCGAAGTTTTATAATTTTATTATTAAAATCATATTAATTAGCTTTTAAGTTTGTGTAATTTGTATGTTTTAATTTGCTATCATTCGTAATTTCAAAGTTTGCCAAATATATCTTTTCTTGCCATTCCTTGTTTCAAAACAGATCATATCGAGAAGAAATGTTTTTAAGTTAGAGCTAAAATCTCTACATTTGTAATAAATACGAATTATAAAGTTATGTTAAATTTTTATGACTGCCTGCATGTGTTAAAACAGTCAACAATACAGAGGTATTTCAGGTAAAATAAATTAACGCTTTCGTTAAAAGCCGACGTTATAAGCGTAAATGTGATTTTCTCTCTCTCTCTCTATATATATATATATATATATATTATATGTAATAATAGCACAATTTTGGATGCACTGATATAAGAACACTGAGATGTAAATGCACAAATATACTTGGGGCGTAGATACTTGATGCTTAGAGCGTCCATCCATTTTGAAGAAGAAGCAGTCCAGCCTGATTAAATCCTTATTATTTAAATTCACATTTTGTAGTCACAATTTCTTGGCACTCAACTCGTGCCTATTAAAGATCATTTACAATTTTTGATATTATTGCCATAGAAGCAAATATAGCAACTCATACATGATTGCAGTAAAATATCTGGCGAAGAGGAAGCACAAGCAAAAGTAACGTATCAGTTCATAGAAAGAAGGGAGGGACTCAAAAGTTTCAGTTTTTGTTTGGGTTTACAATTCGGTGATTGGTCAAGAGGCATCTGCATTAAGGTTTACTTAAGATCGCATGATTATTATGAATGACGCAGTTTAGACTTACAGCTCTATTTTTAGGACAGAGAGATGAAGTTACCAAATGAAATAAAAAAATAAAAGAGGTTATGGTGAATTAAATTTTGAAGTTTGCTTTTATATTTTTTATCTTAAATATATCTATATATTTTTACATATAAATATATACAAAGATATTATATATATATATATATATATGTAATGGTATTTTTAAATCAATTGATTAAATTAAATTCTAATAATATTGCTTAATAATGTGTTGGCGATTCTCTACTTAAATTGCATCCCTGTTCCTAAATTTTGGCGAAATCCTTTCTTTAGTATAAAATATATTAACCTGTTGGCGCCCGCCAAATCGCCAAACTCATAAATCTGTCATATTACATAAAGTCTTTAAGAACACTCCTGATGAGAAGATAGCGTCACCTCGTGATTTCAATTAATATCGCTGATTGGATAAGCCTCGTGACGCACACATATGTATAAATAGGGCTTCTGCTCGTTTTTGTACGAAAGAAAACGCTTGTGAGATGGATGCTAAAATAAATCTACCACTTTATATTCCAAAATGTGTCTCATTCCTGTTGCCCCGGCTGCACAAAACAAATAATGTATGAGAAAATACATTTCATATATATATATATATATATATATGTCATAATAAAAGCACAAGGAAAAGACGGAACACTGTAGATACGTGATTACACCCATATTGAAGAAGATTTTGATTGCGTAGTGTGCTAGTAATGCTAACTTGGTAATATCTAAAGAACTTGGCAGTCGAGGCAGATTTAATTCCATTTTTATTTGAAACTGATATTTGTGGCCACAATCACTTGGCACTCTAATCGTGCCTTTCCACAGAAGATTTTAAATTTTTGATATTGTTGAGATAGAAAGCAAGCCAGCGAAATTACATCTTAGCACAGTAGAGAGCAAAAGCTGAAGTGCGTGGTTATGAAAGATGGAAGCACGGCGAGGAGTTTTAACGTTTATCATAAAAACATTAAAGAAATTCCTACAACTCAAAAACAATACTTTCATTCTTAACATACAGTAAAAATAAAAAAAATATAAATTCATAGAAATTTAAACAATAGTACAAAAATCTTATTCACATTAGGAACCTTCCCTAAGTAAAACCTTCAAATTCTTTACCTGATTTTTATCAAATTCAATAATTTATCTTTTCCAATTCAGAAATACAAAACTACATTTTAAATAAATCATAAAATGTTTGAATTATTAACTTTGATTTTAAAATGACTTAAGCAAAACTTTATCATCAATAAATCATAACGCAATAACCTATAAATTTTAACATGTATTTACCATAATTTCATATTACTTATCTGTACTAATTCCACTTATTTTTAACATCTACTTTATTTTCAGAATAATTATAAAATTCGTATTCAAAATTCTCAACAAAATTTCAAAAACATAAAAACTTACCTTAATATCCTTCCCTATGAATAATTTAAAGAGCTTTAAAATTCGTTACTTAATTTGCTCACACATAATTACGAAAAATTAGAAAAATTAATGAACAAGAATTTCAGATTTTCTCAAAACAAATTGCAGAAATTTTAACCAAAGTTGAAATTAAAACTATAGAATCTGCAGCACATTAAATAATTTAGTTCCTGAGCTATATTCACACGAATGCAATAATTTTTGAGCTGTTGAAAAAGCGGAAGTGCAATTAATTTTCTGTCGCACATACTTGAAACACTAACTCAGATCGACCTTGAACCCGCTGTAATGCTTAATTCCTAAACGGTAATTCACTGATGATTCACTGGTAGTTTGAGGCACAGAATTATAATATAATTACAAACATTAGTTCTTCCTCTCTATTCTAAAATCGTAATAACTTCTCTGCATTGCGTCATTTCTAGATCACTCTATGGCCCGCGCAGCTCTGATGACGTAATAATTGTAAACCAAAACTTTTCTCTCCGCCGTGCTTCCATCTTTTATAACCACGCACTTCAGCTTTTGCTCTCTACTGTGCTAAGACGTAATTTCGCTGATCATTTCCTTTTCACTAGGCATTCGAACTTCTCAATTTATCGAGAAGTTACTTTCAATCTGTAAACACTATGCGTGATTATTTTTTGAAGCGCTTGCAAAACACCACAGCAGTAGAATGATCTGTTATTTTTTAAACACTGAAAAAACAAATTTGATGATTCATTTTTGATTTCACATTATCTTGGATTTATCACAAAACGATGATTTGAAAAGCAGAACTAAATTTTCCATTGAGGATTCAGGCTGCAGGAAACTATCCTTTTTATAAATATGTAATGATTTCAAATGCGTAGAGGAAAGCAGTGGACCTCTCAACAGCTTACAATACTGCGTAGATGACCGAGAAGACCGTAGTGTCTTGAAGATGGCAGAGTGGAAAGCATGATGACGCAATTTGGCACGACATATCTTGAAAAATCACAATCTTTATTTTTCCCATGCATATCAAATAATCCTTTTTCAGACAAGATATTTCTTAATAATATTTGAATAGAATAACTCCCTTGAAGTACGACGTCATCTTAAGCGAGTAAGTGGCAGCAGCATGTATGAAAAGCGTCTTACCAGCAGGAGAGCTAACGCGGAAAAGGGCAGAGTATCATAGAACTTCAGAGGAAGAAGGGTGGGAGTCGGAAAAGTTTCAGTTCACAGTTCTGGTTTACAATTAATTTGATTGGACAAGAGGTATCTGCATTAAAACGTTAATAACGTAAGATAGAAAACTTTGGAACCTGTGAGAAGAGATGAATCTAGGGGCAGATCACCAAATTTAGAATGTTAATTTTGAGGTCGTCAATTATTTTTTTGAAACACCTATCCTATTTTGTTATTTCTTACATATATATATGTGTGTGTCAATATACACTGTAATTTTATCTGTTTGTATTTTTGACGTAAGAATGATTCTTCAAAAAATGTAATTTCCTTGCAAAATGTGTAATAGAAAATGATTGATATTTGGACGCTTTTCCGTTTAGCTGAGAAGTAAGAGGTTAAAAATAAGAAATATATTTCAAACACTAAAAGAGAATTTTTACAAGTCTCAAAATAACATAGTCTCTTTTGCATCCTTTTATGAATCTCCCCAGTTCTCATAATTATATATCTTCAACAAATTTTATATAATTTCCCGAATACATTGAATTTATTTTATTCATCTCGTACCTAAAAGTCTGAGGACAAAGAATTTTATTTTCAAGTAAATATATTTTACAGCTTGTAAAAGTAACACAAAGAACACAAACCTGATATCTGCATGCAAGGCTCTGATGTCTACCATTTTAAAATAAGTGAATTATTTTTCGTCTACTCTGAACATTAAAATAACTTTTATTTATGTTAGCTGGATGAATAAAATATCCGAATTTTGGCTGTTTTACGTAAATTTTATACATTCATCATATTCACGGTACTTCGCGTGAGTAAATTCTGTTTTATTTTACCAGGAAATAAGTAAAATTTCCTTCCTGTAGGAAGTAAATGGAGATTCTTTTAAATTTTAATAGCTATGCTTATTATGTATTCTAGTTTCTGGTATGTATATAACATTGCAATTAAGGCTAAAAAATAATCTTTGTGCCTTAAGAAGCACGCATTTTGCTGAAAGTGAGGATTTTCCTCGCTGGATAATTAAGTTAGATTAAATCCTGAGTAGGGAATTAATACTGCAGGATAACATATTTTTAAACTTAGTACACATATGCATAGTAGCTTACGCAAGTAATTTCCTAAATTAAATACAATAATAATTGTCTGGTTTACTTGATTATGACAAAGCACGCTAGGGATATCTGCCGAAAGGGAGGAATGCCATCGTAGAGATTTTCTAATAAAAATTGGCTCGTATTCCCGTTGCACAAAGGAAAAGCCTCGAAATCACCTATGTAGCCAGCCAATTATTCTTGAATCAAACCCAGATCGAACTACCCCTATTCAGCGATTTTTCCGCTCGGTCTCAATAATGACTGACGACGATTAATACTACATACTTCGTTACATATCCTAGATAATCTTAATTTTTGCTTATTATTTCTTTTTTATAGCTGACTAAAACTATTTGTAGATAATTTGAAGTTTCTATTTCCAATAAAACATTTTTAAATTATTGTGCTCCACTATAACACCGGAAAACTGTAACAAAACGTGCTTCATCCAAGTTCTCGTTTCATTCCAAAACGTTAGATTAAGAACGAATTCAAGAAATGCGTACTGATAAAACACTCTTTTTTTAATGCTGGAAAACGGTGTAAAATATAAAGGGCGAAAATTTTGCATCAGAGGAAAAGCCAATTTCGAAATTGTTTGGTCAGTATGATCAGCACAAGTATGAAATCAGTCAGTTACTAGTTAATAGACATATAAATCAACCTAACGCGGAAATTACTTATAAAAAACAGGGTGACCTGAGAATTTGCATGATCACAACAAGTACAAAATTGCAAAATATTTATAGAGTGGAAACTAATACACTCACGTAATACAGCATCAAATGTAGAGTCACATCGCGACGTCTACTGCGCAATCTTATTAAGGTTAATTCGTAACTTACACTAAACCTAATTTTTTGATAAGTACCATATAATGCTTTAATTACTGATTTGATATGGCACCGTTAATTTATTTTAAAATTAAGTAAAATTTGATGTTGGAATGGCGGTAGGGGTCTTAGACGGAACAGTGCATCTGAACGGATTTTTAAGTACATCATATCCAATGAATGATTTTATTGCCTGAAAAATAATTTTCTAGAATATTTGAGCAAATTTATTTAATGAAATTGGGTAAGGTTGCTCAAGTCGTAACCCATCTTAGGCGTAATATCACGCCAACCGAGGCTTCCGGCAAAACGAGTTACCCCCTAATCTGTCATATTGTTTCACATTGTTATTCGTCTGCCTGTAATATTTGTGAGGAAGACCGCAAAGACAATATGATTCAGGGTTTTCGAGTCTAAAATGTAGAGGATGATACACGTCTTATGTACTGGACTTGAAAAGAAAATGAAAATATATCTTTGTGATTATTGTTGTATTTAGTTGCATATATAACTTAATTGAGAAAAAGAAAGTTTTTTTATTAATAAAACCAATTTTAAACGTAGTAATACTTAAGATATAAGTAGTAAGACTTAGAATACTGGTTCTATAAATCATATTAAATTCGTGCTTATAAATTTTATAAATTTGATCCAAGAGAATAGATTATATGGAAGTTTATTTTAATAAATATCAGCAATAACAACACAAGGTATTATTACAAGGCATATGTATTTCATAGATCTTACGATTTAAACCTGATTTTTCTTAGAAGGTACGATTTACGAAACCTTACCCTTTCATTCTTTCTTAAAATATATGAGGGTTTCCAATTAAGCCAAAAATGACTGTTCATGATAAATATTGCCTAACTCTAAAATTAAGATTTTGAAGCCCTGATAGGTATACTGACTAGCGTACAATTTTTGCGCGAAATAATAGCATTTAATACACTAAACGAGCCAAAGGTTTTTCCGAGAGTTTAGTGACAAGAGAAAGAGCATTCATTTCTTGTGGGGCATCCTGTGCATCATTCGCGGTGATGAGCTGAGTAAATGATCACCAGCCGTTAACCATTCTCAACAAATGCATTTAAGTTGCAAGTGTCCGGCCATTTGAAATGATAATAATAAAACTCAAAATCTCATATTTTAATCCCCCTCTACACTTAAAAATATCATGATCATATTTTCTATTATTATGTGACAGTAAAAGAGAAAATTTGAGTTGATTTTGTATATAATTTGCTTCTTCTTTCAGCGCGTGACGATGTGCTTCCGATGTTGCAAGCCTAAAATATCAGAACAAAGACTTCTGTTTTTAATGCAAATGCTTAGGAATCACTTTGCGCTATTTCTGAACGCAAATGATTCGTAAGATCAAAGAATATTTACATGACATAAGAATGGCGTGAAAAGAAGCTAAAAAGGGCTTTTAGGTGTTATAACACTCCGTAATTAGCATGCACTGAGTTAGGTTTGTTTAAAATAAAATCGGTTACACAAATGTTTACCATTTCTTATTAGTATGCAATATGACTTCTAATTATATTTCAGTAATTGTACATAATGCTTTTTGATAAAAAGCGATGAGATTTCTCTTATGATGCAATTCTATTTTCGCAAAACACAACGAAATTTCTCATTCCATCTGTTTCGCAAGAGAGATTTTTGAAGTTCTTTCTCATGCTAAAAGCCTTGATGGAAATATTAATAAAGGTAGCAATATTCAAAGGTGAGCTTGCCATTACGAATTCAAGTTGAGTATATATATTAGAAATTATCTCGCATGTAATAGACGAAGCTGACAGCATATAAACGAAAATTGCATATAAACTTAATTATTCTTATAATGACAAGAACGGTCGATAAAGATGCCTTCTTTTCCAGTGGAATGTAGTGACATTTCAGCGTCATTATTCATTTCACTAATTGCATTTTGAGAAAATGGAGATTTCTATTGTTTACAAATACACTGTTAATCCGGTCTTTCGAAACGGTTGAAATTATTCTCGTTCTGTTGCTTTGTTTTCATAATCGTCATTAGTAAGGAACATTCAATATTATACGCCGTCTCCCAGACACCGATGTTATTCTAATTCCATTACTGTCTCAATTTGAAGCTAAAATTATGTTACTCTGTGTATGTTAACCATGCGTAAATGTTTCACAATTCACGCAAGTGGTGTTTGTAACGAATTCTGAATAATAGGTTTCTGCAGGTAAGATGAAATAATAATAACAATTGTCAGGTGAAAGTTCGTATTACACTAGTAATCAGAAGCATTGTTTTTGTATTTCTCAAAAGAAAATTTGTTAATGTGGTTTTCTAGTTACATCAGTGTTGATGGGACCTTAATAAGACATGCACCATATGACAACTCCCATAACACTGAAACTGAAAAACTTCGAAAAAGAAATTGGGTTATTTCGGTGCTACAGAAATTGTAGGTTCTGATTGTACAGAATCTTAATGTTCCTCCTAAACTGACAAGAATTACATCTCTCTTGCATGACGGACTGACAAACATGACATATCGGCAGATTGAAACATAGTGATAAAGTCTTACGAAGATGAAAGTAACGTTTTTATCAACTCCTTAAATTTAACAGAAAACACCACTTGCGCTAAGAAACGGATCTCTGTCACTTGAGGGTATTTAAAGTAACATAAGCTGAAATTCACTAACGTAGTCAGGTAGTGCACAAAGTGATTTAGCTAAACTGGCTCAAGTAATTAATAGCGCTCTTGTAACGTCGGCTATCAAAATGGGAAAATCATGAATATACTTTGTCAAAGTTGGCAATAGTACGTGAACTGCAAGCTATTCTGGTAGAAGCTCTAACACTTAAACATTTAAATTATCGGTTTGATCACTTTATTTACAACTAATTTGGTTAGGACTGCAGAAAGATTAAGTTGTAGTAAATTTTCAAAACATAATAATTGGCTAATTAACATAAAATTCCATATACCCTATTAACACATAAGCACACTCAGTGAATTGAAAATCCATCTTAACTTGAACGAACTCCGAATTTAAATGTAAACGCATCATTTAGAGCTTCTAGCCATATCTGTATTTTTCAAGGGTGCTGATGAGAGAAAATAGGTTTTTCTGAGGCACGTTCTGAGCAGTCTTCTTTAGGAGAGATTTGCTATCTTGGAAAAATTTAGTACGTTTTTAAAATAACGTGTTATTGCGAATTTTATAGACATGTAAATAATTTTAATAAAATATGTAAATTGTAGTTTATCTTGTATAATGTAACATTAAAGGCCTAAAAATGCGAATCACCGCTGAAACAAATAGAGGTACAGGTCTAATCTACTTAGTATTGAGACTAGCGAGAAGGCCACAAGTCGTCAGTGGTTTTTTCGTCTGATTTTTGTCTCCGAACGTAAGGAAGAAATCTAAAAAGTCATGGTAACTATTTTGCGATCTTTTAGTCCGACCCTTTCTAATTGTATCCTACGCTATGCAATCGTATACGGCTCTTAAGTAATTTTAGCTGTGTATGTTATCCAACTGTGCATGTATTCTCGCGAATGGTTGAAAACTATATAAAACTGAAAACAGCATCAGTTTTCAGTTTAGCTCAGAGTATCTAAATTTCAGCGATTGAGTTCATAGTGTTGAAAGATCATCGTGAGATTTTCACTTCTTTAAATTCCTTTTATTGAGCTGCTTTCAACGTTCTTAGCAGTTAGAAGTGGTACCTACTGATTGTGCTCTATCATACTGAGAAGAGCTGTACTGGAAGTACTTTTGTATGGAAAGTGCCAAAACTGTGAATGTTTCTGGAAAATAACTTTTATTAAGCTTTCATCGGTTCTGTGTGAATTCAATCCATTACGAACCGGTGCGCAAGTAACATTTGCCTGACAATAACATTAAATTCACCGTGGCAAGAAATAATAATTAAAATAAACCAAACCAAGCAAAAAGACTTCTTACAATTGAGCATTACTTCGGAAAGCATACAGTATTTTATGGTGATTGCAAAATTTATACCAGATATCAAGCATTTTATACAAACGGGAAGCCCCTTCTTTTCTGTTGATAGTGTTGTGACTTATCTCACTTGTCTCACAGTAACATCAGAATAAGCCTACGAAATTCATCGTGCCATTGAATGCAAGATTGTTCCTGTCGTTGGCAACAGCCTTGAGCACCATACATGTGACAGTACGATTTTGCTCACTTCCGCCCCAAATTTTGATGGACAGCACCATGGGGAGGATGGGTCCGAGTGTCTCCCAAACCTAATTCCTCTATCACCAACCTCTCGAGAGGGCTTTCAGCCAGCCGCATATTTAGAGTGCTCCTATGCCGCACAGACACTATACATTTACAAATCCATGACTTCTCCGTGATTCGAAACTGGGCTCTTCAGTACAGCAGCCAGCGTCGCTAACCACTATTCCGGTTGGGTGGCACGCAAAACGTAAGCGTAATTTTCGTCATATGATTCTGCGAAACATTCTCTTTAAAATAAGAACATTGTTGCGTTTGGACATAAGTGTACCAGTATATGTTCAGCGTTCAAACAAATTTTTGTACGAGTAAAATTAGGGACCAGGACTGTCCTTAATTTTCTCTGCGTCACGACTGTTTGGTACTGCAAACAAAGGGAAGAACAAACCCACTCATTCCCTTGATTTTCCTTTTATTTCAATTTGCTCGTTCCGTTCATCAGTTTGCCGATTATCATTTGTTGAAAGTATTAGTACATTCATAATCCCTAAGTTCGTCGAAACTCGTATACGTATTGCCTACATAAGCGTTAAACATAATAACTCATAGATGTTATATACCGTCTAATTTAAAATTACGTCATATCGTACAAGATATCGTAATGAAATTTTGCATCATTTTCCGAAGAAACTGAAATATTAGCCATTCGCATAAAGACTCCTCCACGCAATATGCTGTCTACAGCAGCTCTTAAAATTACTTCCAATCGTTAAAGCTAAAAGTCCATCACGTTGCAAGATATTCAGAAAATACTTTGCGGTTCTATTTGCGAAATAGCGTATATTTTATCTTAGAAATTAATTTAGAAAATTCATTCATCCACTTTGCGATAGGAAAAGAAATTTCAGAAGCCAAACTTACTGCGAATATGGTAGCCCTAAAAGTGTTTCAGAAATCGAAACTTAATTTTACGCTGTCATGGATTTCTCCCATTCCCAGTTTTTATTTATATTTTATTAAAACTTCTGTAATCTATGCTTCCACAAATTCCCATTTTAATAGCCACAGTGTCGTAAATCAGCCCCATAAGGATTATGTGGTATTAAAATCTCTAATGAATGGGAGACGAGAGTAACTCAAAACGTATTTTATGGTGGAAATTCATTTATTAATTGCTGACAGATAGCACCTAGGAAGAACTTTTATTGAATGTCATATTACTCTTGGTAATGAGTTCCTTTCGACACTGGAAGCAATCTTAAGGGTTTTAATTTTTTTATTCATGTTAATTATGCAGCAAGTAATGCTACTTTAAGTAGGTTGGTTCAAATCCCTTTGCATGGGTCCTTTTTCCCTATTATTGTATGCCTTGTGACTTGATTCATACGGCTAAAAATTACAGTCAAACATTGACATTGACGACCTCGTAACTTAATATTCGGATAATAGACTTCATTTATTAAAGAGAACATGCAAATATAACACTTAAATTGATTGATTAATTCGTTTGCAGAGTTGCTGACTTTTACGTTGTCAAAATGTAACGTCGAGGAACCTAGTTAACTGCCAAGCGAATAATAACTGAAGTCCAAGAACAGAAATGTAAACTAAAGAATAATTAATTACCCTTTATTTGCCCCAAATAAAGATATATAGTAGGCTCCTTTCTCAGGGCATACAGCAAAGCCTCCACTTGGGCTTAAAATGTAAGAAATAAGAACTAACTAATGACTAACTAAGGAGATTTAGCTCAAACTAACACAATTCTAAACTAGTTGACCCGTAATATTAAATTAGCCAGCGAAGCTATCGAAAGGCACATAATACGGTCCAGCGTAGTAATAGAGGCGCGCTATTCGGGAACCCTAACTCACTCTGGTGAACTCAGTTGAACTTGACTTTAAATACTACTCTACTTCTCATTTGAGTTTAAAGAGATTCTAAAAACTCATTCTCGTAAGGAATTGTAAACTGAAGCTAGAAGAGATAGGAAATTGGCATAAACTTTATAAAATTAAAATATACCTTCCAGTACAAGACAAAGCAACTCGAGAGCTATCTGCCTTATATTATATAAAAATAGGTAAAAAATGCAACTTTAGTTTGGTGTAGATGTTTTTAGGGCAGGGGGGAAGTAATATTCTGAAGAAAGTTTTTGCTTCTCTAGAAGGGGGAGCTATATAATCAAAACAAGGTTTTATTGAGATACAATTCCTTACATTGAGAAATTTCTTTGACACTTGGCAATTCTTATAATCTATTTTGACTCAATTACCATAGTAAGAAAAAGAAAAAAATCTGATGTGTACACCACATGACTTCCTTGTACGGAATATTAAATTATACGCATTTTTTCTTGCATTTTATTTAAACTTATTAGATTGAATTAAACCTACTTCGCCGACAGCACATAAACCACAATAAAATAAATACATTCTTTAAAATTCACTTTGTTTACCATAGCGACACTCTGGCGCTAGGTTTACTTAACAGTATTATATTTCGTTCATATTATAACTCATAATGCACAAAATTTATATGATTTAAAGTATATAATTATCTAATCGTTGCCACATGTTCTATTCAAATACTATAATAAAGCTAGAATGATGTATAAAAGAAATTAAGCAAACAAAACAAAAAAAGAAACAGTTTTTCACAGACGATTGAGTATTTCTCATTCCACTAATTCAGTTCTCACTTCGCGAGAAGGCAAAAATACATAAAAACACAAAATATCTATATTAAAAATTACGAAGTAAATCTCAAACGCTTATTTCCTCGAAAAAATTTCAGAAAGGATTAAGCATGATTTAATTGGCAATAATAAATGAATGCGTTATCTTTGTTGTTGCGAAGATAAGTTTCTCTAGATTGGCAACAAATCCACTAGTCTCCTGATTCAAATGTAAACATCAATGGCCGCCATTAAAAACAGGCTTAGCGGCAATTAAACAACTTTAAAATTGCTGATAATTCTAAAAATATTGCACACAGATTTACTAAAGGCATAAAATCCTTAACCGGAAGATAAAAGCAACATAATTCAATTATTTTTAAAGCAAAAACTGTACAATTTACAAACATATAAGAGTAAAGAAACTGAGATCACTGAGCCGGGTAATAGAGTGGATATATATATAAATATATTTATATACGTTTGGTGTGCTGCCGGTTGTAACCAAAATACGAGGTGCACATCTACATGTTAAAGCAGTCCTATATACAAAATTTCAAAGTTCTGAGGCTACTCGTTTTTGAGTTATGCGAGATACGTACGTACGCACGCACGTACGCACGTACGTACATACGTTCGTACAGACGCCACGAAAAATTCTCTTCAGAATTAATTTTAAAGCAGTTTTATAATTTTTTGAAGGGAAAGAGTATTTTATTCTGTCCTTACGTACAGATATCACGCAAAAACATCGTTAAATTGCATTCGATAGCGGTCAAAATGGATATTTTCGTCGAAATATGCTGCCTGAAACTTTTCGCGATTACAATACTTCATTTTTACTTCGTACAAGGAAGTAAAAAGGCACTTATGTCTCATCGACATAAAAATCGTGAGAGGTATTTAATATCTCTGTTAAACTAAGTGATTGTAAAACTAGTTTTCACATTAGTTCAAAAATCACTTAATTGGTAAAAATTTTAATTACTTTTTTTTGCCATTTAATCTGTTAAACATCTTTCTTTGCTAATTTTAAATATTTGAGTGAAATCAAGATGCTATTATTTGGCGACTTAAATCCCTTACATAGAAACATTGCTCTGTCAGTTTGCCATTTTATTATCTATTTTCATTTTATTTGGCGATTTTACTTCAGAAAGATTAAAATCTGTATTCGTATAATATTTTAATCATATTAACTAAACTGCAGATCCCAGTAAGCGATGCATTTTCCATGTTTTCATATACGAATAGGCCGGACTTCTGTAATTCGTTAATAATATCCGAATGATAATATTAACCATGACATTAAACGACGTCACTCTATATCACTTCCTGTATCGATGATAAAGCGAGAAGCTGCGTTTTGTAGCTTTGTGGCAGAGATAAAACTCGAAGTATTTTCATGAACAGTATTTACTCTAGAATGAGTTTTAACAGCGTTATGTATACCTGTCGGTAAATGTGAACAGAGATACAAACGCAGCAGCTATTCGATATTGCCATTAGATGATTAGATGTTGGCTTAAGTCTATAAGCGGCCATTATATGCTGTCTCAGCTCGTTATAGATTATATATATATATATATATATTGTTGCGTGCGTACGGGTTCGTTATGAAATGAATGCACAAGTCCGATGAAAAATGAACAAAAATTTATTATTATCACAACAAAAATGCTTAAATTTTCTCAAATTATCATGCAGTATTACAATATCTCACAGTAGTTATCTTTTAACTAAGGTTCGAATCCCGCGAACGGGCTGGCTGCATGGGCGTTTTCGTGGTTTTCCCCATGTGTAACGTGTATACGAGCCAGTTTCCCTTAGAAAGTCCTCCACGAAGGCATCCCTCCTCTTAGGCAGATAGCCCTCGAGGCTTTGCCATAATCACACACACACACACACACATTATCTTTTAACTACTCAAATATCCAATAGAATGTAATTCAAAACAGCTAAAGGACGCTAATCTGCGAATTCGCTACAATCAACAAGAGCAGTTTTCTAAACAACAACAAACGAAGCAAGCAACTTACTACAAACTGAGATGTTTTCCTCCTTTTATAAGATTTTAAAATCACGCGCTAGAATTTTCCAGTACTTTCTCGAAATCAAAAAGAGATATTTATTTATTTAATGCACGCGCTCTTGTATTTTCAATTTTCCGGCTTAGCTTTCTTTTAATATTCGTCACGCGCTGCACTGCGCGAGAAATAAAACCATTTAATTTATAATTGAACTAACATGAGCTTTTTAAATACCAAATTCGTAACACTGCCCCCTTCCCAAGGACTGCACGTACCGGGCAGTACAATCCCTGGACAGGAAGCTAAACTTACAACTGTGGCATAAATGCATTAATAAGCATTACATTACAATAATAAACAACATGAACAATAAATGCAATACATAAAACAAATCAAATGCTATCAAATACAAATCAAATACACTTAAAAACAAAATGGACCATGGTCTTATACTATTTACAATTATTTAGATTATGTACTATGGCCATAGTAATGAGCTAACCTGTCGTAATGAACGACTTTAGGTTTAGAGTTCGAAGACTTACGAATCCGAACCACGACGTCATTCAGCCTGTTTAGGACTGTGTGCGGCCCATCCCAAGGTGACTGTAATTTCGGACAAAGTCCTTTCCGTCGAGTCCTTTCCGTCTACAATCAACAAGAGCAGTTTTCTAAACGACAACAAACTAAGCAAGCAACTAACTACAAACTGAAATCGAAATCAAAATCGAGTCAATGGCTAGGCGGCAATTAGTAGCCAACCGCTACTTTAACCGTCTCTGTTGGTAAATTGCCCTAAGGCGTTGGTACTTAAGTTTTTATTAAGGCGATTTACACCGCGCCAACTAGGCGAAACTTGTCAAATTTTGTGAAATGTAGGTGGAGTGGATGGAGATGATTGGCAGGAGCTTGTCACGTGGGTGGTGACCCACCTAATTTCAGAGTCCGAGCAAAGCAGCTTACGCGTGCAATGAGAAATATTGGATATATTAATAATTATCAAGTTTTGAAACAGGTTATCCAGGTTGGAATAATTAAACTAATATCGCGATCTAAATGAAGACAAATGGCACAACTAAGTGCAACAGATTAGCTAAACAAAATATTCAAATTCATCCTTGCTGTAAAACACAGAATGGACAGTGGTAGTCACGTGGGGGTCACCCTCCCGTGAACTGTCCACAGCCAATGCATCTTGAAATAGTAGATATCACAATTCAGTGAAGTCTTGGTCTGAGAAATTAAACACTAAAGTTCTTGTACAACACTGAGGCACATCAGTTACTGAAACTATATACTATGTACATATAGGGACGGCGGTATTTGAGCGAAGTAGCAAATGGTGAAAAACATTTTACACTACCAATAAATAATCAGAGCTTTGAAGATCCAGGTACACGGATCATGTCCATAAGTCCACAATATTACAAAGTCTCTGATATAACAATAAGAAGATTACGAAAATGACAAATATTAGGTCAGTGCTTTGAAGATCCAGGTACACGAATCATGTCCATAAGTCTATAAAGTTTCAAAGACACTGGTAAAATGACACAATGAAGATAAAATAAAGATAATAGTACTATGTACAATATATACACATTTCACCATTTACTGTTATGGAAGATGCCTCTTGGGCGTTTTGCTGCAATTTCTATAGTAGGATCATAATTTATCAGATCACGGATATGTTCGTATTGAGAAAGTTCTATTTTAGCATAGAAATTGTGGCTCGTGGTGAGAATTTGATCAGCTATGGGTCTTATTTTTAGTTCTTTATGTATCTTCAGGTTACGTACGAACCATGGGGAGTCAACAATTTGTCTGAGTATTTTGTTCTGAAAGACCTGCAGTTTATGTCTATAGTCTTGTACACAGTGGCCCAGATAGGCACTGCATAAAGTAGGGTGGGTCTTATTAAGCTGGTATAGATCTTCTTCTTGAGACTGATATTTAATTTAGCATTTCTTCTTATTGAAGGGTAAAGAGACATTTTAGCAGCGGTGGCTTTGCGCAAGGCATACTCCGTGTGTTCTTTGAATAACAGCTGTGAGTCGAAGACCACTCCTAGATACTTGGTACTTGAAACAATTGCTAGGGCTTGATCATTAATTTTTATATTTACATTCACAGGAGTGAACTTCCGATGACGTCTGAAAAGAGAATTTGGCTCTTTGACGGATTTACTTTTAATTTCCATGAATCATAATAGTGTGCTATGATATTTACTGCGCTTTCAAGTTTATCTACAGCGAGCTGAGGTTTTAGCGACTTGGTTAAAATTGCTGTGTCGTCGGCATATTTCACTACTTTTGCATTCAAAGGAACCGGCATATCGTTCGTGTAGATATTAAACAGAAGCGGTCCCAGAACGCTTCCTTGAGCCACTCCGCTTTTAATTCTTTTTCTTGAAGAGAGAGAGTCATTAATTTTTACCTGAAAGGTCCTGTTTTTAAGATAGCTTTTCATGAGCTTAATAAAACTGATGGGCAGATGAACAAGGTGCAGCTTGTAGAGAAGACCCTCATGCCACACCTTGTCAAATGCTTTTTCTAGATCTAGAAAGCAGCTGGCGATTGTGTTCTTTTTCGCGAAGGAGTCTGCAATAAATTCTGTAACGTTCAGTAGTTGGTGCACGATACTATGACCGGCTCTAAAACCAAACTGCTCTTTACATATAATTATCTTATCCTCTAGATGTTGAGTTAATCTCTTTTGGAGCACACGCTCAAATACCTTTCCCAAACTGGGGAGAAGGCTGATCGGACGGTAGGAGTTTAAGTCCTTCGGGTTTTTCCCCGGCTTGACAAACGTAATTATCTGCGCGTGCTTCCACTGTTGCGGAAAGTAATTGAGCCTCATACAAGCATTGACTATGTTTGTAATGAGGACTATGTAGGTTCTTGGGAGAGCTTTGAGAACCGTATTGGTGATGCTATCGTAGCCGGGAGCTTTCCTGGACTTTAAGTTGCTAATTATATTACTTATTTCTGTTGGAGAAGTTGGGGTGAAGTGATTATTACAATTTCTGTCAGCTAGGTGGTTAATGAAATTATCGACTTCTTGATCTGTCTCATCATTATTAGAGGCATGATTGGTGAAAGTCTTTTCTAGATGCTGCGCAAGGGCTTCAGCCATGTCATGTTCAGAATAAGCAATTCCACTACTGGTGTGGAGAGGACCAATATTTCTGCTATTATTATTCCTTAAGGAATTTCCAATACGCCAGACTGTATTTGGAGAGAAATCCATGGAGTTTAAGAAATCGTCCCAACAATTTGATCTGTACTCTAGGAGGAGGGTCTTGATGTTCCTAATTTTTCTGTTCAGATTTCTTTTAACAGTGGGATCGCCTGTTCTTCGCCATATATTTGCTGTGCGGTTTTTGTCTTTTATTTTCTCAATGATGTGGTCGGGGAGCTTGTCTTTCTTATAATCTTTGAATTTGGTGGAATCATCAAGGGCTTTCTTAATTTTACTATTGATCTTCGTGATATTGTACTCAATGTCTACAATATCAGCAAGAGCCGGGTGTGCAGGTAATTGTTCCAGAGAATTATTGAATTTCTGCCAGTTTATAATTTTCTTTAAAGGCAAGGTCTTCTCAAAGCCATGGTAAGTAAATTTAACAGGGAGATGGTCAGAGGTTAATTGATTAATCACCTGTAGGAAAGGGATTTGCTGGATATTTTTTGTAATAACAATGTCGAGAACATCCGAGCTGCCTGTATGATGATACCTGGTAGGTTCCGTTGGTCCAAAAATTCTAAGGTCATTCGTAAGAGCATAGCTATAAAGTTTGTTGCCATTTGTGTTATTTCTTTGAGAATTCCAGCTATGATGTTTAGAATTCATAGCTGCTATAATAACAGGGTGAGTGATATTGTTAAAAATTTGCAAGTCATTGTTGGTGAGAATGTTTCTGGGAGGATTATAAGCCGAGATGATGACAATCGGCTCATTTGTGTGCGAATGCACAACGATCGCAGTGGTTTCAATGCTGCTGCTATTGGGAATATTAAACTCGTTGGCGTGCAGATGCCTTTTAATTAATATCATAGTACCGCCGCCCCTGTTATGGTCTCTGTCCGTCCTGAATGCGTTGTAACCATTGATCTTGAACTTATCATTAGGTCTGAGCCAAGTTTCATTCACTAGAAACACATCAATATTATGGTGATTAAGGAAGTTTGCAACTTCAACGTTCTTGTGGCGAATACCGTTGGCGTTAAAAAATGCGAGGTTTAAACTGCTGGGGGCAGTGAGTTGAGTTCTTGAATTACCGTTAATGTGGTTAAAATTCATAATTGATGCTTGATAAAAGTTCAAAGGCTTCCCAGCCGACTTGGATTTTTTCCAATATTGATTTAGATTTTAAGAACCGCTCGAAGAGATTTTTTCCTTGCAGGAATAATTTCTTCAGCCAAATTATGAAATCGGAAACGGAGCCTAAATTCACACTTTCGACAGCTGCGTCCTGATTGGTGGATGAAGCATTCTGCTCATTAACATTTTCACTGCTATTCTGGGTTATGTTTCTTCTTGGCAGAGGTGGGAAATTTTCTAAGTTGATATCAGGGGGACTATTTTTTGAAGTTTTTCTCGCTTCTTTTTGGAATTCTTTTTCTGCAATTTTTCTTTTCAAGTTATCCGGATGCATTTCGCAACCACGGTACGAACTAATGTGGGGGGGGCCTCCGCAAAGGCAACATTTGCCTGGTAAGTTTCTGTCTTTTGTGCATGTAGTAGTAATATGGTTTTGCCCGCATTTTAAACACCTGGGCTTGTGCTTACAGTGAGCACGACTGTGGCCATACCTCTGACAGTGGTGACACTGTTTGTGTCCTGGAGTGGGTCTGAAGGGAGTAATTTTAACAGCCAAATCTAGAATATGCGTTATGTTGTATATTTTCTTGCCTTCTATGTTGCGTTTGACTTCAACCATGAAAGTGGGTAGTTTGACAATTTCATTGTCTATTTTCTTGGTAACTTGTCTTACTGTTTTAACCGGGATGTTATTATCTATTAGTTCTTCCATAATGTCCTCGGGTTTGGTGTGAACAGATAATTTTTTGATTACAACTCTTATCGGTTTATCCTGAGGGAGAGGAAAGGTATGATAAGGAATTTCCTTTTCGTCTAGGTATCTCGTGACTTCACGATACTCAGTGTCTGATTCAACTTTAATATGGATATCACCACCTTTCTGTACACATTCCATGGATATGGTAAATTGCTTAATATTATCTCTGAGGACTTTCCAGTCCGTGACATCTGAAATGATAATCGGCGGAATTCTGTTAGCCTTTTTGTTGGGCGTAATGAAATCACCTTCATTATTAGTACTGTCTTCTTGTGAGTTTAGCGAACTAACATTTGTAGTGTCCATTTTATCATCTATTTTTAGTGAAGCGTATTTATTTTTGGTCGACGTCATTGAAGCGTTGCTGCTTTCACTAAGTGTGCGTTTGTGGTATTTTTTGGGTGTAATCCATTTTTCATTATAATTATTTATTTTGCTTATTTCCTGAATAACATTTGAAACTGGTTTGGGTTGCTTTGTAGTTTGATTAGATGTCGAATCATTGCTAGTATTAACTAACGGGATGCTACCGCAGATATTTTGCACTGAATCTCCTGCAGTTTGTTTACTCGCTACACACTTCTCAAGCTCTGCATAGGTTTTTTGGAGCCATTGCTCCATTTCTGGGGTGATTTTCCGTAAGCCATTTCTAAGCGTGTTAAACGCTAAGTTAAATTCAGACATAATCTGCCTACAATCCTCAATCGTGCCATGTTTAAGAATATTCTCAACAATATCGCGCTTATTAAGGATTGCTAAATCATTTATCTTATCCATATTTACCAAGTCAAGCTATCCTATCGATGTACAAGACAATGCCCATAATGAAAGCGTAGAAATAAAAAATATACTCACGAACTTTTCCAGATGAGCTACTCCAAGTACACCTCTCAAAAGAGACCAACGAAAAGCACTTACTATTTATAAATAAATTTCCTTCACTTCCTAAATTTTAGAATCACACTTGTAGAGTAAAATAATAATACGAACTCAAACAACTTTCGTATCGAACGTTAGTAGAAATCAACTACAAACTGAGATGTTTTCCTCCTTTTATAAGATTTTAAAATCACGCGCTAGAATTTTCCAGTACTTTCTCGAAATCAAAAAGAGATATTTATTTATTTAATGCACGCGCTCTCGTATTTTCAATTTTCCGGCTTAGCTTTCTTTTAATATTCGTCACGCGCTGCACTGCGCGAGAAATAAAACCATTTAATTTATAATTGAACTAACATTAGCTTTTTAAATACCAAATTTGTAACAATATATATACAATATGCTTGAATACAATACGTTAATATAAGAAAGTCTGAAGACTGTACACTAAATATTTCAAAGAACACGTTCATTTAAAGAATTACTTAATACATAAGTAATGAAATAATAGAGTGGTGTAAATAAAGATTGGAATAAAATTATAAAATATTAAATATAATAATAACTATTCCAGAGGATCTCAGTAGCGTAATTTTCGCATATAACTAATTTATGTAATTTGCGAGAGTTTATAGTAATTAGACGTGACATATATCAGTTCCATAATTTCTTACTGATAAGTCTCGTGGGCAAACATAACATTTAAACAGCATTAACCTTTTGATGAAGTTATGGAATTTTAATTACTGTATTTATTCGCATATTTACCACACCCCCTCGGGTATATTTGCTCCTATTTGTTTTCAGTATATATTTTAAAGACTTCTGATTTGTGGTAACAATGTATGAAAGCTGGCATTTTCTAGAATACTTAGGAATTTTATAGGACGCGTTTTTTTAGCTAAAGTCCTGAATATGAAAACTGTTATACACTTTCACAAGGCACTGCATTCAATACCTCGGCATTTTATAAAATGACAAACGCCTTTTAGGCGAAGTATGGAAATAATTCATGATAATAAGGCTTTTAAATAATAGCCTTATTATCATGAATATAATAGCCTTATTATCATGAAGAAGAATATAATAATGTTCATTTATTAAATAGAACATGCAAATATAACACTTAAATTGATTGATTATTTGCAGGGTTGCTGACTTTTACTTTGTCAAAATATCGAATATAATAATATAGAATATAGTAGCCTTATTATCATGAAGACGTAAATTCTTCAAATATACAAACAAATGTTATTTTTGCAAAAATTACCATTAAAAACTTATAAAGTATTTCCTTCTTCCTTTTCACATGCTTTCGGGGTATTTGAAGCACACTTGACGAGTATCCAGGAGGTCTGGAGTTCGAATCCCGGTGAGAGCAATTGCGGAATTGAGTCCTGCTTCAATTCCTAGAATTTATAGGTAACTCTATCGCTCAAGAACAAGTCATGACATGTTGATGTAGATAGCCTTGCAATATCGTTTAATCCGATTCAGTTGTGTGACTGATACAGGCACATTTTTGTAGCACTGTTTTCCCAACCGCGGAATATGAGAAGAGCAATCGTGTTTTTTTTTTTTTTTTTTTTTTTTTTTTTTGGTGAAAAGAGAGCGGAAAAGTTAAGAAATTATTCAACGTCTACGAGGAGTATCCTGCTTCCATATTTGAAAACTCCTTTACGGAATGTTGGAATTGAGAGTTTAACCATATCATAAATAGATGGATTGAGGAGACACCAGAAAGGTTCTTTGAGGATAGCTTAAAAATTAGTTTTCCGTTAGGATAACTGTAATCAATGAAATGGGCATTAGTTGGAAAACTGCATTGTAATATTGATGAAAATTGAGCAAACGGAAACGTTATACCACAATTCCCAGACCTTTGAAACATCCATCGCAGTAATGCAGAACTTATTCTGCCAGGTTATGTAAATCTGTTACATTTGGATATGCATGTTACTTGGGCACTTATATATATACATACTCACTCTCTTACTAACCTTGAAAGGTCCTTACCGTACCTTTATTGTCACAGTTGTCGGTCGTAGTCATATAACTTCTGGTTGTAGAAATGCTTTAAATGATGACAGTATTAATATTTTGGCAATGTCAAACTAAAACAAAGTTTAGTGCAGATAATGAAATCTGAATTTTAATTCTATCTTTCGGTTCCTGTACTTACAGTCGGGAACGTTGTATACTCGTTATGAGAAAGCAAAATTCTGAGAAGTTTGATACGATAAAGACTGACCGAGATATTTAATTTCAAAATCTGCAGTTTTTGATGTCACTTTCACTTTCCTTGACGGATTGGTTGATTAAGTTAGAAGAATTCGACGAAATAAGTTTAAATAAAACTCTTAAAACCACACAGAAAGACTTTCGACTTTCGTAGTTTTAATTAAAACCACACAGAAAGACTTTCGACTGCTATAATACATGAAAATGCCCATTAAATTATGAAATTTTTTGCTAAGTTTAAATAAAACTCAGCAAAAAATTTCATAATTTAATGGGCATTTTCATGTATTATAGCCGTCGAAAGTATTTCTGTGTGGTTTTAATCCAGAAGAGAATTTCGACGGTTAGAATATTCTATATACTAATCTGAATACAATAGCAGGGGCCCGAACGTCATTTTCGTGTGTTTAGTTTCAGATTCTGAAAGTATTCTTCATCACTGGTCAGATTTTAAAATGACAGATAGTTATAGCACGGTAACACTTTCGAATCAGTTTTGTTGTCCTTTCTTTCAGAAGTTTTTATACTGCGGGTAAATTACGGTTATTGTCTCACATTTTCTTTTGCAAACAAAGCAGTGTTTAAATTTACTTATTTAATAAATTATTCCTTATTGTCCTCGCCTGTCTAAACCATTACCCACATACACATATATTTCCGTCACTGAAGTTGTTATACCATGTTTTTGCCTAATAAACTATTTATTGAAATTTTTATTGAATATTTGTACAATAATTAAAATAATTTTCCATGCTTGAAGATTTATCGTTTAAATAACAGTCATGTTTGTTGCCTGCATTTATTGTCGGAAGAATTCTCATATTTTTGCTAAGCAATACCATTGCATTATAATATACAGTAATGACTTGCGTGGCAATATAAAAATCAAATCAAAATGTGGAATTTAGTTGTCATCTGTGATTTCAGTATAAACATTTCCTGCAATTCAACATCTGAACTATGTTTCAAAAGTTTAAAATTATGAGGCACTCTATGAACAAATAAATTAAATACAAAAAAATAAAAAATCCGAAAGATTTCAGATTTTATATTACGCTCGAAGAGACTCGTTTGAACGTTTTGTGTGTTACCTTAGTTTATTAAATATCATGTTCTTCGCAATCAACCGCATAAAATTTAATTCAACAGCAATATTAAAAAATATTTAAAAACAGCATATCCTTAAAATTCCCTATACACAGTCTCGCGTGCTCCAGATAACAAAAGTTTTTTTTTTTTTTTTTTTTTTTTTCCCGTTGTGTTGCCATTGCTCGCTTTGAAATCGTTAGGTTTCTTAATCAAAAATTCGTCAAATTACAAAACGTGAAACAGATAATAAAACAAATTCAAAATTCGGACTTCCAAGTCCCCATGTTCAGATGGAGGTCTACGTTATTCATAATTTGATAGCTGTAGGTACCGTCGTTTTTTCACAATGCGAGAAACATACATACATTCATGCAGATTCTTCATTATTTAATTTCTTTAAATATAATACTGGGTGCGATAATATTTGGTAGCAACAATTTAAAAAACGATTGACCGTTTATTGTGAAAAGCCAATAAATGCCTTTTTAAGACTAATAGTCATTCTGAGATACCGCTCCTTTGGGCTAACAAACTATATACAAATATTTTTTCCTTTCTAAGATTTACATATTATTCTTTTGTACTCTGAGTACTGTCACAGATGTTTTTAAAGATTTCTTGCCAGAAACGAAATCTGATCAACGGTAAAACCAGACACATGAATCTCAACTAGTGATGATTATACGATAAATTATACTTATGTGCGCACTGGAAAATATTTTAAAACTTTTTTGAAATGCAACTCCAAAATTTGAAATTCTTAGCATGAAGTTTTCTTATTTCCTAGACGGTGTCTACAAATGAAGGCAGAAGTAGAGTTACTTTTAATGCTTGCCTCACACAGACTTTAGCTTCTCTCATATTCGAAATAAAAATGCTAACTTTTTTGATGAAATTGGATGCTCTGTAATTTTCCTTTTTGGATTAAATTTGCAGAGACAAAATGCTGATTTCTCTGGAGGAAAAGGAATCGAATTGAAATACAGAAGATTCCAGCTCAGAGAAAGCATTGTTCCAATTTACGTAAACAAGTTTGTTTGTTTCTTTGCATTTTGTTGTAAATATTGTTTGTTACGAGCGCACGAGTTCGTACTGTATTGAATGCACACAGCATGTTTATGGTTAGATATAATTTATTTTACTAAAAGAAACACTTTACAGAGCTAGAATTTTCCCCAAAAATACTGGCGCAGCTTTTCTTGGTATGATACAGCACAATCAGTCCTTTCAAACTACTAAGAAAGTCAACACGTAAAAAAGCGTATTTAAAGATTCCCACTTGCACCACGGAGATCTCTCATTGCTACGAACTCAAATCGGAATTAAAAGATGAAAACTGATCTTCCTTTAGCTCTTACATAGTTTTTCTTCGGCCGGCAAGAAATTCCAAGCCAATTTTCAGGCCGCCAAGCGAATTTTCTCAAAATTACTGGAAGACATATACGGTTAAAGTTACATATCCGGGCCCAATACGGTTAACGTTACATACCCGGGCGGTTACAGATACATATAAGGATCTATTACAGTTAGTTCAGTTACAGAGCCAAGTTTAGTTATACAAGTGACAGGTGGCGGAGGACGGGGATGCCGGAGTTTAACGGAGGTAAACAGGCATATGTCCCACGCCCTCCTCCATCCAGACGCAAGAACACCCTGGGGCCCCATAATGGCGCACCGGAAGTTTATTGACACTTCATGAAAGGTGTACATGGCCATACAGGGGCTATTTCTTTTCAGAGTGACTACATGTTGGTTGTTTTACATTAGTTACATTGTTGATATGACATAAACATAAAACTTGCATGATACATGATATTTGACACATAACATTACCCTAAACTTGAGCATAAGACTTGCTACTTTACATAATACATGAATTACTACTTACTCATAAATTACTGCATAATAATTACATAACATATAGATTCTGCTTATTCGTAAATTATTGCATACACATAAGTTACTGCTTGCACCTGAATTACTGCTTACACATAAATTACTGCTTGTACATGAAATACTGCTGACACATTAATATGATGCTCAATTATATATAGACGCTACACTGCACATTAATTTGATACATAATTACACATTATTATGATACAAATACTGCTTACGCTACTATGATACACAATTGCATAATACATTGGACATATGACAACAATCAGATCGCAGTTCACTCATATTGGGTTATTCAGTGCGGAGTATGAAACAAAATGCTTTTTCAGTTAAAGGATATACTACATAGTTGCACTACACCGTTGCGTTACACAAGTTTAGTTATACAGGGACCGAGTCAAAATTTGGCAAAATGGTCAACAAATTAAGCGACTTTGACGATTTCTTGCTAAATTTGGGGACACAAATTAGTCCCAAAATCATCACCAGCTTGGCATTATCTCGCTAATCTTTGAGGTAAATGGACTTGTCTTTATAACTTTCGGCAAAACTTCATTCTTGAGGTCTTTTCGTGTTACATTATTCAAGCGATACTATTATTTTAAATAAAATTTCAATAAAATTATTCACATATCTACAAAATTCGCAATAATAGTATCTTTGTAGTTTATACATTTTCAGATTTCACTTTAAGCATCACTTATTAGATTTGTATACGCTTAATTTGCTTTATTATTTTGTAACCTGTAAGCCGATTCCTTAGCGAACCGAATAAGGCTTTAAAATAAAGTGACCAACTAGCATATCTCTATCCTGTCAAAAGTCCAACTCTTGTATTCAATCCCTAATTATCTCTCTATAATAATTTTTAATGCTATAACACTCATGTTAACTCATCGAGAGCGAAGGTAGAACTAAAACTTTTTGATTGTTCAATGATTTCTCTCGGAATGCTTCTGATTACTTTCATTTACGAAAACAATACTTGTACACTGCTAAAAAATATGGACAGTTCTGTATCTCCCGTTCTACTGAGCCAATTGACAAAATTCAAATTGCGTTTTTCATGTCTCGAAAGAGCGACTTAGGATATATATTAAAGTATAACACCATTCTAACATAGGTATTTTGACACAAAATCAAACTTTTTCTGAAATGACATGCCATTTTTTTCCATATTTCAACTTAAATTATACCTAAGTGTTAAATTGTTGTAAAATTTAGTGCGAAATTCACGTTGAAATTCAAAAATATATCTTGGCGTATTTTTTTCAGTTTTCGACAAGAATAATTTATTTGCAAACTTCTTAATTTATAGAAACCTATTTCTTTTCTTTTTTTTTTTTCTTTCTTTTTATTGTAGACGAGCGGAAAAGTCATATGTTCAAATAATTTTAACAAAGTACATAAGCCACATTTGGCATTATTATCGCCCAAAAAATGATGCCAACTTTCAAAACGCTCCAATACGTAAATTCTGTAAGAAAATTTTAAATAAAAACTAATTTTTTGCAGGTGTGCCTAGAAATACATCTACTTTAAGACGATGGTAAAAAATTTATAGGTTATAATACTAAAACTTTTACAAATTTAAAAAACAAATCATAAAAAAAATCTTCGAATATATATTTGAATAAGGCCTAAATTTTTAATTCTGGAAGAAGGAATAAAATGAGTTTAATAAAAAAGAGATATTAATAAATATATATCAAATTCAATTAACATTGAGGAGATAAAATTTTGAGAGCTATTTTTTTTTTTAAATTAGTAGTGCGATTTTTACAAAATTGGCAGTTTTGCATAATTTCAGTCGTAGAATCGAAATATGGAAAAAACGTGGAAAAAGAAAATCGTTTCAGAAAAAGTCCGATTTTGTGTCAAAATACCTATATTAGAACAACACTGTATATAAATCTAATATATATTTTAAGACGCGCTTTCGAGATATGAAAAACGCAGGTTGAATTTCGCCAATCGGTTCAGTAGAATGGGAGATATAGAACTGTCTCTTTTCTTTCCCCGCTGTGTACATGTTCAGCCATTGATCAGCTAAGTGCATTTATGCCACACACACTTTTTCTCTTCGCTCTTTTTATTTTCCTTCATTTTCTTTTCTCCTTTCTGAATCATATTAAGCAAGATTTTGATGTCAATGCTAACGCAGGAAATAATAACTAAGTGACAATAAATAATACCTAAAATAAACAGCAACTATAGTTCCCAACTTCTGCCGTGATTTCATGATATTTCATTCATCTCAATATATGCTAAACCTAACATCGAAACAGATCTTAGAATGCAAATCATAAAATTAGATCATAATAGTAAAGCTTATAACATCCTGCTTCACAGTTAGAAATGCATAAAAATACATTTTACCTCCTTTGAAAAAATTAAGTCTTAAAACTTATGATTCCATTTTAATTTTTTTTACAAATCCTTCTCATTTTCACTTTCAAATAAAAAAATAACTAACTAAATATTTTGATATTTTCCAGTGTTTTCAAATACTTAATTAGGATTTTTGTCAGATAACAATTTGCATAAAATGTATGAATAAACATGCCAGAAGAGGAAAAAAAATTAACCAAACATTTGAAACATTTTTAACTACTTCGTTCATTTTCCTGCTACTTTCATCCATTGAGATCATATTCACGGTATGCACATGTTTTCCTCTTCTCCTTTTCTAATATAAGATTTTGAGCTACGAGATGTAAAATCGTTTGTTTAAGCTATCGATACCACATAGCTCCTTGGCAACATTTCGGGGGCTTGCAGAAAGCTCTTTGATTAGATCGTATACAGACGTTTCTAGAAAGTTCTGCTATTATTGAATCTTAGCTTTGATAAACGTATAAATAAATGTCTGAGAGGTGCCTCCTGAGCTGGTTTGCTTAAACTGATTTGTTGCTAACTTTATGTGTTCTGCACGGAATGTTTAACAAGTGACATAATGCTTACACAAGTAGACTGATAAATCAGTTATTATAGGACACAGCTATTCTCATTCGGGTTAAAACTGAAGATCTCATATCATTACTCATTTCAGTGTTTGGTTGCATTATCAACGCAATCGAGTTCACACAGCTGTTGAGTATCAGTGTAAAAATAAACGTAACTAAGCTATCACAAATTGAACATTTCAATGGATTCAGTCGATAGAGTTGTCAGCCGGGCAGCGAGCGCCGAGTGAGTCGTCGAGTGCCCCGAAAGAGTCTCGTATCACGGTTAGTTCATCGTCGAGAGAGCGTGTTGAGCTCCGGGAACGACTGAGCCGAGAGTTTTGAGTCGGGAGCTGTGCTCTGTGTGTCATCGAGTGCATTGCGAGTTGTAGCGTGGAGAGTCTCGACAGTACGTAGAGTTCCGAGAACGACCAAGCAGAGTCGGGAGTTGTACTCTAGTGCTTTGCCGTGAATCTGTCCCCACCGTAATAGCCTGATAACGTGGAGGCTGTGTCGCTGATCGTGTCAGCGTGTTTATAGTAATTCATCAACAACTGTAAAAAACGTGTTTTCGAGCTGTCCTGACAATACTGGCCAATAAAGTGTGTTTCGATACTTCATTGAGTGTCGTCGTTATTCACTCCAAATCCGTACGAACCCGTAACGTAAAAATGTAATGTCAGAAAATAACGCAACAGTATGTATTATTAAAAGATAATAATGGATGGAGTCACCCTTCTTACAGGAACTACACACAGCAAATTCGATAAAATTAATAAAGCAAATCAATAAAATTAAAACCGATACAAAATATAAAAATTTTCGAAAATTCCCTGGTCTATTTCAAGAACCAGACGAAGAATATTCAATAGAGCCATGCTTACGAATTAACTAAACTAATTAGATTTTTAAGTTCTATTCGGTACTTTTCGAATTATTTCAAGAATTTGTGATCATTCAGCAACGCGATCTGTTGACAATTCTTTGGCTGTTCCTTGAAAACAAATAAAAGAAAATTTAACAATTTTTTTAATATTTTATTGAATTGCTTGCTTTTATTCCAGTTTTGATGTTGTCCTTCCCTTCCATAGGAGGTAACGGTGGCCACTTATTAGGTGCCTTCATAATAAATGACCAGCGCTTCCGGCCTTGGCAATGGCTGGCGCCAATTAGCAGCTTAAGTACGCCATTGGAGAAAAAACTTCCTTACAGACTTTTAACTCGATATTTTGATGTAATTATTAATTATGAATAAATCTTTTGGAACAACGAGAAATTAATATTGCAGAGCAAATATCTAAAGACTAAAATTAAAATTAATAACAAAAACAAATTAACAACAAAGTAAAAACAAAGGTAAAGTAAAGTATTACAATTTTCATAGATTTCATTTCATTACATTGTTGATCAAGTTGTTTAGAAAAAATGCGATCTATTTCACTTCTCGAGGAACCAATCTTCGGATGTGATATTAAGATAAATGGCACTTACTTTTGCTTTTCTTTTTTCACTCTGCAGTACTAATTATTACTTTTGTTTTTTTATATTTAGTCTGCAGTATTAAATTTCTTGCTGTTCGGAAACTGATATAAATATATTCATCGGATTTTCACTTTGTTTCAACACATTAATTATTATTACCACCGAATTTACTGCAGTTACAAGTTTTATTTAAATTATTTTCACCTATTATCTATCTATATATTTATGTAAATAAAGTCGAAAATAGTTCAAAACCTAATTCAGTTGCACGCTGAGAGCAACAACAAGTGATAGGAATAATCAAAATGAATTAAATTAATAATGCTTTTAAAATCCGTTTCATTTTCAATTCGGAATCAACCATGTGGGAAAAAACAGAAACACAGTGGCAAAGTGCATGAAAGGGCCAAAAATGCCGAAACCAAAAATGAAAAAAGAAATTTACATACTTTTCTGCATTCTCATCAAGGGGATGGTGCAACAAAAGAAATAAACAAATCGGCCTGTTTCTGAATGAAACAAAGATACAAATTAAGGTTTAATACTTAATAAATTCTCAGAAAATTCAATCTGCATTTTTATTTGTCCAATCCCTCTAGTTCGGAGTAAATAGCGAAAAAATTGCGAAATTATAGAATCAAAGCTATAAACAAGCTTAAAATTTAAAAATATTAATTTTGTGTAGACCGAACCTAGAAAACAAATTATGTAAATATAAGCACTCCAGCAGATGACAAAATAATAACATATGAAAATTCTTAAATCAGATGTAGGAAGGCCGGAGTAATTATTTTTAATTATAGCGTAAAATCCTAAACAGGCGAAAATGTTTAAAACAATTGTTTTCAGTTTAAGTGGAACCGTGTCCAAACAACATAACAGAAGCAATATAGCACATGAAAAAGTAAATATAAATGAAATTATGAACACGAAAAATCATTACAAATGCAAATTTGATATAAAAATGTAAAATAAAAAATAAAAAGAACTATTAGTTCTCAAAATTTGAACATTAATGAAACAAATGTTTTGAAATGAAAAAAATAATAATAATAATAATTAGACTTGCTCATTAGCAAAATTCTTTGCTGAGTCCAACCTGTGCTAAGTAATGATATTTAGATAAACTGCGAATTTTAAACTTATAAGTAATAATAAAAATAATTATGAAAAACTTCTATTGTAACATTAAATATGGTGGAACTACTCTGATATGCGCCCTCAAGTCGCCAAATTTCTCGCCAAATATTTTTGGCGAGAAACTTTACGCTGCCATATTACTATCTAAATTTTTTGTTTACATTTCGAACTTTAAGCCTAAAATGTCTCCAAAAACACGGTTTTCGCACATGCAAAAACTACGTTTTGAACACACGATTTAAGCTAAAAATCCGAAACAAAAACAAAAAACTTAGATAGCAAAAACGTAAAGTTTCTAACCAAAAATATTTCACAAGAATCCATGTACACAGCGACATGTTTTAACTTAAAAAAACATCTACGAATGGCACACTGTAGGCAACGAACGAATCTACGAACTACGCACACCTCGCTTAATAAATTAACATAACAACAATAAATTTCAAAGAATACCATGTACACAGCGTTCTGTTTCAGCTTTAAAAAACATCTACGAATTTCACAATCTACACTAAAAACAAATCAAGAAAATAAACTAAAATAAATTTCAGACAATTCAAAAAACAACAATAAAAACGGAAATTCATACAAAAAAAAAAACAATGAATATAACATTCTACAAAATAAAAACAATAAAATAAAATGCACTTACTATAATGAAAGCTTCTTTTAAAAGCAGAAATATCTTTCCCCCCTGTCTTCTCAGATACAGAGCATACAAAGTCCAAAATGCATTCGTTAATAAAATTCGCCAGTCACACAACGTCTGTGAAGAAAACTTCCACGATTTTGCTACATCACATGCCTTCCTACGATTCAAAATTCCGAAAGTAACAATAAAAACTTCCTCCAACGTTAACTTGCTACGCGAAAGCCAAGATCCAAACCTTAAACCCCGCTGAAACCCACATACTTTATTAGCAACAATTTTACTGTAAACCCACACAAGTCAATCAGAAACACCATTTTTAGTCCGAGTTTCCATATCAGCTCCGCATTTCGGACACATCAAACTCCGTTTTAAAAGTCCCGACTCCCACAGAAATTCCAAAAATACACTACGATCCCCATAAATACATCCGTGAACAAAAGACTCGTTAACAACTCCATTATCGTACCTTTTCATACTAAATTTACTCTGCACACAATCTAAAATACGCGGCTGAAACCTTTCCACCACGTCTTTCATCGCAACATAGGCCATTTCAAAAACACACGCGACACGAACCAACTAGCAATTATTAAACTACTCCACCAAAAGATTTTTCAACGTCGACATGGTTGCCATACAACACGCAATCGCGCCAAAAACCAGCGCAAAACACATATCGTCACATTTGGTGAAATTAGGGCGTTTATCAGAGTTGTACCAATATGGTGTAGTGAAAGTGAATAACTTTTAAGGGAAACATCAAATTACCCAGATTATAAATCTTAAATGAACTCCAATAGTTAATCGCCAGAAAATTGAATAATATATTAGTTCACTCAAGTTCAAGGAATGGAACATTTTGCTTCTGGATATCGATATAAAAATTTTTCAGAATTTTGTAGAACTTAATATGGATCCCTTAATATTGATAATTATTTACCTCAGTAGGTATAAATCTGAATTGTATCGGGTTTTATGAAATTTTAGAAATACATATAAACTGCAGAATCTATTAAAGTGAGGTTTACTGGCAGTTTTAAGTTTTTTGTAAAATGCTTTAAATCGGTGATGTTTCTTGATTATAAGCAATCTGGTACGTAATCTAATTATTAAGTTCATTGTTAATAACTTCTTGATATAATTGTTTACAAATAATGCTGAATTGTTGTTAGCTCTGTCAATAGTGGTAACAACAAATAAGATTTTAAGCTGTTCAGTATTTTTCTTAAGCTGCTTGTAGTTGAAATTGATGCTAATTATATTATCGAATTAAAGTTTATTACTATAACTTTTAATACCATTGTTGACATGGTGTTTTGATTCTTTAAAGAAGTCGAGGATTTTCCAGAGGAGTGGATCATATACGTGTATGCACATGCGTATGGAATGACTAGGTTGTGTATTTAAAATGAAACTAAAATACGAGTATAATGAATTAACATTCAGATACTTGTGCTTATGGACTGAAAGATGGCGTTGTATAGATCAAAACTGTCTGACTCGCGGTGTTCACAATATAGTCACTTGTTTTAGTAGTGTTTAAAGAATCATAAATCAATTGCAAGTTAAATAATAACGAACGCTATTACGCAGAATAAATCAATATTATCACTTTGCAAATAGTTTCCTTAACAACATTACGTACCTAATCCCATTAGCGTTAGTGTATAAACAACGCAAAATCTAATGGGAAATAACTGCTTATATCCAATGCATACGTGAAATATGTTTCTGTCATCATATGTGTTGTAGAAATAAATGGCCATTATTTGCGCAAATAGTTAAGTTTGCATCTGTTTTCACTGGAGGATGTAAGTTAAGTAGTCATACAAGAAGAGTTAAATTAATATTACAGTAAAAATGATCGAAAACATTGCTATGTAAATGCAACGCACTTGTTACTAGTGATACTAATACATAAATATATCGAACTGAGAAGTTGGGTAAATTGTAATAAGGACTGTATGTAACAAATTAAGCTCTGAGACAAAGGAGTTTAGAATAAATGGAGTTCTTTTTATGTCTCGTGCAATGCAAATGTAGCCATGGTATGTCGTCAAGACTTCTTAGTTCTGTGCAATGCAAATGTAATGCAAATGTAGCCATGGTATGTCGTCAAGACTTGTTAGTATGGGGGAACTTCTGCTTATTTTTGTTTACATTCTATTCTTATTTTTGTTAATTGGTGTAGTATATATGTTAGCTATACATCATTGAACGTTTATAAGTCTTCCATTCTAATTTTAATGTTTGACATAATTGATTTTCTATTTAGTATGCAGAAAAATCACAAGGATTGCAAACAACTGTTTCAAATTTAATAAAATCTAGGTAGATGAAAGTGTGTAAATGGTAAGTATAAGACAAATATATGCAAGGTAAAACCTGGAAGACAAGTGAAGGTTTCAAAGATATTTTATTTATTTTATGCCTAAAGACACTTTCTCAGCCTGCGAAGGTTGATAATTGCACTCAGTGTAATTTTTATTTAACAGTATTCTTTATCGTCTTATCCGTAAGCTGTATGGATCCCATGATAAGCCGAGACGTCACTTTGTTGAAATTTTCTTGGCATCTCTTTTGTGACGTCATGCTTACTCCATCTATTCTTACCTCTTTGTCTATGAAAGCAATGTGTAGCCGAGGCCGGAAATAAAATACTTTTATCTTCTAGGCGCCAGGGTGTTACCTTTCAGCAAAGCCTAACATACTATAAGGTATTTCTCCCGCTTTCTAGCGTGCCTTCGTGGTGTAGTGGTTCTGCACGCTGGGACGGTATTCCAGAGGTCCGTGGTTCGATTCCCGGGGAAGGCGATTGCTCATTTTTCATCTTACCTGCTTCTAAATCAACCTAATGTCTCTACAATACTTTCAAATTTAATCTGGAATGTTAATGAATAATACACTAAAGGATTTAAATGCAATAAACGTAGTGTTTAAGAACATTTATTCTACTTTTTAATGCGTTTGATTTAAATAAACATATTGTTCGATCATTGCATTTATCACAACAAATATTCATGAAATTCACACACGACTGTGTCATCTTCACTGTTGCTTCTGTTAACAGAATTACACACACATGAGAACTTTACGTACTCTAGTCGGACACTCTTGCCATCCGCACCTTAAAATACATACTGCATATTCAGCATGACCGCTTTAGAATAGCACAATCAGTAAACACCAAACATTGATGGCCAGCTTTCCACTTTTTCCTCTTCTACTCTTAATTGTCAGAGCCCTCATGTTAAACAATACTCAAACATTAGATCTTGACGTCATTTCTCTTCATCGTTAGCCCATATTCTAAAATTATGAGAAGTCTACTTTAAAATATTCAATATTTTAATGAAATTACACTACCTGAACTCATTAAAATCAATATATACATTTTCTTTTTAGGTAACTATTTTAGGCATCTCTAGCTTAACGCTATTTTAATACTTTATGGGGAATTTGAAAGATATGCTGTATTCAAATATTTTGCGATTTTAATGCTGAATTAAATTCCATGTTGTGTAAGCGCGAAGAACGTGATATTTAATAAAGAAAGTTACCACATCAAAAGTTAATAATTAAAGAAAAAAACATTTTAAGATATCTTACTAAGAAAAGTAAATATTTATAAGATGAACTGACTAAAGACAGAAAAAATATAAAAATGTATCCCAAATCTTAACACTGCATCAGTAATTTTAAACATTGGAGCATTTAGAATTTTGGATTTTATATTTGAATTGCATATGTTTTTTAGGCATCTTATCAAGAAAACTGAATATCCATAAGATGACCTGAATAAAGACGGAAAAAATATAATAATGTATTTCAAAGCATCACTGCATCAGGAATTTTAATCATATACAGCACTTAAAATCTGTGATTTTGTTGTTGAACTAGATGTGGCATTAATGCGAAGAAAAAGATGCTTAATAATAAAACTAAAAAGAAAGAAGAAAAATAATTTTTGCAGGAGTGAGCGCTAGAGCAGACTGCGAGCTCAGCGAGAATGTACAAAGACTTTTGGGGCTACCATTAAAATCTAAACCTTTTCAAATTTTATTTATTTACTTATATTTTGTACTGTTACGTGTATGTTATACGCTGGAATATACGGCATTTTATTACCATTGAGTGCAGGTGTGTAAGCTATAGTGTTATAGCTGCTGCTGCCAGATGAACAATGCGCTTACGGGTTTTCCTAATATAGTTGCTGTCCAACTCCAGAGTGGTAGACAAGGGGGGAAAACCGACTAATCTATGGTAAGCAAACATTTCTACCGTCCTCTCTCAACCATAAACAATACTTTTAACATTTCCAAAGAAATAAATTATCGCTGCAGTGGAGCACTTGTACACTAAATGTACCTTTCTACGACTGTCTTTGCAAGATTTTGTCACATACTTTTTTCTAGGAGATTTCCAGTGATTCCACCAATTTACTAATGCTGTAAAAATTATTCTAAAATTTTGTACTTCTTCTTGCATTCAGTGCTCATTTGAAATCACCGCAGTCATACTTCCAGTCCACTTCACATCCAAGAATAGATACCTGGTTTCGATTGTATGTGTTCTGTATCTAGACGTCTTCTATTCTTATACAAATTAATCTTATAGAAGCTGATGAATATTCTTTTTGAGAGGTTAATGCATTTCATTTTTCCGTGGCCAAAAGAATGTTATTAAGTCTTATTGATCTTATTGGGTTGTTCTTTTGCAAAGTTTGATACACGCAACGAAGTCAGACACTGAGTGTCCACAGTCTGCCACTCGTTCGCACTACAATATCTTACAAAATGTTTTAATTACAAAAACTTGATTTGAATATTTTAACCGCAAAATTTTAATTAATTAAAATATCATGACCTTTGCAAAACTTTAAAATTTTGTTTTAATTTGTTTAAAAACATGATTTGCTCTATGTTGTGAAATTGATTAGTATCTTACTAACATTAAAAATAAATCTCATCTTCCTTTGATGTACGAGATACAGATAGCGTTGGCTGTCATCGATGTAGAGAAGATAAAAAGGTGTTTTTTTCCCCTCGTAACGTAAACAGATTGAGATATGTTGTGAAACTGATTAGTATCTTACAAACATTAAAGATAAATCACCGCTTCATTTGACGTACGAGGTACAGATAGCGTTGGCTGTCATCGAAGTAGAGAAGAAAGAAAGGGATTTTTCTTTGCCCTCGTAACGTGAGCGGATTGATACGTTTAAAAACTTTAGGGAACAGTAATATGGCCCGGAAATTGTTACAATGTATATATTTTAGTATAATTGTATTATGTTGTAGTGTAGATATAATATAATAAGATGATACAACTTCTTTGAGTTTTTATTTCCCATGCATCAGCATAGGTTTCGATTCATCATCACACTAACCAGGTAAGCATATAAGTTTTGTCTTTTGTTTTCTGGATTGCTTTGTATCTTGGATGAGTGAAAGAAATATTATTATTCTAATGATGAGGCTATGTTTGAGTAATAATACTTCGCATTAAATAAGCTATTATATCATGCTTGCAAAACAACAGTTTTAATTTAGGTTACACTTCATTGGTATTCCACGAAATGCAATAAAATATGATTTATTTTTTCAATTTTATTCGAGTTTTCTGGATGGATACTGAAGTGCAAAAAAGTTCCTTTGCAAAGCAGTAATTGAAAACATCCAAATTGCTGTTTCGGCAATTTTCCGTTCCTTAATTACCACTTAAGGAATTAATCAATATAAAAACTTCATCTCAAAAAATCTCATTTGGAATTAATCCTTAATCAATCTCCGGTAATTGAACGGCACTGCGGGAAAAATAAGTGACTCTGGCATTTTATGTAGAGTAATGTGCTGATACAGCATGAAAAATAACAAACCGAAGATGTTTGTAATGAATTTCTTCTTTAGAAACGTTATTCATAGGAAAGTAATACTTTCAAACCAAAAAAGCCATAAAGAGTAAAGTAAAAAGGAGAGACGTTTCTTTTTCATTTTCAACCCAAATATATATATATATAATTTTACGACTAGATTTCGCAATTCAATTGGCTGTTCCTGTCAACAGCTTAGGGAGTTTCAGAAAAGACCGCTCCTTTAATGGGGGGGGAAATGTAGCTGTCGAAGTCTTTTAAATAAGCTACTTCGCTAATGTCCTTATCTGGATTTCTTAAAATAAAATATAGCAGAATACTCTAAAGTAAAAATATCTGCATTTCGTACTTCCTTCACAAAAACATTATTTTGCTTTTAAATTGTTATACCACCATTGAAAAATTAAAGTGGTAATAAGTTTGACTTAATGAAACAGACGGGGTCTCAAATAAAGCATAAATGAGTTATATAACTAAATTTACTGCGCAAAAATAGCATTTAAGTAATCCCATCTATTGTAAATGTTTAATATTATCATTAAAAACATCCATGGGAAGACGCGAATATTATAAATCTGCAAAATAGCTGTTTAAAAAATGCATTTAAAATTTGATTCTTTGCGAAGACCGAATTTACTTTATTGATATAAATATTCTTCTAAATATATTTCAAAGGATAGGCATATGTCTTTTTTGAAATAGTTTAAAATGCCCTACATAAGCTACAAAAATTTATATGAAACAGAAAAAAATGCAGATCGTGATTTTTTGCCTTGCTGCCAGCGATTTGCTGATTTCACGTGTAAAGGAAACGCTCATACAAACGAAATTAGCGCTCATAATAAAGTAAAAAATGGCATAATATATATAAAATTTAGGTTAATAAAGAAATACCTATCATTCGCAAAATAAATTTCTGAGCATGCATAAGAATTTTTAATTCGAGTTAGTACTTACTAATATTTCTAATAACTGGTTTTCACAACCCCCCTCTGATACTTCCAGAATTCTAGGTTGGAATTCTTAGCTCTGAACGTCCTAATCTGTAACTGTAAAGGTAGGAGATGAGTCGTTACAAACAGTGAATACATAATTGCTGTAACCAGACCCTGACTAAGTCAGGGGGGTACGAGTAGTTGCCATTAGCCACCAAATCGGAGGCGACCACCAAATCGAATAGAAAGTTTATTTTACGTTTCCTTCTTTAATGAACCTTTTTTAAAGAAAATATCAGTACAGTGCAATTCTTTTTAAATATCAGTTTTATGTTAGATTCTTCAATAACCTATCGTATGGATACAAAAAATCTATATTTCATAAATCCAAGACTTTCTAGAGCGGATTTCAGCTACTTTGTCGCAATTACGATGAACAAATTTGGCCAAACTGAATTTGTAATACTATGACAAACAAGAGGCAGAACCAGATGCACTTCTGTTATGAAGACGATGCGTCATGCATCGAAAAAAGCATTTTAGCCTATTCTCTAAGTACATAGGACTTGTCTATGGTATGTTTCGTTAATTAGTTCAAAATGCTTTACATTTTCTAATTATAAATTTAAATAGCATTTTTGTCAAAGTTTGGCTCTTCAGATATGCTATATCCTTTTAGTAATGGACAAAGAATTGTCAGAAAATCAATAAAAGGGACGGAACGATATTTCGTCTGACCGTTGGAGGGGGGGGGACTTTATAGCGATTTTAAGCTCTAGTCAATTTTCTTGTTATATATCTATAATGAGGTGAAAAATTTAAATACCTCCATAAAGTTCGGTTCTTCATTACTGAAGTAACGAAGCAGAGGGACGCCCTCAAAGAACTTTTTGTCCCGGGCCCCAATTAGGCTAAGTCGGGCCCTGACTATAAATTACAGAACTGCTCTAGTGTTGCTACTACTCAGTTTATAGATTCATCAGATACATTGCAAAAAGGAAAAGGACCGAATCCGACACAAGAACTTCACCATTAGTTGTACGAGTATAGTACTAACGAAATGACTCTACAGTTCCATAGCAATTTGAAAGGAGAATACCACGGGGGACGGAACTGAGGGTCATTCACTCCTCTTCTCAAAATACAAAACTTCTCACCTCCCACGGTATTTTAAGTGCTCTCATGTCGCGCTGACACTATAACTTAAAAAATCTGTGCCGTCTCGAGACTAGAACCCAGGCCTACCGATACCTTAACTACTGTGCTGATCGGGAAGGCGAATCTTCAAATACAGTACCTCTTCAAGATAGAGAACAAATTTAGAAATTTTTCTATGTCGTGAAACTGAATAAGTCTGTCATGTCCTCATCGGAATTCAACCTCCCGAACTGCAGAATACGAGCCTGCTTCAAGTTACAGCAGAAAGGCAAGCGGAAAGAAGAGAGAAAATACCTTATAAAATTCCTTTTTTAAAGGGAGGTTAGAGATTAAGGGACCCAATCGCCAAATCCTGGAGGTGACGAATTATCGTCAACAAACTTTCAATTCGGTCGCCACATGTATAAGCATTTAAAATTTAGCACACAGAAAGAAGTGAGAAAATACGTTCTAAGTTACTGAAAAACGTATTCAGAGATATGATGAAACAGTTCCACCTGCATTGTGGATTCCAGTATAGAACAGTGGCATTTCCATTCACTCAGGTGTTTGCTTGGTAAACAGTATCCTGTCAGTTTTATATGTTTATATATTTATTTTATATATTTTACAGTTTTTTGCATTACTTACTATAACATTTGGGTTTGGACGAACGGAGATACCGACTGCTCCGATTCCTTTCTTCAGACTAATTCAAATACTGAATATTAATTTATGTCTTATTTAGTTTAGGCTGATTTCTTTTTACGTCTTTCGTTGCATTAACCCCCTTAAAACGATGTAGCGAAAGACGAAAATTGCTTTCGCTTTCATCATGCAGCTTGTCACTGTGCTTCTGGTTTCAGATTTTTGCATATACTTTATTCTGTATTGAATATGGGGTAGATTTTAAACGCATTATTTCTGGTATTTATTTTGCAATATATATATATATGCGTGTATGTGTTTGCGTGTAAATGTGTAAGATATACAAATATGATGGAAACTTATTAAACGATTTGACAATAGATCTCTAAATTTCTAATTTTCAATTAAAGCACAACCCCTTCCAAGGCATCTGCACCTTTTCTGCAGTAGCCGCATTGCTGTAGACTTTTGCCCACTCACTGCTCGGGACTAGCGCAAAGATTTCCGAGCTTATAAATACTCCTGCAACTTTTACGGATCACACTTTTGCCATTTTGCATGTCTGCTTACAACGGCCGTTTAGTCTCTGCTGGCTATTTTCCGTTATTTGAAATGTAATCAAGTATCTACAATTGTGAAAGGCAATTTAATACTTTTAGTGTTCTATCATTTAAAAAAAATATGTGCTAAGAAATCTGTCATCCGAAAATAAATGATGTTTAACCAAGCTGGTCGCACTTCTTCCAAAATTACATCCACTATTTTTTTAAATTTCTGGTCATCTATGCAGTAATGTTTTTCAGCCATTCCTGAAAAGTGATTGGTTTCATTTTCTTTTGCTAATTCTGTTCTATAGACGCGCCAATGAAATTATTACATATATATATATGTATGTATGTAATAATATATATGTATGTAATAATTTCAAATATATATAATAAATTCAGGAACTGGAATTTGGATGGCGTAGAAGTATTGATCCATAATGACAAGGAAATTGGGGGCGAATGCAGATTAACTCTTCAGTTTTATTTTCAGCAACATCTTATGGCTACACACAAGTCGGCACATTAAATATGCCTGTTCCAAAAGGCTTACATTTTTTATAACTTTGTATCAAGAATGCAGCAGTGTAGCCAGGGCTAAGCGTAGAATGAAAGTGCGGTATGTTCAGGATGAAATCTGAAGTCAAATTGAGTTAGTTTTGGTTCTCAAAGCATTTTGATTGGATAGTTATTATTGCTGTACAATTATTATTGACTGCTTGAGTTTTAGTTCAATTTACATCACCAGAATTACGTAAGAGTCATGTGACATAGATTTTTCTCGAAATGACGCAGTGCAGAGAGGAGTTACTATTTTTAGAATAGAGAAGGGAAATTTACGTTGCTAATTTAATCTTTTATATATTCTTTTTTTTTTCTTACACACACACACACATATATATATATGTAAATATGAAAGAGATTTGCTAATAATTGGAACCATTTGGTAAAAGACTTTTAAATTCGTATTTTTTTTTAAATACTTCCCCTCTTCTAGCATACGTTTTGCACCATTCTGCAGCTCTCTTTCTCTTCGATTTTTGTCCACGGTGTAAAGTTGTCCTGGCGCTTCTCAGGTTTAAAACAAAGACTCTCCGAGCTTATAAATAATAATACATTTAATTAATTACATGCCCCTCTTTCGGCTGTTTGTTCTGCTGGGGAAAGTCAGGTCTCATCACTAAGTTTTTTTTTTCTATTATCTAAAAGGTAAACTGCGTATATAGAAATTGCGGGGCGCGTTAACATCCCTAATTTTGTACGTATTTAATCTAAAAGGTATTTTTGAATGATTGTTCCTGTTCAAAATAAAAGTGATGTTTTCACTTCAGTTGTGACTCGAGTCAGATCTACACAGCAATTTTTTGCCGACCAAGAATAAAAAGAGAATTGGTTTTATCTTCCTCTAAAACCTACGTCACACACACATATATATAATATGTATATATATATTAAATAACTGGAAGGAAGTAGGTCGAAGAGGTTACATTTTAGAAATATTTTTTCAAACAAGTACAGAAACAACTAAAGAAAATAATGGCTACTGTGAAGAGCCTTTTTAAATATTATGTGTGAAATTCTCCCCGTGTTTTAATACAGTTATCGTTTTGAGCATATTCATTCATACTCAACTATGAATTAGCAATATTCAACATAAAATTCTCAAACTTCTAATTTCTTCCCTTATTTCTGTGCTGTTTGCTGGTTATCAATTATTGATGGATTAATTATATTAAAAAGTCTTGGACGGATATAAAACCACAAAATTTCACAAACATACCACGCACGGAATTGCTTGTCGTAATATATTAGTACATAATAATCAATCACATGAATTGCATAATCTAGCATATACAACCTTAACTTAACTCAACCGCACTGACAAATAATACTTAAATTCTTGGTATTCCGTATAAGAGAAATCAGCAAACCTGAAGCGAACTAACCATCAAACCGTGTTTTCTGCGCTGTTAAAGGTACTAGAAAGAAAACACTTCGCCGCAAAACTCCTAATTTTTTGCTTTTATTGATTTGGGATTTAAGTGACAACTTCTAAAAGAAGATCAATAATTTGCCTGATTCCTCTTTTCCTCTTTAAGAACCTGACTTCAGCTTCATAAGAAAGATGATTATTGAGTTTGTTTTTTTCTCTCACACTAATTTAGATTTCTCTCGGAAATTTGCATTTAAAGCTAATATAAAATGCTAACCAAGTCACCTAGCAATGGAGTATTGGGTCATCAAGAAAATTTCCGATGACTCGTCGTAACTTCGATTTTCGCTTCTCTGTTTTATCAAAATGCGAATTTTCTCAAGAAAGTTTTAATAAGTCACATTCATCGCGATAAGAGATTTTTTTTTTCAATGTTTTCGGATTTTCGCCTTACAACACATAGCGATGAGAATGTAAAAAATAGGATTTCCTTTTCTCGATGCTTAGTATTTAAAACTAGAGTTATGGGACTCAAAACGCTCGAAATGGTATTTAGCGTCTAATTACTAAAAGCGTTGAATCATTTTTCAAGTTGTTGCCGCTAAATATTATGATCCTGTATTAAATTTAAAGAAATTAAATAATGAAGATTCTGCATGAATGTATGTACGTTTCTCGCATTAAGAAAAAACGACGGTACTTCTAGCCATCAAAATTCGAATAAAGTAATCCTCCACCCGATTATGGGCATTTGGTAGGCTGAATTTTGAATTTCGGGTTTGTTTTATTATTCATTTCATATTTTGTCCCTGTACGCAATAAAACATTTTCATCTCCAGCGCATGAGACTGTCTATCGGAAATTCTAAAGCTATATCGTTTTTAAATATTTTGTGATTTTGCAGCTGAATTTAATTTTATGTGGCTGAAGTGCGAAAAATGTGATACTTAATGAATAAATGTAACACACAAAATGTTAATAACAAAGAGGAAAATAATGTTTTTCAAGCCATTTTACTAAGAAAATGAAACAATGATATTGAAATCAAATCTAACAAATAAACAAAAAAACGAAATCAGAACTACGCCTAGGCTTCCTGGCAACCTTTGTTTTGAATAGGCCCTTAATATAGTACATGTTCACATTATAAAAACTTAGACACAATTACTCTACTATCAGAGTATTTCTTTGCAATATACCTTCAATATTTAAGAACAAAGAAATGCCTTGTATCTACCTAGATAGTGCGCACACGTTTTAACGGATAAAAATTTTATTGACCACTTGATGTAATCAGCTTCACATACATCTTGAATTTCACACACACATCACTTAAACGTTCCAATGAGTTACTTACAAAAAACAGAAAATATACAAAACATTAATAAAATTTCTAATAACAAGCAACAAGACTGCGGCACAGCGAGCGCAGCAAATCTGATGCCATTTACAAAAAATAAACAAAAAACTTATTAAAAAAATATTAAGTAACAAATTCGTGAAGTCTTTTAGACAGCTCCCGCCATCTATTGACGGCTTTGTATAATAGATATTATGAACTGAGAAAAACAGAAGAATGTATGCTGACACTTAACATTCCAACGGGAATTCTAAATATATTTTGGTATGCTTTTTAAATTCTTCTAATTTTCTGTTGAAATGCACCCTCACATTTCCCCTGTAATATTAGGGTTTATCCGAACACGGAGCTAATTAATCATTGGATTGGTCGGGGTGGAGCATCAGCCCAATGTCTGCTAAAATGGCCTTCTATTTCCCCGGATATCACCCCTTGTGATTTCTTTTTATGTTGTTATCTAAAGGACCTTGTTTAAGTTCCTCCTCTTTTGGGTGATTTTATGGAATTGAAAAGGGAAATTGAATAAGTAGCAGCCACAGTCTCGGAAGACACTTTGTGCCGCTTGCGACAAGAGTTAAGATTATCATGTCGACTTTTCGAGGACCACAGAATGGTTTCCACATACAGTGCTTGTAAAATGAGTGTTGTTGAAAAAACTTACAGCTTTACTCTCTAAAATGATGGACTTTGTTACTTTGTAATGCTATTCTTTGGATGCAATATTTTTTTTTAATTGTCCCCGGACTTTTCTAACCCGCTGTGTATAAGAACTAAAGAGGATAGTACTAGAAGTCTGGTATACATTTACCTAAAGAAAGTTCGAATTTGATATTATATTTTGTGTAAAATATTCCATATGAAAGTAAAACTGAAACGAAACATGGAATGTATTTACATCAACATTGCAACAAGCGTTAGAAAAAGCAACAGAAAACGCTATAGCATGATATTAATTTTTCTGGGCCGATATTTTCAAAAGTTAAATAGAATTTTCTTCTTCAGTGGCATCATCCAAAATGGCGAATGAAAAACAATTGTCTGCGGGAAAACAACAGAAGACTAGACTTTTCTAGCTAAATGACAGAAATCTAAGCCACTGGCGTCAGCTGTTAATAGAAAACGAGATTATGTTGCTACTGTTTATTAGTGATCTAATATGTAGTATTTCGATATTTCCTTACCGTTGTAACAGAAAATGCTTCAGCGTTTCATTTTCCTAATGAGGAATAAGTGATGGATTCTTTAAAAGGAAGCAACATATGATGCAGCATGCGTTATATACAATTGCAAAAATGGCTTGGCACAGCCAGTTTACTAAAGCATTTTTGTTTTGTAATTCCAACTTCCCTTAAAACCTCATTTTCACACCCGAAACTTTATGATTGTAATTTGATTATTTGCGTCTGATCTCCATCAATCACTGAGCTATCTTACACTAATAAACTAATAATGTCATTCTTGGCTAAACAGCAGCAATGAGTATTCGAGATAGATCTATCTAAGGAAAGGAACAGAGTTACTAACGCCAGTGTGTGCAGATTACTTCGATACTGGGCCGTAGATCAATTGAAACAGGTTATCTAAAGCGACGACCTCTGCAGTTGGTAGGGCAGAGTCTGGTTCTGCCTTCTGTCCGGAGAATACCTCTTGCAGGAATGCACTTTCCCCACAGTAAATTTCTGTAAATGGTCTGTGGATATTTCTCCTGGAATTGAGCAGGACCCTTGGTCCAAATTCATAATAAGCTTAACGCTGACTCCTACTGCGCTATTATGGAACACAGCATGTTTCCTACATTGTACCAGTTTTACAGGTTAGACCATGTGTACTATCATGATAGACCAGCTATCATGTTGGGAGGTCCATCATGAAGCGGCATGGTGACAATGAGGTTTACAGTAAAGACTGACCTGCCCAAAGCCCAGATCGGAGCATTATCGAGAATCTCTGGGACGAGGTGAATCCCCCAAATAAGGAGTGCAACACTTGTCCAACACTAGCGAAGGAACTTATATGTCTTCATGACAAACGAGAAGAAAATACCGATAGCCGTCCTCCAAGGACTTGTGAAAACCTTGTCACGGCTGATTGAGCCTGTAACTACCGCTCGTCGAGGCTTTATTAGTTACTCAATACGAATAAATTTGTTATCTTTTTTATTACAGGTGTTCAAACAATTATTGGTAGAGTGTATATAAAACGTTTTAGTTCTTTCTTAAGATATTTTTGCATCTTTTATTTCACTGGGGCTGAGCTCTCTAAACGCCTCGGCTCTGGGATTATGCTATACACGAAACGGCTTCCTACTTTAATTTACAGGGAGGTTGCAGGGCGTAGCAGTCGCTTTAGACTTCAGTTTGCACTTCATAACCTGTGTCGTGTATAGAGAGTGGAACACCCCATTATCTCTTGCTCCTTCCTGAAAGGGGTTGAAGCCAGACTTCGGAACAAAGTAAAAGCCGCCTCTTAGGGCTAAACCCTTTTGGAGCGTGGAGAGAGCAGTCCCTCCATAATGTCTTTTATTAGACGGAATGCTGTCGGAATAATCAGTATACTTGAACTAAGATACATTTAAACTGCATAGTAACAAAGATTTAAAATATTTGCGTTTGTTGACAACCGAGGGCTATTAAAAAGCACTGAATATTTTAACAATATATAAAGAGAAAATAATAAAGCATTTATGCCCTTAAAGAACTTTATTTTCACTTTAGTCTTCTTTACTTATTTTTAAAAAACATTTTCTTTTAAATCTATGTTTGTAAAAGAATATTCCCCCAAAACTACTTTCAATGTATTTGATCGAGTTTCTAGATGAGAAAATGAAAAAATAGCAGATTTTCTTTATTATGAGAATTACATTTCGTCTCCCATTTCACAAATAATGTTAAGTATTTATGCAATTTTATTACGTTACGCTACAGGGTTGAAAAAAATATTTATAATGAAATTCCCTTGATTTTTTTTCTTTTATTGAGCTCAGAGAGAAATCGTGATCGTCTTTTAATGAAACGCTCATCTGGAAACTGAAGAAAAGGAAACGAAAAACTAAAAACGAAACCTTTTCTTTTCATTCTCCTTAACGTACAGGATTGGGAAGATTCTCTTGGAATGATAAATTAACTTTTGAAATCGAGTTTCAGATACCTTTTATATCTTATAAAACTCGAGTGAAATTATAAGATATTAATACTCCAGAAAAATGCAAGATAAGTGTATTTAAAGTTAGGAGCTCGATTTTCTGTATTAGAATAAATGCTATTATAAAAAAATTATATTATATTTTAGTGGATTTACAAGAAAAAAAATATTAGCTAACGGTAACAGTTACAGTTAGACTTATTTAGAAAGCAATTGCATACATGACTTAGTTTGCATACGCGCCTACAATTCTTTACAATTACCTTATTTGAATATTACTAGAAACTGCTTTTAAATTAACTACTTAAATAGAACGGCTACTATACTGCAAACACACAAAAAATATATAGTATAAGTATGCAAGTGTAATAAAGAGGGAATATTTATACTTTAAGGTATTACTTTCGCCTTCTTAGCATGCCTTCGTGGTGTAGTTGTCAGAATGCTCGGCGGCGAGAAGTCCGAGGTTCGAGACCCGGCGAGGGCATTGCTCATTTTTCACATACAACGCTTCAAAAAAACGTAATGTCTCTACAATACTAAGTTAAGAAAATTCAAGAAATAAGGATTCAAAATAAAATTATGAGCGTGAAAATTAAAGTTGTTATAAATATTAACGACAATAAATTTAGCTTTTTAAATGCAATACAGTTTCTGATATTAGACTTGAATTATTCGAAATTTAATTCATTTTGCATTCATTTGAAATAAAATTCATATGCTTATACAGTTTCTGATATTAGATTTGAATTATTCAAAATTTAATTCATTTTGCATTCAGTTTTGCTTATTTTACATGTATGTATGTATGTACATATGATGTTCTATATACATTACTAGATATTTTGATTTTTGATTGTATTTTTGATTTTTGTGTATTGTAGTATTTTGAATCGTTTATTTTATTTTATTTATTTATTATTTTAAGAATGGTAATTTTTTATTTACTCTGGGTTCAATATAATTTGTCGTCAAACGTTTTGTATTTATGGGTTTATTTGTTGCAGAGAAACCCAGATCCCTTAATTCTGAGTGCAATATGGTTTTCCAAGTTTAGAAATAGCTGAACTAGAAAGCGAAATATAGGTAAATTTGTTCTTAGAGTTTGTTGGTTAGAATTTTTGTCTTCAACGTTTGGTAATTTCTCGCCAAATTGGCGATTTAACCCTCTCAGCGTTAAGGTCGGAAAATTCCGTACGGAAGGTTGCCTTTCACATTCATTATACATGAAAATTTCTGCTAGCTTTTAATGTATCTTATTTCAGTTTGGATGTATGTTGGAAGAAAAGGAATCAAGGTACAAAATGAGAGAGTCATTTTTTAATTAAAATCAAGAAAATATCACTTATTAATGACATTTTGAGGAACTTCGAAATTTCAAGGCTAAACCCGTAACGCTCAGAGGGAAGAATTTGCGAAAACACATTTTTGAAGTCCCACGACCACGTTTACACGGCGTTCCCAGAGCCTACGCTACAGATTATAATTGCAAGTCAGTTAGGGTAATAGCAGATCGAATAGCTAGGGTCGAACAGTAGGTAAAAAAAACTTTCAGGTTTTTGTTACTGAGAGTTAGACAACTCACAAGACGAGGTAGCTTCAGAAGAAAATCAAAACATACGCATGCAAAAGATGTGCTGAGACCTTGCAGTGCTATCTCTGCCAAAGGTTTCACCATTCGTAGAGCCACTGCCATTTCCAATGTAACTGCGTATTCTGTGGACAAGATCATGATTCTTCCCATTTCCAAAATAGCAAAGAGGACTCTGAATCCTACGCAAGTTTTGGTCAAATTCACAACTTAAATTTCAGGAGGTTTGAGAAATTCCCCAAGCCAGAGAAGTTTCGAAAGCTAAGTCCTATGCGACCAAATAATATCACAAATAAATCTTATGTCAGTGCTCTTTCCAATGGACTTTCTCCAGATGCACTGATTGAAGAGCCAAGCAAGTGCTGAAAAGGTTCTCGTTTCGATAATTCGAGACTCAGAAATTCCCCTCCTAACCACATTTTGAGACAAAAACTCCATCAGTCAGAAAGTGAATGTCAGATCTTAAATTAAAGGATAATTACACTACCAGCAGCGCTCCTATTTTTGTCATGATTTTGAATGACACCCGTAGCAGATTAATGGAACTAAAAAATGTCTTTGATAAACATGACATAGATAAACAATGACATAGATAAAAACACTGAAATTCATGCCTTCCCTGACGTAGACTTTGCATACACAATTATCGCTTGTATCGGTATAATAGACTCAGTTATCATAGCGGTAATGTAATACTTTGTATCAAAAGTGATTATGACTGCTCCCTTGTCAGCGAAATTAGACAAAGTGGATTTGAAATGGTTACAATAAATGTATCCTTACTTACGTACTGTAACATCCATTTTAGTGTCGAATACAAATCTCCAAAAATAGCCTGAATTACGAATTACTAGATGTAACTTTAGCCTAAGACTTTCTGACTATAGCTGTTGGCGATCTGAATGCCAAACGTAAGGAAGCCAAACGTTACAGGCTTCGCAAACACTTCCATCTCACTTGGGATCCTGCCATTAAAACACACGTTAGTAAACCGAATAGAAGAATTAAAACCTCAATTAAGACACAAAAGCAGAACTTTTGAAACGATAGAAAGGGGGATCTGGATTCTTGAGAAGGTTCATTCTGGAAAACAATCAAGAACTTTCTCCCGTAATCGCCATCTCAGTAGTACTAATCAAAGCCCAAATCGGAGCCTTGAACCGAAAAAAAAGTGAAAATTTTCTCAAAGCACCTGAAAGATCAGTTCACTACTAACTCCTGACCTTTAGACAGAAACTCTGAGTTCACATTATTAGCTCAACTCGTCTATACCTCGTGACATCCCTGGTTTAGCCACACTCACAAAAATATTGAATCAATCAAAAAGTTGAAAATCATCAAACCCCGGGAATCGATTGTATTTCAAATACGGCCATCAGATATCTTTCCAAGAATGTCATCTGGAAATACAACTCACTTATCAACTCCTACTTTCCATCTCAGCGGAAAAAGGCAAAATTAATACTGATTTCAAAACCAAATAAAGGCCACACCAAACATGTTACAATGTCTAAGACTTGGAAAGGTCCATGTCTAAGACTTGGAAAGATTTTCGAGAGAGTCATCTTTCAAAGAATGATGACCTATCTACATCTGCTTCTACCGGAACAGTTTGGATGTCGGGAGCAGTCCTCAACGGCCAAGTAGCTCGTCAGAATCCCTGAGTTTGCAGGAACTGCCTTGCACTGCAAGTTAAATGTTGTTTTTCTCATGCCAAACGTTGATAAAATTTTCGACAGCATCTGGCATGAAGGACTTATCTGAAAACTCATGGACCTTAGCTTCGACAGCGAGATGATTCTGCTTTTTTACTCTTTACTGTCTTCTCGTAGCTTCAATGTATCGTCATCATCTCACTCTCCGGTGAAACCCCTATCAGCGTTAGCGTCCTTCAATATTTCCACGTGGGATAAGAGTCTATATTTTTATTCACAGTAACATTTAAGAAAATAGAAGTCACAAAAAATTGGGCAAATTCGAATGCTGGGTTTCAAATCTCGATGATGAATGATAATTGTAAAAGTTTGGAAAATTCACAAAAATTCTCGCAAACAATCTCTTTGCATTTCAGATAGTTACATAAGATGTTCTTCTTCAGCCTAGATTTGTATGTGCTTTCCAATTCAGATTGATTATATCGATATTTTCGACAAATTTCACGGTTTCGAGCTCAAAGATTTCATACTTTTTATGCAGAAGAGCACTTTAACAATATATAATTCCAAAACAGAATTATGCGAAATTCCTTTTTACTTCCTTCAACGAAGTAAAGGATGTATTTTGAAAGCGAAAAATTTCGATTATTATATTTCAACGGAAATATCCATTTTGACCTTTCCCTTATCCATTCGGACGAATTTCTTCATTCCATCTACACGTGCCAACAGAATATAGGATATTTTATTCCAAAACCGACTGAAAAATGGATCTGGAATGGATTCAAAAGGACTGCTTTCGAGACGTCTGTATATACGTACCTAAATATTCATCCCGCATATTTAAAAAACGATTAACCGTAGGAAGTTCAAATTTTGTATATGGTACTGCTATAACATTCAACTGTGCAGTTCCCTTTTTTATTGCAATCGACAGCCCGAAACGTATATCCACCCCCTTCCGTTTTCCTTACTTGGAATTGGGAAAGTTTTACACTCGTTATGAGAAAATTAAAATACGAGAAGTTTGACTCCCGTAAGTCGTTATTACATAACTTGAAATCGTAACATTCAAAAGATTAATTTTCGCTACGCAATAAGACAACGTACCTCTGCATAGTTTCTCTGCATAGTTGAATGCATAGTTTCAGGCTTTAAAGATATTGTTGCGTGCGTACGTGTTCGCAGTAGATTGAATGCCCACTGGTCCGATGATAGGTCGATAACATGTATTTTATCAAAAGGAAACTCCTCAGAGTTTTTGAACTTTCCACAGAAATAATCGTGCAGGTGTCGCCAATATGTCCGCAGTATCACAGAGTACAATCAGTAGGTACACTTCAAACTACTAAGAACGTCAAACACATCGCAATGGAAAGCGCATCTAAAAGACGAAGCTTTCAAACTCCAATAACAACAGTAACAACTACAACTGAGAGCAGATGTTCTCTCCAGTGTTATATAGTTTTCACTCGGATCCCTAAGCTATTTCTAGTACTTTCTGCATCTCGAAATTACTGGAAGGCATATTAGGCCGAATGACGTTTACAGCTATTTAGAACATCAATTACAGTTTTGCAATTACTATGTCTATTACGGTGATGAAGCGACCAGACCAAAATGTCGCCGAATGGCCACAAAGTTTGGCGAGTTCTCGCATAATTTCGTGACAAAAATTAGTCGCCAAAACCGTTGCCAGATTGATGATATATCGCCAAATTAGCGAGATAGCTGTTTACTCAATGCTATATAGACTTACCTCTGTATTCGTACTTCCTCTGCAAGCTTCGCTCTTTTAGATTTACATATACCAGTGTTGTCCAACCTTTAGTTACCCGCGGGCCAATGAAACGTTAGGATGAGAGAGTGAGAGCCAGAGACATTAAAGAAATAAAATGAATTGCATATAAATAACTAGTTCAATATATCACTTTATTTTACAGTCTGGAAATCAATGTGATAGTTGGCACTGCCTTTTTGATACAAATTTATCAATGTCCAGTGTGATTTCAGTAAGGCAAAGTCTCTCGAGTGAAGCACTTTCGATGCGATTTCTCGTTTTTGATTTAATTTGTTTGACAGCAAAAAAAGCACTTTCACACACATATATAATGCCAAACAACGATAACATTAGCAAAGAGAATTTATGCAGTTTTGGAAAACGTTCTTCGGAAATCAGTCTCATGAAATGTTCAGTGACATCACACTCTTTAATCTGGTAGAACCGATCTGCCTGAAGGTTATAAATTTCCATTTGAAGGTCGCAAGGCACCTCATTCACTTCAGTCTGCATGGGATTGGTTAACATTGAAAGTTTTGTTTTTAGGGAGTCTGTTTTGGAACTTTATCTTGATATCAGTAGTTATTTCATGAAACATACTAAAATACTTTGAAACAATGGGAAGTGTACCGTATTATTTGTCTTCAGTCCAATTTGTGTTACATTATGTTTTCTCGCGAAAGCCTTCAGTATGTCCATAAAGCTGGGATATATTTTGTTTTCTGCCTTGTAGTTTTAAAGCATTTAGATGGGATTTTAAATCAGTCAAGAAAGGAAGATTATTTTAAAACTTGATTTCTTCCAATTTTTCTTGATACTCATGCCCAATGTTTTCTTTTTTGAGGAAAGCCAGAATGTTATTCATCAACACAAAAAACTGTTGCAGATAACTTCCAGCACTTAGACAGCGCACTCGAGAATACAATGAAATATCACCATACTCAGCATCCAAACTGCCCACAAAATGCAATAAATGCTCTGTCTCTGAGCTTTGCCTCCCCTTCTTAAATTTACAATATTTACAACAGTTTTAATTGTCTCACTGAGCCTTATAAATTGTATTATTTAATTATTATATTTAATATAATTATTTATATTTATTATTTAAAACAGTAAGAAGGGTCTTTTGTTTTTCCAAATGATTAACTAACATTTTCTTTTTCCAGTTAAAAGGGTAAGTACCAACAAAATGGATAAGAGGGCCGCAGATTAGACCACGCTATATTATACAAAAGAAATACAACAATATCACATACACAGTTAACTACACTTATATATCTATGTAAAGAATTCGTAATAACAATAATGGATCTGTTCCCTTTCTTAAGGCAAATTTTACTGCGCTTTAGGAAAAATAATTTCTAAATCGTATGTAAAAATGTATTTTTAATATATGGTAACGTTTATATTGTATTAGAATATACTTGTACGGAATAAAATATGTATTCTTCTTATAAACCTTGTTTTTGAGAAAATATGAATAATAAAATTAGGTATATTGTACTAATACTGGCATATCACTTGCGCGGACATAACGCAATATATTAACGTTTTTGCTATATAATTTGCAAATCTGAGATATTTACAGACTTTTAATTTCCTCTGAAATCTCAGTGGCTTCACTTTCTATAGAGCCATTTTTTTCTCTAGAAGTCTACGCATTAACAGAGAAGATATGGACGAACACTTCGAAAAAAAAAAAAGGAACAGTTCCTATATCTCCCATTCTACTGAACCAATTGACGAAATTCACATTGCGTTTTCCATGTGTCGAAAGCGCTACTTAGGATACATATTAGATTTATATATATTAGATTTATTAATGCATATTAAAGTTATATATAACATCATTTTAATGTATGTGTTTGGATACAAAATTGGCATGTCATTCCAAAAAAAGTCCGATTTTGCATCGAAAAACCTATACCGGAACACCGCTATATGTAAATCTAATACATATCCTAAATCGCGGTTTCGAGACATGAAAACCGCAAGCTGAATTTCGTCAATTGACCCAATAGAACGAGAGATATAGAACTGCCCCACCCTTTTTTTTTTTTTTTTTTTGCAGTGCACATACCCATCGTGTCTACAAAAGTTTTGCCTGGTCTTTGTTTTATAAACCGTAGAAGGAATATAGTTTCGGATACAAAAATGTTTTAAATGACACAAACTTTCATTCTTTTGTACATTTCTTAAAATTAAAATAAAGAATTCTTATGAAATACTAAATCTAACTTTTTTATTTTCTTCCGGTTACTGTTCTTGTACAGGGCGTCTCATGAATGCAGTGACAAACTTTTAGGAGAGGTAGGGCACATCTTAAGGATTGAGAATTACATGGCCTCCCCTGCCCAAAAACATCAGACGAAGTGGTAGCAGAGGTAGGTGATCGGAAAGACAGTGATTAATTTGAAAAAGGAATTGGGCATTATGGTAGTACAATTTTTGAGACAGATCATTAATAATAATAACAATAGAATATAATAAATATTATTTTGTTTTTTGGTTGCTATGGTTTACAAGACTGGCAGCGTTGAAATGTACTAGGCAAGTCGCCACAGTACTCCCCCTCCAGTGCTAACAATACTTTATAAATACTTTGGGTTCATGCGAACTCGACGACCCAAGCGTGTTCTTGTCGTAGCATCTGATAAGTCGGAAGTCGTGGTTTCTGTCGCAGGCTTGGAAAAGCTTGCACTGAAGTCCGTTGAAGACAGATGTGGATCTTGAGACGGAATTTGCGATGGTGAAGACGCATTCGATCCAGTGGCTTCTCGTGTCCAGATAAATGCCGGCTTAGGACGGTCGATACTAACGACGACTTCTTTTTCGTTGACCAAAATTTTAAATGGTTTTCTGTTTCGAGTTAGCACTTGATGGGGCCTTTGAAATTGTGGTGAGAGAGAAGGCTTTAAAGCATCACATCTGAGAAAAACATGAGATGAGTTTCTAAGTTCTTTATGCACGAACACAGTTTGCTTGCAATGAGCGCTGGCAGGAACTGGTCGCAATTTTGACATACAGTTTCTAGAGGAAAGCGCTATTAAAATCCTGGAAAATTATAAATCAATTTTTACACAAACATTTTATTGCCCATTAAACTAAGATTTTCAGGTTTTAAACACATATTCTGAAGACTGAAAACTTGGTGTAAAGAAATAAATGTGTGGTGTTACTTATTAGAGAAAAATGATGTTTTTAAATTCTAAGGCCTATTAAGGAATTAATGATAAAGTAAAAAATCTGATATGGACACCATATGACTTTCTTGTACGGCTTATTAAATTTTACACATTTTTTACTGCATCTAATTTTTACTGCACTTAATGAAATTAAATTATTTCCTCGAATTTCAATCGAGATATATTTCTCATTCAGTCAGTTCAGTTGTTACTCCGCGGTAGGATAAAAATACATAAAACCTCAGATCTTAAATAAAAAACAGAAAAATCTAAGGCACCGAATCCAGCTAAAAACAACTAAAAAAAGTAAATTTTTGTTATTAAAATTAGAGCTTCTAGGAAAGCAAGAGACATTCGGTCAACGGACGGCAAGACAGTATTTTGGTGCATTGAAGTTGATACAATTAGTGCAAATCACTATACTTCTAAGATTTTAAAATGTAAGTAAATTTGCGACACGTCAAGCTTAAGCTAAATTATTGAAAATTTTACAACTATTCATGCAGATTAACTAAAGGTAAAAAAAAAAAAAAAAAAAAAAAAAAAAAACTTAATCTCAACATAAGAGTAGTTTCAATCATTTTTAAAGGAAAAAATGCGCAGTTTACCAACATATAAGAATATAAAACAGAGCTCAAATTCCATTTTATAACTGTTTTCGAAAAAAAAAAGCAGTTCTTCACTCTGCCTGTACGTGCAGACGTCAAACAAAAAATTGTCCTAATCGATTCAGGAGCGGTTGAAAAATGATACCTGAAATTATTTGCGATTACAATACTTCTTTATTTCCGTACTAGGCAGTAATGATACAACTAACGCCACCTTAATAATAGATGGAAACATAATACGTGATTGAATACACTAGAATATAATGGAGATTGAAACTAACAGAGATTCTTATTTTTTCTCCGCTTGAAATAATGTTAGATTCACTTTAAGGAGGTGAAAGAAAGCAGATCTTACTAGGTTTGAAGCTATACAGTACTTAGATCAATTTAACAAGTGATCAAGCTTTTCTGCCTTCGAGGAAGAAGTAACAGAAAGAAAGATTCATGCAGTAATCATTAGCTAGAGTAGAAAAAAGTTTTCTATTAAATTGTTAGAATAGGCATCTTTTATACGGAATCTTATGGTCTTAAACCACACCTACGACAATATATTTAAAGTTCACAATTCAAGAAGGTAGCATACCATAGGAAATAGTTGCCGAAGGCTATTAATTCAGCACCGAAACTTCTTTCCCAAACATTCTATTATTTTCTAAAGAAACTCTGAGATTCTGTAGCTGTAACAAAGAAAAAATATTCGATAAAAAGAAAACTGCTTCACAGGTTGCATACGGCATTTTCATTCAGGGTTTCGGGTACTGTGAAAATTACAATGTAAAGTAGACTTCTTAAAAGAAATATAACACGCGATATTATGAGACCAGATTAATTCTTACGCTTTGTTGTTTGCTTTATTTTCTAGTGTAGTTTAACAATATAAGAAGTATAAAATGTTATGAAAAAAATGATATCGTTTAAAATTATAAGTTGTTATAGAGTAACAATGATCCAGATAAACATTCTAAGCTGTTGTGGAATAACAATGATAGGATTGAAATTTTAAGCTATTGTGGAGAAGATCCAGGTTTAAATTCTAAATGTAACAAAATTAAGATAATCCAGTATGAAGCATTTTTTCGCCATGGCCGAAGTCATGAGTCATTTAGATACCTTATCACGAGGGATGCTCACTTCGGGGTGCATCACAGGATGTAGACCATATTACAACCGCAACAAGAGGCGAATACATACAAAACAACCAAGACTTTCGTGGAATTTGGACCTGTATACTGGAGTTCAAATGCTGTCTATATGCGATCAAATCATAAATTCTGAAATCCTTTTTTCTCGGGGAAAGCTGAAAAAGAGGGGATAATCCTGCTCGGAGTCGTGAAAAAATGTAGGGGTCGTTTTAATCATCTAACCTCTCTGTTATACATAGGAATAACCTCTCTGTTATACATAGGAATACATATACAGAGGAATATGAAATTACAAATTGAATTCTTCGAATAAATGCAATTTTGCACAATGAAAATATATTATTGAACGATACACTGTAAGGTAAACAGCATCTTTTTTTAAGCCATAGGATTAGAAGGACAGATATTTGTGAATTCAATGAATCTGTAGTAATTATTGAGTTCTGCATTTCGAATGCTATGTTACATGTATGCGAAGTAATTGAGTACCTGAGAAAATAGTCTTAACACACATTGTGGTCGCTGCTTTTTGGTTAATTTTTTAATGCCGTATAAACATTAAATTATTTGTAATTTGAGACTTGTGAATAAAATAACGCAAACTAGACTGCAGAACATTCTTCAGAATGTAGTTAATAATAATGAAAAATACAATATTGATGCACGTTTTGGTTATATAAGTAGTAGTTAATATAGAATCCTTAAATTATATAACTGTTTAATAATACATAAAAGAGCACTTCAAAACTTTCCGCATCTTATGTATTTTGTCTCCATTCTGGTACCATGTACACCTTTTCATACATGACTGATTTACAGTGAAGAACAGAGGAGAACCCTGTAGCTCCATTCAAGTTTTTATTCCTGATATGCTGATACTGAATGCGACCTAAAAATACTTTTCTTTTAAAATATATCTCCATTTATGATCCCTCACGCAGCCGTTAACTTTACCCTTCCGTAACTAACATCAGTTTTCCGCTCCTGACCGCATTTGCAACACCATCCGGAGTTCGCACAAGCAATTCGTCTATACTAACCAGAGTGTAAGGGGTGGATACTTTATTTTCTTTCTATGAGGCCATTAAAATCGTGCATATATTTATAATAATTGATCTAAAGATTTCAGATTTAAAAAGTCTAAATTTGTTTCACCGTATTTTAAACCTATGTATTTTTTAATTAACAATATACAGAAATAAATTTTTCTTTTAAATTGTTGCATGCAAAATATGCATGCCAACTTTAATAACTTACAGAACTCTTTTTACTTCTGCAAACAAGTGGAGTGTTAACCTATAACCACAGGCATCAGGACTAAAATTACCTCAGTCGGAAAGAATTCCGAATACGCAAGTGCACATTATCCAGTGCCTCTAGCTACTAGTACATTTTCCAAGATCGTTTACTAGATGGTGTAACTGAAAAATATTTCAGCATAACTTTCTTATTTGCTCTTCATGGGAATGGTTTATTGGTGTGGAAGTCATTTCAATTCTCGCTTAGTACTTTTCAGTGTAAAGTACTGTAATAAACTATAAAAATTTCGAAATCATTCTACTCAAAGTAAATTATGTATTTATGCACAATTATGTCTATGTATAAAATTATGATTCATAAAGATAGATGTGTTCTGAAAAAAAGTTAAACTCGCAGGAAAAAAAAGTAAGTGTGACAGAGTGGGTAACAACTGCATCAATTTATATAAAATTGCTAGACATTTTGTCTTTAAATTTTGAATTAGACTTGCCTGTTGTTTATTTTGTATCGTTTATCAAAGTCTTTGAGTGATTTTTATGGTATTTAAGTTGAGGTTCTTCAGCCTACGAATACATTTAAATTATGCATTGGTTGCAAAAACAGTGTTGCAAATATTTCAAGATTTTAATTAATTGGTGTTTGTGTGGTGGTGTATTTCATTATGGCAAAACACACTAGGGCTATCTGCCTAAGGGGAGGGATGCCTTCGTGTAGGACTTTCTAAGGGAAACTGGCTCGTATACACGTTACAAATGGGGAAAACCACGAAAACACCCATGCAGCCAGCCCGTTCGCGGAGTTCGAACCTCGGACCGAACTACCAGTGTTCAGCGATTTACTGCTTTGCCGCTGGTGGGCCTTTTAATTAATTTAAGTCCAAATTTACATTATTTTCGTTACAATTTTAAAAACAAACATGAATAATGAGCCAAAAAGGTCTATAAAATGCTAACTAATTAAAATATTGATGCAAAAGTTATTTAAAGATTTGAAGATACATATCTTGATAATTTTTTTTTGTATTTGTCAAATATTAATATGCTCAGTTGCAAATTTTTGCATTACGAATAATCGCTTTGTTTCGTAATACACACGTTTGTAAAAAGCTTTTTTTTCACTAATAAAAATTAACCCTACTAACCGTTGAACGTCCATCCTTACCGATGAAGGTAATTTCTAGTAATTTTTCTGCACCATCATCGAAATACCTTCACGTAGCTGTAGTAGGAATAAATTCCATCAAGCTGTAGTAGGAAATAAATGAATTTATAATTATTTACATAGAAACATATGCATTTTCACCTATGCGTCGAAGAAGAATCAAATAAATCAACGGAAGAAACTAAACTGTTATTATATACTCTAAAGTTTGTCGTACTTGGAATGTTTTCCCTGGAAACTTAAGAACATTTTCATAATTTCATTCTAGTTAGCTTAACTTAAAGATATATCATGATTAATTAAACATATTAGAATTACTCAAAACAAATGTCAATCTGACAATTTAAGAGTATGTAAGCTGTCACTATGTTTGTTTAAATTATAAAGTGTAGCAAAAAAAAAAAAAAAAAACTGTTTTGCTGGCACTAATATTCATATGTAAGAGAGAAAATAAATTTGTATTTGAAAGTTTTACTTTCTTGCACAAAATAAAAGAAGTATTATACTCGCAATCAATTTCTGGTATCATATTTCAAAGGAAACTTTGGCCGTTCCCGCATTTACTTTGAAAATGTTTTACATGACGTTTGTACATATGGGTAGAATAAAGGATTCTCGTTTAGAAAACAGATTGTGAAATGGATTTAAAAGATATTCAAAATGGATCTTTTATTATTTCTCTACGTAGGTACATATTTATCTCGCCAAACTCGAAACCAATTAGCCATAGAACGTTGCAATTTTGTATATGGGCCTTACACGGCCTTTATATACGTGATCATTGTCGTGGTCATACTTCTAGTTACAGAAGTGTTAAATGACGAATATATTCCTGCTCTGGCAATGTCAAATTTAAAAGAAAACAATTTTGGACGGAAAACTAAATCCAAATCTTAATGCGATCTCGTGGTTTCTGTACTTATATTTGGGAAAGTTTTATATTCGTTAAATTAAAAGCAAAAATACGAGTAGTATGTCTCACGTATGATAACAAGTTTGATCAGGATGCTTTGTTTCAAAATTTGAAATTTCCGACGTCATTTTTAACTTGCCTTAAGAAATCGGTTAATTAAGTTAGAATAATTCAACGATACAAATTTAAACAGAGTGTAGCAAACAATTTGCACAATTTAATAGGTCGTACAAGGTATTCATTCAGTGTCAATATTCAGTTTTACCTTTACATTATAAGGTATTTCTCCCGCTTTTCTAGCGTGCCTTCGTGGTGTAGTGGTTCTGCACGCTGGGCCGGTATTCCAGAGGTCCGTGATTCGATTCTCGGCGAAGGCGGTTGCTATTTTTCATTTTACCTGCTTCCAAATAATAAACCTAATGTCTATACAACGTAATTATTTATGTATGCTGTGATATATATTATGTAATCGAAATTAAGTTCAGATTAAATATCTTTTATTTTGCTGGTAAAATATTTTCATTTTGTTAAAACAAGAAAACTTCTGACTCTTTAAGCGCTTTCAGATCGAGTTTTAGACTACTGAACTACTTAGAGATACTGAAACTGAATTTGCAGTTAAAATTTAATGTAACAAACATAATAACTTTTACCAGAGTTTTAACACTTGAAAAACGATCAGTCATCTACTTATATATAATTAAACACATACATTAGTCGTCAAGAAATGCGGCATTCATACTTATAAATAAATGAATCTTTCTAATTTAGTTATAATTTAAGCTGGAAATTTTCAGCTGCGGATGCGGCAATGTTATAAATATGTAACATCCACCTGATAAAAAATATGAATGTCTCAGAAGCACTCTACTCAAGTTATTTATGAAGCAGCAGTCCACATTCTCAGGTAAGATTTTCTGTTATTGTTTCGGGAACACCTTTAATGACAGTGGATGTTTCCCACCGGAAAGATGAAAATCTCCGAAGAAATTAACGAGAATGCAGCCTGAGATAATAGATGATGTAACCATGCACGCACATGTGTTGTACCCAGCGGAGTTGTTTCCATTTTGCTTTTTGAATCTACAGAATGGTGAAATATAATAGACTTCATTAGGGTTGGTTCTCATTTTATCGCATAAAGGGGAGATATCTTCATTCCCTAGTGATATGCTATTACTGTTATTACTGTTTATTTTCTAAATCGTCAATATCGAGAAATGAAGCTGTCAAAGAAAGGATCAATTATTTAAACTCGTTGATCTCAAAACAGCGCATGTACGCTGCCTCCGCAAAGGCTTAATCTCTTTATTTTACACAGAATACAGAAATATAAATTTATTCAATTACAGTCATGTCATCTTCTTCTGGAACATCGTCATATATAAAATTCTGAATTATATTCTGATTTTCTTCTAAATCCATTTCCTGTTGAATCATTGGTTCGAATCTCTCATGTCTTGCGATATAGCTATTGTTAAATGAATACTTCTCGTTTAAGTAGCCTGTTCGTAGTGCATTGGAAACATCACTATCAGTTATTTTGTCCCATGAATTTTTTACCCATCAATCACCCCTTTTGATTTTGGACTCATTCTGTGGGGGTTGGAAAAAGGTCGCTGCGTCGTATGTGTCTCGGGGGTTACGGTTCAGCCCAAATTTCACCCGACGAGAGTCTGCCGACGCTAACGGATGACGATGCCTTTCCTGTGAACGTATCTCTCTCGGGGCAAACGGTGAACTGGTTAAGTTAAATTCCAAGAATTAATTTGAAACGAACTGTAGAGGTAAACAATTCATTTCTCGTAATATTTTGTTTCAAACATTTCTCTGAAATACGAGTATTAGGAAAGCTAAACATATTATTACTTAATAAATCAACAGCATTTTTAACGAATTCTTTCTGTCACATTATTTTAACTAGGGATTATTTTCGGGGGATGTCCTATTTTACAAAAAGTTCCGAAAATCACGATAGGGCTTATTTTCGGAGGATGTCTTATTTTACAAAAAGTTCCGAAAATCACAATAGGGCTTATTTTCGGAGGATGTCTTTTTTTCAGTAGAAGACGGTACGTATTTCCACATACAAAAATGTTTTAAATGATGGAAACATTTTTCTTTTCACATGTTTACTTTAAAAGAAGTCGGGTTTTGGAAAATTACGAAGTCTAACCTTTTATAAGTTCTTCGATCCGTACATAGAAATTTAGGAAAATGTTATATTCCTTGTAAAACATAAAGTCTGAAAGTTTTCATTCGCATGTAACCAAAGCTGACAGAGATATCTAATTCTAAAATTTGAAACTGCTGACGGCATTTTCAATTTGCATTCAAGGGTAGATCAAAGAATAAAATGGAACAATCTAAGGTTTGTTTTTTCCATTTAAATGGCATGCAATTGTATCCTTTTGTGATTTACTAGCGTCTTTGATTTATAACTATTTTAAAATTATTTTTGGTATGCCAAAAGAATACTATAAATTTTTACTTATAAATTTAATTTAATAAACACTTATAAATTGTTTACACAAATAATTTATAAGTTTTTAAAGTCTACAAATATGCGATTATTATTCTCATGGAGTTCTAATCTGATGATTTTAGAAAACATTCATTAAAATACAAATATTTTTCTTTTTTTATTTTCCGCAAATAGCATTACGAATTAGCTAAGTGTCGGTACTGAAGCCTTTTAGCTTTTTTCTGGAATATAAATTGAGCGGCCGAGCGGTAAAGTCGCTGAACACTGGTAGTTCGGTCCGAGGTTCGAATCCCGCGAACGGGCTGGCTGCATGGGTGTTTTCGTGGTTTTCCCCATGTGTAACGTGTATACGAGACAGTTTGCCGTAGAAAGTCCTCCACGAAGGCATCCCTCTCCTTAGGCAGATAGCCCTAGTGAGCTTTGCCATAATTAAATACACCACACCACTGGAATACGAATTCTATAAGATGTTATAAATATGTCACCTTTTTTATATTGATCTACATTTTTCAGCTGCAATGAATAATATACAAATGTAATTATTTTTAATAACATACAAATGTAAACATTTCGCTCTTAGTTTCTGCACGATCTCTGAATATGTTTCCCTATTTTAATGTCAAATATTTCAGTCAATTTTAGTCGTATGTGGGTCAAATAGTTTTCGATTTAATTTTCATAGAAATGGAAAATTTTTCTAAATATAAGTAAAATATCATAAATATAAGTAGTTTGAAGGAACCTGTGAAATTCAGATTTAATACATTTCGCAAAACTAATTTCTTTAAATATAAAAATACCAAAATATGAATCTACATTATTTAAGACTGTTACTGTAATTCCACAACAAATGGTTATAAGGATGAAGGCCGGGTAAGAAATTTTGTGGATAGGTGCACATCAACAGAGAGAACACGAGTTTTTACTCGCTGTTTATTTTATTTGGATTTAATCAGTGGTTTAGAAATAGAGATTTAAAGAAAATTTAGAAGTAAATTTGCCAGTTTCAGTAATCTGAGAAGGGAAATTTCCCAAGACTGGCTTTTAGCTGTTTCAATATGCATTCAACTAAGCATTAGTAAATAGTGATGTAATAAGAAAAGTGAAATATTATTGAATTATTAAGAAGCATTCTTAAATTTCTTTGTAAATTCTGGTGAAAGTTATACATTATGAGAATTGTTAAATAATAACTTGAGAAACAATAATTTTTATTTTAACGCTTGGCTAATGGATGTGAATAAAAATTTCTAAATTAGAAATAGTTGGATTATATAAGAAAGTTGCTTTTGGAGAAATACAAAAGTTACGAATCTGTTTGAGATTAGTGACTTTTGAAAATGAGTAAATGCAAGGGCAATACTTAACAAACATATTTGATACGTATGTAAGGAAAAACGTAATAAATTTATTAAATTTACAATTTACTTTCGTTTCACTCTATTTAAGATATATTATGATATTAGTTTCGTAAGAACATATTTTTACATATATTAGTTAATTCAGTGAACTTAGTAAAGCCACCAAATTAAAATATGTAGAATATATGCTAGATAAAGTCAAACCTTTCCCCATTCCAGGCATCTAAAATGTCGAACAAATGAGCTTGTCAATGTTTTCAAAATATTAAGTGACAAATGGTCACTCTAACACGTAATATAATTCTTATTTATTATTATTCTATTGTTCAATAATTATTTTTATCTAATTCATATGAAAATGCTAATAAATGCAATTTTTGGAAGTTTCAAAAATCACTCGATTTTGACACCTTTGATGTTAAAACAATTTTTGGAGTAAAAGATTTTTTTTACTGAATATTTAATTAACAATATACCATTCAGACTAAATAGATAAAAAAAGAGTAAGGTAAAAATGTTTTAATTGCATAAACTTTGATTTGAAACAATAATAGGCTAAAATAAATAAAAATATGTAAAATATCTAAAATGGTTTAGATATTAAGGATCGTCCGAACGGGAGCTTTAAAATTTAATATGGTTTTTCCAGTATAGAAATCGACAGACATAGCTTGTGGTGGAATAAAGAAACATTTTATAGGATATTAGATGAATATACATTTTAACACGATATTATATTGTATGGCAACGTTATAATATATTTTGTTTCTTAAAAGTAAAAGATTATATAATATAATTCTATAAAAAATAGTTAACATTCTTAATTAAATGTATCATGAATTAAATGCATTTTTATTTAAATCAATCCAACTGAAAATTAAAAAGTAATATTCTTCGGCACTACGCCTATTTATTTTAAATATATAGCTTAGTTTGTTCTAAATAACAAAGTTTGTTCATCAATAACAATCAGATTAAATTTTGAAAGATAAATATCTTACATTTTGCCGAATGCAATAGACTTGAATGAAAACGGAAACAGTGCAAAATCGCTTTTCGAAATTAATAGCTCTTTTGGGCTGATATTTTATCGTATGGTTGAGAACAAATGACTAAGTAAATATCTTTAAAAATTCATCTATAATTTTATATCTGGAGAAGTGAAAACGAAAGGAGTCCAAATAACGAAATTTATTAAATGGACTATATTGCAAAAGAATAAGCCACTAACTTTCTCTAGAAATTTATCAAAAGCTCCTGACACTTTTATTATTCTTGATATAGATTTGTAGATGAATTTTCTAAAGAAAGTTATTTACCTCTTTTACTCATTAAACTATATCATAACTATTTTATGAGTTCTGAATAAAGGCTTATTTTATGAAAGTACTTTTACATTATTTTATTTGTCTTCAGATTATTCCGCACACCACAGGTAAAGTCGCTGAACACTGGCAGTTCGGTCTGAGGTTCGAATCCCGTGAACAGGTTGCCTGCATGGGCGTTAGCATGTTTTCCCCCAAGTGCAACGTGTATAACAGCAAGTTTCGCCAAGAAAGTCATCCACGAAGGCATCCATTCCCTTCGACAGATAGCTCACGTGGCTCTGTCGTAATCACATAAACCAAACCAACTTATGATTGTTCCAACCGTGGATATGTTTATAAGACCTCAATGGCGCTGGTAGTTTGAGCCAAGCTCAAGTCTTGGGGAACAAACAGACCGGTTTATAGTTTTCGTAATTTTTACACTTGAAAAGTATAGAAACCAAATTTGCTTTCATCCACAAAGGCATTCAAATATTTCTAATGTACTCTTCCGTAATCCAGTAAATCCAATATTATGCAATTTTCTTGGGCTTAGATATTAAAATCTTGTAATGCCCATTTCTGAACAAATATATACAGTCGCAGCTATTCTTTTTGATACATGAATGAAAGCCACAATATTAGATATTAAATTTTCTTTCCAAATAAACCGCTACTAGATATGCCCTGCCATTTCTTAGCAGCAAACCTCTATTATACAGAAAAGCAACAATGTCTTAGACGGCCTCACGGGTGGCTGTGAATGACAGCGGGTTAATTCGCTTTAATTTGATACACTTTCATTTATTTTCTGTGGCATGCAGTTGATGTTCATCTATTTATGGGCTTCTGCGTAACAGTCTCATTCCCTCTGAGTGGTTTTACTTGTTCTGTCTATAACTGATGATACGTATCCGCGGCGTCGGAAAAGCTATATAGGCTTTATCCTGAAAATAACTCCTCCGGAGATTCTTGTTTGCCAAATGCCAAATATACGTGTGTATGTTTATATATATACATGTTAACAACAAATTGATAAGATTAGTAAAATTTGGGATATTTTTCCCATATATTCATATGGGATGTATGTTTCAAACAATATTATTATAAAGGTAGGATACATATTGCTCCCATTATAAACATGTGAACCTAATTACGCGTTTTAAGGCTTGCTTTATCAACAAAAAATTATTGTCTTCGGCTACATCTTTCTGTAAAATCCATCTTTATATCTACGAAGAAAAGTGTTAAGCCACCATCTCCAATCCAACGAAGCTATCGACCAAGCATCAAGATATTGCAAATAATATTACGTATATATTAAATTTTACTTTTTATAAGTTTGTAAGAATTATGTTAATTTTATTAACAGTTAAATTATGTTAATTTCATTAACAGTTTATTAACAGTTAAGTTAAAGTTCCTTTCCTGTCAAATTCTTAACTTCAACTTACTACTTCCGGCCAGAACGTAGTTTTGGAATTTGCTGAATATTTAATGAGTAGCGGTATTTAAACCACGAAGTTACTTACTGAGACAGAGAGAGAATCAGAGTTTCTGAACTACGCGCGTCTGCCCTTTTGGCCGCTCTCTCTCTCAAAGCTGTTTTTACGCTCGGCCGTACTCAGGCCCTTGCTAAGCTTCGTAGTAAAATAAGTTAAGGGGCCAACTCTCATTGAACCTTGATAGCTTTGGCTATACTTATTTAGTTAATCTTAGTTTTAGTTTAATTCTTAGTCTTTTAAGTTCAAGTCCAAAGTGCGGGCTTTACTTGTACACCCCCAGGCGGAGTTTTGTTAAATCTTATCGAAATAATAAAGGGTTAGTTACCCTTCTCTTTTGTTGTTTCTTGTCATCGAACTCTAGCGATTATTCGCTTATCAGTTCTTAGGTTCCTCACTTCCAACATTAACTTAGAATTCTCAAGTTGAGGTAAGTTACAAGTTGAAGAGGTATAATTTCTAAATGTAAAATAAAATGAATACATGTTAACTGAAAGCAAAGGTTTTACTAAATTGATAATACATGGTTTTAGAAATGATTTTTTTATTCGTTAAACATATAATGCAAGTTTTTTAATTAGTTAAACAAATAATGCAGGTTTTTTATTAGTTAAAAAAATAATGCAATGTACGTAAAACTTTCAGATAGATAAATTATAATTATATCAATTATGTATGCTATTAAAATTAAAATAGCGATGTAAATTAAGAATGAAATACACTGTATAATGTATTTCATGTTGCTGTACAATTATAATTTAGTCGATAAATTATGACTATTTTACATCAAGACTGGCAATTTTTTAATCCTTGTCGGTGATTTTTCAACACTATAATAGCGTAACTTGAAGTGACATGAAAAAAAGAGGAACCTGGACTAAATTTATAAAACGAAAGCCAATTTCAAGACAAAATATTAAAGTGTAAAAATTTACGAATATGTTTCCAAATTAATTTTATATGTTCCATCCCCCTCCCATAAAACAGACTTCTGGTCAAGTGATTTGACTATGTGATTTTATTTTTGATTATAATTCAGTGGCAATCAAACTTTTTGCACTCAGTAAGCGCAAAAAGGTTTTTGTTTTGTTTTGTATTTTCGGAACTTCGCAGGAAAGTAAATATTAAATTAAAACTGAAAGTACAAATTGTGACAAGCAAGCTCCATGAATGACATCATAGAACACGGATGCGTGATAGTTAGCCAATGAGAAACTGTAGAAATGATATACCATAATGGTTTGTTTGAACATGTCCGAATGTGGCCTAGGAATAAGCATTGGTACTTCTCTTAGAAACACTGTAATATGTCTATGTTATAAAATGGTGGCGAATAGCAGCAGCATAATACAAGAAATCTTCATGAGCAGGACTTTCCGTGCAGTTTTCAGAAACTGTGCAGTTGGTATCAGAAGTACATTGCAAATGATGGAAATTATATTGAAAGAATATAAAATTATTTTCCCTGATTTTGGTATGAGTCGTTTATTTATGGAAACATTCACGAACTTTATTGTCATAGCATGTAAATCACTCGCATACACTTTACGTCAAAAAGAAAAAGAAAGTCATTCATATAATAAATAACATATCTGTTGTTATTCAAATCGCAGTTAAAATTTTAAAAAAATGTTAACTAATTAAATAATTTAGGTACTTAGATTTGCATTCTGCTGCATAACTAAAAATTCCTTCCAAATTTATTTATGACTAGAGAACTTCAGAAAGAACACAGAAACGCAGGATTATCTGGAAGATAAATTGCGTAAACCACTGTTACTATGTAACGGCGATTAACACGTATTTATCCTAAGTATAGTTTTGTTCAGTTGTCTTAAGTAAAAATATTCTAGAGATATTTTCTAAAATCATTTTTAAGCTCCAAAAGGCGTTAACCCATATGGGCTATTAGTCCCGAAACGGGATTTTGCATTGAATCACTATAAACGGCTGTATCACTTTTCAAATTGTTTCCATCAAATATTATCACCCTGTACAACTCTTAAATAAGTTAAATAATGAAAAATCTTCATTTGTATGTATGTATGTTTGTACCTCTCATTGTGAAAAAACGACTGTACCTATAAACATAATGTTTTGAATAACGTCGTTCTTCATCCAATCTTGTTATAAGATTTTAAGTAAGAAATTCAACGATTTCAAAGCGAGCAATAGCAACGCTGTACAAAAAAAAAAAAAAAAAAAAAAAAAAAAAACTCCAGCGTGGGAGCTTGTCTATCCGAAATTATAAGGACGTGCTGTTTTTAAATATTTTGTGATTTTGTTGTTGAATTGAATTTTATGTGAGTAAGTGTGAAGAACGTGATACTAAATGAATGAAGTTAACACACCGAACATTAATTATAAAAAGACAAAAATGTTTTGTAAGCCATCTCACTAAGAAAACTGAACATTGATATGATTAACTGAGAGAAAATTTAAAAAAGAAATAAAAACATGTATGCAAACATTTAAAAATTTATCGGGAATTCTACACATATTCTGCTTTTAAAATTTTGTAATTTTGGTGTTGAATTGCATATGGCGAAAGTACGAAGAAACTAAGGCTTAATAAGACAACTATAAAGATAAAACAAATCGGTTGGCAGGATGCAACAGCAGACTGGTAAACTGCGAAAAGCTTCGCAAAAACTTTCGGGCGAACGTTAAAGTATGAAATCTTTCACATCTTTTTTCATAGTAACTTTAACTACAACAGTTTTGTTAATCTAAAAAAAAAAAAAAAAAAAAAAAAAAAAAACAGAAAAACAAGCTAATATCACTCGTTCCCTATAGAGTAGACTGTGCTTAAAGTGATCGCGGTTAATAATATTATCCTTCGGATATTGCTATGGAATTACCGAAAACTGGTCCACTTAAATACGAAAACATGAAAAATACATTGCTTATTGTGATCAGTGATTCAGTAATATTATCAAAGTATTAATAATAATAATATATTTAAAAATCAATAATTTTTAAGGGAAGTAATTTCGCTAAGTAAGTCGCCAAACAGCTTCGTTTCCATTTCAGCCAGCCATTCAAAATTAGACAGATAAACAACCTTATTTTGATATAGATTTTGAATGTCTCTAGCGATGAGAGCGGTCAGAAACAATTCGTCTTCATATAAAAATAAATAAATAAATAAATAAATAAATAAATAAAAAAGATTTTTTTTATTTAATCCGGAAAATAAATTTCTGAAAACATCCATTCAAAATTAAGATTACTTTTTGGTCTTATTTTAAGTTTTTATCGACATGTACCCTTCCTGTGAGAAATGTATTTATTTTTAGAAGTATTAGACGAGTAAAGCATTAGACGTATGTATTAGAAGTACATTATTAATCAAATAGATTTCTAAAACATTATGAAGAGCTCATAAAAGAACTTTTTGCATTAAAGCATTATGAACAGTTCATAAACAAACTTTTGCATTTTCACAACTAAAGTGATAGAAAGTATCTATTCATATGCCTCTAACTATATTTATATTATACTAGCGGCTATGCGGCTAGCCTTCGTCTGGCTTTTAAATGTACCAGAAATGATGCCTAAAGAAAATACCAAACAATAAATTTAAAAACTGCACAGAATTTTACTCTGCAGAACAATTGTTTTATAAAAGAAACACAAATTTCACTAAAAATGTATTGCAAATAAAAAATACAATGAAATAAGCAATATCCCTAAATACAAATATTACTTATCCTAATAAATATATTAACCAACTTCCCGTTGCCTTCTCTCGACAAACGTCCAGTGTCCAAGAGAAACATTAAATTTAAAAACTGCACAGAACTGTTGCCCTCATTTTTAGGAGTGGCAACAGTGCTGATATAAGCAATGGTAAGGATATAAGCAATGGTAAGGATCAGTAAGCAATGGTAAGTATTATATCAGCAACAATGGCAGAGTGCCATTGTTGCTTATATAATGAGAGAGAATTATCGATTTGATGCGATTTAATCAAAAAATATAATATAAAAAAATGTCATTCGAATTTTGAAAAAAATGGCTTCGAGGTGCTCTGGCTCTTGTTTAGATGTCATTGTTGCAAATTTCATAACCTGTGTCTATTAGCTTACGCGCATCACGAACGAAAGTCACGCACACACACACACGCAGACAGACTCTTCCTTTCACATATATAGATTTGTTAAGTTCCATTTCTATTTTGAAGAACTTTTTAATGATTCAATTTTACCATTTAGTTAATGTTATCAAAATAGCGGTGGATAAAGGTGATCAGATTAATAGATGCCTATTGTAGGTTCGTTTTATGTGACTTCTTGGGTAGACGATCAAAAGTATTTATTATCACGCCAACAAACAAACAAGATAATTAATAGGGAACTAATTCTCCTAATTTGTGGTTGTGGATGAAGAAAGGAAAGTACAATTCAGTTTAGTGAATGGAATGAATTTATTTTTCAACACAAATCATTTTCTTTTCTTTCCTTCATTATTCAACAATCAGTTTTTCAGACATCCGAATACAGATCACGCGACCTGATCAGAATTTTTGCAGTCACCCAAATAACAATTGACGCGGCAGTCAATGTGCTAGACGCTAGAAATATAAGGAAACGTCAACAATTGCAGTGAGGCTAATTTTAAATAAATTTATTTATGTAAAATTAAATTCACTCAATTAAAGACGTTGTTTCCAGAAAAAATAGTTATTTTTTCCATACTGCTAACATAATTATAACTAATTCGTTATTTGTCTAAAAAGCAAATTTGTTTAGCTATTTCAGGTTTTTTTATTTTCACTTTTCGAAAAAGATAGATGAACATAATTTTGACGGCGCTTAGCCAAAAGTTTTTTTTTTTTTTTTTTTTTTTTTTTTTTTTTTAATTGCTCACAAAGATTCTTCAGTAAGTGAGTACGATTTAGTAGTGACTTTTCAAATTCACGAAAATTTATCTAATTTTTTCTAAGGATATCATTTAAAATATCTCAACATTTTCAAAATTCTGGCATTTTAGCTTTTTCGCGTTTTTTTACTGAATCCTTGGATAGGTAAGGAGGCTGTTGTGGTTTCCTCTTTGTTCCGCTTATTGATTTACCTATAAATATCTAATTCATACCAACTTTGCAAACACGCCCTATTTCTAAACAAGTAGGACTTATATATTATAGCTTCCATTTTGTAACATAATCTCATTAAAAGATTTTGAAAATGTAAGAAGACATCAATATTTTCAATGAGACTGTAAAGATTTAAAATTTTACTAACTTTTATTTTATATTAAAACTTTACTGTCCTCTCTTATTTTCCCCTTCCGGCCGAAATAAACGCGAACTTATGGAAATTGAGCTTAACAGTTTGCGAAAATTGAGCTTAACAGTTTACGAAAATTCAGCTTAACAGTTTGCAAACTGTTAAGTATTTAATTGGTGGCTTTTAGCCAAGAAGAGTTAAAGAGAAAGAGACTTTTCGCTGCCTTACTTCATGAGCGTTTTTCTGTCAGTTGCTGTCCTCCTTTAAAGCCAGAATTTAGTCTTCTTAATACTGAAGACGTATTGTAGTTTTCCCGCATTCTACGTACTACGTACTTAAAGATTAAAAGGCCAATCTTCGCGTTACTAGTCTTTGTAAAACATTATAGTTCTTACTTAATTTAGTTTCTTGTAGTTATTATTTTTTACGTTTCGGACCATAAGTACTGGTCTTTGTATCCCGAAGTGCGGGAACGGGAGCAGCTGTAAACTGTGAAGAATAAAGGGTAGTTAAACCCTTTTATTCATACAGAATGTACCGTATTTTCTCCTCAAATTATGCTTCTCTGTAAAAGTCTCGTCCATTATTATAGTTTTCTGTGCTACTCCTTATACGGCTTTACTTTATTCTAGCCAGTTATTTTTAGTTGAAATTTTCCTGTATCTCTTGAATATTCCCAGAATGTAAATTTGTATATGACGTAGATGTAAGTTCTCAACGTACTTCAGAAGCAGTATTTAAGCTGCGTTTCAAGAGTTCAAAAGAGTAGTAAAGGACTTAGTTCCGATGTTTATGCAGCAACTTTCATTGGCACCTTTCAGTTTAAACTGATACTCCTCGTCTCGGCTTTGCTGTGTGCAACCGATTTACCGTTAGTTTAATCTAAGGAGCCAATCGTTAGAATTCTTAATGTACTAGCGATTTGTTACGTTCTTATTTTCCGCTATGTAACCACAAGAGGTGGTGCACGAAGATTGTGCATCTGTTTTGATTTAGATGTAAAAAAGGTTATTAAACCTTTCTTTTGCAGTATTTTGTTCTTAAAGACATAGCGAGAGTTCTCTCTTAGTCTTTCACATAAGGTTTAAGAGTGTTATGCTTCCAAAGAGTGCACGCAAACTCTGTATCCTTAGGCCTCAAATCGTCAGTAAATTATCAGAGAAGGTGAATTACTAGTCGACTCGGCAAAGTCGTAGACTAAATGTCAGTCTGTGTTTGCTACGCTGTGATGGTTCAATTATTGTATTAGGCTTACATAATGTTCAACCGGTAGAAGATTAAACCTTTTTCATGTTGCTTTGTTAGTAAGCCGAAAATCGTTAATACGTGGTAGAATCAATTTGGAACATAGAGGAGTTTGTTTACCGAACGCATTGAGGAAGGGGATACTAAGTGAATATATTTTAAATGTTCAGAACCTGATGCTTTTAACGTCAGGTTCTGAACACTTAAGAAACCTGGCGCTTTTTATCTAGGGTGGAAAATTACGCAACGAGATACACGGTTTACTCAGTTAAATGCGCTATCCATTTTCGGAGAATATTTTAAAGTGCATTATATCTAAAAATTTCTTAATGTAAAAATTTATTTTCCACCTCCTGAAGTGTATCTCTAAAAATACCCCGGAATTCACAGATAGAACCTTTCATACCACATTTGATAGTACCGTGTTAAATCTGAAAAGAGAGAACTCCTTTTTTTAAATATGATAAAATATGACATAAAAGCTAGCGGAAACGACGTGAAATATATTCTTAACATTTATTTTTCTATTGGTAGTCTGACGTAAAAAAGGGAAAAAAATTTCCGCTTTAGAACAAGTGGTACATCAAAAGTTTTGAACGTGAATTTTCCAGGAGAAAAGAAATTGGGAATCGCATCGCTTCATTTTTATGCCAACAGAATAATAGATGAGTTGAGTAGTAGTTTTGCTGCGTTTTCCATTTCATCGAAGTTTTTCCATGACAGATGAAATAAAAAGAGAGTCCAAAATAATATCTTCCTGCGATTTTTTGTGAGATAAATAGTAGGGGATAAGCAGCGATTTGGGTGTACTTTTTATTACGAATTGTTGTTATTCTACTTTGTGTAGCAGCAACAGAAGTACTTATCCATGAATTTTATTTTCATTACTTATAGTTTCCCAATGTTTATGTTCTTTTCTTTTCTTTTTTTATTCCTTTTCTCCATCGGAGATAGGAGTAAAATCCGTCACCGATGAGTGATGATGTCTGAATTCAATAATGAGAGCCGAATTTGGTTTTGATATCCCTAAAGATGGATTGGGCATTCAGATAACGCTATTAAATTTCACCGTGAAATTCAATATGCTGTCATTTCACTAAGCATTGAATAGTTGAGCACCTCAGATGGATTGAAAATCGATTAAGCGCAAATATCTATTAACAAAGCACAGTACTCTTTTATTCTATAAATACAGATGGTGAAAAAAACGCTTCTAATGGGATTCCATTGCATTGGTTACTTTTAAGTGATTTTGTATTAAAATAGCACATCACGTATTTAGTAAGCTTATTTTTATCGACTGAAAGGCATAGAAGGAGACATGCATAAACTACAACGAGTATGAAAATGCAGACTGAGAGTATTTTGAATAATCTAGCAACAAAAGATCGTAAAAAAACTTTATGTGTTTCCTATTTTAATTTTTCACAAATTATTAAAATAAAATCTACAGTAGCGATTCCATGATGATCATCTGGTGGTACTTTCCGGTTGATTTTGGGTCAATAATGCATTTAGTCATATATTTTTACGATTATAATTTCAAATTAAACATTGGTATTAAATCTCTCCAAATACTATACTAACTTCACTTACGTATAAAAGATGAAAATATTGAACCTCACAGAGTTAGGAGGATATTTGAGAATGGCAAAGCCACGAGCCGCCTAAGAAGAGGAATGCCTTCGTAGAGGTCTCTGTGGAAGGTTACAAATGACAACGTTACAAATGAGGAAAACAATCATGCAGTCAGTTCGTTCGCCTGAGATAGAAACCAAAGGATGTTGAACTACAAGCAATTAGCGCTGTTAACTACTCTAACACTGGTAGGACCTCCCAGGGTAAACATGGCGCTAGATATTTAACATTTGGCAAGATGTTAGAAAGAAGTTTTATGAAATTCATTTTCTTTCCGTATCCTTTGAATGATTGGTTTGATTTATTTGATTTTAGCAAAGTACATTAGGACTGTCTGCCTAACAGGATGGATGCCTTTGTGGAGGACTTTCTAAGGGAAAACCACAAAAATGACCATGTAGCTTGTCTGTTCGTCTAGATTAGAACCCAGATCAAATCATCTTAAAGGAGAGAGTGACTGATAGAGCCGTGACCCAGTGCCTCGTCGTGTAGGCAAGGGCTGCAAATGTTAGAAAACAAAACCCTTTATTTTCAATTGTTTTGCATCAAATATGACCGACGATTTCGAATTTGGACGCAAAAGGAATTGTGATGTGAAATGATTCTGAAACGAATATTTGAATCCAAGTGTATCCGACGGTTCCTTGCCGGAAGTCCACTAGATGAAAGCGCACACGATAAAAGCCACAAAAAAAAAGTCAATGTGATAACTGCCCACGCGACTAATACACACCCCGATGAGAGCGCACATTGATAAAAGCCCCACACTAATAAATTCTCACGTTGATTAAAGTCCGCATAACCAGAAGGATAAATGGTTTTTAACACTTAAAATATATATTTCTAATTGTAATTATAGTAAATGGAGCACTATTTTTTTTTTAAATTTCATTAGGCAGGAAACAAACTTTCTGCTTTCTGATTAAGTGATTAACATCATGGTTTGGTGATAAATCTGAAAATGTATTTTATTATTTATTTAATTAGTTAATTTTAGTACGTGTGTGTGTGTGAAAATGAAAAATATCATTTTGAACTTCCTCACATCCGATTTTTAGCGTTATATGCCTGCGATAAACATAATTCATTATGCTTCGTTATTAAAACAATGTGAGAAATGGTATGAAATCAAAGACCAGAAAAAATATTTTAGATCTATGACAGTATATTTTAAGTCTGTCTTAGGTCTCGAACTAAAATGGTAAGCAATAATTTCTTGGACTTAGGTATGCTGATTAAAAGTAGCATTCTCTTTATTTAATTGTTATTATTTGGAATTAAATTAGACGCTTGTATCAAGAAATACATGAAAGAAATCATTAATCACTATTGTCAAACTTTTTTTTCGTTTTAAAGAGAGATTTTTTGATTTTTATCTATCTTATTTTTATTTCATTTTCAATGTGACATTGCAGGTTATAAAACTGTGTGAAAGTGCACATTCGTTTGCTGATCCCCAGCATGAGGTGATTAGACTTTATCTTCGAATTAATATGCTAAAAAGGGTAGTTCCCAGAAAATGAATTGGTACAACAATTTTTCTGAGCCTCCTGAAGGTAGTATTGTTTTAATTTTTTCCAGTTTACACTTCAGTATTAATGGCCATTCTGATTTCGTTGAATAATCACAACCAAAAATGTTTCCCCTCATTTATTCCCACATCTCAAGAGTGGAGTTACATTCGTGTAGTAGGTTGAGAATTTCATCTTTTCTAGCCAGCACTAGATTTTTATCTCCCGACGATTTCTAACGACTTTAATAAACCTTGAGGTAAGTGATTTTTTTGTTCTTTCAAATAGATTTATTCATTTAGAATGTATTTGTGACTATTTGCTAAATATCGGAATGATCCTTTACTGAAGTAAAAGTTGTTTATGTAATGCAATAAAAATAAGACAAAATTCTCGGCAATAATTATATATCAAATTAGTTTCATAACGTTGATTTAAACTTCTGGGATTCTGATATTAGTTATGATTAAAAATAATTAACACCATAAATGTATATTATTATATTATTTATAAAGCATTTGTTATTACCCCAAAGGAGCGTTAGTCACAAGGGCTATTAATTTCGTTTTGGCATTTTGCGTCGATATACTGTAAATATCCTTAACGCTTTTCAAACTGTTGCCAAAAAATATTATTCCTGTGTGTTATATTTAAACAAATTAAATAACGAAGAATCTGCATAAATGTATATACGTTTCTCGCATTGGGATAAAACAACGGTACCTAGAGCCATCAAATTTTGAGTAACGTAATCCTCTTTCAAATATGGGCATCTGGAAGCACAAATTTGGAATTTTATTTTTTAATAGATTACATATTTTTTAATACTTTAACGAATTTTTGATTAAGAAACTAAACGATTTCAAAGCTAGCAATGGTAACACTCTACGGGAAAAAAATCACTTTTATCTCCAGCGCGCGAGATTGTGCATCAGAAATTCTAAAGATATGCTCATTTTAAAATCATTTTGCAATATTGCTGTTGAATTGAATTTTATGGTTTAAGTGCGAAAAACATGATATTTAATAAATAAAAGGTAGCACAGAAAACGTTAAAAAAACCCCTTTGGGCGTAGTGTAAAATCTGAAAGTTTTCAGGATTTTTCTATTATTATTTATAAAGTATTTATTATATTATTTATAAAGCATTTATTATATTATTTATAAAGTTTTTTTAAAAACTTTGAACCGAACCAGTGAAATATTGGGACACTTTAAAACAAGTAGCAAATAATTTCTTGAATTGTGAGTACTGCGTAAGATAAATAAATTTTTAATTACTAACTCAAGGAGGAATTTCATATGTATAAAAAGAACTGAAGCAACAATAAGTACATTATTGTCTGAAGCAGGACAAAGTCACATATTTAAAACTAATTGCTTTTATTATATTTATGTGAATAATAATTGGTTTTGACCTTTACGTTTACTTAGAGCATTTCATAATTCAGTGTTCTATGTAATTTGAAATTACAGTAACCATAACAGATTCAGATGTTTAGTTTTAGTACACTCCACCATTTCTTTATAATTTTACAATTATTAAATTTTAAATTTACTATTAAATTTACATGCATTTTATAACCTTTATAATTTTGTAGAGTTAAAAGAAGCAGTGTAGCCATCATTCCCTTTCACGGTATTATACGAGGCTTATAGACCTTAAAACTTATACGAGGAACATTTCGCTTTGTCGCGTAAATATAATAACAAACTTACATACATATATATATATTTTCAATTATATAAATTTTATTTTTTTGGCTAATTTTTCTATATACATACAAGCCTTAAATTCAAAAATAAAATGCGTTCCGTTACTTTAATTGCTTGTTCAATTATGTGTTATAAATTTAATTTAATTCATTCATTTTTTATTTTATATTTTTTCATGAATCTTTGTGTAACTGAAACAAATGGTAAAAATATTAATTTCAATGTAGCAATTAGCATATGTATCAGTGTGGGGTTTTGTCATATTGTCAGTGTCAGCATTTATCAGCGTGGGCTTACGTCAATGCGGTCTTTTACGAATGTGAGCTTTTGTCTGCGTGGTTTTTATCAATGTGTGCTTTTACCGGTGTGGGTATTTTTCGCGTGTGCAATTATCACAGTGGAAGTTTTTTTGTGGGCTTTTGTCGCATGCGTTTTCGTCCATGGGGCTTTTGTCTGGTCAACGTATCCGACATAGCCCTCAAGATCTGTCCATGAAAAAAGTGTCGATTCGATTGGTCCCCACAAGCATTATTCAATAGAAAAACGGCCTGGGGATTTCAAAACACTATATGACGATATGGGAGAAGTGTATATATATCTCTTCTTTCACATAATGAAGGCAGATAGTTATCTCGAAGAAATATATTAATCAGCATTTATGAGTTAAGGGACGAAGTGCGTGTTTTTATGTTTTTCTTTTAGAACACAATTTCGAGTTGAAAATGTGATTATTTGTCAGAAATTAGCTGCTTAAATTTGTCTATTTAAGAGATGTTTTTGCAACGATCAATGAACTTAATTTAGCCCCTGGTGGCAAACTAATTAATATATTTATCGCTCACATAAAAGTACTTTCAGAAAAGGATAGTATTTTGGAAAAATGTAGATATATTATAATAAGAAATAACCTTTTCAAAACAAGTCACATAGCATTTTACCCCTCCCTTGCATTTATCAATTACAGCCATGCATAAAATTACCCAGGGGTTTTTCAAACACACAATAAAAGGCTTTTCAGAAGGTGTTTAATTAGGGAAGACATTTATTGAAGAAATTATACAGCACTTGGAAGGTTTGAGTGAAACTTTTAATCAGTATTCTCTAAATGGACGCCAGAATAGTTATCAGAATGAACTGTGGATTAAAGCCCATTTTCTGTCAATGCACGAACTTCGACCATATCGGCAGAATACGAAAATTTTATTGAACTGACATCTAGTTAATATTTAGAAGGAAAATTGAAGTTAAACAATAAACCATTAGTGAAAATCTGTTGCAGCTTAGAGGATGACATACCTCAACTATCACAAAATGCTATGTTGGTACGTTTACTATTTACATCTAGGTGGTTGTGCGAAACGGCTCCCTCAGCTTACGTGTCGACCAAAAATTATACCGCAAAAGATTTGATGCCGAACATGAGAATTCAAACACTTTACTTCATTAAAATTTAAATTTAAAAGTCCTGCTTGAACGCATTACTTTATTTTTAGTACCTTCGGATTTATTTTGAAATTACCTTTTGAAGCAAATATATATTATTTCAAATAATTGTTATTTTGTTGAAAGTAATCCATTTACAAAACGCTGCATTGAAACCATACCATTAAAACAACCCAGTGATTCCAGGATTAAAAGTAGGCAATAAAAGAGTTTCACTTAATAAAAAATATTAAGAAACTTTGATGTAGGGAGTATTATGTAGATATATCATAACAAGAAACAACCTTTTCAATACGATCCCCATATAACATTTTACCCCTCCCTCGCGTTTATCAATTACAGCCTTTTTCAAAGCACAATAATAATACTGAATATTTAAAAAGATCTATTTCCTTAGTTTAACGGTCACGAGTTCATGATTTTATGGCAACTTTCCAAAAATTATAAACTTTATTCTTTGGCTGAAACACTAACACTAAAATCATTTAAATAAATAATAAAAAAATGAAAGGTTTCAGATTTTAAATTACGTTCAAAGGGCATTTTTATAACATTTTGTGTATTAGCTTTATTTATTTATTAAATATCATGTTTTGTCATCATTATTTATTAAATATCACTTAAACCATAAAATTATGTTCAAGAGCAAGCTCGCAAAATAATTTTAAGATGAGCATATCTTTAGAAGAAACTAGAATAAAAGAGAAACACGCCAATGTGACAATCAAAATCGCAATAACAATTTTGTATTTAGCGTACATATATTAAAGCACTCAATCGATTTCGAGGGCAGATAAAGGTCCCTCCTCATCAGGAGAATAAAATTACAAGAAAATGGAAAATAGAAGAAAAAAAAAATTAAAGCATCGGCCTTTTTCTTCTTTTTTCCCCTTTATAGTAATTTCATTCTCCTGATGAGGAGGGACCTTTAGCTGCCCTCTAAATCGATTGAGTGTTTTAATATATGTACGCTAAATACAAGGTTGTTATTGTGATTTTGAATATCTTTAGAATTTCTGATACACAGTCTCGCGGGCTGGAGATAAAAATGTTTTTCCTGTACAACGTTGACCTTGCTCGCTTTTAAATCCTTGAGTTTGTTAATCAAAAATTCATTAAAGTTTTACAAAATATGAAATCGATAATAAACAAATTCCAAATTTCAAATTTGGGCTTCCCATATTCAAAGGACGATTACGTTATTCAAAATTCATTGGCTCTAGGAACCGTTGTTTTATCACAATGCGAGAAACATACATACATTTATGCATATTCTTCATTATTTAATTTCTTTAAATATAATACACGGCGGTAATATTTGGTGGCAACAATCTGAAAAATGAGACAACGTTTGTAGTGAATCAACGCAAAATGCCAAAACGAAACTAATAATCCTTCTAGGAAAATTGCCTCTTTGGACTAAAAAGCGAACTATTGAGTAAATTATAATATATTTAAGTATAAGTTATTAAAATATGTTTTACGAATTCTATTTAATTTTATTTCTGTTTCTTAAATTAACCTGATTAAATTTCGCTTTAAAAATACTTCAGAATCAACGAATATAAAGAAATAAATTATTTCCTATTCATAAAAGAAATTATACTGCAATTAATAACAATTCGGTCATTTCCATAACATTTTATGTTTCACTGATCAATGGGAGTGCCTATTTAGCCATGTACCTTAAATGCAAATTGAGATTAAGTGTTTCGTGACCATTCAGTTAAACACAATGTCAAAGCCTCCAGAAAATTACAACGAATGTATATACGCCTTGCAAAGTTTTACTCACTAAGGCAGCTGCATATTTTGAAGCTCATTATTCAAATCCTCAGACCTTCGAAGTGTACGGAATCGAATTGAGTTCGGTGGCACGAATTGCAAATTGGTGAGTGATCTGTTCACAAGTTGTCTTTGTAAGGTAATCATGATCTGCTTCGAGGAATCGGATTTGTTTGAAATTTGGAGCTGCGGATTAATGTTTATATGCAACAATTTCGCAACGACGGATATGAGCTGTGAATACCAATTTGTCTATTCAGATGCATAGTAAGGAAGTGGCACTTTGGGAAATGACCATATGGCGGTATTATGTGTCACATCTAACCCCTATGCTTACGATTACATTTATGCCAAAGATGACAACTCACGGAAAAACATATATCACTGCTGACCAAAGCACGAGAGTTTACACGTATAAAGGCATTCACTTCGGCAGTAATAAAAATGCTTACTTTAGCTGACTAAAAGAAAAGAAGAAATATAACGTAATGCAATAAAATGTTGTATATTATTTAAATATATGATAGAAGCATTCCCAATGCTTATTTTACAACAACTTGCGACTTGAATAAAACTTGGAACGAGCCTGGCGATACTAAAATTTCGCGAATACTTCTAGCACAGAGATTCCCAACGGTGTCGGTACAACGTGGGGTTCGATGAAATTTCAAAGGGCGTCCATGAGCATCATAGGATCAATTAAGTTCTTGATAGTTAAATAAGAACCTAAAATTGATCCGTATAATCAAGATCAATTTGATTAAAATATTATAAAAATAAATCTGAAAGCTTCAGATTTTATATTACGCCAAAGAGGCATTTTTTCATGGTGGATTCGAAACGTCATACAGACATTCAAAGTCATTCGACGCAAAATACAATTAGACATTGTATTGTAACGTCTTTGTGTTGCTACGCTTCTAACATAATACCAGCAAGAAATGTAAAGGAAACTCATGCACAAAATACCTGTGCTTGAAGATGCACGAGATGTTAATGTTAATGGAACGCTTTGAAATCGTTGACTTTGTTAGTCAAAATATCGTTAAAGTTTTACAAAATATGAAATAGTTAATAAAACAAATTCCAGATTTGGGCTTCCAGATGCCGATATTGGAGTGGAGAACTGCTTTATTCAAAATTTTATGTCTCTAGATACCGGTGGTTTTTCACAGTGCGAGAAAGATACGCATATTCATGTAGATTCTTTAATATATAATTTTCTTAAGTATAATGTACGGCTCTAATATTTGCTGGCAACAATTTGAAAAAATGATTCAAACTTTTATAGGTAACAATATATATATAGACTTTTATAGGCCCTTCTGGGCTTACGCCCATTTGGGTTAATAAATTTGATAATTATTTGTGAAGTCATTTAAAGCTGTATCACATAGTAAGGAAGAAATCATATAAAATAACTTAAGGCAGGAATACATTTAAAATACTCAATATATATTTAAATCAGGAATTTGTTTTAAATGTATGCACTTTTTATGCAGTGCGTGCAGTTTAGAAAAATAAACTACATAATACTTTCAAGAAGTTCATCAAAATGAATTATGCAGTTGAAATAAAGAATTTAAGCTGATATAATGCATAAAATTATTTCTTCTTTTTTTACTAATCGAAATGCATGCTTTTCTTTCTGAAAGCATTTTTGTTTCTTCAAATGAATTTGACATTCTCAGGAAATGATTTCATTACTGCATGGATTTGATTCTAGAACAAGAAAAATATAACTTCGTCAGTTCTATAAGTGAACTTCTAGAACCCAAACAAAGTTATCCATTTAAAATGGAGGAATCAAAATCTTGATTTACTAGCAGAAATTCCATATCTTAGAATAATATTTGAATGAATCGAACTTTACATTATTTCTGCAATTACGGAATAGAAATTTATGCATTTTCAAACTGAAATTATCTCTTTCTAATAATGTTTTGATACTTGGAATTAGCGATATGAAGTGGTACTGTTGTTTTAAAGATGATATTTGTTAAACGGCCAATTCGGGAAAGTTAAATTAAGATTTATTGAAGTGAAGTAATATTTATAGTAATTTATTGGAAAGAGGCTGAAATCTTAATTAGTTTAATTCTTTTTTATAATTTAATATAATGAAATCAATTTAACAGACTGATAAATGCAAGCTATATTTGGAAGTTTTCTAAAGTTGCTTCGAAAAGTCATTTATCAGTTAAATGATTCCTCTGAACTGGATTCTGAAATTCAGTATAGAGTTTCACTTTGATTTGAGGAAACTAGCTTTGGTATTCTTTTTTGCACATTATCAGAGCAGCAGCGTATTCTTGTACATGTTTCTAAATAATTCTCAGATCAAATATCCATTTTGACCTCTCCAAAATCCATTTCCACTATTTTTAATGACGGCTGTACGTCCGGACAGAATAAAGAATTCTTTCCAAAGGGATTGTAAAATTTATTTAAAATGGAATTTTTCGCAACGATTAGCCAAACACATTTAAACCTTTGTGTATGGGATTGCTATAATATCTAATCTTGCGCCTCCTTTTTATTGTAATTCCGATAGTACCAAAAGTATGCACACAAACATATATATATATATATGTGGGAAATCATACCGTCCAATGCTGAATGAGAATTGCCCGTTATGACGTCATCAGTATACCATCACAGCCCAGCGCAGTAAGAATCATCCCAGACAGCGCTGAGACCTGGTCGAGAGTGGATGGCAGACGTGAGCAGACGGCTCACACGTCTTCAAGAGTTTATGAACTTTAATTGCGCTTTCGATGTTATGCCTTTACATCATTATGTTAATCCTGCATACCGTTAACTTCATCTTTATATACTTTTCTTTATATACTTTTATTTCTTTCTATTAAATAAACCATTTAAATATTACTTCGTGCTCTCATGCTGTGAATCAAGTCAAATTCTACAAAAAAATATGGCGCCCAACGTGGGGCCTCGAATTCCAAAATGTTCGAGTAGTAGAACTGTGCTTTGAACTGTGAACTGAGTGAACTGTTGTCACAAGTTATTCGATTTATTGGATTACTCGTATAAAGTGTGGATTACCCAATTGACGACGATCATCTGTCGGGTGAGTACAAAACTTTCTTTCCAATATGAAGTTAGTAGAAATTCCAGAATTGGAAGCAGCTTTAAAGAACAGTAAAAGTTCTGAAATCAAAAGTTTGCATAAGCTTATTTTTAATACTGATAGAGATCGAAATAACCGGAAACGATTACGTGAATTTTCTGGCTTTGTATTTAAACCAGATTCTGAAGAATATAATAAGAAAATAGATGCAGTGCAGAATAGTTTTACTTTGAATGAGTTAATTAAAATTTGCAATGTACTGTGCATAAATTCAGAAGGTTTAAAGACGGAAGTCGTAACCCGAATTGTCTCTTACCTATGTGATTTATCTGTATTATTTGAAAATATTTTGCATGAAGAAAATAGTGATATTGAAGATGAAACTATTAATAAAATTTCTGAAGTAATGCTTGATGATAATCAAAGAGACAATCCTGGTTTTAATGAGTCTCAAGTAAACAACAGTATGCAGCTTCCAATTCAAGATCATTTTAAACCTCATCTTAGTTTTTCTGATATTGAAAGTATTGTTAATCCTTTTTCTGGTAATGCATATGAAAATGTTGATAAATGGATTGATGAATTTGAAGATGTTATAAATTCTTTGAAATTAAGTGATTTGCATAAATTAGTTTTTGCTAAAAGATCATTAAAAGGTAAAGCGAAACTATTTATTCAGAGTGAACCTAAAGTTAATGACTGGTGTAAATTAAAAAAGCTTTTGAAATCTGAATATGGTAAAGCTTTTAATTCTGCTGAATTGCATGAAATGTTATGTAAACGTAAATTAATGCCTAATGAATCTTTAGATGAGTATTTTTTGAAAATGAAAGGAATGTGTTCGCGAGGTAACATTGAAGATGCTTCATTAATTAAATATGTTATTGATGGTATTCCCGATTCTGTGGTTAGGAAAACTATACTGTATGGTTGCGAAACAATATCTGAATTTAAACAAAGGCTTAAAATTTATGATAAGATGAGATCGGACAATGATAAGTTTAAAAATCCGAAACCGAAAGTAGACACTCAAGTTAAAGATAGAAGTAAGCTTTCGTCATCAAACCGAAATCAATCTAGCGTTAATAAGGTCAAATGTTTTAATTGCCAGGAATTAGGGCATTATTCTAAGCATTGTGTAAACAAATCAAAGGGTGTAAAATGTATAAAATGTAAGAAGTTCGGGCATTATTCAACGAACTGTCCAGAGCAGACCCCCGAGACACAACAAACAGCTTTATTACAACGAATTTGTGACAAGGATAGAATTATGAAGACTGTAGAAATAAATAATCATTTAGTTGATAGTTTAGTTGACACTGGTTCAGATGTAACGATATGCAGCGTAGAGTTATACAAGCAGATTGGTTCTCCTAATTTAAATTGTAGTGATATCACATTAAACGGAATTGAATCAAAACAAACGTATCCTATCGGCGTTTTTATTTCTGATATTTCAATTGATAGTTTTTTACTTCGTACGAAAATTTATGTTGTTAAGTCATTATGTATTCAAATTGTATTAGGTTTGGATGTATTGAGTCAGTTTAACTTCTCTTTTACCGAGAATGGCCTTCAAATAATTTCTCATCGGAATAAAAGTAATGTAAACTTGATAACTGCTGAGTCATCTCGAAATTCTAACGTGCGTTGCGTTATGGGAAATTTGAATATTGCTATCTCATTGAAGAATGCTTATGATCCTTCGCAATCGTCTGGCGTCTCTGTTAATGTAAACAAAAGTCCCGAAAGCGGAAGTAGCTCGACGTTTAATTACCTTTCACATCTGGTGAATGCTATTTCTGTCAACGAGATTGATTTATCGCATATTTCGAATGCAGAACATAAAGAAAGACTGTGTAATTTAATTAATTCGTACCAACCACGGAAAAATAGACAATCTGACTTCAAGATGCAAATAAATTTATGCGATGATATTCCTGTCTGTCAAAATAGAAGATACATGTCTTTCGCGGAACAAAAAATTGTTGACGATCAAATTAAGGAATGGTTGAAAGAGGGCATAATAAAGCCTAGCAATTCTAATTATTCGGCGCTTATTGTTTTGTGTAACAAGCGTAATAATTCGAAACGTTTATGCGTGGACTATCGAAAATTAAATAAGAAGATTATTAAAGACAAATTTCCACTACCTTTAATTCCGGAAGTACTTGATCGCTTAGAACAGTCCAAAGTCTTCACGACACTAGATTTGAAAAATGGCTTTTTCCATGTAGACATAGACGAAAATTGCACCAAATATACCGCATTTGTAACACATAATGGTATTTACGAATTTCTTAAAGCTCCTTTTGGTTTATGTATTAGTCCAAATGTTTTTCAAAGGTATATTTATTCAGTATTTCGTGACTTGTTAAATGAAGGTGTACTAATTATTTATATGGATGATATAGTCATACCGGCTAATGATGAAGTTGAATGTTTAGACAAATTAGAAAGAGTACTCAAAACTGCTTCGGAGTATGGATTACAACTAAATTTCAAAAAGTGCCAATTCTTAAAACGTAAAATTGAATTTTTGGGACATGTAATTGAAAACGGAACTATTCGACCATCACCTTCCAAAACTGTTGCTGTTCGGAACTTTCCACAACCGCGTAACTGTAAACAACTACAAAGCTTTTTAGGACTAACGGGATATTTTCGTAAATTCATTCCTCAGTATGCTAAAATAGCTAAACCTCTTAGTGACTTACTTAGAAAAGGTATTGGTTTTAAGTTCGATTCCGAACAACAGGAAGCTTTTTGCAGATTAAAAGAAATTCTCTCTCAGGCACCTGTTCTACACATATTTAGGCAAGGATATCCATTAGAACTCCATACTGATGCTAGTAGTCAAGGCTTTGGTGCGGTATTACTCCAATTGTCTGATGATGGTAATTATCACCCAATCCAGTATATGAGTAAGAAGACTTCACCGCAGCAAGAGAAACTCTGTAGTTACGAATTAGAAGCACTTGCAGTAATAGAAGCTCTGAAGAAATTTCGAAACTATTTGTTGGGGACTAAATTCAAAATTGTAACTGATTGTAGCGCTTTTCAGAAAACTTTAGATAAGAAAGATTTAACTCCTAAAATTGCGAGATGGGCAATGTTTATTGAAGAATTCGATTACGAAATTGTACATCGTTCAGGAAACCAAATGAAACATGCTGATGCTTTAAGTAGAAATGCTCTAATTTTAACATCATACACATCCGATGTAACTGAGAAGATTCGATTAGCACAACAACAGAATGAAGATGAACATGTGAAGTTAATCAAGAATTTAGTTGAGAAGGGAGAAGAAAATGGATTCTTCGTGAGAAATGATATTTTGTACAAATTTGAAAATGGTAAAGATCTTCTAGTAGTGCCAGAATCCTTACAGAATGAAATCATACAGAAGGTACATAAAAAAGGTCACTTTGCTGTAGATAAAACTGTGAATGCTGTAGAGCAAGAATTCTATATTCCCAGACTGAAATGCAAAGTTGAAAAAGTAATTGCTAACTGTATAGAATGTATACTGTACAACAAGAAGCAAGGAAAAGCAGAAGGATTTCTTCATCCTGTACCAAAAGAAAACGTTCCTTTGAGTACGTATCATATCGACTTTATTGGACCTCTTCCATCGACGAACAAGAGATACCAACACATTCTAACTGTTGTCGACGCTTTTACGAAATTTACTTGGTTCTATCCAGTGAAATCACCAACTACACAAGAAGTTATTTCAAAATTGAAGCAACAACAGACTGTATTTGGAAATCCAGCCAGAATCATTTCAGATCGAGGTAGTGCCTTTACATCGAAAGAATTTTCAGCTTATTGTACTGAAGAAGGAATAGAACATGTCAAAATTACTACCGGTATTCCAAGAGGTAACGGACAAATTGAGCGAATTCATAGAATTTTGATTCCTGTTTTGTCAAAATTATCACATGAAGATTCAACGAAATGGTTTAAATATGTTTCAGATGTTCAGAGAATAATCAACAGTACAACTACGAGAAGTACGAAATATTCACCGTTTGAGCTTCTCATAGGCACGAAAATGAAGAATAAAGAAGATTTGAGAATTAGTGAAATATTGAATGAAGAATATCTAAAACAATTGATGCAAGAACGTGATGAAATGAGAGAAGATGCGAAAAACAACATTTTGAGGATTCAAGAAGAGAATCGAAAACAATTTAACAAGAAACGTAAGAAACCGAAACTATACAAGATTGGCGACTTGGTAGCCATTCAGAGAACTCAATATGGGACTGCCTACGACCTAAGTTTCATGGACCGTATAAAATCATAGCTGTAAGATCAAATGACAGATATGAAGTCGAGAAAGTAGGATGCCATGAAGGACCAAATTTAACATCTACTGCGGCTGACCATATGAAGCCATGGTCAAATTGATTTGATGTGTGTATCAGCTCAAAACCTAAGGACCTGATACTCTTTTTCTTTTTTTTTTATTCTCTTTGCAGGTACATGATAGTGATGTCCATTCAACAGACATCGAGGACGATGCCTCTTCAGGCTGGCCGAAGCTGTGGGAAATCATACCGTCCAATGCTGAATGAGAATTGCCCGTTATGACGTCATCAGTATACCATCACAGCCCAGCGCAGTAAGAATCATCCCAGACAGCGCTGAGACCTGGTCGAGAGTGGATGGCAGACGTGAGCAGACGGCTCACACGTCTTCAAGAGTTTATGAACTTTAATTGCGCTTTCGATGTTATGCCTTTACATCATTATGTTAATCCTGCATACCGTTAACTTCATCTTTATATACTTTTCTACTTTTCTTTATATACTTTTATTTCTTTCTATTAAATAAACCATTTAAATATTACTTCGTGCTCTCATGCTGTGAATCAAGTCAAATTCTACATATATATATATATATATATATATATAAAACCCTCTTAAAAATTAAAAAAATTAACTATAATTTTGGACAAATAATGAAATTTAACTTAATTCCCCGTTTCTATCGTTATATTTGGGAAAGTTTTACACTCGTTATAAAAAAGTGAAATTATAAGTTTGACGCCCGTATGACAAAAATTGAGCGGGATATTTAATTTCAAAATTTACAATTTCAGATTTCATTTTCAGTTTTTGTTCAGAGATCAATTAATTAGGTTAGAATAAATCAAGGAAGTAAGTTTAAATGAAATGCAATAATAAATGTGTATAATTTAATATTCCGTATAGAAGGAAGTCATATGCTGTCCACATCATTTTTTTTATTTTTTCAGACACGTCTCTTTCGTTCTGTTGCCATGGGTTTCTACCAGCTGCTATAGATTAGCGCCAGAGTTCGATTCTGGGAGCATGTACATATGTGTGACAAAGTATAATGTTCTCGGAATGGCTGGAGCGAGCCGAAAATACGCTAGTGAGAATTCTGGCAATCTAAGAGAGGTGGGAGACGTTAAACTGTGACTCCGAGGAATATTCCTTCAAAATGTGGATGGAGTTATGCAAGAATCGAAATGTGACCTTAGTGATGCCCAAGCCTCCGGATGGACCTGATCGAGATATTCTTACTAGGAGGAAAGGATATATTTTTCAACAACTCAGATATATAGAGACTTTTTGGATGCAGATATTTCTACAGCGGCGACCTCTTCTCGCATCTCAATCAGCCAAGATCTCAAGTTTTTCACAGTCATATAATCCATTTCAGAGTATATTTTTAAAGTTCCTGTTGCTTTACCTTACTGCAGTTAATGTAGGATTTAGCTTTTGTTAAAATTCGCTTTTCTGTTTGGTGTTAAGACTTGTAATGCATTATTCTATTATTCTAACCTGTAAGTCAATTTTCTGGTGTTCGTTCGAGCACTACCAAGGATTTGAACGATATATTGGGCTTAATAGGAATAAGAAACTTAAATCCAACTCATTTCAAACAATTGTTGACAAAATTTGGAATCCAGATGTATTATTACTAACCATCATTTTTCTTGTAGCATTTAAATGTAGAATTCAGAATTTTTTATACCTTTTTAATACGAATAGTACGTACGTGAAATTTATCAGTTTCACACAGCGCTGTTTTCAATCATGTTAAATATTTCAGTAGTCATTACTTCTGGTTTTTGTTTTTGTTCTTAGTTTTCTTTCAGAAAAAAAATTGAAAGTAATCTTTTATTACATTTTTTAGATATCTGCATCTTCAAAAAACTAATATATTTGTAAAATATAGATTACAGCTATAAAGTAATAGTGGGAGAAATCCAGGCACACACATTTCACAAAAAATCTAATAACAAGATGGGGATATAAGTAATATTAGAAGCTATAAAGTAATATTAGAAGAAATCCAGGCATACGCATTTTACAAAAAATATAATAACACGGAGTGGATAGCATACTAAAATAAACAGCACCTATCCATTAAAATGACCTAAATCCATTGACGTTTCGTATATGAATTGCACCTAATTATTAATTGTATAAAAATATTGCGCAAATTTTAGTTTCCTGATCACAAATATTACTTCAAATACGTATCGTATTTCACAAATAGCTCAAAATACTTTCTTTTTACCCAGAATTTCGCATTTGACTTAAATTAGTTTGAAGTTTAGATAACAAACACTGTAATGTTTCTAACTACTTTGCTTAACTTAGTGGAAACCTTGTTGAAATTTGTAGCGATTTATCTTTGAGTACAAGTGTATAAATGAAATTCTGGAGAAGGGTTAGACTCACCCTTTATTATCTCAAACTAAAAACATAGATGATACCTTCCTCGGGCTTACAGGAAAGCCTCCACTTGGGATTTAACTCAATTTAAGAAAATAAGAAATTAATATAAAGCTAAACTAAACTGAATTTAGCCGAAGCTGTGCACAATTATCTAACGTACTTGGCCCTTAATTAAATGAACCGGCGAATATCAGCAGACACTTACAAAATTGGGCGAGCGTAGTTAGCTTTAAACAACGAAGCAGCCCGACAGCAAACACGCGCTGCTAAGGACTCCTAAGCTCTTCTGCTGAAGTAAGCGAAACCTTCCTTTAAATACTCTTTCTACCTTAGTTACATGAAACGCGATACTAAAAACTTATTCTGGTAGGGATTAGTAGGTGAGAAACGAGAATAGACAGTAAAGAATGCTTAGAAATTAAAACAAGTGTTAGAAACTTAAAATAACCTCTATAACACAGTGATAAATATTTGATTTAAATAAACATTTATATTATGAAAGAATTTTCCGGTGTTGGAAATTTGTCCAAATGGCAGAATTGGTGGTAACGTGTTGAAGATTATCTAAAGAGAATATAAATAACAAAAAGCCGTTTCGACCTTGAAGCGCCTATTATTAAGAGAAAAACAGTGTGAGTATAGACACATCATGAACATTTATTGCTATATAATCACTCAGTTGATTATCAGTGACTAGTATTTGCAGGGTAGGTTATTTAGATTTGAAAAAGAACACGAGGTTTATCTAAGGAGAGGGATGCCTTCGTGGAGGATTTTCTAAGTGAATTTGGATCGTATTCACATATTGTTTGCAGGGATTTCTTACAGGTATACTACAATGATGTATAAACTTTTATTCTGCTCAGATTTCAAGATAACAACTCATCAAAACAGTGTCTTGATGGATTGCATTAATTTTTTCCACACATATACATTTCACTTTTCCGTATTCCTGAACGTTTTGAATCTTTAACCTCTTAATGCATCAATGGTCGTTTTTTACCAACTTTTTTTATTCTTTGTTTTAACACGACCTCTTTCTTTACTTTAATTTCAAAACATAGCGGATATATTCTGATTGCATAGCTGAAATAACTTCATGGACGTATTTACTCGGGTGCGCAGAAATAATTTTGTTCGGTGTACCCGAGTTAAGTCGTTTGAGTACATTATAAGGTAAACGAATGGCATAGAATGATTAAACATTCCTGTCACAATTCCAATTTCACAATTTTTTTTAGGTTCGATCTCTAACAATATTCTTGAGTCGCTGAAGGTCGGTATTTGTAGGTTTGGCTTTTAATAACTGTTATTACTTACTAGTGTAAATGTTGAAAAACATGTGAAAGTCCTGTGCACAAAAAAAAAAAAAAAAAAAAAAAAAACATTGTTTAACGACGTATGCAGCAGTACAGCCATCTCCAAAATACCGTGTCCTTCTCAAAAGCAGTACTGATATTTTACTATTATTTGCTGGTCGTTTATTACATGTTAAACGTATATTATTAATATGTGATGCAATTTTTAGACAAATTTTTTTTTTCATTTTCAAATTTGTTTTTTATGAAATTTGTTATTAATTTTAAAAATTTGTTATTTATGAAATTTGTTATTAATTTACAAAATCTGTTGTTAATTTTAAATTTTTTTATTAATTTAAAAAAATTTAATTTGTTATTAATTTACAAAATTTTTTATTTTTTATTAATTTACAAAATTTTTTATTTGTGAAATAAATTTATTAGACGTTTAACAATGCAAATTAAACGCAACAATCTTTATTTCTTACAAATTATATTTAATCCTTGACATAATAAGAACTTTGAGGATACCATTTCCAACTCATTCAGAAAATAACCATTTTCAGATATTAACTAAGAATCCATCTATAGATTTTCAATACCCTTTAAACATCAGGAACATGAAGTTGTTTCTGAGGTTTCAAAAAATAAAAAAGCGATATTCCTCACATTTAAAAACAAGACATGTATTTTCTTTCTATTTTGCTTGCCTGGGAGAACTTTACAGCGTGCTAAAAATAGCAAAGATTTGATACAGTGCAATTGATGCTGGATATATTTTTACCAGGTCTGAGACTTTTATAGTAGCATCAAAGCTACGTGATTGAAAATTGTATCGGTACGATGAAGAAATTTAGCCATTCTTTACTTTGCTGCTTGGAATTCCTATACAGCTTGATTCGTTTTTCCAGTTTTATCGGCAAAAGATCCCATAATCGAAAACTATAAATACATTTCACGGAGTATTGACCTTATTCCTCTATTTGCAAGAATTTGTGTATTTAAGTTCAATAAAAATATCTCAAATAATAAATTTCACGTTCAAAATATACGTAAAAATCAATACTTGTTTGAAATAATAAAAAGAAAAAGAAAAAATATACTGAATGAATTTGAATTCATTATTTCATATAAATTTATAAGCTACGCTGAATTAGAAGTAAGCTTGTATTGGAAAAGGCGAAGAAAACAAAAATGTGTGAAGCGTGAACGCATTTAGCCTAGTAATGCTTAACAATGCTTATACCAGGAGCATCGTATACTGTAAATATATTGTGTATATACTGTAAATATACTGAGTATTTTTGATTCAATTCAAGAGTTGGTCCATTTTATTAACTTCACTGCAAACTGTTTCCCGCATTTTGAGTTATGTCGTAAATTAAAGCATAAAATAATGGAACCTACTTCGTTCAATATTTATTTAATGTTTTAAAATTATTATTTAATCTTTTTAATTTTATCGCCAATTATCGAACTTGTATTTATTCTCTGCTCTTTAATTCTCCCATTCTCGAATTCTTGCAATTCATGCCTTAGCAAGTTTCCCGTGTTCGCTTACTCGATTCGATAGTGAAAACGGGGATGCTTAGTAAGTATATAAGTAGTACTATGCAAAATGTAAATTCTCCAATATGGAAATGCACACTTTGGGGTATTTTTATTCAATCATAAGCCTTTAATCGATACGTGAATGGTTTCTGTAGACAATATCTTATTTGTATACGGAGTTCACTCTGAAATTTTTGAGATACGCTTAGACAGTAAGTGGCAGAAAATCATTAACGTTTAAATTCAAAAATATGAAGTATTTTAGCCTAGCAGACGATTTTTCGGTGGCCAATTGCAAGTAGTTTAGCATAGACTAAATTTCAGGTAGAAGGAAGAATGGAGTTGACGCGAGGACATCATCGCGCTATGATTTTCTATGGTTTTTTAAATGGAATGAAATCAAGAAAATGCGTTAAACGTCTACAATTAGAGTTTTAATCTAAGGTTCATCTCGTGCTACTGTATTTAGATGGTTTACAGAATTTCACAGAGGTCGCAAGTGTCTTTCAGGATGAAGAACATACAGGAAGGCCGCTGTCAGCAGTAATCGCGAATAATGTGTATGCTGTACAGAAAACGTTATTCGATGATAATCGCTACACCTACATATACATATGATACAGAAGGAACTTAACATTGGATCCGTCGCCATGCATAAAATTATTCATGAAGGATTGCATATGAAAAGAACTAGTTTGCCGTTGGATTTCCCATAATTTAGCTGAGCAACAAAAAGAGGACGTGTCAGAGTCAGTTAAAAACCTTTAAATAATTTAAAGATGATGGCCACCGCATTATTTATATAATCGTAACTTGTGATGAAACGTGCGTACCATTCTTTTGCGTTTCAACACGTCAAAAAGTAAAATAAGGGACTTCGACGATGATCCCACGCTCACAATGGCGAAAATACAAAGTTCTATGGAAAACAATAATGTATGCCATAATTCTTCAGTAGTATAGGACTGATCAAAGCTATCAAGATGGAAGCACAGAAGACATTCACAGCTAACTAGTACACAACTAAGTGTATTCTAGAAATCCTTCAAGAAGTGAATGTTAGAGGACTCATGCTTCACCTTGACAACACATCTTGTCATTTAGCAAGATTGATAGTTGCGTTTCTTGAGCAAAAACACATCAAACTGATGGAGCATCCCCCTTATTCACCCGATCTAGCTATGTTTGACTTTTGGCTATTTTTTAATCTAAAACAACTTGCTTTGACGTTGTTTTCATTCCGAAGATGAGATTGATGTTGTTATAAGTGTATTTTTTTCATCAATTCCAAGAAATGAATGGCTTGAGACATTAAATCTTTGGAATATTCGCCTACAGAAGTGTACTGATGCTGGAGGAGACTTTAAAAATCTAAGTGTATTTCAAAAGTTTCAGAGTGTCCCTAGTATTAGATCAAACATACTACATTTTTCCTTCAATATATAAAACATTCACACATAAGATTTACTCAAATATTCCGGAATACATAAATAACTGACTAATGCTTCTGGATAAACTTTCCTTCTTTTCTTTTAATATTTCATCACACCTGCAAGACAGCAAATAATGCACTGATTTAAGAGTTCGTAAATAAATAAAAGCATTCTATACTTTTTTTAATCAAGTTTAAAATTATGGATATCATGCTGCATTGTCGGCAATTTCATATTTGAATATCGAGGTTAAATACAGCTCAAATAAATTTTCAATTGATTTACACGAATTACACAGCATCAAAATTAACGTGTTTCTTAAAAAGCAAAATTTCAAGCTACATAATTTTAATTCATTACAGTCAAATTAATGTTACTCTGCATACTGAAAGCATTTTAATGGCTTAGGTATATGCAAATAAATATCATTACAGTTTATTTAAGTTATCGTTTGTATATTATACCTTCCTTTCTTTCATAACGAATGCTCACTTGGCAAAGAAAGGAGAGCTTACGCGAAGGAAAATTAATTATCTCGCGCAAATGTATATCATCAGCAACTTATTATTTCTAAAGCATTGGTTTCAAAAACTGTTTGTAAAAATGCTACTATTCAATATTTTGTATGTAACAAATTTCACTTTTCATCAGCATCTTAATAGATAAATGATAGTCAAAATTCCCCCCACCCATAGAAGAAAATAGTGTAATCTGATACAGTTTTTTAGAAGTAGCTTTGTATATTATGGCATATTTTTACGCCTTTCTAAACAAAAATATCTTTAGTAGAAGCTTTTCAAACATAAAAAAAATGAAGTTAAGTCCGAAATAGCAAATTAAAGTTTGGAGTGTTTTCGATTTGAATACCTGAAGGACTTTTATGAAGAGACACATGTATTGTTTCTTAAGCGGCCATGACATAAATCGTAAGTGTCTTCTTAGAAAGAAAAAACATTTTCTAAGGCACAAATCGTGAATTATTTGAGACAATGTATATTTTGATTGGTTGCAGCGTACATATCAAAACCGTAAGTAAATGAAATAAATGTATTGCATTGAAAATAAAAAAATAGTCAAGTAAAAAGTTGAAATCTTTGAAACATAAAATGCAAGAAAGCTTAGGCTGATATAAAATTATTGTCATATTATCAGTTACGTTTCTGTTTAATTGATTATGGAAAAGAGTCACAAAACTTCTATTCGTAGTTACATTAAAAACATAGCATAAAGTTATAGCACATCTAGTATTTTATTTGTGCAGCTAATGGTATATGCTAACTTAATATCCTCTTTCTCTAATGTTTCACCATCATTTAGAGCATAAATATACGATTGATTAAAAATATAATGTGGTCACTACATGAATTCTTTGTACGCCAATTAAATTATACATATATTTTGCTGCACGTAATTCATTTGAAAGTGAGATAGATTCTTCCAATTTAATGTGCCCCTGCCGATTGCAATAAAAAAGATGTTATGGAAGTTTCATATACAAAATTTCAACATTCTACGGCTAATCATTTTTGAGTTATGCGAGATATATACGTACGAGTAGATGTACTTCAAAACTAGATGTAGTTCGTACGTACTTCGAAACTAAATAAAATTCCCAAATACAAAATTTCAACATTTTACAGCGAAACGTGTTTGAGTTACGCTACATACATATGCACATATGTCACAATGGGAACTAGTAAAATGAATTCGGAAACTGTCAAAATGAATATTTCGGTCGAAATCCGAAATACAAAATTTTTCGCGACTACAATACTTCCTTTACTTCATACAAGGAGGTGAAAACGAAAACCAGGCTGCAATTGTTTGTTATAAAACAATAATTATAACTTGAAATGTCTTTTAATGTTCCAGAATAAACAGCACTTACCATTTCCTGGAGTAATTTAGTAAATTACTTTGCATTGACGTGCAAAGAATTAAAATCGTAGCATTATCTAAATTGCAATCACTGGGAACGATGCACTGGGCTGACATATTTTCCTCAATCAACTAAATTCCTCTTTGGGATTAAATATTTGTCTCTTCTGTCATGTTGATTGCAATAGAAAATGTGGATTTTACTGACAATTGGAAAATCTTCTCTCGCTGAAAGCCAAAGCTTTCAGCAATACGCTCTGCCTATTTATTTACATAATAAATTTAACTGATCACCAAAGCGAACTGCCTTCAATTATCTGACATTTTTCTTCAATAAAGCAGTTTTCTGCAAAAGCGAAATAAAGCAACCTTTAATGGTTAGTTCAACAATTACAATAAATGAAGATGCTGGGAGTGTGGTTGGAAAGATTAGTTAATGATATTTTTCCAAGGCGCGTATTTACGATTTATGTTTTGTAACTTTAAAATGTAATGGATTGGCAAGAAAGTTATTTCGGTTTGCAAAATTAAATAGTATTGTGTTCCTTTTGTTTGTTCTTCTATCAGTTTTGTATATATGTAAGAAAAATTAAAAATATATAAAAGATAAAAGAAAGTAAAATCTGAAAGCTTTCAGATTACGTCCAAAGAGGAGTTTTTTAACGTATTGTGCATTACCTTTATTTATTAAATAGCATGTTTTTCGCCCTTAGATCATAAAATTCAGTTCAATAGCAATATCACAATATAATTTTTAAATGAGCATACAATTTACAGTTTCAGATGCACAATTTCGCACGCTGGAGATAATTTTTCCCTCGTATAGTGTTGCAATTGCTCTCTTTGAAATCACGGAGTTTGTTAATCAAAAATTCGTTAAAGTTTTAGTTTGAAATATATAATAAAACAAATTTCAAATTCGGGCTTCCAGATGCCCATATTCGGGTCTAGATGTACGTTATTCAAAATTCGGTGGCTGTAGGTACTGTTGTTTTATCACAATACGAGAAACATGCATACATTTATGCAGATTCTTCATTATTTAATTTCTTTAGATATAATACAGGGCTCTATTATATTTAGTGGCAACAATTTCAAAAGTGAATCCGCGTTTATAGTGAATCAACGAAAAATACCAAGACGAAATTAATAGTCCTTCTGGGCAAATTTTCCCTTTGGGCTAATTATAATTTCAATTAGCAACGTAAATAAATTTTTCTCTGTATTCTAAAATTACTAATCTCTATTTTCAGTGCGTCAATTCGAGACTTAACTATGTCATATGACATGGTAATTTTGATGGCCTAATGCTGATGATGCAAACGGAACTAAAATTCAAACAGCCAATAATAATTTTACAGCAGTATTAATTATCCAATCAAAATGCTACGTTCGGCCTAGCTGGACTGCTATCTGCTGTTTCTTTCTTACTGTAAGGTTATTAAAAATTTCAGCCTCTTGAAATAGGCACAAATAATGTGTCAATATTTTGTAGCCGCATTATGTTTACTTATGAAATAAAATTTTATCTGCCTCGGCTGATAAAAATTCTTGCTCTTCATTACAGATTAAACCTTCTATATTATACACAGTCAATATTCCAAAGCCTCTTTAGATAGTTTATATATCTTTTTTCTTGCTTGTCAGGCGGGCCGGACTGCATTCTAAATAAATAAATACGTTTTTTGTTTTGCGATTTAGCAGCTGACACTTTTAGGTTACTACAGAAACAAATTTCATATAGTTTCATTCACAGCTATTAAATTATGGTTACTTTTAACATGGGGTGGGAAAAAAAACGTTGTCAACATGTTTTATATTTTTTATTTTCATAAAGGCAAGGAAGTAGCTGAGGGTCACATAGGCATATATGAAGTTTATGATGTTGATTACTTAACAGAACGCGTTGAATCAGAAGTGGTTTAAAAATATTCATTCCATAGATTTTTGACTTGAAGATGACCAACGTTCTTTCTCAAGTTGATTATGACAAAATTAAAGCCATAATTGAATCGAATCGTTATATACGTAACTGCACGAGAGGTTGTTAAAAGGTTTAATTCTTTCACACGCAAATAGTGGAAAATCATATAGGACGTCTTGGACTCGTTAAGACGCTCGATATTTGGGTTCTGCGTGGATTGAAAGAAATTCACTTAACCCGATGAATCAATATTTGTGATACGCATTTCAAACATAATGTAATCGACCCTTTTTCAAAAAGAATTACGACTGGAAATGAAAACATCTACAGTAACATTAATCGAAAAACTCACAGTCTAAGTATAATGAATAGGACAAATGTATTTTGAGCTGCTTCCAAACAACCGAACGATCAACTGGGAACTCATGAAACTGGAAGAAGCGGTCAAAGAGAAAAGGCGAGAACTGGCAAGTTGAAAAAGAAATAGTGTAGTACCACTATATTACGAGGCCTCAGGCATCATTAGCAACATGTAAGAAATTACTGGAGCTTCGTTGGGAAGAAATGTCACATCCAGCATATTGTGCCGACATTGCACCTTCGGATATCATTTGCACCTTTGGATTGCACCTTCGGATGGACATTGCACCTTCGGATATCACCTTCGGATATCATTGCACCTTCAGATATCAGTTTTGCAAACTTCGAAATAGCGAAGTTTGCAAAACTTCTTAAACGGTAAAAATTTCAGTAATCACAAGGACATCAAAACTCACTCGGTTGCGTTTTTGTTGATAAAGACCAGAAGTACTAAAAGCACGGAGTCAGAAATTTAATAGAAAGATGGCATAAGGTCATCGAACAGAATGGAAGATATTTGACTAATTAAAGTTAATTTTTTGTATAGAAACAAATTGAGTATTATTTTTCACAAAGAACCTGAGGTTACTTTATTGCCAACCAGATGCAGTGTGACGGATACATTTAAACAATTTTTTAAAATATATAAAATCAATAATTTTGCAATAACTTTTGACTTAAATTTTATCATAAATGCTAATTTTTGCTTGCAAGCATACGTTGTACTTCGAGTGATGATTGCCTGTCAGCACCGAATCCTCAAAATTCCTTATCCAGCCTTTGTTCTCCAGTGTTTGTCGTATACATCCAGTTACAAAAACGTTTTAACTGGCGCGAAGATGCATGACTTCGTAGCCCACCAGCGGCCGAGTGGTAAAGTCAACGAACACTGTTAGATCCGGGGTTCAAATCCTTGCGAATGGTCTTGTTGCACTGGCGTTTTCGTGGTTTTTCCTAGCTTAACGTGTATACGAGCCAGTTTCCTTGACGATGTCCTGCACGAACGCATCCCTCCTCTTAGGCAGATAACCCTCCTTGCTTTGCCACAATTAGATAAACCAAACCACGACTTCGTAACTTCACATTAAAGAAAATCATTTAAAATTAAATAAAAAAAAATATAAATTTTATTCTTTTCCCTGGTCCTTGCACTTAAATTAAGAAAATGTTTTATCCATTATAATAAATAAAACTCAGAAGATTCCCTTCCGTGTGACGAAAATTGACCAATATATTTGGTATTAATGTCGAGGATCAAAATTAGGGGCCGAACGCAAATTGAAGTGCAAAGTGTTTGCATATCTAACTTTACTAAAAATAAAAAATAAGTTTGAAAAAAGATTTTTGATATCAATTTTTACTTAATTGTACGAAGTAAAGGAAGTATTGTAAGCATGAAAATTTGGGGACATCATATTTAAACGAAAATATCCATTTTGGTCGCTATCGAATGCAATTTAATGATATTTTTCGTGACACCTGTACGTAAGAACATAAGAGATGAAGGCCACGTTTTCCCAAAAAGGATTGCAAAAGGATTTAAAATCGATTCAGATCAATTTCGTAACATCTGTATGTATGTACATACGTAAGTACGTACGTATATATCTTGCATATTTCAAAAAGAATAGCATGAAAACTTTAAAATTTCGTATATAGGACTGCTATAACATGTAGTCGTGCACCTCCCTTTTTGGTTGCAATTGGCGGCACCAATGGTCTATATATATATATGCCCACTCTGTTACTCGGCTGAGTGAGCTCAGTTATTTTATTCTTATATATTGGTAAATGAGCATTTATTGCTTTAGAAATGGTTGAATTATGTTGTTCTTAGCTTCCAGTTAAGGTTTTTTATGCCTTTAGTTATTCTGAATGCAATAGTTGTAGAATTGTCAACAATTTAAAAGTTATTTACGTGCTGTCAAACCTAATTTTTTACCATAGCAGCCATATTTGTTCACATTTGAAAGTTAGCAGAATAGTGAATTTAATCTTTCTGCACCTTCAGTGTCTTTTTACCTAGTGTGACCAAAAGGAAATTTTTAGATAAGTGCACCTAAAAATCTGCTTTATTGCACGCTGGCCTAGTTGCTTGTTTTCGCGTTAGGCCAAAGCAGCAATTTGCACAGAAGGGCTATTATCTTTAACTTGATATTTTGCGTCAATTCACTTTTGAAAATAAAATAATCATGTGAACTCCAGCGATCGTGCGTTTGCAGTTGTCTGATATCCTTTCCCGGCAGACCTTGCGATAAATGTATATGTAAACAAATATTTAGAATTTCGAATGTACCGGATATTGTTTGGTTACTAGGTTAGTTTATTCTTTAATCTTTTTCTCGGATTACCTGATTAATTATACTTGGATTATATTTCAGTCTAGTATGTTTATATATGACATATGTTGTGAATAAAAATAAGAATAACTTGTATAACATGGTCTTCATACGAAAATTACGTTTATTCTTTAGTGTGATATAATATTATTTTTTGTGATATTGCTGGTGTTATGGTTTAAGTACGAAGAATATGATATTTAATAAATAAAGGTAGCATAGAAAACGTTAAAAAAAGGATATTTGGGTGTAATATAAAATACGAAAACTTTTAGATTTCTTTCTTTTTATATTTTTCTAATTTTAATAAAGATATTTTCAGGTTTTATGCACTTTTGCCTTGTCGCGAAGTGAGAACTGCATTAAATAAATGAGCAATATATATCTCTAATGAAATTCGAGGAAATAAGTTTAAATGAAATGCAGCAAAAATGCGTATAATTTAATATTCCGTACAAGGAAGTCATGTGGTGTACACATCAGATTTTTTACCATATCAGCCGTATTTGTTTACATTTGAAACTTAGTAGTGGATTAAGTCACTTTCGGTACTTTTAGTGTCTGTTTGCATAGTGGAGCCAATAGTAAACTTTCAGTTTTGTGCTGGCCGACTTGCTTGCTTTGCCCTCACCTGATCACTGCCCTCGCCGGTAGTCGAATCTGGACCTCTCGAATACGCGCCGAGTGTGCTACCGTTACACCACGAAGGCATGCTAGAAGGAGGTAGAAAATACTTTCTTATGCTCCGCCTTTTAAAGGCCGACTGGAGTTAGAGGACCCAATGGCAAAATCTCCGTGATGACGAAATATTGTCCATCATATTTTATTTAGTTCGGGAGGCATTTGTAGAGTTATTAGGTATTTATGCTGGAGACGTAAATAATATGCAATGCCCTCCCAGAGACTCGAACCTGGACCTCTCGAATACGCGCCGAGTGTTCTACAGTTACACCACGAAGACACGCATAGAGGGGAAAAAAGATACCTTATAGTTTTAGAAAATGTGTCTTTGTTAGCTAGACGAAAGCAATCATTAAATGGACGAATCTATTTTAAAATTTAAGAGAGCTCTCTTTCTTTGATGGTTCTGAGAAAGGGAAAAATTACGCTATTATTTTTTGTTTTTTAAAATTTTCTGGAATTTTAATAAACAAAAATGCTAGGGAGAAAGGTACGCAGGAAAATAAAGTGTTACTTATACATATAGTTCTTTTATTATAATATAACAACTGATGTTCAATAGACTCAATATTTTTATTGAAACTTTTTCCTTGTCTGTAAATGTTATTATATAGAGTTTTTCATGATTCTGGTCCTTTTATTTCAGCCCCATACACACACACACTTCAAATTAGAAAAACATTATTGGTAATCGATGACTGGGTTAGAAAGGATATTTTAGACTACTGCAAAGCACATGAAAAGTTTCTACCTAAGATAAGGAACAGCTTCGTGGAGGATGTTTTCAGCGGAAACAGATTTGTGTTCAAGGTACACATGGCGCAAATCGCAAGAACACCATACAGTTAGTTTGTTCCACCTGAATTTAAAATCAGTGTTGAGATATCAGTATCTAGCCCTCTTATCCCTGGTGGTTGAATATACGGTTTGTAGCCGTGTATTATTGGTCGTTTTAGAAATATTGGGTTCGATGCGTTACTTGAATATATTCTTGAACGCGTTGTTCCAACACCTGTGGCAACTGTTCTCATGAAAGATGAAATAATGTCTCATACGTTCAAATGTGTCGTTTGAGTTAAAATTTATACGGTTATTATTTTATTATAAATTAAACTCCATTCAGGTGTTCATTATGAACGAAACTGTTGTATTCCTTTAAGTTCTTGCACTGTAAGTAATCAGCTTGACCATCTAGATCTGTGGTTCGAATCCCAATGAAGGTGCAATTCCTTTATTATATTCCCGCTTTTCGAACACTTTATTAGGGGTCTACAGTGAAGCATCAACCAAAATAAAGCAGATGTAAATCGGCATCACCAAAGTTACATTAATTGGATCTTTTGCCTATCCCCAAATATCCTTTATACGGGGAGGGGAAATGCAGTATTTGTTTGCCTTTTTATCAACTTAATAAATTTATTCCTTTGACTTTTACTATTATGTGTATCCTAAAAAAAGAATTTTATTCTTAATCATCGAAACCAAACATCGAATTTATGAAAGAAATGTAAGATTTTTTTTCTCTAAAAGCGTGCTCTACATTAAAGAAAGATTTCGCGTTTATTAAGACCGCTTTATTTATTTAAAAATAGATCTTGCTTCATTGTAAAAAAAAAACCCTGTTTTCAAAGAAACGCATTTCCGATAAATGTTTTATTCAATGCATCTGCACCGTACTATTCCTAATTTACTCTTTTCTCGCTCACAAAGGCAAAATTTGCATTAAAAATGCAGCGTATGATTCTGAAAATGTGAAAGGAAAATTGTATTCAGTATGGATTTCTTGAATTCATTTCTAAATGCTAATCATTGATTCTGCTTAGCATTTGTTAAAAGTAAACAGCTGTTAGTTTAGCTGTTTACTTAAAAGAAATGCACATGCGTTTTAAGGATTAAAATATAGATTCTTAGAATTCCTGCATTGCATTTAAATTTATTCTACTGTATACTCTGTCACGTGATTACCTACCGGGTGTCCTAAAACAAACTGACGGTTTTCAAAAAATTAAACAGGAAAATGGTTAAGGTTAAAGAAATCTGAAAGCTTTTAGGTTTTTATTATGTCCAAAAAACAGTTTCTTTAACGTTTGTGTCACCTCTTTATTTTTTAAATATCAGGTTCTTCGCACTTAAACCACGTAAAATTCAATTGAACTGCAATATCACAAAATATTTAAAAACAGCATATCTTTAGAATTTCCGACACACAGTCTCAAGCGCTGAGGATAATTTTTTTTTTCGTACAGTGTTACCATTTTTCGCTTAGAAATCATTGAGTTGGTTAATCAAAAATTTGTGAAAGTTTTACACCATTTGAAATAGATCACAAAACAAACTCGAAACTGAAAATTCGGGCTTCCAAGTGCCCATGCTACTTTGTAGGACTACGTTATTCAAAACTGTAGACATTGTTGCTTACAATTTGTCAAAACCGTTGTTTTTTTCACAATGCGAGAAGCATTCACGCAGATTTCCCAACATTTAGTTTTTTTATAAGCAGACATTTTCCGAAAAGTGGCCAGTGGAATAGCTGACTGATTATCTTTTCAATTTTCTCAAGTGTTCGAAACCCTTTAGGCCCACTGAATTATTCAAGTCACCTCAAAGGAAGAAATCGTAGGCATTCAAGTCTGGCGACTACAATGACCACTTTATTCCCTTTCCTGTGAATCATGGTAATTTAAAGCAATTACTCAGTTATCCAAATATTCGTCCAAGAATCTGAAAACTGCAACAGTCCGGTAAGGTCTCATACCATCTTACATTAACCACGATGTCACGGATGATTTGACCAAAGTATTTTAGTGCCCACAAAATCGTGTAAATTTTGAATATGCCCTTCTAAAGTCATCGTATCAATTGAAAAAAACATTCTAATTATACCTCTTCTGGTAACTGCCTATGCAGTCACTTTTGAGGACAGAGAACTTGTGGGAAACACACAAGTGTTCTCAATTCCTCAAATTTGCCAATTTTGCTTATTCAGGAATCCATCGAGATAGAAATGGGCTTCATCTGAAAGCCATATTGAAACCACATAAATATTGCCATCATCTGAAAGTCACATCAATATTGCCACCATCAATCATTTTCAGCCTTTCATTCATAAACATATTCTTTTTCTCAACGAATACAGTCTAAAATGTGTGCTGTGTTTGAATTTTGTAAGGGAACAATGACAGGCATTTATGCATAACCTTATGCACCGCCGTTTTGCTCAAATGACATGCAGTTGCAGTTTTTCGAACTGATTTTCAAGGGGAGCAAACAGGTTTTTCTCCAAAGACCTATACATTTGCTTCCGTAATCCCCGACCAGTGTCGTTCAACAATTCCATCTCTCTCATCCACAACGCTACCTTGCTCGTTTGAATTTCCCGTACAATGCTTTTATTGTATTCGTCTGTGGAACATTAACGATTTGGAATTTGCACTGAAATTTCTTCTTATTACTGTAATTCTCTGTAAAAAGTCTGTAATTCTTCAAAAAGTCTGCAAAATTCCGATACAAGGAAAATTCTTTCCTCCAACAAATACGTCATTTTCAACACTTTCTTACAGAATCTTTTGTTCCGCTCTCTACTTCTAGTCCAGTCACAGATAATACCCCGGCTAAATCAAAACACCAACCCCTTCCGCGGACGTGAATTTTGATTATGTACATACATCCAAATTGGAAAGAATGTTAGAACACATTTTTTGACCATCTGTCAAAAACACGTTGAACTAAAGAATTCTGGGAGGAAATAATTATCCCCTATCATATCAATACACTGCAAGAATTGTTTTTAACCTTAACTGTTTACTGTTATAATTGTTTGAAAACCGTTAGTATTTTAGGACATCCGGTATTTTGTATAACACTGACTTTCTACAAATTACTGTATGTGTTATGTGAAATAGATGGAATTTCATGCGATTAATAATTCTTTTGCTTCATTAGCATCTTTCATTATTAGCTTTAGCTCCTCTTCTCTGTACTGTAACAATCATTACATTTTTGTTACTTTGTTCTCTACCTACTTCCATTTACAATACTCTACGGTTATACTTCTGTTTCATATGCTATGATTTCTAACATTTTCAGGTGTTTCTAAATACACACATAAAACTAAGTCTAGGAATAAGAGACGTAAGAAAACGTAAGCTACCTAGTTCGGAAATGAAAAATTCATAAATACATATAAAAAGTGCAACTCAAAATTAATATTTTTTTATTTCTTTCTAACTTTGATTGAGTTAAAAATGCCGCTGTTACTATTGTCTAGTTTTCTCTATTCACCCTTCTGGCAACATGTATACTTTAATCGCTCTATTTTCTTAATTGATCTAGAATTGCAATCAGTAATATAAACGTTTGGAGGGTGCGATAAACCCTAAAATGGTATGTGAACAATTTTATGTTATCAAGATTGTCCTCGAATAAATTAATGTGGTATTATCGTCGAGTCTGTCTCCTTTACGTTATTTTGTGATTCTATGCACTAAAGCCCTTTCAAGTAATTAATTTCAGATAACATCTGATCGTTAGCATCTATCCTCTAATACTCAAGTCATCTATGGAGCTATTACATATAAAAATATTATATTTTTCGATGGTATTATGAGAGAAGTAACTAATTCTAAGTCCTGGTGAGGACGCTGACAGCAGATATCTTGAAACGTTTGCGTAGATGACTGGATGGAATTAGCAAAACTTTGTTATTTGCTGACTAGTCTAGCTTCTTGATTGCCACAGCAAAATGGGTGCAATCTTAACCCCACATTTTATATATATAGATTACATTATTATGAAGATGCCAATCGGATAATTACATGCTTACGAAGCGACAGCAGGGGAAAAAGGTGATGCTTATTAAGCAGATGGATTTATTTATAGGCAACACTCTTTTGGTTTCGTTATAAACAGTGACTGGGTAATAGTTTACATAAATGCGGATCCTTGCACAATCGATACCGGATACTTTTCATCAAATTTTTGTAGTGAGCGGCGGGTCATACAGAAAAGAAAGAGATTCATTTCAGTGAGCGAACCAGGTTTTCAGTGATTTGGTCCCATAAAAGAGCTGCTTAGTCCATATATACTGCTAAGGAATTGTCTTACAACTGCTATTGTATCCTAGGTCTTCAATAATTTATGGAATTTGTATTGATGCAAGGAGTGCAGTACCTAACATTTACTGATGCGTAAATCTTCGTAAATACTATCATTTCTGTATAAAATTTTATTTATTCATATGTTTCTAACTTTAAGAAAGAATCTTCTGGATCCCCAGCTAACGAGTTTAACTAATCTCCCAGACAGGTTAGTCTTGAGTTGGTATTTCTGTAACTTTAACAGGCTTCATGACACTAGCGTACAGGCTTCGTGATACTAATAGCAAGCTTGTGTGGAAAACCGAAAAGGGATGCCTAAGTTTTAACTACCCCATAATTATCTTAACTGAAAAAGCTGAGAATATCAAAATTAGTTATTTCTTTAATTAGTTACAGATTATTTTAGTCAAATGACGCAATTAGAGTTAGGCACATATTTAGCCACTGATTGGTTACTCCATTACCGCAGTTAAGTGTGTGCAAATTTCTTTCGCAATTTATTTAATGAAATGAGTGTTTTGGAATTAGACATTTATTTAACCTGTGAGTAGTTGATTCGTCACTAAAACTCACTGACTAGCTAATCATGATCTCAGTTAGGTATCATGTTGTTATCTGTGGATGTGTTTACTTATTTCATTTAAACTTTAAGGAAGTGACTCCTACAAAATCAAGTACATATTTGAAACATTTTAAGTTTTATTACTTGTTTCATTAAGAAACAAAACTAGACAGATCTTATCAAAATTTTAAGTAATTTACTCGACTTTGGTTTCCAGAGCAGATTTATTTTCAGCAAATCTTAAGGTAACCCAGATTTCAGGTAGATATGTGCAAGTAGACCTCTTTATTATTTACGCACGAGAGCGTGTACTAAATACAGTAAAATCGTTCTTAACAGGCACCCAATTTACTGAAAATATAAAAAAACAGCACTTTTGAATATCTAAATTTAAATGCGAAATACATAACGCGTTAAATATAAATAGAGAAAATATTTATGTTGTATTCTTGACGCCAACGTAACAAGCCTATCCAACAAATGGATCAAGAAATTACCTGGAATATGAAGATGAACTTGCGACGTTTTTTATGCGTCGAAGTGTGAACTTTGGATAGTTGTTCCAAGGTATGTAGTGTTCTCCATAGTACATAGGAGGAGTGTAAGACATCACAGGAGGTAGTTTGCTTAATTTCCAAAACCAATTTACATTAAAAGACGCAAGATAAAGTTTGTCTCTTTCTTCAAAGAATATAATTTTACATCGTATTTGAAACCGTATTTTCATCGTATTCATCGTATTTAGTAAATTGAGTCCTATAATCGTATTTGTAGAAGGTTTTGGAGGAGGTTCGTGTTGGTTGATTTAATTGCACAAATTAGAGTTATTAATAAAATAAAAGAAAGTTATTAATAGTGATAAAATTATTAATAGAAGAAAGTTATTAATAGTGAACAGAAAGTTATTAATAGTGAACAGAAAATGTAGGTTGGATGGATATAGACAATTCAGCTTCCATGATATTTCTCTCAAGATAATGGATCATGTGTTCGGAAATGACTAAGATGATGAGGACGAGTAGAAGGATGAAGATGAAGGTGACATGTAGAGCAGGAATTTAGAGTGAAATAAAGCTGACGAAGTATTGCAGAGCTAAGATTTGCCAAGGAATGTTCATAGAATTCAATATACAATGTATGCAATTTCACTGTATATAGACAGCAATTCTTGAAAACTACGGCGGCAATTTTGTAAGGAAACAAACATTCGAAGTTATGTGTTATCACACTAGGAAATTCGCAAAATTCATGTGATAATTAATACGAAAATTTTCAAATGTGATTTAATTTTGTTTTTTGAAATATCAAATCATGTCTGTGTGTTTTAACTTTAAATAATTTAGATAAACTATAAGTAGTTTAAACAATTAACTTTCAATAATAAGATATTTTTAATGAATACTAGATGGGAAGCAAATCCGCAGTTCTTACACAGCCAAACCTACAACAACTATAATTCTTTTAAAGGTTAGGATTTTCTTGCCTCAATTTATACTATGGCGCTTGCCAATCCAGTTTTCATAAATCTCTGGACGGAGGAAGTGCTTGACTAAATGGGTTATCTTATGAAATAAGATACTAGAGGATCTTATCAAATAAGGAAATAAATACGCCTTTATCAGAAAACCTTCAATCAAACGATGTGAACGTATGCTAATTTTACTCGTAAATATTTTATATGAACATTTTAAAATGATCATCATTACTTGTTATTCAGAAAAGCCTTCACCTGAAGACATAAACATATGTTTGTTTAAATCATGTATACTTTCAGTATTAACTACATAAGTTTCATAATGTAGAATTTTCATAATTTTCATTCATTTTCAGAATTGTATTTATTAAACAATACTGTTGTAGGGTATATTTTAATTTTATAATAGTTATTTTAATTTGATTGTGTTTTCCTAACACTCCTCGTTTCAACTTACGACCTCCTACAAGAAAGATATTTTAGAATCGCGTTGAAAGAAAATGAGTAAGAAATGGTACTTAAGAAAGGTTCCACTTACTTCGTCAGAAGAAGTTAGGAATCCTGAGTAGCGTGCGTTTGCCTTCGGGCTCTGTCTGTCCGTCTAGCTATTACGCTTGGCCTTATATTACGTGCCTTTTGATATTCGCCAGCTAGTTTAAACTCAGTTCTAACTACGTTAGATTTAGGTTGGCATCGACTAAGTCTCTTAGTTAGTCATAGTTAGATTTTATTTCTTATTTTGATTTCAAGCCCAGGTGGAGGCTTTGTTACAAGCCCGAAGAAAGAAGCCGAGTGTTCATCTTATTTTGAATGAAATAAAGGGTAGTTAACACTTCTTGAGTTTACGATTTCTGTTATTTGAACTAGGTGATTAGTCGCTTAATAGTTCACTAGGTTCCTCAACAGTTACTTTAGTAGAATAAAAGTGAGGAACTCTACAACTGTAAGGTTAATTTTAGCTAACAGTTTGGTTTCATATTAATTCTTTTTCTCTGCCTTCTGCTTCTTCTGCTGGGCGCTTACCAGAATACGAATTAAATTTAAATAGCGAATACATTTGCGGTTCAGAGAGAGTATTATGTCTACTACCAACCCAACGCTTTATTTTTAAACGAAAAGCCTTTTTCCTAACCCACTTGTAGATTTGGTGAGGGTTGGGTTGGATTTCATGTACCTTTTATTAAGTAGAGTTGAAATTTCTACTACTTAGACCAAAGATGAGAAGGAAGTTAAATTCAGTTTTTTATTTCTTAATACATTTGAGTTCCTGAAAATTCGCAAGCAGCCTGTTTCTTTAAAACGGATACTTCAAGGACGTAACGACCTTCCCTACATTTACGATCGTAACATTTGTCGTCATCACTGCACCGACGGAAGTAAGCAATTTTAGCAAATTAGAAGATTTGACTTTTTCCCATAGCGATTACTGCCATAGTTATGAGAAATCACCTTTAAGTGGTTTTTCTAAAGTAATTGACCATAATACTGGTGAAAGTGTACTTATATTACATGATGTAGTTCTAAAAAATGTTTTTAGTTGAGTTTTATCGGTTGCGGTATTACTGGAAATTATTTAGGTAAAATATCTATTTTATTGCAAAAAAGTGATAATTCACCACCAAGTGAAAGTTAAGCAAATGCAATTAGACAGAAAATTAGACTAAGCTGACAATTAGACTAACTTTTCGTAAACAAAACGTTTTGAGCATTTTAATCAAAACGCATTTTAGAATTTTCTGAATTCGAAATTAAATTCTTTCGAATTCTACTTGAAACAGAGAATGAGCTATTGAATACAATTTCGAAATACATATCAGCAGACATACACTAAAACTGAATATACAGAACGAGAATAATTAGTTACCGTCAATTCCACGCAGTAATTCACGTTAGCTCGTCTTCAAACAGGAAGTTCCGATGCTTATGAATGGTAGTAATTCATCCTAACTCCCTTGAATGTCATCCTTTTCCCGCGTATAGCATCCGTTACCAGAATGCAATTAACTTTATGATGCTCTGCATAGTACAAAGGCTCTAACTACTTATACTTGACACTTATTGTGACTAAGAGTTTGCTGCAGATGAATGCATGTAACAAGTAATTCTGATAAACATTAAATTTTTAATAATTTCTTACACAAGAAGGACTAATTACACATTGGTTCTGTAGTTACAAATACCATTTAAATTAGTAATAATTTCTGGTTTAAAGATTTGAGTATAATAATCTGACAAAATATGATTTAACTTTTAATTCAATAACTTTTTAACATTTATCACTGCCATTAAAGACTTAAACTGCACATGTTATGTGAAAAGTATTGTTTCTAACATTTGTATTGGATTCAAGTGAGTTATTGTTTTTGACAGCAGTATTCCATTTTGAAATTTGTTTTGGAATGAGATACCATGTCACGTATCATCCACATGCGGTAAACTAGTATAACTATTGAAGCAAAAATTATTGCTAGTATGCATATGACTGGATAGAATATGGTATTGGTAGAAACACATTCCAAATAATATGCCACTAACTCAAGTTCACAACAAATTAAAAATAATGCCAGTTTTTCATTTTCTAAAATTCCCTATTATGTAACCAGTTATTTTTTTTCTATATTTCCATATATGTGATCAACATTTAATAACCGCACCAAACAGCCAAATTCCATCAGGCGTATTAGACCTTTGTTCGAAATTTTTAGAAAAAATGTTCATGAATGCTTCTGCAATTTCAGCAATCAACCAACAGTAAATAAATGGCTTTGGCAGAGATTTCTCAGTGAAACCTCAATTGCGATATCATTCAGAAAATCAAAAACAAAATTATTAACAATTTCAAGCTTTAAAATAGTATTTAGTTCTTAAATATTGAAAGTTCTATAAAATATTGCTTAAGGGTGTTCGAAGAGCTTCTTGGGGAAGTATTAACAAGATGCTATTTAATTTGTAGAAACTAGGTTGCGATGGCAATTGTCAACATGAGGTCTCGAGATAAAAATTCATAGAACTATAAATATAGATTATAAATATTTCTAGAAAATTTAAAACGTTTGTTTTCCTAAACAAATCGTATTTTTTCACAATGCATTCTGGAATGTCCCCCACATGTTTTCAATTTAAAACATTGTTCGTGCCCATCTTTCTGTGTTGACCATTATCGAGTGTTGTCACATCTTACGACGTGTACAGGAACTACTTGTGGCTTCAGACGTTTCGCTGGAATGGCTATATTTCTAGGAGGAAGTCCCTGATTGTTGTGCACGTGATCTTGATGGCGTGTTGACAGCAAACCCATAAGACGTTAAACATTCCGCGATTATCATAGTCAACTGTAAAATATCCATTCAACTATTGCGGGTCATATCGTGCTACTGAAAAAGACCTGTACTACCGATAAAATGGATCTCGATATATGACTGTAACAAACACCATCAGCAAGGCTGAATATGTTACAGAAAAACTGTATTTTTAGTCACCCTCTAACGTTTCCCCCCTTCCCTACCACATCTTTTCGTAATGTAACTGGAAACCACGTCTGGCTAGCAATCGGAAGCTCCGCAGCTCAAATCCTGACCAAGTAATTGCACAGTTTTCACGCATCTTGTCATAAAATGTCTAATAGTCTGTACAAACCTGGATCATAAAAGACAAGAAATTAATTCTCACATAAGATTTTACAGGTTATATGAAATATTCATAAAATTAACAAATATATTAACAAAAGGTTAAAACGAGTGATTTCTTTTAAAAATATCTCTATATTTCCCATAATGTTTTCTTATAACATGCAACATCTCCACTGAATTTAGCCAAACCTTCGGAAATGTGAAAATGTTCGAAAAATTCGAGCCTCTAAAATTCGATTTGCAAGCAGTGAGTATTCTATGAGGTAACTTGATTTAAAGAAAATAGTATTTAACTAAGCATGCACTATTCATAATAATAATTGCTATCCATAAACGTTTGTCATATCATAATCTCTCTGATTTAGGAATCTATAGTACGCCTCATGCGTCAGACGTCATTAAATTTAAATGAATCTCATTGAAAATAGAATTAATGCGACAAATCATCGTCTCAATACATAGAAAAGAACGGAAAAATCAATAATTATTGCTGCAGTTGAGTCTTGTAAACATTTTCTGGCGCCTTAGGACACGCATTAATTGAACTCACAAGACAGCTTTTAATGTGCTTTGTGTAGTAACTGGAGAATTTAGAGGATAAAAATAATTAGAAATGCCCATACCTAAATAAAACCAGATATCATTAAAGATGACAGGAAACATAATTTCAAAGGCACTGTTAAGAAATTTTCCATTTAAAGATTTGAGGATCCTGAAAACGTTTTTTTCTTCCAGTCAACACATTTTAATTATGCCTTTCGGTTAAATTGATATCATCTTTCTTCAATACGTTTCACCTTTTTGGAATGAATTTCTTTAAAAATGCATTCTGAAAATATATGTTTGAGAAAAGAAATTCAATAAGCTAAATTTTATTCCGATAACCATTCAGATGTGTATTTAAAATGCGCTCATATGAGGAAACGTGCTTTAAATCACTTTGATTTTCATCCAATTTCAGATCACGGAAAAGATCAAGAAATTTACAAAATAATTAATATTCATTTTCTGGGTACAAAAATAGTTTTATAAAAGCTTTATTAATCATCGCATATGTCTGAATACAGAATATGTGAGGAACATAACTACATACAATTTATCTTTGACTCCATCTGAGACAGTAAAGAGAAATAACGCTTCATCGTTATCCAGTGATATAACACCGGACACAGAAGTGCAATTATTAATTTTTGTAGCAAAATTTAAAAACATAGGGAATATCAAATTGAAAGCATTCGTCTATGATTTCCTGCTCATAGCTACGGAAATAGAAACGTCGAACTCAGATAACTTTAGACAAATCTGGAAACTAGGAAGAGGCCACAAACTAAAAATCTCGTCAGCTAAAACCAAAACGCTGATTATCGGACGCAGGGCATCACTTCGAAGAAGCCCTCCTGTCATACTAAGTGGTGAAATTATAAAGAATGTCACACATCTCATTTATAGATATACATTATATTTGTGAAAAGTGTCACACATATCACTTATTCAAGTATAATTATAGATAATAGACCGAAATGGATTCGTCACGTTAATAACAAACTCAATAACTAATACAATATTCCGTGCTATACGAAACAACTGGGGTGTCTCCAGATCACTAATGAAAATCTGATATTACAATATCACCGAAAGAATTATTTTCCGGGGAGCATTAGCTTGGGGCGATAAGCCTACAGTAATTTTAATAAGTAAACTTTTGACAATCCAACGAACACAACTGCTTTTAGCTACTAAGGCCTACCGTACATCCCCACAGATTCATTTCAAGTTCTCTCAGGGCTTCCTACCTTGGATCTCACAGATGAAAGAGAGGCAGACAAGATTCCGGAAGAACTGCGCGTTGTGAGAAAGTAACATCATATTAAGTGATGCTAAAGATCATTCGCCAACGTTAATAACACATCCAATAGAAAGCCATTAGCACGGAATTTGCTCTCGCAAGACATAGTACAACTTTTGTTTTTACAGATGGATCTACAATATTGAGGAGGTCACGTGCTGTGACTTCGATGTCACAAAGGACAAAATTGTTTATAATATTTGGACATGAAGAATAAATGATAAAATTGTTTATCATATTTGGACATGAATAATAAATGATAATAATACCGTCCTTCAGGTAGGGATAGCAGCTGTTAAACCAGCTATACTTTATAATAAAAGACATCTTTATCATAACACAAAGATCTGAACATTAAATCTCCAAACTAGCACATGCAGTTCCTGTAGAGTTGTATTCGTCAATGAGGTACTGGGAATTACCCTAAATGTTTCTCAAATTACACGACCTTTCCTCTGTTGGGTTTCTGCCCATGCGGAAATTCAAAGCAGTGAGACACCGAAAATAACAGCCAAGGGAAGCGGCCAATAACATCAGCCTCTTTTAAATAGGTGAACCTATTTCCTACGTAAGGCGTCAAACAAGGGGGGGAACTAATGGATTTATGATAAAAAAGATAAGAAGACTTTCACACAGGGAGAGGAACATTTAATTTCTTTCCAGAAGTTAGTCTGGAGTTGAAGACGAAAAACACTAAGACACGATATTTTAATGGCCGCGTATGTCAGACAGTTGATAATTTGGGAAAAAGAGATCCAAATTACTTTTTTATTCCCCTGCCTTCTCACATCAACACATCATCTAAATAAAGTTAACTTTTACAAATGGAATGCATGGGCGACAGTCATAACTAAAAATAGACTGTTAAGAAACAAACATTATCATACCATGAGTTTCTGTGCAAAGGAATTAGAAACCTAGACACTGGTTAGCTTTATAATGTTATTCTGGTTCATTTTATCAACTTTGTAACATTTCTGGCTTCTTAACAACATAGCATCTATGCCGCACTATTGCAAATTTTGAATATTTGCACTAGAACAATTAACAACACATAATGTACATAACTAATTGTGACTCCATGAAAAGAATTGTTTGAGAGAATCAGTAAGTACTGTCTCATCCGTTACAATCATCTTACGGCGAAGATCAGCAGCAGAAGGTTGCTGCAGGAGTGGGAAGATTGCTGTAAGCCCGTTTTATGTCAAAAGAGTCGACAGCTATTCTTTGCAAAGTTCCGCAGTGTTCTTCAAAATTAAGATCTAGGGGCGCATTTAGTGCGATGGGAGTATACCTGTACAACTAATGGTGAAATTCTGGTGCTCGGTTCTCTTATATCTCTGCCAGTTTTAATCGAGTGGCAAACTGATGGTGAGAATTTATAGCAACATAATTTTTTTTTACCTTGTCCTTTCTTACTGTCCATGTAAAATTAAATATGGCGATTCTTCTATATAAAATTTATTATGGGTATTAAGCAAACAAACCGATATATATAGTTACTGTTGAAATTTCCCTTATCTTCGTTTAAGAAAATATTTTGTTAATAAAGATTTAAAACTAGAAGTATTTTACATATTGCGAAAATAAGCATAGATATAAATGTCTATGCTTTCATTGTTTCGAATAGGTTAAATCAATTACGAACATTACTTTTTGTGTCACACTATCCTATGAAATTCAATGGGAATTAAATCTGGATCCTCGAAATTTATAGCTTATGTTAAACTTCCTGTTTTACTGCTCCCTTTTTGTTGGATATATATTTTACATAATGACCTTTTTTCTTGAACCATATAATAAGTTCCAGGGAATATATTGTACGGAATGAATGGCGTTTCGCCATTTCTACCCGGCGCAGAATTATTGAAAGATCTCAAAACGAGTGTAGTACAGGAGGCGTAGCTTGATGAAATCACGGTTAATATTATCATTCGGATACTGTTATCAAATTGGCGAAGTTACGCCAGCTTATAGACGAAAACATGCAAAATACATCGCTTACTGAGATCAACAGTTCTGTTAATATTATCAAAATATTGCAAACTAATTATTTAAGATGAAGTAAAATCCCTAAATCACAGGTAAAATTGCTAAATAATGTTGAAATAGAGAATATTGCCAAATGGCAGGGGCCTATCACCAAGTAAATGAGTATAAGTCTCAAACAACATGATTTTGATTTAAGACTACCATGTGCAAAGAAGCCTTTTTTCTACGTTTTCGAAAGTTTGACTGGATTAATTAGAAGCTGATATCAAAGGTGAATTCGACCCGAGCCTGTTTATTCACCGCAGAATATCTGAAAAAAATCTTGTACTCCAAAATATCTGAAATAATTCCCGTTGCAACATCAAAGGTTTGGTTTGTTTAATTAATAGCAAAGCACGCGAAGGCTAATCTGCTTAATTGAAGGGACGACTTCTTGAAGGTCCTTCTAAGAAAAACTGGCTCCTATATAAGTGACACCTGGAAGAAAGCACGAGAACGCCCATTCAGCCAGCCCGTTTGCCGGGACTTGAACCCCAGACGGATTTACCAGTGTTCAGCGACTTTACCGCTCCGCCGGTGTTGGCCTCTGCAGCATCAATAACAGAAAAAAACAATCTGTTAGTCATTTTCTAAACAAAATTCTAGAACGTGATGCCATAACCTTTCTGAAGAAGAAAGTGATGAAACAGTTGAATCTAATACAAATGCTGAGAAAGGGGATCTTCTAAGAATATTACTTATATTTATATTAAATTAGTTGAATTTTGAAGGATAATGTCCTCATTTCTCAATGTTATCGAGCCCACCAGCGGTCGAGCGGTAAAATCGTTGAACACTAGTAGTTCGGTCCGAGGTTCGAATCCCGCGACTGGGCTGGCTGCATGGGCGTTTTCGTGGATTTCCCATGTGTAACGTGTATACGAGCCAGTTTTCCTTATAAAGTCCTCCACGAAGGCATGCCTCAGGCAGATAGCTCTAGTGTGCTTTGCCGTATTCAAAATACAATACTTAATCGGTTAACGTTATAGTTTATCATTCGGTTAACGTTATAGTTTATAAATGTGATCATATTACGAGGCGCATTTTATAACATATTAGCCACTATTCAATGAATAATAACTACCCCTGCTTACACACCTATAATATAGAATAACACTGCTCACGAAATGAGTGTGAACTATTTGTTTCATGATATATAATTCAAAATTAGAATTAGATGTATTAATTGTTTTAAATACTATTATAATACCAGATTCGGACATCAAAAACTGAATAATGAAGAATATAATTTATTCGAACATTAGCTTCGTAATTAATGCCTTCATACTGTGTGATTCATATAACTATTTGACAGCAGAAATTGCTAAAGCTGACATTTGTTATTAAAAATGTACAAAAGGACTAATAGCTGCTACTTATAATTGCTTTCTAACGCGGAATGCAGTTGCAGTTAGTTCAAACTTTCTGAGAACAACCAATCTTCTTACTTGAAGTTTTAACAAAAGTTTTGACTATACCTTAAAAATAAAAACTTCAACGACTTGCAGAACGCAAGTGGAGCTTTTACTAAATATGATATTTGAAGTACTAGAAGTTAAAATGAACTTTAAAATATTTATTTCTGTAAAATTAGCCATTTAAGCATTTCTTAAGCATTTTAAAAGAATTTTACCACATGATAACTAGAAACAGCATTATTTGAATTTTATAATATTTAAAACATAAAATCTTACTATTCCACGAACACTCTTTGGCGCGAAAATCGATTATACTCACTCAACAGGAATGTCATCTGAGATCTAAGAAACGAATGGGTTGGTGTATTTAATTATGGCAAAGCACACTAGGGCTATCTGCCTAAGGGCAGGGATGCCTTCGTGGAGGACTTTCTAAGGGAAACTGGCTCATATACACGTTACACATGGGGAAAAACCACAAATACACCCATGCAGCCAGCCCAAGAAACGAATGGGTAAGGCAGTTAAATACCATAACTGTTAACACCGGTCATGATATCTGTCATAAAGATGTTAGAACTATTCTTAGGGAAGTCAGTCACTGTTAAAAGAAACAAATTTTAATAAGAAACTGTCAGCATAAAGATGCCTCCCATCTCTATGAATATCAGTTTCTGACTGGTGGAAAGTAATCATATAAGGCGCAGATATTTTTACTCCGAGTTGTATTATGCGGGTAGATGTGTCGTTTGCTTTGCTAGTTAAAACATTGAACTGAAACCCAATTATCGTATCTGAAGCAGCTGGAAACCAGCGTAAATTTTCCGGTATCTTTATGAAGGTTTCGTCTACCTTATCGGTTTGCATAAAGATGACAGCTTGCGTAATATAAAAATTTTATATTAGGCAATTGGAGGGGTACTATAATTCAGTGAGACCACTGGTGTTTCCAGTCGGGTTCTCGTCTGGCAAGCCGATTGTCATAGGTATTTTTGTAATTTTTTCTCTGCATACCGTGAGGACTCCTGATAAGCAAAATGGTGAGCGACCCTCGCTACCACTCGCCTAACGATTAGCCCGCCTTTGAATCCCTCGAGAAGGCATGGACATTTGTAAGATTATAGTACCTTCAAGACATAGGTACTAAAAATACAAGGCGAGCTGAAAGTCCTTGTGAGCGGTTTGGTGATAAGAGAAGAGCGGCGAGAGACAATAAATTCTTGCCCCGGAGTGTTCACCATCACTGTTACGGCTGAAATGCACAGTGAGCGTGGTGGAACCATACGTGTACAACCAATGGCAAAATTCTGATGTCCTGCCACTTACACTTGTACCTGTGTATAACGCGAATATAAGCCATTTCCCCTTTGAAGTTCCTTCTCGAAGGTAAGCCAGCTCCTAAGCAGATATATGTCTTATAGTCTGCCATATTCAAACAAATGTACTTCTGGAAAATGTAGAAATTTGAAATAACCCGATACTGCAAAGAATATTCAAACAACATTCTTGCCTTCGTTCTTCAAATTAGAAATGTGTTGGGCCTGATTTTCCAGTTGCTCCTAGAGGGGAGAGCGTTTAAACCTTAAAAGTCTTTCTACTTAGATCATACCAGTGCTATCAAATTTTAGAAAAATTGGTGGTGGTGTGGTGGTGTATTTAATTATGACAAAGCACACTAGGGCTATCTGCCTAAGAAGAGGGATGCCTTCGTGGAGGACTTTCTAAGGGGTAACTGGCTCGTATACACGTTACACATGGGGAAAACCACAAAACACCCTTGCAGTCAGCCCGTTCGCGGGATTCGAACCTCGGAACGAACTACCAGTGTTCAGCGACTTTACCGCTCGGCCACTGGTGGGCCTAGATGAATTGGACTATTTACGCATGCGTATGTATCCTCATGATGTTACCCGTCATTGACAATATGCATTATTCCCCGATGCATTATTTGATTATAATCATTCAGCTGCCATATCTGTGATTTTTATGTAGTAATTTTTTGTTGCATATACTTTCATATAAAGTTTATAAAATGCATTAGAAAAGACTGTTGTTGTGTGACCTGTTCCTATTACGTAAGAAAATGTAAATAACTATTTTATTCCTTGAAAATACTCGTATAAAATGCCTAATTAATGCTTAAATTATATTTAACAAAATTAATCAAATTGTTCACTTACTCCCTTTGTCTAAATTCTTATGGCGGTAAAGGAAGTCATGGGTAAGACCATCAAAGAAAGAATCAAAACTTAAAGTGAACAAATTTGAAGCGAGAAAGCTGAACTGTAAATCCTTTTAATGGAGAGTCAAGCAAGACAACTTAAAAACCGACATTTCAGCACAAATGAAGACAAGGCTTAAAGGCTTTCTGAGAATTCAGAGTGGATGTTGAGCTGGGATTACAACGATTTCGACCGGTGAATGGAGGATATTTTCCAGTGACATCTTCATTTGAACTCTATTATCTATATCAGAAGGTGGTAATCTTAAATGGTAAAATTAATGCTCCCAGCAAGCAATTATTTAGTTACATTTAATGTCACTTAAATCACCTGCAATGTTAGAATGTTCATGGATGCGTGGCATTGTCAGTTATGTTTGTTGTTATTTAAATTAACGGTATTGTTAGAACGTTGTTAAATTCCTCGTAATGTTATGCGGTATTTTTCTTTTGCTAATGTGATATTTATTTTTAGCATAACCTAACAAGTGTTTGCTTTCTAATAAATAAAAGTGTTCTAAGAAATTTTGTGTACATAATTTGGAAAATAACCAATTATTCTTAAGAGTGTTACCATCTGATTCAGCAAATGGCCTCTAATTTACTTTTCAAATCCTGCATAGTGGCTTAACAACCTTGGCAGATGGACGGATTAAAATGATCAAATATATGTCTTAAAAAACTCATATATTTATTTCTTTTTTGATAATAGACCTTATAAGGTATTTCTCGTCTTTTTGGTATGCCTTCGTGGTGTGGAACTCCAGAAAGCCTGCACGTCGGCGCTTTCCAGAGATGCGTGGTTATATTCCCGGCGAAAGCCTTGAATATTTTCCATCTTGCCTACTTCCAAAATACCTAATATCTCTACAGTGACGCCGGAACTAAAAGGGTGTTGGATGATGATTCTCCTCACCCAGGATTTGGCGACTGGGCCCCATAAAAACCCCAACCGCCCTTTAAAAGGGGCAGTATATAAGGTAATTCTCCCGCCTTCTTGGCATTTCGGGGTGTGGTGACCTGCACGCTGGGCGTGTATTCCAGAGGTCCGTGGTTCGATTCCAGGTGAAGGCGTTGCATATTTTTCATCTTGCCTACTTCCAAAATATTTAATGTCTCTACAACCTTAAGGGGGCTCACACACCTTAAACCCCTTATGATCTTCGAATATGTGACTGTTGCAAGAATTGCGGTATTTTATTTATTTTAAAAACAATTAATTCCAACTTTTTTTTCAGCTGATTGCATAATATAGCTGCTTTGGAAACCAGTAGCCAGAAAATTTGTGTTGCCACAAATAGTTTTGTAATTTAATCCGCTTTGTGACAAAATTCTCGTCATATTCCCACCTTGCGCGCATGATATTTTAAAAATGGCTGAAGGTGCATACTTGAAATTTGTTGGAATTCTTTATATGGGCACTGTTTTTTAACTGAATCAAAAATCTGATAAATATTTTAATATTAAAAAATTTTATGCACGAAAACATTACAGATTTTTTTTAATAAAATACATTTTATAAACTCCAAATAAAACAACAACTTTAACATGAAATTCTTAGAATTTTTGGTTCACAGTAGTTTCTAAAAGTTATAAAAGCTATATATTATGTATGGAATTAAATTATGCAACAGAATGTTTTAAACTGTGCGCACGAGGTAGAAACATGACGAATAATTTTGTCACAAAGCGGATTAAAACATAAAAATATTTGTGGCAACACAAACCTTCTGATTACTATTTCAGAAAGCAGCTATATTATGTAGTCAGCTGTAAAAAATTGGAAGTAATTTCTGTTAAAATAAATACGTCATCCCAATTCTTGTAACAGTCACAGATTCTTATGAGTGTTAAGGTGTATGAGTCCCCTTAATGATATAACGCAGAATATATTCAAATGAAATTTTTTTGGTTATTGTAGTAATGTTTCTATATTAATTTTATTTTATTTCTGAAAGAGTAAAACCTTTTCAAATAAAGTCATTTTAATAAACTCTGATTTGTATTGTTAGCCTGTAATTTGAAACTTTTAAGATTGCAAGTTTTTCTATGTTAATTATCTCGAATTGCTATTAGTCTGGAAACACGATTTTGCATTGACTCACTTAAAGTATCGTGCGCTGTCTATACCCTGTCCCACTTTTCATTTGAATCCGTTGACATTCGGTAAAATGTAAGACATTTATTGTTAAATTCAATCTGTTTGTTATGGATTAATAAACTAAGCTATTTAAAAACAATACAGTGAATTCTTCAGAATTCTTCTTACTTTTAAATTTTTAATGCGCTTTGAAAAGGCGTTTCATTCCTGATATATCTCATTATAAACATTCAATACCTTTGTTTCGCTTTCTCTGTCCCACATAAGATATTTATATATTAATCTCTGCTGACAAACCATATTAAATTTTAGATGAGCCCTTTTTTGGTTCACGCTTTCATACACGGAACATGCAGCCTCGTTCGAACTCCGTTAGTTGTTCGTATGGCACCCACCGCTGTTGACGATGCATATTGACCACTAACTAAACGTCTACCGCAAACAGAGGATGATAAACAATTGGTTCAATTTGTGTTATTCCTTCAGCGTTTTGCATTTTCACAGTCAGTGCCTTTTAAGCGTATTTTACTTTACCTGTTGTTCTCAGCTTAGACTTTCGGTTTCTGACTGGCAAAATTTACCCTAATGCATTTAAGTTGCAAAGGCAACTAAGTATTGAGTTACAAATCCAGGGATTACATTTTTAAAATCTTCATGAAGAAATAAGAAGCGTCGACAACAAAATTATAAAAAAATATTTTAAAGATTATACCATCTCAGCTTTTTCGCATTTTTTGGTTCCCATTATTATACAATATTTTGGATTTGAATATTTTTGTTTTCTGCTCATTGCTTCAGGCACTGAAATCATTTTTATGTTTCAAATAGCTTCTTAATATTCTTTCTTAAATTATGTTCCTAACAACATAATATCTGGTAATTTATTAGTTTTCTTGATTTGGATTATGGTCTATCAAATTATGCACATATTTCACTGCATTTAATTAAAGTTGTTTTCGTAGATTTTATTAGACAATTACTTCCCCTTCAATTAATTCAGTTCTATAAAATACGGAAAAACATGAAACACTAAATACAGTTAAAACATTAAAAAAATTCTACAGTTAAATTAGAGTTTCTAAGAAAGCAATTCGACCAGCAGGCAACAAAACAAATTTTTGCGTTCACAAAACTGAAAGTTTACTTTTGATCCCTTTCCGCAAAAAGACACTAAAGTTGGTGCACAAACTTACATAATTCACTAATTTACTAAGATTTCAAATGTAAACGAATGCCTGCCTAATTAGGCTTAGTACCAGTTTTAAACAAATTTAAATTTTTCATTAGTCTACAAATATTGCATGCAGATTAACTAAAGGCATAACAACATAAGAACATTACTCAATCACTTTTAAAGTAAAAAATGCCTAATTTACCAACATATAAAAACAAAAAATAACTGAGCTCACCGAGATGGGTAACAAAGTGGGTATACATGTATACCCACTTTATATATATACGTTTATATATGCACCAAACGTATATATATATATGTATATATATATATATATACGTTTGGTGCATCCGATTGAAAACAAAAAGGAAGATTCACAACTACATTTTTAACGTATCCTAAATTTTTTGCGATGACAATACTTCCTTTACTTCGTACAAGGAAGTAAAAGCACAAAGGTTCCAGATTTTAACGGTCATACAACGGTTTGTTAAGATTTTTTTACAATCTCGCTTAGCTAGCAGTCTACCAGTAGGCTCCTGCTAATCTTTCTGCTAATCCTAATTCACTTCTGGTAATCGGTTTCCTTTATTTTCATTGTTAAACATCGTTTTTGTCGCATTTACGCCGCATGTAATTCAACAAAAAAATCCGAATATAATTAAAAGTTGCCTAGCAACAGTATGTCTAGAATTCTCGATTTGTTTGCATACATTTTTATATTTTCTGTTATAAGTGTTTTCTCAGTTTATAATATCAATATTTAGTTGTCTTAGCAAGGCGGCTAATAATTTTTTTTAAATATTTACCTTCTAATGTGTTACGTTCTTCGCACAATTGAATGATTTATTTCATAGTTACAAAGTAACGAGCTCAATAACGTGTTGACCCACCTCTAGCCTGGATGCAAGCTGCCACACGGCCTGGCATAGGCTGATAGAGTACCTGCGGTATTTCTTGCGAAATTTGCTCTATTTGTCGGGCTAAGACATCAACATTTCCTGGCAGATGCAATCGCCTTCCCATCATATCCATGATATACTCGGATGGGAGAGAGATCTGGCAGTCTGGCTGGCCAAGCAAATGTTTGGAAAGCTGCAAGACAGTTCATAGCAACACGTGCCGTATTTGGTCTGACTTTATCGTGCTGAAAAGTAAGGTCAGGGCACTGCAAAAGGAACGGTATCAAAACAGGTCTCAGAATGTCGTCGACGTACCGCTGTGCTGTAAGTGTGCCTCTAATGACGACTCAAGGAAATGGCACCCCAGACCATAACTCCTGGTTGAGGGCCTGTGGGGTGTGCAATAGTGAAAGCAGGTTCGGCACGTTGCTCTGTGCGCCTTCAGACACGTCTTCAATAATACTTACGACACAGTTGGAAGCGGGATTCGTCCCTAAAGACTATACGTCCCCAGTCAGCATCATTCTAACCTAATCGAGCCAAGCACTACTGTAATCTGGCTCGACACTGTGCAGGCGTGAGTAGCAGGTGGCGTAACGGTCAGTTCGAGCGTAGACGTCTCTCTATCAGCCGTCTGTGAATTATCATGGTGGACACGCTTGTGCGGGTCGCACGCGTGAATCATATGCATTGATAGCGATGAATCAGGGGCTGTGACACCTGATCTGAAAATCACGCTGTCCTCTCGGTCTGTTGTGGCCCTAAGTCGACCGCTACCATCATGACGCTGAAATCTGCCATTGTCCACCCATTCTTGCCAGCATCTTCTAATCGCCGCATCGTTCCGACTCATAAGACGAGCGATTCTCCTATTTGCCCAACCTGCCACTTTCAATCCAATGATACGACCTCTTTCAAACTCTCACAGTTGCTAGTAATGAGCTCGAATTCTTCCGCGAGGCATTCTTTCAGTCGTTCAAAGGTATCCTAAATCTGAATGCAAGAGAAATTTTTAACAACAGTTCAAGAACAGCTCTTTATATGCATCTGCTGGATGCGCAGTTCCGATACGCTAGAGATCGCACTATTCATTCATTGGACACCAAATTTTAATCATTTTCATATTTGGAAAAAAAAAAAAAAAACATTTATCCATATGAAATTTCAAAGCAATCGGATGATTTCTTCTTGGTTCGTCGATGTTTTTGTTATATAGTTAGCATAAATAGAAAACATATATGATTATTTTAATGAGTTAACCTAATGAGGTTTCATAAAATTATTGAATATTTAAAATTTAGCGCCTCATGATTTTAATACATGTTTATTTAAAAGAATCACATTAAAAAATAGAAAACAGTAATTGAAACAGTATTGAACAGTAAAATAACTATGTTTATTGCGATTAAATCGCTTAGTTTATGAATCACTAAGCTTCCAGACTAAATTGGAAATCATCTTAGACTTTGCTTAATGGCAGCACATTGATGCGTGGAAGTTTAAAGCATTTTATTTCCAGCAACACACCGCTTTCATAGAACCGAGAAAGACAATATTTTTTGCACGTTGAAGAAAAAAAAATTTTATTTTGAACTGTGTTACCACTGCTCGCCTTCAAATGTTTGAGTTTTTTTAATAAAAGATTCATTCGAGTTTTACAAAATATGAGAAAAAGAAAGTAAGAAATCAAAGTCTAAATTCGAAATTCGGGCTTCTAGGTGCATGTGCTTGTGTGGAGGACTTCGTTATTCCAAATTTGATGGTTCAAGGTGCTGTCGTTTCGAGAAGTATACATACAATCATGCACATTCTTTATTATTCCTTTTTTAAAAATAATGCATAGACTGTGTAATTGGTGGCAACAATTTAAAAAGTGATATGCCGTTTATAGTGAATCAACGAAAAATTTCATTTCGAGGCTAATAACCCCTCTTGTGTTGAAAACGAAACAGATTTCTAACTGCGACAGTTTTGATACAATTTGGTATTTTATATAAATGTGTGAAACTTGAAATTTAACTCAGTTTTCATGTGTAACATTCTAGTAAAGAAAGTGTTATTTATCCCACAAAACGTCACTGAAACTAAATTTCACTATATACAGAACTTCAAATCAGTATTTCTGCAAATGATAACTTAAAAGTCAGTGATATTAAATTCATGTTAATTTTAATTTAAAGCTCATATTTTAAATATATGATGTGAAAGCTAATATTCTTAACTATGAACAGGAATACCTTCATGAGATCTTTAAAACTTTTAAGACACTGGAAGCAATGATAAAACAACATTTGTTAAGAGCAAAAAAACGATTAAAATAAATCAAATCCAGTCAATGTCAATAACTAAAAAAAATAATTAAAAAGATGGGCTGTATCTGTAATGTAAATAAAAAAAATTAATATAAATTAAAAAGTAAAATAAGATAGAATAGTGAATATTGTAAAATAATAAACAGTACCACTAAAAGAGAGAAAGTAAAAATATGTAACTAAAAAAAATGTCTTAAAGGATTCTGATTTTAACTTTGCGTAGAGAGTTTTTTAATGTTACTTGTACCATTTGGTTGAGAATCCCATTCATTCTTGGATTCATTGCTGCTAGCACATTTTTTTGTCTTTTTAGCTTTATTATTAAGTATCGCTTTCATCGCACTTAAGCCACATAAGATTATTGAACTGCAACAGTACAATCATATCATATTTAAAAACAGCAAACTAGCATACGTTTCGAATTCCTGATACAGTGTTAAGCGTGTGCATAATATTTTTCTATTTCTTCAGGTTCTTTTCTCGCCATATCGTTTTTTCTTTTTCTTAGTAAAAATGGCTAACTAAATTTTGTTTTGTCTTACTCTTATTAACTTTTTGTGCATTTAATTTTATTTATTAAATAGATTGTTTTCCGCACTTACACATAAAATTCAACAGCCCAATTAAAGGAATATTTAAGCCTCTCTAAATTAACCTCTTTGGAATTCCCCATAAAAAGTTAGGGTTTGCCATTAGTGTTACCACTTCTCGCTTGACGTCTCTGAGTCTCTTAAAAGTTCATTATTTAATTACAAAAAAATAATACATGACAATAGCATTTCGTGCTAATAAATTGGAAAGTGTTTATTACACCAAAATTATATGGGCAAAAAGTGAATTTCGATATTAATAACACCTCTGGGGCTGAAAAGGATAGAAATAATTTTAAAATGCGAAAAACGGTTTAAGTTAATAATAAGGCGAGTTTTAAAATGCGGGAAACGATTTAGGTTTTATGTTCGAAACACCGAAAACATAGAAAATTCACAATGATTTTACGATGCTTACAGATTTTACAGACTCTTAAAAAAGAAAAAATACTCATCTTTAAACTAAAAAATGAATGAAACTTAAAGTCGAAGAATTACGGTATTTATTTTTAATACTCTTCGCATTCTGATTTTTAGCAGCTTTCATTTATCATGTGTTTGAATGCATATCCCTGAACACTTCCGCTTAAGTAATATCTTAGGCACTTAAAAATGCGTAAATTCTTCCGTTGATGATATCCTCTTCGCATTCCAGAATTTAAATTGTTATACCCTGTTTTAGAACCTAGAGGACACAATTATCATTAATTTGACAAGTGAAATTCGCTTCCCTTCTCCCGACGCTTTTAAACGACGCAACAAGCAATTTATCTCTGTAACTTCTAACTTTTACTTTTAAAACAAATCGGAACTGTAGAAGGGCATTCAGCTCCCAACGCCGGGTACAACAGCTGCATTTCATTTTAAGGCCTTCTGAATTGTATGTAAACACATAACATTAAAATTAACTTACAAGATGTCGAGTTGAGTTACGTTTTATCATCTTAAAATGAGTAAATAGTTTTACGTGCTGCAGCCGTTTTATACAAGAAGAGTACACTCTTCGAAGTTAAGTCCTCTTTTATGAAATACAACGTTATTTTCTATGCGTACTCTAACTACTTGAACTACCGTTATTACCAATAATTATCTCACATTGTTATTAGATACTAATAGATGTACTCGGCGTTGAGAGGTCTTTATGCTGGTTTGAAAAGGCTTCCTTTAGGGAGTTGGGGACAGCTTTTTCAAAATCTCACAGTTAAACAGTGATTTTTCTCCTATTGTGGTTCCAGGCCAGTCGTGCAAAATTTTACAATGCAGAAGAGTACAGATCTAATATGCCGCCATGTTAACCGTTATAACGATTTTATAGGGAGATCTGCTGTATGATCGCTTATGTGTTTCCTCAAAAATGAGCTTTGGAAGAATCCCCATTCATTTCGGTCGATTTCTTCACGGTTTTCGAAATTTTCACGAAAAACTGAGAGGGAGAGTTTCTTTAATTTTGCTTCAAAGGCTCGACACTGATACAGAAAGTTGTACACTGTCCTAACGCGTGTACAATTCTAACGGTTTTAGTAAAAACTGACAGCTGAATATTAATTTTTATCTTTTTCCTTTGTTTCATATATATATATAGTATATACATATTTCTTTCTTAGCATGTATGACTTCCATTGATAGCGGAAGCTCAACAATGGTGACCTGAACCTAAGATGTGCGTCATAAGAGCATCTGTCCAATATATACATTCTCAGTGTGGACACTGTGGGGTCATTTTTCGAAATCTCCCTTTTGTCAACTGCACAAAAGGTCAAATATGTAAAATTTTATTTTTATGAAATTGTAGAATTCTATGAATTAAAGGCGATGTTTACGAAATCCTATAAAGATAGTGTACTTCATCTTGTTATAAAGACCAAATATACAAATCTCTATGAAGCTCGGCATAAAACTTCATATTTGTATAAATTACAAACGCACAGACACTCTTCGTTTTTAATAGAAGCATATGCAGATGCCTTTTTCATTATGAAGTACTATTACTAAAATTTTAAAATCTGCATGTAGACCAAAAGATACTTATTTTCCATTCATACGATAATCTCAAAATGATTTCATGAGAAAAGTACAAATATTCTTAGAAATGGAGCGAATCGGAACCCTAAAGTTGTGCAGTAATTATAGTCGGAATTCCTGAATCTAACGCACAAGAGCCCTTTTACACTAGTGGTAGGAGCAAACCTCCGTTAAAACACCAAAGCTCTGTTAATATCAAGCGATAAATCAAACACAGCCCCGCGTTGCTGTAACAAGCACTTACATGTGTAAATATTTTATATGATTAAAAAATAAAATATATTTTATTTTATTTTTATTTATTTATTTATTTTATGCGGGAAACACAATCAGTTTATTACCTAGAAAATCGCTTAGCTTTCTGTTTAAATTTCAAGAAAGATTTTTATATTAGTAAAACTAAATCTTGAAACAAAGAACAAAGAATAATTCAATGAGTGACTGTGTAAAGTATAGGTTGTCTATTGCTCTAATGACATGAATTCACTGTTCCCATTGGTTCACCCTCTGTATGATGAATAAACAGATAACTTCAAGATATTGCCAATGATCTTTCTTATTGCAAGGCGTGAACGGCAAATGTGGATAAGCTAATATTAGCTACCTCCAGTTAGATCATGATCACATTAAAAGCAATAAGGCATGGTATACATGTGTGGAATTACCTTTTCAAGTTTCTCAAATTTAAAACTTTACACTGCTATGAAGAGAAAAAATACCCAGTTAATAATCTTGATGATTAAAGTGCCCTGCAAAGACAGGATTCATTACCGCTACCACCGACCAATGGGAAAAAGCCAGAAAAGTTGCCAAGATAGCCATGAGTGAAAGTAGCAACTATATTCCACTTCTTCTGAATCATCTTCTAGGATGATTCAGAAGAATCATCCTCTGAATAACATCTTCTATCTATTTGCATGAAATTTCTGTCAATTACGCTCAGACAGTTGATGAATAGATTGAGTTAAAATCACGAAACCTTTCTCCGATTCTCTCCCCATATTTGTCGCTTCGTGAAACGAAATCAAAGATCTTTCTATATGCTACCGAATTGATAACTTTGGGAGTATTCTCATTAAGGCTTATGAAAATTATCGTTTAAATCATCTCTTATTCGAGATAAAGCTATAGTCTTTCTCATTAAGGAAGTTTAGTTCAGCTCTTAAGAAAACCCTCATCAGTGTTTCTCAACCATCAAAGAAGATGGTCATTTGATGTCAGGAATCTCTTATCTTCATAAGCAAGTACAAACCCCTACAAAAAAATAAGAGCGTCTGATTATCGGTTTCTGACGCCAGTGGTTTGGGCACACACATTTCGTATATTTTAACCGTCCACGTTGTCTCAACTATGCTCAAAACTACCCTACTTTGTTGAGAAAACATAAAGCTAAATGCCTTGGGAGACCTTAAATATAGGATCGAAGCCACTTCAGTTCATCCCGCAGCTCTGGGCCCAGACAGGTTCTTATCCTATCAAAGGCTTGCTGCAAAATGGACGAACCTTAAAAGCAAATCATTCAGATGAGAAATTAAATGTTATCTTTTTGTTGTAAAAAGAGTCGTCCGTTCTGTACCATATAATGACCATTCGCCAGCCTGCAGCTAGTTTTTCTGCAAAGCCTAGAAACCAGCTTAAGCCTCAGCTGAAGTTTCGAAAACGCTTCCTACTATTGCGACTAGAAACGCAATATCTAAATTTCATTTGTTTCCTATTCAAGTGATGAACTGAGATATGAAGTGCCTCATCGTTCTCTGACTATCTCTTTAGATAGTTCCAAAGAGGTCTACCTCAGGACGTCTTTACTTGTAAGCCTCCCACAAGAGATAAACTATGGCAAGTAGAAAGTGCTAATAGCTAAATAGCAGGATGTCATTTGATATATGAGTATTCCAGCAGAACGTTTGGTTTGGTTTGGTTTATTTAATTATGGCAAAGCACACTAGGGCTATCTGCCTAAGAGGAGGGATGCCTTCGTGGAGGACTTTCTAAGGGAAACTGGCTCGTATACACGTTACACATGGGGAAAACCACGAAAACGCCCATGCAGCCAGCCCGTTCGCGGGACTCGAACCTCAGACCGAACTACCAGTGTTCAGCGACTTTACCGCTCGGCCGCTGGTGGGCCCAGCAGAACGAGTCAGTTGTTTAGTTAGGGTTAGCTGAATTGCGTTTCGGAGTTCTTTCTGCGAATGATTTTGAGAATTTAAGACAGTTTTCTTGAGCTAATTAAAAGCTCCTTAATATCCCGGTTACCCAAAAGCTATTTGTTTCGCTGTGTGTCATTATTATTTATATTAATGATAGTAAATGATATTTTTTTTCCTTATCCAGAATGATTATTTAAAGAGACAGCCAAGAATCCATAATTCTCAACAATATCAATAATTTTGAAATCTGAAGTATTCTAAAGAAACATTATTCAAAAATATGAATATTTTTTTATGAAATTCTTGTTGCAGGCTTTTATGTTAATTAACCAGGCATTATGATTTGAACCTTTACTTTAACTTTTTCTTTTCGTAGTCTTCATCAGAATGAAAATTACTTGTAAAGTATTTAAACCGAGGATTTTAGTACTTAGAGAGTTAGAACTTCTAGCAGCGTCTCATTGCAGTTTTGCACTATTCCTAGTATTGAAAAAATGTATTCCTGTTTTAGTTATCTTGCTAGCTGACGTGTAAATACACTCCATTAATTACTTAAGCCAGCTAAAGTAGCCTACTTTTGAGTAGTCTCCGACTGAGTTACATGAATTTAACTTCAGCTAATGCTATTTTGAATATCCGGAAGTAACAGAGTTATATTCTGTAACATAATTGACGTTTTCTGTTAATTTAAATGTCTTAAAAATGTGTCACTTGAATTCAGCATAGAGAGATAACTTCTTGTCATTATATTAGATACTGAAAGACTCTGAGCTAAACTTCTAATCCTAGCATAATCCTACACAGCCATCAAATTATTTAAATAAGAATTAAATCGATTGGTAACATTTGTATTTTGGCATTAGAATACCTCTACAATGTGAGTTAAATATCTCCTTTTATTTCATTTTATGATGTATAAAGAGTACTGTAATCGAGAAAATTTTCGGATATCATATTTCAAAAGAAATATCCATTTGGACCTTTCCAGAATCAATTTTGACTAATTTTGTGTGCGACTGCTAAACGTGCGGACAGAAGAAAAGACATTTTATTAAAACCCGATTGTAAATGTATTTAAAATTGATTTAAAACTGGAAATTTTGTGGCGTCTGCACATGCACACATAGGTATGCGTCTCGCATAACTAAAATGCGATTAACTAAAAGACCCTGAAATTTTGTAAATGGAACTGCTATCCCATCTAGTTATGCACTTCCTTTTTTATTGCAATCACCAGTATTAAACCATATACATGTATACATATACATAACCACCACCTTTACCCGGCTTAAATGTCCTTATACAGCCTTTAATTTCATAATTATTGGTCGTAATAATAGTGTTCCAATATCACAAGCGTTTTAAATGACGAAAACATTCCTGTTTTGGCAATGCCAGATTTAAAAATCTTAATTTATTTTGGACCACACTAATTATATATAATAACGAAATATATAATTAGTGTGGTCTTCCGGTTCTTACACTTGGGATACTCTTCTACTCGTTATGAAAAAATCTGATGTGTACACCACATGACTTCCTTGCACGGAACATTAAATCATACGCATTTTTCTTGCATTTCATTTAAACTTTATTGGATTGAATTAAATCTACTTTGTGGAGAGTGCATAAACCACAATAGAATAAATGCTTTCTATTTTTTTACCATAGCGACACTCTGGCGCTAGATTCACTTAACAGCGTTACATTTCGTTCATACTATAACTTAGAATGCACACAAATTTATATCATTAAAGAATTATCTAATCGTTGTCACATGTTCCATTGAAATACCATAATAAATCTAAAACGATGTATCAAAGAAATTAAGCAAACGAAACAAAAAGAAACAGTTTTTCACAGACCATTCAATATTTCTCATTCAATTAATTCAGTTCTCATTTCCCGACAAGGCAAAAACACATAAAAACTAAAAATATCTATATTAAAAAATTACGAACTAAATATTAAACACTTAACGTAAAGAAACATGTCCGCCATCGGAAAATTAATTAGGCTTTGCTGCACCTAAGCAACTTTTAAATTGATGATAATTGTAAAAATATTGCATACAGATTTACTAAAGGCATCAAAACCTTAACCGGAATATAAGAACAATATAATTCAATCATTTTAAAGCGAAAAATGCACAATTAACAAACATTTAAGAAAGAAACTGAGATTACTTAGTACTTAGCCGAGTAACAGAGTGGATATATATATATATATATATATATATATATATATATATATATATGAATACTTTTAGTGCAGCCGATTGCAACCAAAATACGAGGTGCACATCTAACATGCTACAGCAATCGTTACAAAATTTCAACGTTCTGAGGCTATTCATTTTTGAGCTGTGCGAGATACGTTCGTACGTACGTACAGACGCTATGTAAAATTCTCTTGAGAATTAATTTTAAATCAGTTTTATTAATTGGGGGAAAAGAGTATTTTATTCTGTCCTTACGTACAGATGTCACGCAAAAACATCGTTAAATTGGATATTTAACGATGTTTTTGCCTGAGAATTTTCGCGATTACAATACGTCCTTTTTACTTCGTACAAGGAAGTAAAAATAAAATTATAAGAAGTTTGACTCAAATATGACAAAAAAATTTCAAAATTTGCAATTTTTAACGTCATTTTCAATTTACCTAGAGCGATCGGTTAATTAAATGAGAATTGGAAAATTATCTTTAAATCAAGTGCAGGAAAAAATGTGTATAATTTATTAGGCCGTATCAAGAAGTCAAGTAATGTCCACATCAGACTTTTTCTTAAACACTGAAGAACATTTCTGATAAAATATATTAAAAAAAACTAAACAATTGACAAAATGCTATGTTTTAGAGATTTCTTTTTTATATTTAATTCAAAAACAAGTACTTACACAAGAATAAAAAAATATTAGCTGACTGTAATGGCAAAGAGTTCTTGAGTAGAAAAGAGGATGTCGGCTGAAATTTCAAGTTAAATTTCCAATTTCTTTTACAGATTTTCAACAAGGGAAGAGAGTTTGTTTTAGGCAGTTTTATCCTTACAAACACATCTTAAAACCAAATGATTTTGAAGGAATAGTGAACAAACATTTACTTAAAGTAGCGAGTCTGCTTTTTAAGCAAGCATTTACTTATTTTTTCTTCCATTTGTTTTGCTCTCAAGATATGTCTCGTGCAGGACTTTGCAAAATTATATATACCTTTAACGATAAACTTACGTTTCAGTTCCTGGAAGAACTCAAGAACAAAACAAACAAAACTGAAAAAATAAAACTTTCGCGATTGTTTGGTGTACAATGTACATAATTGAACATTCGCTACTGCAAGTCGTAAAGTTTAGCCAACCATGTTACTCCGTTGGAAGGTATAAATACTTACTACGCAATGCGGGAGAAACCTTTATGTTTTCTAGTTCAGTATAAACGCTTACTTGAAACGTATACTGAAAAAGAAATATTCTGTGTTCAGTGTTTTATTCCAGAGGAAATCCTTTGCCTCTGATTTTTTTAAGTTGTTAGTGTTAAGTATTCTTATCGAAGGTTTTGTGGTAGGCTACTCTTCCTATTCCACTTTTTCTGATGGCGGAGGGGATTCGTGAGTTGCTCAGACTTATTATGATTTCATTATTATTTATAAGTGGTTTGTTATTTACTGCTTCCCAGTTTCTGTTACTTGCGCTTCAAAAATTCAAACTTAGAAATACATTTCCAGGTTTCAAGAGTTTGACGACTTAATTTTTTTCCTCTCCAAAATTAATACATATCCTTTTGAATACTTTCATTTTAAATCATTCTTTAACATTCGATTTGTGGTAAATATATATAAAGCGCATATAACATTGTACAACTGAATATTTTCCCCTACTCTCATTGAAACTACACGGACGTTAAAAATTGAAAAATGAACCAATGTTTTACAGTAGACAACCGTTATGTGATCGTGGTTCATTTTGTCATTCCGATGTTGTTCAAGACGGGCAGAAAACTCGCCCACTTGTATAAGAAAATATGTAAAATATATCCCTTATTGTAATCAAAAAATTCGATTAATATGATAAAATAGTATAAATTATTTTTCTACTAAAATGGAAAACAAATTTAAAATATATTATAAAATGTTTGCAAAAAGAGCAAATTGTCGCCAAATAAAGGATTAAGTCACCAAATAGCTTGGTTTCGACAGTAGGCCTCTCCAAAAAATTTTAGTTTTGCCTAGATTTTTAATAACTCTTGATTTTAAGAGTTGTTATACATAATACCTTAAAAGAATTATCTGAAAACATTTATACGACACTAAGTTTGCCTTTTTGCCTACTTTTAAATTTTACATTGGCAAGTTTTCTGTCAATGGGAGATATCTTCCGAGTATTCAGATTAGAAGTATATAGCGTCAGTCAAATAATTTTCAGAAGCGTTATGAACAGTTCATAAATGAACTATTATTTTAAGACATTAACAGATAAAGGAACCCCAGAATGTTTCGAAAAAATTGCTGTGGAACTACCTATTTATATGTTTCTTGTTTCATTTATATTAATTAATTAAATTCCAGTGCTGCTTTGAGGATATCTTCTCTTCGTTTATTGCTAGCATTGTTAATGTTATCAAAATAGTCTTGGAAAAACTTAATGATATTAAGTGGCATATGAAGCGCGGGTACGTTGCATTTACGTAATGTTTATTACAGTTATTCAATTACAATACCGATTACATTTACACAGGGGCTGGAGCAAAATGTCGCCAAATGGTTGCTAAGTTTGGCGATTTGGGACGATTTCTCGCCAAATTTGACGACAAAATTTAATCATCAAAACCATCCCCAGTTTGGCGATATCTCCCCAATTTAGCTAGACAGTCATTTACTCAATACTAAATAGACTTGCTCTGTATTCTTGCTTTCTTAGTAAGGCTTCGCTTCTTTAGATTTTTATATTACGTTATACAAAAAAAAAAAAAAAAATACTATACTTTTACACATAATTTCACTAAAATTATTTTCATATGTAAAAAATTCATAACAATACTTCTCCATGTATAAACCGTAACATGTTGTTGCAGTTGAACCTTTGAAACCTAAAGATCGAGGACACATACGAGCTGATTAAAATGCATTTAGATTTTTTGGTACTGTAGAAATAACATAGAGTAAAATTAACTTACTTTCCTTTAATAAAAAACAAATTATATGCTATTCAGCTGCTTAATGAAATAAAATTTTTATAAAAATAAAAGGATAAAAGTTTGATCATATCGGTATAAATTTATAAAAACAATATTTACAAATACCTAATAAAATATAATATTTTTTATTATAGGTTCGTCTATTTATTGTAACAGTAAATTAGATTTTGTTTACAAACGGTCAAAGATGCTTTATTTAATGTTCAGTACTGTTTAAAACATGGAACTGGCATAAAATCTCCAAAATTTAATATTTAATAAATTATAAACCACAACATTTAACATTTAGAGCTTAGTAACTTGTAAATGGCAACACGTTTGAATACATGTAAAAACTAGAAATGTAAACTCTATGATAACTGTGTAAGATATAATATTTTATGATTATAAATAAATAGTTTAATAGTTAAAAGTGTACCACCTCAGACTTTTACAATACAATTTCTTGTAAAGTTTATTTAACAATACAATTTATTGATAAAAAGTAATATACTGTGAAACATGTTTATTGTAATTATTAAGGTACATTTCTAATGCTACGTATCTGACACAAAAATCTTTTGATATTTTACGTTAAATTGCTTTAATAAAAGCCCCTGTGTATACAATATTTTACATATAATATTTCTTTTACAAATAAGCTTTGAAAACCTTTGTGACCTTTCTTTTTAAAGGACAAATTTCAAATATTTAATTTTTGAAAGAAAACTGTATCGATTTTCCCGAGTCTAATAATCGCAAAAATTAATCTGACGAGCAAAACATACCTAATTATACAAAAAAAGCTAAGAAGATTATAATTTTTTTCGACACTGTCATGTGTTTTTATAAAAACGTGCTATGAAACTGCCAATTATTGTGCACAATTCCTCCTGTTTTAAAAGATCCACTGACAGTCTTATTAATGAAGGTCGGTTTCTTTATCGTATGCATCGCTTGTTATTGTGAAAGCTAGCACGTTATTTATTAAACATGCTAAAAGTTTTGGAAAAGTTGTTTCAAGAAACATAATTGCCGTATCGGTTTATTTAACTCTTGAGCACACGTTAGTGAAAGTAATTCTGAATCACGCAACGATTTAAGGGAAATATGATTGATATTTGAATGTTTCACAACTTTAAAGATGATAAAGAAACGGCTGTGTATATTATCGTTGATAAAATGCTAAATGATGCGTTTAATCAATAATAGCTTCAATTGGAAATTTAAATATGTCCACCTAGAAGTCCAACTTTGGAATTTTACTAGCCCAAAGATGTGGTAGACCAGAAGCGCTATTAGTCTCAAAAGGACATTTTGTGGCGTTTCACTGTAAACGGCGAATCACTTTTTAAATATTAACGCCCGGTATTATATTTAAAGAAATCAAATAATGAATAATCTGCATTAATTTACGTACGTTTCTCGCTCTTGTGGAAAAACTACGGTATCCAGAGCCATCAAATTCTGAATAACGTAATCCTCCACCCGAACATGGACACATATTTTGTAAAATTTTAGCGAAGTTTTGTTTAAAAAACTCAATAATTTCAAAGCGATCAAAGACAACACCGTGTGAGAAGAAACATTTTTATCTCCAGCGCGCGAGATTGCCTAGCGGGAAATTCTGAAGATAAGCTGTTTTCAAATATTTTTATTCCAAAAGGAACATTAGCCGAAATGCTCTCGAAAAGTGTATATGCATCTAAAAGAAAATACGCCACTTTGGGCGCAATGTAATAGCTGAAAGCTTTCAGATTGTTCATTTATTTCGCATTTTGCGCGAATACAAGGTAGTTTTGTGTGTGTTGCCACTTTGCAAAGCATAAGACATTTATGTTTGAAATTTAATCAGAAAATTCATGCATATATAAGATGTATACTGACAATTTGCAAAATGCAATATATTTGTCTTTCGAATTCAACAGCACTGTGAAAAACTGGTGGCAGCCAGAACCACTAAAATTTGAAAACACATGGTCCTCTACCAGAATATGCCTACATCGAAGCTATTTATTTCACATTTATGTGAAATTAAGTAATTTATGTTTTAAAAATTCAGCGATATAAACGTTTCGTGTTGACACTCCTTAAAGCATAAAATATGTGTTACAAATTAAATCAGGAACATCAGCATAAAAAGAATGTCTGCCACTTGGAGAACGAAAAATATTTGCCTTTCACATCTAACTAAAAACTCACCAAGATAAAAGAAATATGTTGCCACAATCCCAATTGAAATACTTTTTTCCTCTACATGGGTGGTGGTGGTGGTGTATTTAATTATGACAAAGCTCACTAGGGCTATCTGCCTAAGGGGAGGGATGCCTTCGTGGAAGACTTTCTAAGGCAAACTGGCTCGTATACACGTTACACATGGGGAAAACCACGAAAACGCCCATGCAGCCAGCCCGTTCGCGGGATTTGAACCTCGGACCGAACTACCAGTGTTCAGCGACTTACCGCTCGGCCGCTGGTGAGCCCACCTCTACATGGGAGTATGTTGTCGTTCAACAACAAACAAAAAAGCTAGACAATACTTAGTTTTTCTTTCAAATTATTTTTTATTAATTAACTAACTAAGCGATTTAAAAGCAATAAAAATAGATTGAGATCAATAATTATTAATTACTAGCAGGGAATTATATTAGCTGGATTCAATAAAATCATTATATATTTTCTCTTTTTCTAATAACTATTTTAGGCGGCTGTTTAGGCATGTGGCTGGTTATTATAAAAGGGATGAAATAATTTTAAATAAATATTTTGAGAACTATACAACACACTATTCTAAGTAATTAGTGATGAAAATCATTCAAAACGAATTATTATTTTAGAACTTAATTTCTTTCGAAACACTGAAAAGAAATATTTTTATCCTTGCGTAATAGTAGGGACTTAAATGAAAATTAATTATCAAATTAAAGAAAATAAAATCCTAATTTTTATTTCGTAGCAATACAGCTTTAAAAAAGTTTTAAAAATATTTAATGTTTGATTTTTCATCTTTGCTAAAATAAAATGTTCGAGATATTTCATTGTTGTAGCCAATCAAAGGTGAATGAAATTTCTCAATTTTTCAGAAAAAAAAAAAAAAAAAAAAAAAAAAAAGGACCACCATAAAGAAAGTGACGGTATTTATTTGAATTAGATATGCGTGGATCATACACAGGTAATGAGTTAAAATTTCAAGGCTATAGCATCCATTAGGTGGCTAAAAATTGCACATTGTATGTTCGAATCAGCAACTAATGTAATCATTCCTGGAGGTGATGTATGCGTTTAAACTTTCAGGTAAGAAATGATAAAAATTCCTGATCTCATTCTGCAATACATTCTGGCAGCCAATCCTCAATTATTGCTCCAGATCCGCTACAATTTGGGAAGCCCGAATATGCTGGTTTAGCATATCTCATAAATATTCGATTGGCAAAAGACCTGGTGATCTTGATGTCCAAGAAAGTGTATCAAAGATATTGATATTTTTGCTTTGTACTATTGCGCGATCAAAAGCGAAATTCACAAAAAATACACCTTTTAAAACAGAAATTATTTCTCAAATAAGTTTAATTTCCTTTTCTTGTAAAAATTTATTCTCATGATATAGCAATAGTAGATACTACTTTTACATGAATTTAAAAATATAAAAGAAATTATTGTATGCTTTTTTCATATTTCTTATTTAAATTTTAAATGCAATAAACTTTTCTTAGAGATATTAGACTGTAATTTGATATTTTTAAATGTCATATGCATTTTGTCTTTTACTTTTTTATTTCTTGATTTTAAACAAAATAAGGAGCACTACTCATTTACTTTCAATATTTTCTTTTGGAAAATGAAATCTTTGATTGTAGCTTACATTACTTTATAGGATATCTCATTAAATATATCAGATTACTTTCATTAATTTCTTACTTTAAAATATACGTTCTTCTTTTTATATTAGTTATTTTTCGTCAAAAATTAAATGCTGAGGTTTAAATCTGATATATTTTTTTTAGAATGGAAACATCAAGTCACAAGTTTTCGTATATTCCTGAAATTTGCAAATAAAACTGTATGCAAAAATTGTACTACGCATACAGATAGAATTATTTTTCACTAAATAAAGGAAAACAAATTGTTGGTGCCATATGGATTCGTATTGGATTGAATGCAAACAGAACCGTTGATAGCTTGATAAAATTTATTTTCTCCAAACAAACACATTACAGTTCTTGAACTTTCCACAAAAGTACTTGTACAGCCCTTCTCAGAAGAACAGAGCACAATCAGTAGTTACTACTTCAAGCTACTAATAGGTCCACCAGCGGCCGAGCGGTTGTTGGCGAGTAAGTCGCTGAACACTGGTAGTTCGGTCCGAGGTTCCGAGTTTCGAATCCCGAGAACGGGCTGGCTGCATGGGCGTTTTCGTGGCTTTCCCCATGTGTAACGTGTATACGAGCCAGTTTCCATTAGAAAGTCCTTCACGAAGGCATCTCTCCTCTTAGGCAGATAGCCCTAGTGTGCTTTGCCGTAATCTCAATAAACCAAACAAACTAAGCCACTTCTACCAGCAATAAGCAAACGTACCTACGGCAGAAGTGACGGCTGGAGCCTAATTTTCCCTTTCTCCTCCGGAAACTCTGCTTTTAACTACTTCCTTCAAAGTAGAAAATTTGCATTCGTTCCCGCGCGCTATAAAATTTACGTATTCTGGCACGGACAATTAGAGGAATGAAGGCTTATAGGAAAGTTTCAAATAAAACTTAAAATTATAAGTTAAATATAAATTCCTACAAATATATACTGTTAATGTAAACTGTTTATATATCTCAGAAATACTGTGAAATTTATTTATACCCTCAAAAATACTGTTTCATTCACGGTCGCCCTGGGAGGTTTAATGGTATTTATTATCGAAGTACGCACTATGTTTCTACAGTTACTCACCGTAAGCAAATTTGTAAGAATATAATTGTTCTATTTATGGAAACAATCTCGCTCAATTTCAGTTCTATACTCAGACTACTGTCTAATTTTCCAAGCATTTTATACTTTTGTAAATGTAATATTTTACTGAATAATTTCTTATCAAGTAATTATCCTTTTTAAAAATGTTTTCTTTCGAATTTACAAGTACAGGAATTTACAAGATTTTATAAGTACGAAGTGCAGTTAGAAGAAAATGTCAGAAATTCTTTCGCAAACCAATATTCCCATGGACTCTGCGATTTCCTAACGCATATCTAGAATTCATTTCAAGTACGATTTTAGAAATATGAGATATTTGTAAAACAAAATCTGAAAAGGGACTAAGAAGCACAATCCGAGAAATCGGTCACTTTAATTTCAGGACCGGCATTCAAATCAAAGTGGATATTTTTAGAATATTTCATTATCGTCGACAGCAAAAATTAATTATCTTCTAGAAAACATTTGCACGAGTGTATACGAGAAATCACCTTTATTTGGTAGAAAAAGATTTTCGATACTTCTCAGAAACTTACTACAACATCATTTAAAGTACGAAACATGCAGCTTATTATTTGCAAATCTTATGGAAAATCAACAGTACATAACTCTGTTTAACTTTAATAAAATTTCAATAATGGGAAATCATTCATATTACTTTAGGGTAATAAAATTGATTTTATGGTTAAAATTCCATTAAGGTTCTCAATACTGAGTTCGAAATGCCATTAAAACTACATTCCTTTCGCATTTGTTCTAAAAGCAAATTATTTTACTAACTAACAGGACTCTCTTCCCCTGCTATACGTTTGATGATTTCAATAAATAAGCTATTTCGTTCGAAAATTCTATGATTCTCATTATCTGACTATTTTAATATAGCTACAGCTCATTATCGAATTAATAATGAAGATATGCATTCTGATGAAAATTATTCAAATTTTAAAAATAATTATAAATGTATTTAGTCATCCTTTGATATTTGCATTATTTAAAATAGTATACTCCACATTTTTAATTTAGGTTTTTTGTTATCATTGTACAGGTGATTAAAAATTCTTCTAATTAATTAAGGTGACGTAACTGCTTTTCATTTGCTTCACAAATACTACAATGTATATAAATATTCAAAAAATGTTTTGAGAGTGACGAAATCAAAAATAACAAAAGCATTGCACTAAAGCGGATTATTTTTTTAACAAATTAAACTGAACAAAATGACCAGTCATAGCAAATGTTGGAATATACAGAAGACGTCAGTTCATAAAAGCTCTGATTATCGCTAATATTTAATAGTTTACCATCATTCTGACAAAATATTATCTGACATCTCTAGAATACACTAAGTACCCCAAAGAAAATTTTACCATCATGAATTTCGAAACCTCTTTCTCATGATAGAATCTTAAGCGTGTAGTTTAGAAGATGTAGAGTTTGAAGTTTCACTAATTAACAAATACTCTATATAAATAATAAAAAATTCGAAAACTCAGTTTAGACTTGATCTTGTTCTTCGTATTTTACATTTTCGTTTTGTACATAAAATGTAAGATGTTCAACTGAATTAAGCTATACATACAAGATCTAATCAAATGAAACCAGTGAAACTGGAATTGAAAAATATAATCTAACCTCATTTCTTCAACAATTTCTTGTTCACAGTTCAAGCGTGGATCAATCTGAAACAAAAACCAAAATTTTAGATTTGGGCACCATACATCACATCATTAATATTAAGATAGTTTAAAGTAGAAAGGAATTCTTTTATCCATCAAGCTGCTTGTTGTTTCGAAATGATTGCATATGTTTATATCTTCTGAACGATTGGTAGAAAAATCTAATTTAAGAAATAGTAAGCTTTCTACTTATGACGATTAGGTAATGATAATATTTAAGCCTCTTAGAAAGCATACACCAAATTTAAATTTCTAAATCGTCTCTGAACGAAGATAGCTCTAATTCAAAAAGCTTATCATATAGTAGATGTAAAATTAACAAAGCCACAACCTTGTGTCTGGTGAGGATTTTAGTCAAGACTGTACCGATATTCGCAAAAGGATACAGGTCCCTCTTCTAAGGAGTAACGAAATCTGAAACAAGGCGAAAACCACCGTTGTATTTATACTCAAAAGGAGTGAAGTGAACGAGAATTTAAGGCCATCTGTCGACAAAAATAGTAATCAAAGTTGAAAAATAAACAATTAAATAATTGTTGGAAATTTAATTATAATTTTGACTTAGGGTCTTCAAAATTATCCAAAAAGCTTTTTTCCCTGGTGATATATTTTCTTGAAAATTTTTACATTCACAATTTATCTTGTTTAGTTAATGATTTTAAATTCAGTCCAGTAATTCCTAATGCTTTCAAAATTCTATTTGCTTAATTTTTGAATTTTCATTATATTTTCTACGGACAGTTGGCACTATTTTCTCATTCGATTTAATCATTTTGGGTATAAATACAACCGTGGCTTTTCTTTCGTTGTAGATTTCTTTGCTCCTGATAAAAAGTAACATGTTGCTGTTTGCCCTCGAAATCGATAGAGTATTGACTAAAATCTGCAACAAACACAAAATTTGTTTTGTGAATTTTATGTTTCACTTTGGCCTTTTTCTCTGCCGTTTTGATTATGCTACTTGGTTTTAAATTTTCAGCCATGGGGTTTTTAGGCGAATATATATATATATAAGAAATAACTAAATAGTCTCAAAATATTATTTATAAGTGTTAGAAGAACCCCCTTGTAATATATTTACAAGATGCTAATTGAGTTATAGAAACTAAGATGCCTTGGCAGTTACCTCCATCAAGGTCTCAAAGTAAACAGTCGACTGCGAAAACACATGACGATGAACACATGAAATTGTTTCACTATTGACAGACAATGAGAGTTCTGGCGGTGAACAGTAAAACAATCTCTAGTAATGATAAAATAATGATATCTCATGAAGGTGGCAAACGCTGCGAGGAGGACAGAAATGCTTAAAGTACAAATTCGCCCGTTATATGTAAACTGCAGCTAAAAATATCCATTGTGAATTGAAATATCTCAGTAGGAGCAAAACCAGTTTAGAAGTTGTTTAAAACTTCATTTCATTTAATGAATACCGCTGACTATCCAATATGGAACACTGTGAAGGAATTATCCAACAGAAGTGAAATTTGCATTACCCATAGATCTCGATAGGACGTGAAAATTATGCGGATAATTAGTAATGAAAACCAGAAACTCTGTAAAACAGCGAAAAGCAAGATATTTTAAATACTAGAGTTACGTATGTCCTCGCTGATTTAATTGCTAGCGTTGATGGGAAACTACAATATGTCTCATCGACGAAAACGATAAATTTTCCAGCAAGTTTGTGAGTCTGGCGGGAAACAAATTGGGAAATATCTTACATATTATAGACTAATTATCTTATGTGTTATATGATTGTGGAAATTGGTTCACTTTCTACATTATTTCAAGCCGCAGTAATGCGAATATGGAAACTGTGGTTGCAAGATGGACATACGGACCGACTTGAACTATTGTATCAGCTTGGCTACTCCACAAGACAAGTCAAAATGAAACATGGAGTCAGCCATTTCGCCTGGGATCGTATAAGGATCGAATGTCTAGTACGGTCCGTTGTCAGACAAACAAAGCTAAGATCGAAACTACTCACTTTTGCACTGAAAATCAACACATTATTATTTTGATTCAATGAACATACTTTGATTTATTTAACGTTGGGAAAACGCCGAGTGTTTCAACCGTGCGCCGAGTTGGGAAAACGCCGTGCCAAAAAATTTGACTGTCTCTTAATTTCTCGATTTTTGAATTCTAACAGGTCATTCAAATCATATCATGATCAGATGTAATGGAATTGTAAGGTTGCTTAAAAGGATAGATGATTACAAATATGTTAGGAATCATGCAACTTTGTAAGCCAATATTCGACAAGCAATTCAAGAGTTGGAACTGATATTATAATAATTTCTTGGATAGAACAAATCATGTCCGAGGCCAGCCAACATTGGCTGCTATTTGCTAGATATTAAATATATTTTCATAAATTGCATTTAACGTTCAGAACAACAAAAAATACTGTTGAAAAAAGTGTTTTTCTGTATTTACATTATATCACTAATAATAAATTAATGTTATAATTTAAATACTGACACTTTATTATCGCCGTAGCGTTTTTCAAATACTTACGCATCACTATTGGTGTTACTATTGCCGTGATTTAAAGATTTCTTTAAGATAGAGTTTGTGATAGGCTTCTGAACTTGAGATTTTTTCTCCAGACCAGATAATAAGCTTGCGCGAGTGACCGCTTCGGATATTTTCTGTTTGCGGATAAAACCTGCTTCTATAGTCTTAGGAACGTGACTTGTAAACAAAGCACTTTAATTGCATTATCTCAGGACGTGCGCTTCATATTTTCTTGAAGTTCCATTGTTGTCAGTGTTTTATGTCGAATACTTTATATGGAATTTTAAGATACACTATTTGCTATTATACCTCTCCCTTAAATATTCTTACCGATATTCCTTCGAGTTAAGATTTCCTAAAATGTAATGTGATGTAAATGTACTATTTCTTTATAAACTCCTCCATCAAAGCATCCCTACCCTTAGGCAGATACGATCTGTGTTCTTTATCATAAACAATTAGTCAGCCTAGTCTAACTTAATCTAACCCAACGCGCCCCAGGCAGAATCGGAACATTCACAGCGCATGGAAAGAAGAATGGGCCAATCATTCTAAGACAGTGCTAAGTGATTTTATACCGGTCTGTAACATGCGATGTTATAACCATGTTAAGAGCACGACTCTGTCTACTAAATACTAGTACTTTCCGTACATTTTTGAAACAGTTTAACACAAAAGTACGTGCTATGTACTTTACAAATACAACCATTGCTATCAATCGAAAAGCAATTAAATTATAATAACATTACATGCAAGTAAAACATTGTGTATTAATTACGTCCTTAAATAGCACTGTAAGAAAGTATTGAACTTTGTTCGTTCTATATTACGTTAGTAAATAGCAGAAAGGAAGATGAAGATATTCTTTGGCGAAAGAACAATGTTATTTGAAGATAGATTACATGTTCTTTGATACCATAGTATTGATATTTTTTAGGATACTCTGATGTGTGTTTATAAACATATGTGTTATTCACGTTAGAGCTAGTGAATTAATCCATGATTCCATGATGAGTCCATGATTCCTTTTTACAATGTAGCATACGCTAGGCATACGTGTAAGATGATGCCACTTCTTAAGCCCTGATGAAAAATTCATATTTAGTTTTCCAGGAACGTTTTAGCAATGTTTGAAAAATAACAGTAGTACTGGTATTTGACTTGTTATTGCTCTTACAAAATTCTAATAGTATACGTATGTGATTCAGAATATTCAGTTAGAATGTTTTGGAGAATGATAGAATGTTTTTACGTTCCTCTAGAATGTTTTCCTAGAATATCCATGCAAGTTACATGGAAGTATTGCAAATAATAGGGGAACCGGAAAGTAATGCCGTTTCTGCGCATGTCGACAATAACATGCTAAGGGCAGAAGTGGAAGTAAATCCATGTCAAACACTCTTAACCAACCTTCTTCGACCATCCAAATTTAAAGTAGAATGGAAAAATAAGCAAAGCAGGTGTTTGAGTACCCCATAATCTGTCCGAAGTGAACAAAGCCAACCGATCCATCACATGCAACGTATTGCTTCAACGGCACCATATAGAGCCGCTTTTCGATCACTTGATTACTGGAGACGAAAAATGGGTCCTATGTGATAATCCAAAGCGCAAAAGGCAGTTTTAATAAGGGTTACAAAGGGTTTGCATCCAAAAATGTGCTTCTGTGTGTTTGGTGGAGTATTCGCGGAATTGTTCATTTTGAATTGCCGAAACCTGGACAAACTGTTAATGCAGATCTTTATTGTGAACAGTTGGATCGAGTGAATCAATCTTTAATCGAAAAATATCCGTCGATTGTCAATAGAAAAGGCATCATTCTGCAACACGACAATGCAAGACCGCACTGTGTAAGACGGACACTGGAAAAAATGAATGAATTGAGATGGGAGGTGCTGCATCACCCACTATACTCGCCCGATATCGTACACTTGGATTTCCATTTATTCCGATCCCTACAAGATTTTCTTAGTGCCAAAAGATTTGAAAATTTGAATGATGTCCATAATGCCATCTTGAGATATTTTACTCAAAACCCAATTGATTTATATCGGTCCGGGAATTGAAAATCTGCATACTAGATGGCAAAATGTTGTTAATAACGAGAGTGATTACATTATTGATTAAAAATAAAACCGTGTTAAAAATTTATTCGTGTGAATTTAATATAAGAAAGCGACATTACTTTCCGGTTCCCCTATTACAAATATTTGGAGTGCTGTAGTTCGTTTTAAAATTAAAATTGCTATAGCTCTCTCTAAGCTTAGAATCTATACAGCTACTGAAACTTATTTAATCTGTTTCTGCGGTGAAATTAGTGAAACCGTAGAAACACAGAAAAATTTCAACATAAGACGTAACGTGTTACACGGAATTTATCCTAAATTTCATTTTTGATTTATTTTTTACTTATTTTTTCACTAAACTGCACAAATCGTATTTTCCTCACACTACCTTGCATAAGACTGCATTGGATGCTAAAATTATTTAATAAAACTACATAATTTGATCTTACAGATAAGAAGATTTAATGTTACCGAAGTAACAGTTTAAATGCAAAACTACATAAAAAACTGAAATCATAAAAGATTTAAAGAATACATTTATGTTTATGTGAACATTCTTTGAAACCTAAATGAAAGCAAATATAGCTATATTTCATTAAGGCAATGTAAGCTTTCTTTAAATCTTTAGATTTAAATTACTATAATAGAAGAATATTAAAATAACATATGCTGTACTCATTTGTATAGTATTACTATGTAAATTGTTGCACATTTATTCATATAATTTTATTCATTGCAATTAAAAGGATAAAGTGCATAGCAATTAGTTTAAGTGCGCAAGATCTGTGAGCACAGTTTTAATTACCACTTATTTTTTTAAAGTAAATCTTCCCTGAAATTCTGTTGTTTCATCTACCCTGCCAGAATACGTAAATGAAGAGGCTTCAAACTGTCAGGAAGATTCCAAGTTTAGTAGACAGGTTGGCAATATTCGCATGCCGGGGTAAAATATCTCTGTAATGTCAGGCTTCAGTGCTATTTTTATAAGCTGGTGTGAGTCTTTGATTTCAATTAAGTTAGTTGTTGTGACTTAACTCTCTTGTTTAACGGTAAGCGAATATTGTAAGAAAGCAATTTTTTATCAAGAAACTTTACGATTTGAAAGCGAAGAGTGGGAATATGGTTCGAAATAAAGCAGAGTTTCAGCGTCCGAGACTGTTGCCACTCAGAAAAATGAGGGCGAAAATTAGCGTTTTCAGAGTTTTTGATTAATATCTGGGCTAATTAAAGTCGTACGAAGACGTGAATGGTCGAAATGGCTTCCCACGAATTTTTGGAATCCGGAGGAGAAACCCCTCTCGAAGCTCAACTCTTCCCCGTTTCGGTGGAAATAATTGCATAAACAAACAGACAGACGCGCAAGAGAATTTAATAGTATAGATATTCATAAAAACGAAACTCAAAAGAGATTCTATTCAATAAGATGGCAGCACAATTTACGCGCATTTTAATATTTGGTACAAAATATTCTGCTTCAGCGTATTAAATATGATACGCCTACTGCTGGCCATCAGTGACACATTTGGTATGGTGATCTCCTTCTGTATCACATCTGATATGGTAGGCTCATGGAGGGAAATTGAAGCGTATCATATATGATATGTTGACAGCAAAGAGCTTGCAGGTGACAGTACGCCTTTGTCAAATTCGGCCACTATTTTAAAGGAAAATGCCCGTTTCTTTTTCAAAATACCGTATTTATGCGAATCTAATGCGCTATCGAATCTAATGCGCATCCCCATTTTAAAACTTTAAATAATAAAAAAATTGTTTGTCGGCGAATGTAATGCGCATCAATGATATGAGGAATTTATTGAATCTTATTTTATACAACAATGGATTTGTATATAAACTATCAATTAATGGTATGATAATTTTATATTTAGATACCATATTTTATACAACATTGGATTTATACATAAAGTAGCAGAAAAGAGAATTAACCTAATAGTGGGCTATTGTCATGTGAAACAATCATTGTTAATTAGCACAACCGTATATACGGTACCTATCGTAAAATATGAACATGAAGTAAATCGTAACATTTCTATCTAGCTAACAGTTTCTACAATCACTGATTAATAGCAAACGTCTTTATTCACTAATATTTTCATCACTGGAATCCTCGCAGCTCTCTTCGTCAGAAGCAGATTCATTTCTTCTTTCCTCATCATCGTCATCCTCGGCGTTCCAGAGCACGTCATCGTCACTGCCATTTAATGAATTTGAAATGCAGCATTTCTTGAAAGATTTCACAATCATTGGTGCTTCGATGCTTTTCCAGGCAGCAGAAACCCAGTGTGCAACAATGTGCGGTGCAGCACGCTTAATTTTTCCTGTAGGCGTCAATACACGGTTTGGCTCACAAAACCATTTTTCGTACTCCGCCTGAACGTACCCCTTAAAAGGTTTATTTATACTAACGTCCAGGGGTTGTAACACAGACGTCATCCCTCCAGGAATGATAACAAGATCACTGCCTAGGCTGTGCATCTTCTTTTTTACGTCGTCGGTGAGATGACCACGAAATGCGTCCAGACAAAGCATTGATGGTGGATTAGAGAGCCCACTGGGACGGCGTTTCCATACATTTCGGAGCCAATCAAGCATTAATGATTCCGTCATCCACCCCTTCTCTTGGTTTCGAATCAGGACATCATCTGGGAACAGCTTTTCATTCTTAGGGGTTTTAGGGCATGTTTGCCGTTTGAAGATTAAGAAAGGGGGAAGTTTGCACCCGTCTGCTGTTATTGCCAGCATCACTGTTACGCGTTGTTTTCACATCCCGAAGTTTTGATAACTTCCTTAGTCCCCTTCTCCGTAATGGTGTAGTTACGAGGCATAGCAAACCAAATTGGCGTCTCGTCAGCGTTGCCAATTTGCCCCATAGAAAAATTCTTTTCCTTCCGAAGTATGATGACATACCGCTGAAATGTTAGTAGTTTTCCCTCAAAATCTGCAGGAAGCTTTTGGCATATTGTTGTACGGCGTCTTAGAGATAAACCCAACCACTTCATAAACCGATCCACCCATCCTCCGCTAGCCTTAAACTCTTGTTTCGGTATTCCAAGAACTTCAGCCTCCTCTTTTGCTTTATTTTTTATGGTGTCACTAGTCACAGGTTGTCCATTCTTCCTCCTTTCACGTACAAATTCCAAAACTTTTTCTTCAATTTTAGGGTGTCTTCCTTTGCGAGGGCCAGCGAATTTCTTTCTGCTAGCTTTAGTGGCAAACAGTGCCAATTTCTGTTGCCGCCACAAGCGAACATTGCTCTCAGCTACGTTGAACTCTCTCCCTGCCTTTCTATTGCCATTTTTTTCAGCATAAAGAATTACTTTACATTTGAAAGTAGCGTCATGTGACATTCTTCTCTGTTTGCCCTCCATTTCGTGACTACGTACTCTGCAGTTTGTATCCTCTATGCAATAATGTGTCAACGATAAATGTAACGGTAAATGTAGTCGAGAAATTTGGTTGACGTCATCGGCGAACTTTGCACTCGAATCTAATGCGCCATCGAATCTAATGCGCACCCCAATTTTGAATACTACATTTGGCCAAAAACGATGCGCATTAGATTCGCGTAAATACTATGTAGAAGGTCTAGTAGATTCGCATCCGCGTTCTCCTACCAAGAAAGCAGTCAAGTGGAATTTCGATTCGCTATATATTTTACGTGCGTTCTTGACGCAAAGACTTACACATCCCAGTTTACTCTTCTGAACAACAATTTGCGTTTCTGCCTTACGCTTCCGAACCCGGGACCAAAGATGTGGAATCCAGCAACGCTAAGCACTGTATTGATCAGAGTGCGAGTTAAATTAGTAATTGTGGAATAATTTGTTCAGGTTTAAAGATAAACTTACTTAATAACTTAGTAACGAAAGGTAGAGCGTCAAACTCCGTACTACAACATCATTTGTAACGTTCCCAACACGTTGTATGAAAGTTCTCATAATGTTCTGAATCACGTTTTGAAACATATCAATGCTGAACGTTGAAATGTAAGGCTTAATAATAAAATTGTAACATGTAAAGCTTTAGCACATAGTGTGTAATATATTTTACAGCACATGCTGGAAACGCTTCGATAAGTACCAGAGTTGTATGTCGAAATATATGTACTAAGAAACGAGGTTGTAACATACAACCGTTAACACGTCATATAGAATGTTATATATATATTACAGTGAAAGACCGAAATTAGAGAATGTCGACTTTCACCGGAGAATATCAACATTCACCAAATGCGTCGGTGAAAGATCGAATATTGCACTACATTCTTGTATATTCGGACCCTCACCGGTGTATGTCGACAATCACTGATATGCTCTGGTGAAAGTCGAAAAGAGAGGTTATAAAGTGCCATAATAGTTTAAGTTGTTGAAATAAATAAGATTTGAATCACATAATTTAGTAAGTTTTTTATTACTGTTATTTTATTTTCTCATTTAGAATGTACTGTATAATTAAGTAAGTTATTAACTTCTATTATTTTCCTTTCTCATTTTGAATGTATTGTGTGTTTTAGGTTCTCATGTTCTTAAGTTCCTATTTCAAGTTTCAAGTGCGTTTATTCGCGACTGAATTACGGAGAAGAAAATATAATATTTTTATATGTTCAACATTCACCATTAGTACATGGTGAATGTCGACATTCACCGGTGTAAGTCAGAAATAAGAGTATTTGGAAAATATTTCGGACATACAACAAGCGACTATGTGAATGTTGACATTCACCAGTGAAAGTCGACATTCTCCAGATTTCGGTATTTCACCGTACCATATACACATAATACCGTGATATAACGAACGACAAACTCTCTGAACATGTTCTGAACATTCCGGTGCTGCTTGGGTTCATCCATTCTTCCATATTTTTTAATTTTTCATTTACGTTTACATTATTCAAAATTTACTGTCAGTTTAATAACAATGCACGTAAAATTACATTTTCTTCAATAACAGATTAATTAGCAAGAAGATAATCTTATTAATTAAAAGATTCTTTTAATTAAATTAAAGGAAAGGTTACATAAAAAAAATAATTTTTAAAGCTCACTCATGTCTAAGATCACGATTACATGTATCGAAGTTTGGGAGGGGAAAGAAATAGTGAAAAATGTGAAAAATGGAAAGTGGGAAGGAAAAAAAAATTATACCTGAACAAATACTTTTTAAACCCATTCTCTGAGTTAATTATCCGTAATTTTTATTAGGAATAAAAAAACTGACTTTTGCCTTTTCATTCTTCAGCGTAGGAATCTTACAGTTTTATTTTTTTAATCAATTATAACTTCAACACAAGGACAAATAACTCGCCAAATTTGAACAAGCATTTTGTTGAAGGAAATCGAATTAAAAAAGCTTTTTTTTTCTGTTCCTGGTCTTAAAGATTCTTCCATAACTAACTAAATTTCATCATTCACTATCAGTTGCAAATAAATTCCGGAAATTGAAAAAAAAGTATTTTCGTTAATTAGGCGAGGAAGAATAATTACGAAGATTATTTTTTCTTCTTATATTTACAAAAATAGTAAATCAATAACTGCTCATCGAAACAAAAAATTCATATTGTCTTTTGGAAATCTTCTAAAGCTAAAAGTTCGCAAAATTTCTAGAGTTTTCTCTAAAGGGCTTATACAATTCACCCTAAAAATAATTAAGTTAAAATGGCTGCATATTTTTATGTACTTGGTAGTTCCTAGATATAGATTTTTCCTAGATATGACGTCACGTCTTTTTAGAAATACCAGACAGCTTTCTGCCATTGTATTCTGTAATAAATGTTCTAGACATGTTTGCTACTTTTTCCTACGTAATTTGCTCTAAAATGTTTAGCTCTATAATTGAGAATGAAGTGGTAACTTATGTTTAACTGCGAACTGCTAACAACTCAATAATTGTCAGGTTTAGATTTTGAACCAATTTCATCTGAAGCTTTGTAAAAGCCATTAAATATTCGGGACCAGAAAATTTCAAAATCAATTGTCATCGCATTGGAATTCAAACCTTATATCTTGCAGTTACTAACGGGAAATTCTAACCACTTATGTCACGATAATGCGCATGGGGTAATGCGATAAATTTTTACATTTTTGCCATTTCAAAATGAGCCGGACAGAAGCATAAATCTTGTTTAACCAAATCCAGGTGGTGATGAGCTATTAACTACCACATTTTAGTTTGTGCGCCATTGATGAATACGATAGATAATTTAAAGCAAAAGACTTAGAAACTGGGCTTATGACCTCACCAATATCTTAACCATGAATCTTCATACTGCTAGCTGAAACTATTAAACATTTACGCCACGATAGCCAGCACGCAGAAAGGCAGAAATCACTTATAGTTCAGCATTTCTCACTCCTCTTGCAAACTCGAACGGAGCACTATTCTATAGGGATCATCCTTCTTTCTCAATAAATATATACTTGTAGGCGTTGCTTACTTTCTTGCTACCTGAATCATTTCATGAGACGCTTCAAAATGAAGACTAAAATTGTGCCTAAGCAGCTAAGGCAGAAGAAAATACTAGCTCGGTATCACATGGTACACATGGATAAAATTGCCGAGATGCTTAAAGAGAATTGCGTCTTTTACACTATAAGGAATTATCTATCAAGATACCTATACCATGCATGCAGTCTTCTTTACTGATAAAAGCTAATTGAAAGAAGCTTGATAGCTTTTAATAAAACATTTCTCCACGCAAGTGAAATTAGTCACGAATAGGACTTACAACCTATGAAATGAAGAAGAGATTGCAAACTTTAAAGGAAAGAAAATTTAAATTGCTAAGGCTTTGGAAACTGTAATCATTGCCACGTTTAAAAAACAGTTTTATTTTACACTAATATTTTAGCTAACTGTCTTAACTTCCTCTCTTTCTGCTTCCGAACAAAGAAGGAAAAAAAATGAAACTAAAAAATAAAAAAAAATATATAAAAATATGAAAGCTTTCAGATTTAACATTAGCTCAAAGAGGCTTTTTTTAACATTTTGTGCGTTATCTTTATTTATTAAATATCATGTTCTTCGCCCATAAACCATAAAATTCAATTCAACAGCAATATTGCAATATAAAAGCATATCTATAGAATTTACGATACACAGTCTCTCGTGCTGAAGATATTTCTTTTCCGTACAATATTGCCATTCCTCGCTTTGAAATCGTTGATTTTGTTAATCAAAAATTCTTTAATACCTGACAAAATATGAAAGAGGTAATAAAAAAATTCCAAATTCCAAATTAGGGCATCCAGATGCCCATATTTGGTGGAGAATTACGTTATTCAAAATTTGATAGCTCTAGGTACCCTTTTTTAACAAAATGCGACAAACATACATACATTTATGCAGACTCTTCATTATTTAATTTCTTTAAATATAATACAGGAGTATAATATTTGGTGGCAACCGTTTGAAAAGTGAATCAACGCAAAATGCCGAAACGAAATTAATAGCCCTTCTGGGTTAACGCCGTTTGGGCTAAAACACTATCTTGAATCATTGCATGCAAAATGCATATATGCAGGTATAATGAATAGTAAATAATTACTAAATTATGAATTTTACATACATGGAAAAGAGCGATATTTAAATGTGTTTGGATCAACCATCTAGTATCCTGTTAAACTTAGAAACGCTAAGTTAAAGAGCGATATTTAAATGCGTTTGGATCAAACATCTAACATCGTGAAGTTTAAATTCAGAACTGACTTCATTTCAATTAATGCACTGAAACTTTTATTCAAAATGACTGAATTCTAAATTACAACTCACAGAAATTCTGTCTGAACTTTTATGAGTTGGAAAAAGGATCATGTTAAACTAATTTTTGGTCATTGAAAGTTTCATCTTTGTTTGCAAAAAATCTAATTCCCCCCTCACCCCCGAAAAAAAATCTGGCTATAATGAAAATGATGCCGTTTTTACCTTAGCCGCGTGATTTTGATAAATGTGAGTAACCATAGATTTTGAAAATTTATGGTTACTTCCTTTATAGAAATTGAATTTCGCGATACGTCATGTCTAAAAAGATATAAACATGAAACCCAAATTTTACATTCGCGAAAGTGTCGCAGAACAAATTTTATAATAGAAATGCATGAAATATTTAATGCTATTACTTGCAGTTTGAACATTTAATTCTGAACTATTACCATTAATTAAAATTTTTTCTAATTACATCTGACTTCAAATTATTATCCTTTAATCACGTAATTGATATTTAATTTGAATTTTTAAGATTTTATATAATAAATATTATTACAGTAAATTTACATGGAAACTTATTACGGAAACGAAAATGAAATCCTTAATATGAATAATAATTAAAATATGTGCTAATTAAAAGCATATATTGAGCTTATATTAGGGTATAAAGCTTATATTAGACGTGTTGTGGTATAGTGTTTAAGGGAACAGAATGCAATACCGAAGGGGCGGGTTTTGAATCCCGCAGAAGGCATGGTTGTAACTGTCATAAGAGGTAACGGTACCGCCTATTAGATGCTTTCACAAGAAAATGGCCATCAGTTTGGGCTTTAGGAGTAGCCAAAAAAGAGACAAAAAGTGCCCGCCTTTCGGAAATATATATATTAGACGCGTTTATGAAAGAAAGGAAATTAAAAACTTTGCTGAACAGATTTTTGAAAATCAAGAACCATGTAAAACTGATGTCTTTCTCTGTCACTGGAAATAGTCAAAACCGCTTAGATATGAAATATTTAAGACCATAAGCCTGCAATGTTTTTTAACTTTTGATAATTGTTTTTTTATGTATTTCTAGCTCTGAATGCAAAAACGACCTTTATTCCTTACCATCAAGTCAGGAGTTTTCGCAAATCGCAAATTTCAAAATTGTTAACAAATCGAAAAATTGATAAAATATTACATTAAGCACACATATGTACCCCCACAACTGACGGGTCTGCTGTAGGAGGATTGATCTATTGACCCCTTCAGGTTCTTAAGGAAAATTGCTATAAATGAGCCTAATTTTCCATTTTATTGCATTATTCGCTTATTTATATTAATGTTTTAACCAAAGACAACTTAGAGTTGCTTTGTTCGAGGCTTAAAGAGGAGAACATGTTACATGATTTTCCTCGTTCAGCTACAGAGTAAAGACATTTTTTTCCATGTACAATTTCAGAAGAACGAAACTTTGTATTCTGCACTAATGCGTTATGGAGAATTTTGAATCAAATTAAACGCCCACCAGCGGCCGAGCGGTAAAGTCGCTGAACACTGGTAGTTCGAATCTCGCGAACGGGCTGGCTGCATGGGTGTTTTCATGGTTTTCCCCATGTGTAACGAGTTTACGAGCCAGTTTCCCTTAGAAAGTCCTCCACGAAGGCATCCCTCCCCTTAGGCAGATAGCCCTAGTGTGCTTTCCCATAATTAAATACACCATACATCACCGTAAATTTATGTATTTTTGCCGTAATAGAATAACCTAATCTAACCGAATCAAATTAAAATACCACATGAAATTACTGATTGGAGATTGTTCATAGATTAGTCCAGGCTGACATTAACAATGGGAATACGTATGCATCAATATCCTTCTAACAATCAATCCATTTAAAAGAACTTTACGAATATTCTGAATTCGTTCCCGATAAAATTAAATGCCACCATCATAATTGGATTATGCGTGACGGTCTCAAAATAATATGGATGTTCCTACGACAGAAGAAGGATATATAAAGTATCCTTGTTTTTTGTGCAAATGCTATAACAGAGACATAGAGAAATATTGGATAAAGAAAGATTGAAAAAAAGGGTTTCGATACAATTTGGAACCAAACATGTGCTCCGAAAAGTTTTCCTTCCACCTGCGCATAGCACGTTAGGCTTAGTGAAGCAATTTGTCAATGTTTTAAATATATCTGCGACAAATTTTCAGCTTTATCATCCACCAAACTAAAAGAGGGTGTTTTAACTGGTCCTGATACTAGAAAGCTTGTCAAAGATGGAAATTTTAAGAAACATATGGAACTTGCGGAAAAAGAAGCCTAAGTAGCATTAAGACGCAGGAATCAAGTTTCTGGGCAGTAAGAAAGATCCGAGCTTCAAGTAAATTTTGAGAAATTTATACAGAAGTAAAAAAAATAGGCTGTGCCATGAGCTAAAAGTTTTACATCCTAATTTCACATCTGGTCTGCTTTTCTGAAAATATGGGGGTTGTTAGCGAAACGATGGATGACAGATTTCATCAAAGCATGAAGCAAATAGAAAGAAGTAAAGTAATTACTTTGATGATGGCTGACTATTGTTGAATGTGACACCGACGTTAAACCCATCAAGAACTTCAAAGGAAAAGCGCAAAGTAGAGCCTGAGCGATCCACGGAAATTCCGACACATGAAATACATTAGTGTATTTTACGTCCACTAACTTACTATACGCTAAGATTAAATTCTAAAGAAAACCATTTTAAGCCTATTTTAAAATCTCATACTGTCGCAGTTTTTCTACTTTTTTACCGATTTTAAAAGTTGCAATTTTTATTAATTAAAAACCCTGATACGATAGTGTAAAAATGAGTGTCATTTTCGTATTCAGCGATAAAAAATACATAGAACTCAATCAAAGAATGTTAAAAGTTTTGCAGGCTTGATGAATCAAAAGCCAGAGAACATAAAAGAAACAAGGAAATCTTTAATAATGGCTAATTGTGCGTCGTTAACTAATGCATAACAAATTGTACTAAGAAAGGAAAAGTCTCTTGAATTTACTGGTGGATTCTTTTTCCTCTGCGTAAACATTTTTGATTTGATTATGAAAATCATTATGAGAACAGTAAAGAGTTCCTACATAACATTGTTAGAAGCAAAAGAGTAATCCAATTACTTTGATATAATTATAACAATAAGAAGGTAAACAGGAGATTCTTTTGTTTGTAAAGCTTAGCACGTATACTCACCTATGACCTATTCATCCGCATGTTTCCAGAGGAGTATTTGCAATACGTTTGTTTACGATAGTATCAAAACTAGATCAGAAATGAAAGGAGCATCAAATAGCTCGTCTTCAGCTGCCCGTGTGGAGTTTTAAAGGGCTTATTTACATTTCCCTCTGCATTTGAAAAGTATATTTATATTTCCTTCGTGAGAGTTTGTGATTCTCTAAAAAATCTTATTCAGCGTAGCATTTTATATGGTAATATAGGGAAAGTCTTTTATACGTTTCTCATTTATACATTCTTTTACGTTCGTAAGTCGTTTCATCTCTGCCCCGATTCATTCCTATTCATGTAGTAGTAAAATATTTCATCTACAGTATGAATAACTTCAGTTATAAGTAATATTTTCACTGACTTATTCTCCAATATTTGCAGTTGAAACAGCTTCTTCGAAAGTCATTTCATTTTTCCGGCAATGTTTTGAAGCTGTATATTGGAATAAAACAGAGAAAAAAAAGAAGATGAACAATATCTTAGACTAAATAGAGATTCTTATCCGAATCGTGATTGGAAGGAGGTTTACTTGGGAGATAGAATAAGCAATACATTCTTGTTGCCAGATAGGTTTACAGATGGGGCATATTTTATTCTTATAGCACGCTGCAAGCGTGTTGTTACTAGACTATTGTTTGCCTTTGTTTAGTGCTCTGAGTAAAATTCGTACACTGACATCACACAAATGAAATTTAAAACGGAAAGTTAAAAAGCGCACACATGTTAAAAAAATCTTCTAATGAAACTACTGAAATGCTCAATTCACATAATTATACATATAGTCATTGCAATTACTATATTAAATATTAAACAATTTCAATTTTTATGATTTCCAGAGGAAATATTTAGAATATCCTGAAACGTAGTAATATTTTCAGCAGTCTATAAAACAGAATGGTAAAATTCAACTTGTATAACTATAATTGTGCCAGAGTATTATACTATTAATAGAATATTAATATCCTTAGAATTTTACAGTGGAAATATATTTAAATTTCAATTACGTGTCCTTATATTCGTACGTGTTTCTTAAAGAGGTTATGGAGAGTTGTATATAAAGATCTTTAATTTAATTATTATTGCATTTACAATGAGTTGCAGGTTGCATTTACAATGAGTGATGCACAATTATCTCATTTTAACGTGAAATATTGACAACAATAGTCACAATGATATATCAACTGACATCTCAGATATAACCTAATAAAATCATGCGTTTTTGGAGACTGCAGAGAAAGAAATTCTTAGCTTACTATATTGTTCTCAGATCTCAATTCTGAAGAATGTAGATTTTCCAATCACTTAAATTTGAAATATACATTGATATGAAAGTCTTTTATTGATAGTCATAGTTTTATACTTTTCGAATAAGGGTGTAAATTGGGGATAGAAAATATCTTTAATTTGCTTAAATTCTGAGCCCTTAAAGTATTTCGAATGTCTAGAATGTTGCAAATAAAATTAAGAAGAAAGACAAGTTAATTACTAATAAGAATTCTTTTTTAAGAAAATTTGAAATCAGTGTCTTAAAAGAAACTAACGAACATAATTTTCAAAATTACCTAGATATGAATGATTTGGAACTTGGTGGTGGCGTAAAAGCTGCGTAGCGAAGAAACCTGGCAAGGTAGACATGGCCGCACTCAAACAAATTTAATTATTCAGAAAAGCAATTCGGGATTCACAATATTTGGTTCACATACAGACGGACATCTTTTGTGCGCTACATTTTTGTTATATCAGCATATATTCCTTGAATAAATGAGGTATCTGCAAGTGTCTGGTCAGGAAGAAAGCTTAAGAGAAAGTGTCTCAGCAATTCAGATGAAGAAGGGGGGGGGTCATCAGTTTAAGTCCGTATTAAAAACATTTTGGTTTACAATTTAGTGACTGGGTAAGAGATATCTGCATTAACCCATTAACCGCCAAAACTACAAGGAATGTTTCTTTTCTCATGAAAATAGTAACAAATATAAAATTAAGCATTTATAACATAAATTTACATTGAAAATAAAAAAATGCTTTTACCTGTGAAAAAAGCGAGTGTTGCGTTCGCGCAACGTCAGCGGAATAAGACTACGGATGTCTAGCGAGTACGATTGTACTCGTGTGATGTTTCTTTTGAGTGGAGCGCAAGATTACTTTTTAGCTGTATAACGTTTTATAAATCTACAAATCACATTACTTGTAATTAATTTAATATTAAAATATACATTGTATTTCTTTTACAAATACAGATTATTTCATTTGAAAGATTCAAGCATGAAAAGCTTCATTACAATCATGATGTAAAGCTACATTACATACTTTGCATATATAAACAGTCTGGCTATGGTACACTTTACAACAAAGTCTTGTTATCAACGGATTTTACAATAAAATGTCTACCATCTCCATTCAATGGTTTTTGAATGCTGAATTTACTAGGTCTTCCTGTTGCTGATCTATTTCTGACTAATTCTACACTCTCAATAGGAGTTTGCAAAAGGAATAATGCATTCTCGCGTCTGAAATCTAAAAGAGACTTTATATTTCCAATAGTAAAAAGTTGTGATATTTAGTAAGTTTAGATACGGTCTCACTCATATAATTTATCAGTATTGTCAATTTGACTATTGTCAAATGCAAGTTCTGCTTCATGTTCCTGTACTGCAAACGTGATATCAATACTCGTACAACCGGAACAGAAATGTCCTTATCAAAAGACCAATACATTTTTCTTGAGGTAAAGAATAATATACTGTAAGCAATAATATTCCAATAAATCTTCTCATATAGGCTTCAGATGCAATAAATTCTGGGCATTTTTTTCCGAGCATATATATTTGTCTGTTCAATGAGTAAATGAGAAGAGAGTAAATGTCTAAACCAAAAAGAAAATCGAAAATCTGTGCACTAGTTTTACCTTGTGTTTTGTCTTTTATAATTTTTCTTCTATCTCTTTCTTCATGTTTTTCCTGAGACATAACTAACATTTCCTTTTTTATCCACTTCAAGATTTCAGTCTTCTTCTTTTTAAACTTTTTAGTATGACTATAACTGCTTTTAGAAGGCTGAAACTTACTTCTTACGTGAATTTCAACTTCCCCAGAAGTATCATTTGCTAAAATATCATTATCATTATTTAAAACATTGCCATTCCTTTCTTCTTCGTCATTAGCCTCTGCAATTTCTGGGCGAACAACAACAATATCAGTTTCATTCTGGTCATTATTAACATTATCATCATCTGTTTCTTCATCAATAGATCTTTGAAGGGCTTCTTCTAATGTAAGATACCTCGTTCTAGGCACTTTTAAACAACCAGAACATCGAAAGGAATGAGTGAAAAAGGAGATTGACTACCCGTTTCCTGCTGACGTTGCGTCAACGCAACACCTGTTTTCCCTTCCTTCTCAACACAAATATAAACATCTGACTGATGTAATGTTCTGATAAACGGTGACCTTGACTAAAAATAGATCACTCATAAAGACAGCGATTCTTTCGTTAAATATTTTCAGCAAAAATACCCGGTCGAAAATGTTGCTTAAATTTTGCTTAAAGTATGAGATTAATTATTATTAAAAAATGATTGTTGAAAGCAAATATTTTTTTACAGAAATAATCTTCATAATATTCCCTACACAAAATCGTCTGCTGGTATAAAATATCTTAGGTAGTTATATTTATATACGTATTTATTTTGACCGTTGCGTAAACGCAACACCAGCGGCTAATGGGTTAAGCGTTACGTAGGATCGCATGATTAATTTGAATGACGAAGTTTAGACTTATAGCGCTATTTTTTAGATAGAGACAGTAAGCCACCAAATTAAATAAAAAATAAAAGGTGTTGTAGGCAATTAAATTAGAAGTTTGTTTTCATATTTTTTTTTATCTTACACATTCCCTCTTTCAAAAAGAAAACGACGTAGCGATAGAGAAATCTTTTTGAGTGTAAAAGCATTACAGCAGCAAAATATGATATAATGTTGAAAATACGAAACATAAATTTAATTTTTGAACAATTAAAAAATTATAAGTAGTAAAATTTTGAGTTCAATTATAATTTTAAGCACTATATTCTTTTAAAATAATTGCACATTTTTAGAATCCTATTAAGATTTGAATCCAGCCTCTAAAACGTTCATGTTTCTGGAACATTCACATCACAGTTCTGATACAGGGAAGGATTTCCAAAAATTTTTGCACACAATATTACAATTGTAAAAATTTTATACACCCATTAATTATTACGAATAATCATAAATCTTAAAATTTTACACTATACTAATTTTCACATTTATAAGTAATATTTTATCATTTGTAATAGCGTTATTGAAATTATGGATTTTACTTGTATTATTATATTTTACAATTTTAGAATTTTACACAAGCTGGAAAACCCCACAGCTTACAGCTTAAGGCTTTCTTTGCAGTTTCTTATAAAGGCCTCCATTCCTTGTTTAAAGGCAACTGGCCTTTTTGAACCACACTATACACTCCATTTACAAAAAAAAAGAAAACCACACTCCATCATATGAAAAAATAAAACTCCTATACAAAAAATTAAATAAAGTGGGAGCCTTCAAAGTTTATGAGGAGGATAAAAGGAGCAATTAATGCATAGCTATAACAGGCCTCTGTTTTTGAACCAATACTCCTCAACATACTTCATATTTAACATACAATTATTGATAATTAAAACGTTAATTTACCATAATTCCAACCAAATGTTAATACACTTTACTCATAATTAAATTCTCATATAAATTTTATTACGATTATTAAATTTCTTAAATATTTAGTATTTCTATATTAATTTTAACGATATTTAATATTTTTCTTTTCTATAATTATTTCATTTCTATTTCATATACACAATATTCTAAAAATAATTAGAAAATTCTTAAAATACAAATTTTTAAGCAATAATCTTATTTACAAAATAATTTCAAAATTCTTAACATTAATTAAAATTTTGACAAAACTTATACTTAATATAACAATAAAATTTAATAATCTTCCTTGAATAAAATTCTACGATACTTATAAATTTTAATTTGATATTTTCATAAAGCAATGCTACTTTCTTTTTATCCATCGAATTAAAATCAATATTCTAAGAAAACACTATATTTTCAGTTTTCAAAATATTACCAATTATTGAGTAAGTTATTTATAATGATGCAATTAGAGAGAAACTCAAAAAAAAAAAATTCTTTTAGCACGTAACATGAAAACAGATTTTTTTAAATATCTTTACTTAATTTACTCAAAGGAAACAATTGACATTTTAATTTGGAACCAAAGAAATTATATTATTCAAACTTTGATTTCACTTTTAATAATATTTCATTTTTCCAAATAAGATAAGTTTCATATTTGTTGATAAACACATTGCCTGTAACGCTGTTAAAAATAAAAGTTCGCGCACCACACTTCGATGCTGCAGTAACCTTGGCCTGATTCGGAATTAGGTAGCGATGGACACATGCAAGATATAACAAAATACAATGGCTGCTTTAAGAATGATTGGCGAACTCAATCTTGTTTTGAGAAAATAGAATATAGTGTTCAAAGAACAAAAATACAAATAATCTGATATTTTTATTTAATGGTTTCGCATTTATTAACTTTGTTGGGCATTTCATTTTATACCTTTTGCTAACAAAGTATATTTACTTTTCTCATAACTATAAAATAATACTGAAAATATAAAATAATTATTAGTTTTTAAGAAATAATAAAAATAGTACTAAATATTTTTTAATTATTATGGAACAATACTAAATAATTATTAACTATTGTGAAATATTCTAAACAATTTATTGATTAATTAATGTTATTTTCAAATTTGAACCCATAATGTTGTTTCGTATAATGGATTAAAACGACACCACTGTTTTATGAATTTGAAAGATTAAAAATTTTGTATTATTAAAAATATAATTTTAATCATTTTCAATTATTTACATAAGGAATTTCAATTTAATTTCTTAGAGGAATGTTAAATTGCAGTGGGATTAATCATTATATTTTTGAATTATTGTAGGGGATGTTTAAATTAATGCTCATAAATTTATAATTATTTTGAGAATACAGTGAATATAAGAAATGAGTGAAATAATTTAACATTAGTACAGAAAATAGATATAAAATTGTGTTCTGAGTATAATGTAGAAATTATTTAATGATTAAATAGGGAATATTGTTATCTATATACATAAAGAAGAAAGTCTGCTTGTTTGTTCGCTAATAACTCTGTCACTACTATAGCTATCGTCACCAAACATTTTATAATTCTTTCTTGGGTCCTAGAAAAGGTCGACGTCCTCGTTTTTTCCAAAAAAACAGCTAAGATCAGAGATAGTAATTAAAAATGCTTAAAACGTTAATTTTAGCCCTCATGTTTCCAAGTGGCAGCAGTCTCGCAAGCTGGAGATGCTTTATTTCGAGAAATGTTGCCACTGATCGTTTTCAAATAGCAGAGTTTGTTAATAAACAATTTCGAAGTTTTATGATGAAGTAAAATTAGCATTGCCAAGCTTTAAATACATTATTCCCTATTCCAAAAATTCGTGGAAAGCCATTTCGGCTATTCCCATCTTCGTACGACTTTAATCAGCCGAAATATTAATGAAAAAATTAAAACGCTCATTTTCGCAGACATTTTTGAGTGGCAACACTTTCGTCCGTTGGAGCTAAAAATGCATTTTCTTTCGAAAAGTGTTGCTGCTGCTTGCTATCAAATCGTACAGTGTAAATCAAAAATTTGCAAGTTTTACGAAATCTATACGTATAAAGAATAATGCCTGTTTGTGCGTTTGTTTGTTTGTTCACGTTATTGATTTTTGATCAATTATGATTAAATTTTGCTACATTTAATCGGCTAAAATTGAATATAGGTGAAATATTGGATGGAACCCGAGCTTTTACGACCATTCTATTAGAAAGACGAAACCCATTAAAACTGTGTGCTATTGTTGCTGGTATAATGAGAGAGAATTAGTTTATTTTTCTATGGAAAATTTTTATGTGGGTTTCATATCGCATCAGACTGAAAACTTTACGACTATGAATCGATCTTTTGCATCGTTAATTAGAGGATTACAAAGGTCTGTCTGTTGTTAAATACAGTACTCTCAATCTCACTTAACTAGTGTCAAGTACTTCCGCTAGTAATGAATACAGAAATACAAATTATTTTACTAAAAATCTTAGATGTGATTTCTTACGAGTTGAATTTAAATAAATTTATGTTTTATTTCCTATTTTTACCTGTCTTTAAGGTGTCTTTTTATAATAATTTCATTTACTTGTCTTTAAGGTATCTTCTTATAATCATTTCATTTACTTTTCTTTTTTTATATAATCATTTCATTTACTTGTCTTTAAGGTATCTTTTTATAATCATTTCATTTACTTGTCTTTTTTTTATAATCATTTCATTTACTTGTCTTTTTTATAATAATTTCATTTACTTGTCTTTAAGGTATCTTTATATAATCATTTCATTTACTTGTCTTTAAAGTATCTTTATATAATCATTTCATTTACTTGTTTTTATGGTACCTTTTTATAATAAAAAATTCAGTAATTCAATGCGGATTTATTTCTCACCAATGACTATTAAAACGGAATATATTTAGGCATACTGCGCTTTAATTTTTATTGTTAACTAATTGGGTGTATTTTTACAATGGGTACCTATTTGGGTATATTTTTGTGGTCACTTGAAATGAGATACAAAAAGTCATTTTACGCAAAGTGGTCCTGTTACTTATAATCTCAGCTATTTACAGGAAAACCTATACAGGAAATTATACATAATTAATCTAAATAAAACTTCGATAAACTGTATCAAACTGAAACTAAATATATAAAATTCGTGCACTATTACTACTAACAGAAAACTAGATTCGATTTCTTATTTTTCTTTGCTGAAGCTATATTAAGAGATACTTTCGTTTTTACCTATCACTAGTTAGTTCAAATTATGTTTTCAATTGCTCTTCTGCAAAATTTTGTTTCTAAACTAACATTTGCATTTGTAGTATATAAACTTGCCATTGTTTATATTGTATTTTACAATCTGGTATCGTACACGAAAATTTAATTTTGATTCTTGATTAAAAAGGTGCGTGACAGAGAGTAAAATGTAGTTATTGGTTATATGTTTTCATCGAAACTGCTCGGAAAGTTGCAAAACGTCTCTACTATAAAATGTGCTTGCGATACCTTCTTTCTGCGTAATCGAATCATTAATTGCAGCTAAATCTAAAATCTGACAGAATACATGGAATTATCTTGTAGTTTATGAAGTTTATCGATGCAGATGTGAATAATGTGCACTGCTTTCGCCGGGATTGGAACGCCGCAATTACCGATCCAATCCAGACGTATTATTCAGTTACACCACGAAGGAACATGATAAATAGGTGAAAATACCCTGTATGCACCCCCTTTTAAAAGGAGACTGGGGATGAGGGGACACAATCTCCAGATCCTGAGGGTGACGCTATCTATCGTCAATCCCCTTTTTGTTCTCTACCACTTGAGACGTCATTAGATTTGGTGATGCAGGAGACTTGAAAATTGGCCAATTCTGTTTTAAGGATTCGAACACTGGACCTCGTGTTACTAACAACTGGATTTCTGTCTAGTTATACCACGAAGGCACGCGTTTAAAGAGGGAGAACATACCTTATCAACTATCGAAGTCATTCCGCATTTTTCTAGCTGTTTAGTCTAGAATGTCATATTATACTTCATGCTGAAAGATTCTTATAATTTTGCGCCATTTAATGATGTTATCTCTACCAAAAACAATTTGATAAAGTATGCTTAGAAGTAACTCGTTTCTGCTTTGTTACACTACACAGTAAACTGTCATCAATGTGTTTAAAAGCTGAAATCGAATAAAGTAGATGATTACACATCTGAGATCTCGTAGAAATTTTCACGAATCGCATAAACCTCATTTATTTGTATGCATCGTAGCATTGCATCATGAAATAATTCATATCCTCAGACATTATGTGGATTTTGCTTTATAAGAGCATTAGAAGAAGTAAAAATCCTTTAGTGAAATTGATCAGTTGTAATTCTTGAAATTGCTTATGAGCTTCTATTTTGGCATATTCTATTATTGTCTTTCTCATTGGCTCTTCTATAAATAATTAAAACCAGCTTCTAAGTCTTTAGTTTTCCACCCTTCTCTTTGTATATAATATTATCCCACCAGATTTCCATAATATAATTTGAACATGAAATGGCCCTGGTTAGCTATTGGTAGGTACATCTGCTCATAACGTGTCATCTCTTCCAACATCTTCATTATTTGGAAGTGTCGTATTAGATGTACGTTCTTTGTTCTCAAATTTCTTTCAACTGCATTTAATTTTTGTGCATTTTTATGGGTATATTTGCAGTTTTAATTTTAACGATACCAAAGCTAATTTCTGTTTTTTTTTTTTTTTTTTTACCAACTTCAGAATTACTCTCAGATATGTCAAGTTTTTGACTAACCAAATATTCAGCTTCTGTGAATATTTCTTTTTCTTCCGATACATTTTTCTCCCTGTTAGACGTAACGGAATCTGAAGACATTTTGGTGGGATTCATTTAGAAGAAATTTGGACGAACGTTTCATCTTTTGCACCTATTATTTGCGTTAATCGCTGAATGATATGTGGATTATGTGAGAAAAATTTAAAGTTAAATTATAGAAAACTATGACCAGTTTTGGCAATCACTATGGGTTATTTTATCGCCATCACAGATTTGTATGTACAGAAAGAAAGGAAAGTTATAAATACATTCAATATTTGATTCAAATAGATAAGTGTAGAAACCAAGATAAGTCAAAACTTGAAACGCTGCATAGTTAATCAACTTAGCAGACTGAACGGTTTAAAAGAAAAATATAATTTATTACAACTATAGTTAAAGACTTGAAATAACGCTTTATACAGTATTACCTCGCACGTTTTTGCTCCTAGCGTTTTTTCGCTAAGTTCAAAAACGTTTACAAATATTTACGTAATTTTCCCCTTTCCCCATTACGTTCAAAGAACACGCTTCCCTAAAAATTTAAACGGATTTGACCACGAATGATTTCTTTTATTTCATTAACAAAGGCAAAATCTTGCAAACTTCCTGAAAACCATGCGGAACCTTTCCTTTTTAACGGCTAAACTTTATGCCATCCTAACGCAAGTACCGTCCCATCACAGAGACGCAAACGCGAATTGACAATCATGCATGCTTTCGCTGAATCAGCTGTTCAGTAATCTTCTGTAATTATTTATACATGACTCGACGATTCGGGTTAGGGTTCGCCAAGGTACACGGGTGTCTTAAACACCGTTCCACTCAAGAAGCAAAAGCCAAAATTTCTTATTAGCTATTGTTAATTTTACTGTATATTCTTATTTGAATGTAGGTTTCTTTTAAAGAAATAATGCTGGGATAATTACCTATAGGATATTCCTGAATATTTTATGTCTTTTTGCAGTTGTATCCTTCGGAAATTTAATTATTCACCTAATTTTCTCTTGCTGATTTTCAGATGATAAAATTTGAAGTATTCTGATTAAAAATATAATTTTTTTATCCTTGAGGTAGCTCACATCACAGATTATAGCATTTGTTTTCCTTCAGATAGTTTCATCACAGATTTCAAGTATAATGAACATAATAGTTTTACTGTTTGAGAAAATGAGATACAATGTCTTTCTCTTTGTGGAAAATGATATAGATTTCGCTTTCTATATCATTTTCCACAAAGTCAGTTTTAGTTGGTTTAATAAAACCACTGAATTTTGTCAAAATGTTTCTTAATTTTAAATACAGCATTTAGGTAACTTATTTACTTAGCCTATACAACACCTGAAATATATGAAGTTTTACACTTGAGAATTGTTTTTTTAATAAAAGAGTTGGTACATTTCTTGAAAATATCTTAAAATCTTAATGCCTTTATGCTTGCGTCAACAGATATTTTCAAAATGCTCTTCAGGAATAAAATATGTTAGTTGTTCAATTACTACATGTCAATGAATGTTGCACAGGAATACACTTTTTAAGTATTTGCCTGCAAATAAAAATATCTGTATTATCCACGAATCCTTTTTTCCATGAATAAAATTCTTTAGATACATCGCATAAAACGCGACCAACGTCAAAACTCTGCTCAAAGTTGTATATGTTATCAATATGTACGAAACACCGATGGTAATACTTTTCTGGCATCTCTAGCTATACAGGTTCACGAAAGAATGCAGAAAATAAAATCGAATTTCGTGAAGCAATTTAAGCCCCGAGAGAACTTCTGCCGTAAATAACCAATTTTCCCATAGATTTCCAGCCAAGCAGAAAAAAATTCTTTTCTTTCATGTTGCCATTAGGCAAACAAAATAAAATGTAAGCCAAAAAAAGAAAAAGATCTAACAGTTAAAGTTTCTTGTGATCATCGAGTTATCAGTTTGAAAAGCCCTACAGAAGCTTTCATCTTAGGTTCCTCGCAGTTTAAAAGAAAAGTCTTGAAACAAGAACTGCACAAAGTTCTTTATTCTTGAATTAATTGGGCTATTTTTCTTATCAAATCTTTTTAATGTTTATTATAGTAATTGTTCAATAAATATGTAAATTACCTAATATAAATATAGGATAAAAATATAAGTTTTTAATTATATGAATTAGATGCAATTTTAAAAAATATAAATTATGCGCATAGTTTACTGTTACAAATTGCTTATATTATAACTAGAAATCCCGGCGGTCATACGAAATGAACACTGTTCTAGATATTATAAATTATAATTAAAATTATTTGTGCAAAAGTGTCTGCTAATTTAAACTGAATTACCTAGGGCAGGCAGCGAGGATGCCCATTGGCGACAAACAGACACTTAATCCGCATATATAGAATAAAAAAGTCTAGGCAGAATAAAAAAAAAGTTAAAGTAACATCATATCCTCCGAAACGACTGGCTTCCGGGCTTAGCAAAGCACACCGTTGGATTCCGCAAGTCCGTGGCACGCCATTTTGACCATTGGCGTCTTCGTAGAACTTTAATTAGCCGAGATATTAATTAAAAACAAATTTTCCCCTACGCTTTCCCTACATTTTCCACTTTCTTCTTTGGGTTTTCCCTATTAGAGGGATTTGGATACGTGCCAAATTTTTTTCTCGAATATCTACAGAACGGCGCCGAGTTGAAATTCGAGACGCATATCTTCGGATTCCAAAAAATTCTCCGAATCCATCGGTACCGTTGTCATCTTCGTACGACTTTAATCGGCCGAGATATTAATTAAAAACTGCGGAAACGTTAATTTCCGCGCTCATTTTTCCGAGTGGCAACAATAAACTATCGGTGACACAAACTTGAGCCGCTTATATGTATAAAGATAGGGTTTTGAATGCGCAATTTGCAATTAATATAATATTTAATGCGCTACATACGTTTCAATCAATTGCACAAATGGAAGTTTTAAAATATCATATAAATTTCAGGAATAAAATTAGTTATATTAACAAACTCATTAACTTGACAATTGATATTCATATAAGTCAAGGTTACTCGTGTAATTTTTATTTATTTATATCTTATTTCAAAAATATAATTCAATTTATTGATGTTCCGTAATTCAATTTATTGAATTACTGAACACCTAGTGACTCAATGATTCCATTTTTTAATTTGCATTCTGTTAAACGATACTAACCATTACGGCATTAATGATCCGTGTCTCTTCGCATGTTGTCTCAGTTGGTTATAAGGTATTTAATTTGTCTTTCACTTATAACAATTATTATCAGTGAAGGTAAACGAGGAATTGTATTTTTTAACAATTTTTACCCAATCTTTTTCATTTTATATAAGCAATGGTAAGTTTTTATAATATAATTTTTAATATAATTTTACTTATATATTTATATATATGTGTGTGTGTGTTTTATGTGTGATATACAGTGCCCGCCCCTAATAAAACTCACTGGTTAATAAACTCAGCCCCTTATTGCGTCTAAATTTCCAGACATCAAAGTGAATATATACTAATTAATACACAAACTGCTTTTAATTAAACTCATCTTCACCAAAACTGGCGAAAGGGATTATTCAGAGCCGGAATCAACAGTGTGTGGCTAATAAAAGCTGTTTCTAGTTCATTAATTTATCTTTCAATCATGTATTGCTTCAAGAAAACGAATTTAGCTGAAATGTCGGCCAGTGTAGGTAAAACAAGAGTCCCTAGGGTGTTGGGATGCATTTCCGTAGTCAGATACTGTTTATAAATATCTTTTTCAGGACTAGAGCTGAGAGACAAACAGAATAACTTTATGACTAGCGAAAGTACCCGATGCCAGATTGAGAGTATTGCATCTATCAACAGAGTGAACGATACCGCTGTAATCCTTTTCTAATAACGATGCAAAAAGTACGATTCCTAGTCATACATTTTCACTCTGATGCTATATGGAACCCACATAAAAAATTTTGATATAAATAAGCTAATTTTCGCTAATTATATCAGCAACAATGGTACGCTGTTTTTAATGATTTTCGTCTTTTTAATCAAATGATCGTAAAAGCTCATATTCCATCCAATATTTCACCTATATTCAATTTTAGTCGATTAAATGCGGCAAAAAAATTAATCATAATCAATCAGAAATCAATAACAACACGAAAAAACAAACAAACACATAAGCAGACATTCTTCTTTATAATATAGATTTTGTAAAACTTACAAATTTTTGATTAACAAACTCTACGACTTGAAAGAGAGCAATAGCAACACTTCTCGAAATAAAACACTTTTATCTCCAACGCCCGAGACTTGCTACCCGAAAAAATGAGAGCTTTCAGAGTTTGTAATTAGTATTTCGGTTGATTAAAGTATTACGAAGAGGTAAATAGACAAAATGGCTTCGTACGAATGTTTGGATTCGGAAATAATGTACTTAATGTTTGGCAATGTTGTTTTTATTTCATCGTAAAACTTATTTAGGTTTCTTTTCTTTTTTTTAAAAAAAAAAAAACATTGGACGTGGACTTCTTCCAGGACCCAGAAAAGAACTGTAAAAAGTTATAATAATAACTGTAGTAGTGACTGAGTTATTAGAGAACAACCAAGCAGACTTTCTTCTTTATATAATAGATTAAAAAAACCAGTCCTCTAGATACACCGAAAACAAGTTCTTTGATTATAAATGTATGAGCGTTAGGATTAAAGAATAAGTGGTGCTTAAATGAACAAAGTTTCCCTTTCTCGAACATCAGCTGATAAAGAATGGACGGGCGCACTGCAGGGCTTTCTCAGTAAACTTCATAAAATACAAGCTAATTACCTAATATGGAAATCTACAAAGCAGAAGTGAGAGCCGATTTCATTCTCATTTTACCTATCGTAGATATTTACACTCTTTGACACTCCTCTCATTCATATATTATGCTAGAAGTTGATGAAGCAATAGAAGTATAGAATATATTTTAACATAAAAAGACGTAAATTTAAATAAAAGTTCAAAATTACAACTGATGTGAGAGATTAACAGCTAACTAATATTCAATCAAAGAATGAAAAATTTAGCTCCATTTTAATTATACGTTTAATTAATATTATTTCATATCGATCATTTAAGTTTTATATTCAGTATAAAACCTTGATGTAAATATTCTATTCATATGGTATAAATATAGTTGCATGCTAGAAGTTCGCAGAAATCTTCATAATAGCTATGCCAGATGAACCGAAACAAATTAAAACATCAAAGAAATAAAACACTTTTACTGCTTACAAGTATATCTTAAGTATCACAGTGTAATAGATAACCATATTATAACTAATAGCAATCAAAATTGGGGAATAATAATATTATTATTATTAAAGGTCTCAATCTTTAGTAGTTTTCATATCATTACTTTGAGTAATGATATGAAAACTACTAAAGATTGAGACCTTTGTAGTAAACAAAGATTATCGACACGTAATCTTTAAATATTTCTACAATATAAAATACTAAGTATTATATTCATATAATATAGGTACAGAAGGTTTTCACTCATTTTTGTAACGATTTTTATTTTCTTCACGAATTTAAGTATTAATTTCAAAATACAAACGTTGTAGAGCCATTAGATTATTTTTAAAGCAGGAGTTATGAAAAATGAGCGACGCCCTCGGCGGGAATCGAGCTACAGACCTCTAAAGTACGTGCTCAGCGTGCAGACCACTACATACGAAGACATGCTAAGAAGGCAGGACAAATACCTTATAACGTGACTGGCATCAAATTGGAGAAATGTTTACTTTTTGTGTGCAGCATTAAAAACATTCTTTTCTTTAAATTAGCGTTAAATATAAACACTAGATGGGAAGCTATAATTTTGTGTTGTCCGAAGAGGAATACTCTTATTCAACTATTGAAAAAAGTTGTGAAAAGCATAGTTTTAAAATTTCTACGCATAAAATAAGTGACATAATTAATATGAAGGGAAAGAAGCCTCGAAATTTCCACCTGACCGGGAAACATGCAAAAAATGCATACCCAACAAAGGTACGTACAGCTCTAATTAAATCTAAAGTCGCATCTCATGTTTTAAAGGAAAATCCACCTCAAACTCCAAAGAGCTATTGCAAAATCTTTAAATATATCTGTAGGAACTGCAAACAAAATTATAAAATCTGATTTAAAGCTAATAAAAAAATAATGTTCGCAGAATAAACGTTGAAACCTACTAACAAGTTCCTCAGTGTAACAGTACGCGTATATTGCTGTATGAAAATTATTTGGCAGGTGAAAAATGGAAATATGTAGTTACAATGGATGGGGTTTGTATATACATATATAATTTCAATAGATAAAGATTGATTTACTACCAAAAAAGTAGGAGAAAAAGGTTTAATATGTTGGTTCAGATAAAACAAGGAAAGGTTTTTTAAAGGTGTGTGAAAATGGAAATTTCTCCCACCACGCAGTTCATCAGCATGGACAATATCGTAACATTAATCGGAATCGAAGAACTACACGTGCATATAAATACCCGTCAAACAGGTTTTTTTCCCTCTCTTTCCTGACTACGACTCGCGCGTCTATGCGCGGCTGTGGCCCTTGCACCGCTCGCACTCCAGAAAATGTTGTCGTCTTATTGATGAAAAAGAAGGAGGGAAGGTGCCTGAAAATTTGCACGAAATATCTGGACGAATTTTGCTGAAATTTAATCTATAACTCTAAGTAACGTTGTACTGTATGTTTTTGCTCAAAAGATTACTGCCATTGATCATCGGATGACTTCCTCGTGGTGCATACGCTCAGGCCATGTGTATTGAAGGAACTTGTAAGTACCGCAGATATCATCACGCTGAAATAGGAGATGAATTATTTAAAGAAATAATCTACAGATCATTTGAAAAACAACGTCCGGACTTCCATCTCTTTATCTAAACAAATTTCATTAAATTCCATTAGGATAAGGCTCCAAGCCATACCTCTAAATCTACTGCTCTATTTTTTTTTTTAATGAGAAATGAAACCGTACTTGAAGTTATCATCGTTAAATGTATCCCGCCCAAGTCCCCTGATGTGTCTCCTATGGGTTACCGTTCCTTTGAATTTTTAAAACAAGCTCTTTATAAGCGGCATTCCAGAACACTGGATGGGCTATCCAAGATTGTGAGATAGGAGTGGAATAAAATTAATCTTGATGTGCTAAGAAAAGGATCTTTATCTTGGAAATCGAGATGTAATATGATAGTTCAATAAAAGGGCTATCAGACTGAACATATTGAGAAATAAATTTCTAAGGTTTGTTCATATGTAAATCTTTGCAAAATCCTTACAAAAATGAGTGAGCACCCTCTGTATTGTTGTATACTATGAGTCATAGATATCTTCATAATAGCCACAACCAGTGAACAGAAACAAATCGGAGCTTCTTTCAATTAAATAGCAGCTTTAACTTTGCAATCAGTTATGAATTACCGAAGAAAGGAAAAAGATCCAAGTAAGTTCGTCATACGCGCGGAATATTGTGGAAACCAAATAAGATGCTGTCTAAAAAAATCTAAACTAGTTGTCTTATTTATAAGATTGCTCGAGGGAAAGAGTAATCACTTCTGTGAGCTTAGTGATAAATCACTCCTACAAATTTCGAAGGCATATTTTACAGTAAGTTACAGAATACCACTAAGCTGGTAAGAAATCCCCAAAACCCGACAGGAACTTTTGTGCCGATATCTCTAAGTCTTTAAAATAGAAATTTCGATCGATTAATAATTAAAATATTTACAGCATAGTATACGAAATAAATGTTTACAGACCTAAATCGCAAATTAATTAAATACAAATAAGCATAACAGTATTTCCAAGAATGCACCTAATAAATAAATGAAAACAATAATATACGTATAACTATAAAAATATTTTAAAAATTAAGTTGCAAACAAATAAAAACAAATATTTATAAACATTAACATCAGTATTACCCTCATTAATATACACGAATTCAATTTTTATACTCTGGCCTACATACTATTTTACAGTTTTCATGATTTATTATGATACGGTAATTTTGTAAAATTTACCTACAGTAGCTTGAAATTGCAAAGCTTATTTTAACTACCTGTATATAAAGCAGAAATTCATTTAAGGGCAAAAGGTTTTTGTCAAATATATTAAATGCTTTAAATAAATTTCGAAAACTGATTTTAATATTTATTTTTCTTGTGGAAGTGTATTTAAAAAAAAAAAAAAAAAAAAAAAAAAAAAAAAAAAAAAAAAACATTCCATTCTTCGGAAGTGGGGCTTATGCCTATAAAAGATTTAATAAAATCTGAGAAAAATAAAATTTTTTCGTATTTTATTGGTTTTCATTTCTGCGAAATATGTTTTTTTTTTCTTTAAAGCTCAGGGGATTCCAATTCCGATGAGAATAAGAGATCGCGCAATTTTTCGTGGTTGTGTAAAAGTTAAAAAAAAATAAACCGAAGTTATTACTTTTTCCTTTTTTAAATATTTATTTATTTTTCAGTTATAAAAACAATGTTTGATATATTTGGAAAAAAAGCAATTAGTAATTCATTTACTGTATTTAAATTTCATTGAAAATTTCAATTCGTTTTCTTGGAAATTTATCTTACTTATTTGCTTAGTCAATTAATTGAAAAGTAATGAATTAATAACATGAAGCTTTTTTTGACCTTAACTTGATTCAAATGTACAACACGGTGTTTAAGTAATATTTTTTACTTAAATAATGATTTATTCATTGCAAAATATCTGAAATAAGCCATAGAATTTAATGGGAGCCGGTTTCAACATAGGGACTGAGAAGTCGCATATATATATATATATATATATATATACGTATATAGCGTAGGTTTTAACTCCCGACAGTCTATATAGATAGGTAAGAGAGGTAATGTATTCGATTTCAAAGTTCGATAGTCAGTTTTCAGTCAATAAGCACTAATTAGAATCCGCAAAACATATGTATGACACTTTTACAATGATGTCTGTTTATCTGTCTGCCTGTGCATATGTGTGACGATTTTTTCGTCTAATATAATTCTCATATTAGACTTTCAAAATCTTCTGTTTTCCGTATTTAAGCTTTCTGCATTCATATAAAGAGTTGTTTAGATTTTAGGTAAAACTGGGCAAACGAAGGTTTTACTTTACTTGAAGTCCATAGTAGTTTATAATGAAAACCTATAATAAAATAAAATCCGAAACTTTTGAGTTTTAGTATTTAATACATTTATTTCAACAGGAACGGCATATTACATTTGTTGTGTAGAGAATTTGTCTGATAACGGTATAAAAACTAGGTGAATGATTTTCTGATTTATAGAAATTTTAATTTTATTTGATTATGAATTATTTATTTTAAGGCTTTAATTTTGGGGAAAAACAGATGCTTCTGGGAATATTATTTAGTTTAAAAGAATATTATTTATTTTCCTCTATTTGCAAATCTTGTACAAACTTTGATTCATTGTGAAAGAAGCAGGGAAAGGGAGACAATTTTTGCCAAGTCATGATTTCGCGCGCTTTGTCCTTTAGAATGTTCTAGAAGGATTTTTCATTGTGGAGTTGACCTTAAGAGAGGAAGTACGTGACAAAAAAGGTCAAAGGTTGCTACTTGTCTTTCAATGTAAGTCATTCAGGTTTTTGGCGATTGAGGGTGCGGTTGTTGGCTAAGTGAAGAAGGGCGCATGCGCGAGCACCCTTATTTCCGCATTCTGGAGTTGAAAACGTAAATTTTGCCAAAATTAAGGGGGCGATAAGTGAAGCCATAGTGGGAGCCCGCGTTTGTGGAGGAGACGAAGGAAATTCGAGTAGCACTCACTTACGGGCTTGCTGGACTTTTGGAGGTTACTCTTGAAAACGGGCTTGAAAGGGAGAGGCAAGATGTAATTCACGACGAGAGATGTTTCCCGGCGGGGAGCGGTAAATATGCTCCCCGGCCGCGTTTTGGTTAAGATTCTCTCTCTTACTGACTGGCGGGTGGAACTTACTTTGGACGTTACTCGTGAAGCTTGTTCTTGGGATGAGTAAGAACAGGCGAGCCGTAATTGCCTAGAAAAAACGTTTCTGGCCGGAAGCTGCAAACACGCTCCCTTGCCGCGTTCTGGTAAAGAGGCGAAATTTGAACGAGTTACCTGCGTGTTCACTTTAGACTTTCAGGACCAAGCGGATAGCCGTCCTGGGCAGCAGGCTCCTGTTTCTGTTTTACAGAAGAAAAATTAGTTTCGCCACTATGAAAACCCGTTACCTGCGTGTTGACTTTAGACTTTCAAGACCAAGCGGATAGCCGTCCTGGGCAGCAGTGCTCCTGTTTCTGTTCTACAGTGGTAAAATAACGTACCAGTGTAAAGATGAGCCCGGCCGACGTCAACGCTTATTAAGATACGAGTCCTCCACTTCAAGATGTCCAACCAAGTGCTGTTTTTTTTTGTGTCTGAACTTTGAGTGGGTTTTTAATAACTTTTTCTTGGAAAGTAAAAACAGCGTCGAATCTTAAATTAATTCTCAGGCTTTGAATTGTTTCCCTTTCCCCTTTTTAAATTACCAGACAAACCTTAAGTTTTTTTTTATATGAATTTAAATGAAAAAAAAAAGGTAAATGACAAATTGATGACTTCTCCTTAGACTCTCAGATGAGGTTAAGATTTTTTTTATTGTGATGTAATTGAATAAACTGATATTTAATCTGGAAACCTATTACAGTATGTTTTCTTTATATATTTAATATGTTTTTCCTATATATCTTGTATATGTTTTTCTTATGTTTTCGATCCTCTCACGGCGCGGTCCCGGGGTGCATTTTTTCCACAACGCAAAAATGCTTTACACGTTTCACTATACGATCACTAAAAGTTTGGTTCTTGGCCAATTCTTAAGAGTTTAGTTTCCTCCCTAAGAGGAAGTAGAAACGTCTCACGGCAAGTAGTTTCATATTTAACATTTAGCATATAGGAATTTAAGATATAACATTGGTGCCAGACGTCTTTACCAGATAAGTAATTTTTTTTTTTGGATTGAATTCTCATTGAAATCAATTTAACACTGGTGCCGTGACCTCTGCTTAGTGGGGGATCGGATCGAGAATTGAACTTGAATTTTGAATTTACCTATTTTTAGTAATTTACTGTTTTAATGGAGGAGTTGAGTCTATGTGCTAGAATTAATTAGCTTTGATTTGTGTTTTCTTATTTGTTAATACTAGAGGATAAATTTTGAGAATTTGTGTGAATTTAAGGAATTTTGGACTTTAACGTTAGGCAAACAGAATTGTACTTTAAAATTAGGAAAAATATATATTTTAATGTAGCAGAATAGGTACTGTACATTTTTATTGTTGGAAATCCTTGAGTGTTTTCTGGATGTATATTTTTGATTTCTGATTTCTGATACAAGATGGAAAATGAATTATTTCACGATAATCCTATGCTATTTGTGTATCCTTGTATAAAGTTTCGAGTGCTTGTCTTTAAAAACTGGACTCATTTTATGAGCACTTCTAAGAGAAAGAGATTAAAGACTCTAATTATTTTACTGAATGAGACAAGCCATAGCTATGCGTAGCTAGAATTTTTTTTGTGTGTTTTTGCTACTTATTTAACCTAGAATCTTGTGAAATGTGTAATTGTGAGGGGTAACGTTAGAGAAATTTTTATTTATTTTTTTTTTGAATTGATTGAATAATATTTTGTGAAATGTATATAATGTTTTCATGATTATCTAGTTATCTTATTATTTTTTTGATTACACTGTTTTGATATGATTCCAGTATATTGTGTAATGTGTTAGAAAATTTAATTTAGTATTGAGCAATGAATTTTATAAGTTCTGAAGGCATAATGATACAAATGAATGAGTAAAAATTGTAGATTGTTTTTCAATTGCCAAATTCTGTTTTAAAGTTAACATGAGTTAGATTTGAATTTTTGCCTGAGATCAGCAATAGTGATGTTTGCATATTTAATTTGTTTGGATTGAATTCTTCAGCTTGAGTGAAGTTCTAATTAGTTTAATGAGTCAGAGTAATTGAGATTAGTTATCTTCTGAGTTTTAAGTTTGTGAAGAGTTGTCATGTGAGAATTGTTTAAACAGTAGAAATTTAGTCTTGTGAATTGTAGAAAGTGAAGTTTAATGAGAATTTTGTGACAACGGGAATTTGTTTTGTGAAAATGTTTGAAATAAATTTGAGAAGATTAATTACTTTTGTGCTGTACTCATGTGTGGGAATTTTCTGTTGATTACAAGTAGTTTGTCTTGAATTTGCTAGTGAATCGTAATAGATTTGATTTGAGTTATTGAATTTTCTTTCTTGGTTGGACTTGTTGCTGAATTCGGGGTTAATTCTTGTTTTGGCTTAAGTTTTGTATTTGAATTGGTAGTATCAAGATAGTTGTATCAGGTTTTTGTTTTGTTTTGGTGGTTTCTGCCAAGGTCCGTAAAATGTAAGTTCTCTGATGTTTAGTTTTTGTGGAAGAATTGAGATTTCTGTGGTTATAGGAAAATGGTAGAATTTGAGTTATGGATTTGATTGTGAGATAGGCATTTTGAGTTCGGAGTATTTTTTTAGTTTAGCACTTTTGAGAACTTTCCATTTGTTGCTTGCAGTTAGGTCTTGCTTGAAGTTGTAATGTCCTGAAAGCTCGTTTTCTTGTAAATACTTGCACTTCATGGTGGCACTTGACCTCTTACACCGGGGCAAACAGGAACTTGTTATCTGAGAAATCTATTGTTGTATCTCTTTCACTGTGTTGGTTCAGAATTGTAACGTTTCAGTCAGCGCACTTTTCTTTCCGAGATTGGAGATCTTATGTTCTCTTTCAACGTGTCTGGAGGTTTGCTTGATACGTAAAAGTTTGAGTCTGTCATTTATAATACAGCGCTTTTCTCAGCTTACATGGACGCGGTAAAGAGTTACTTTGTTTCTTTTGTTTGGGTGGAGGTGTTGCTGAAGGCTGCTACTTAGGTTACTGTACAACGTTTTGGAAGAGTCTGATGCAGAATAGATCTCAGTTTTTGCCTAAAATTGGGGTTTTGTTTTGAACACTTTTTTTGATTTGTGATATTTTATTTAGTGTTCTAGTAACGTGCTTCAGTCCAGCTTTGATTGATTTCTTTGACTAGTTGAATTTTTTTTTTTTTTTTTTTTTTTTTTTTTTTTTGTGGACGTAATGGATTTTTAGAATTACTGAAATTTTTGTTGTCTTCCTAAGGGGACTTAAGTTTGGTGTTGTTACTCACTAGTATTTACTTTAAGGTTTGAAAAATTTTTTTAGCGACACTTCACTCTTGCTGGTTGATTTTTTTTGGCTTGATTTGAATTGCAGTGAAATATTTTTGACTTGATATGGTTTAACATAATGATTATGTGTGTATTTGTTTAGGTATTGCAGTTTAGATTTTTTTTAAGTATCACTGATCTCATTGCTCATTTGAATTATGTGCGAAATTTTTAGTTTAATTGTATTTTCATTTTATGTCTATATGTGTATCTTGGTAGTATCTGTTTGTAATTATTGGCCAAACGTTATTTTGTATATGCATTAGGTTGTATTAGTATTATTTTTGTGTGTTTTGGATAAAGTTCTAATTGGTATTTGCACAGCGTATTCGTTATGTTAATTCTCGGAATTGATTTTGGTTGGATTGAATTTTTGGACAATCACGTTTTCTTTCTTTCTGATTTTTTGTGTGGGGTATTTTCGGCTGGTTCCGAGGTTCCTTGTGTTGTAACGTTCTTTTCTTTTCTAATGCTTGGCCCTGATCAGGCCGCTTCTGTTCTTAAACGTGATTGTTTGGGATTCATTCCTGGAAGTTATTCAATTTCGTAGTACTTAGGGGCGTCTTTACTCTTTGTTTGAATACGTTCTTGTGACATATTTTATTTGGAATTGTTTGAATTATTAGTGTATTTATTTTTTCAGGAATGTATTTTATGTATCTGCGGCGCGTTAATTATCTTATTTTTATTTATTTTTTATTTTTTTTTTGGTGTGAACAATTGGATTAGATTATTTCTTTCTTCGGGTGTGAGTATCCGAACACATTCAGTGGCTTATCTATCGTAAGGGAAAAATTGACAGATAAAGTCTTCTTCAACTTTGAAAGATTGATTTTTCTTCCTTGGTCGAAGGTCAGACGTAGGAGGGTGAAATCTGGTTTCTTTTAAGGTCAAGTTTCTCTACTAAAGCTATTGTGGTGCTGAGTTCTTACATTACGGGGTTGTTGCTTTCAGTTTCTCGCGTTGAAGGCTGCAGGGGGGGAGTTGCTAACACAATGATTTCTAACTACAGGGTTTTCCCTCGCTTGCATTGACAACTCCGTACTCATTTAATGTACTCCATGATTGTGCTCAGCAGAAATTGTCACAATAGTAGAATGTGCTCAGGTGAAATTGTTTACATTAATGGACTGAAAAAGAATGAATAGGTAAATAAACGTTCAGAAATGTGGCCCCAGAGACTGCAACACTAGTGTGATGTAATGAACTGAAAAAAAAAAAAAAAGAGAAATTCTTTTTGTCATAAAATTATTAATTGATCTTAGACATATTTTTTTTGTGATTAACGCCTTATTTTTATTTTTATTTTTGTAAGTGTTCTGAATATTTCTAGGTTTAATTAATTAAGTGATTTAATTGATGTTTTTGATGATCTTCCTTGAGTATTTTAATTAGTAATTGCTTTGATTAATCTTGTTGTTTTACTTGCACATTTTGGACTTGAAATTTAATGTGTCAGTAACGTCACTGTACCAAGGAGTCGTGTGAAATATTGTTACATTATGTTATCCTTTAGCCTTATTGCACAGTATGAGTCATGGTATTTCAAGAAGTGTCTGTGTTCTAAATTTTGGTAAACCTAAATTTAATTCCTTAGGGGAAAGGAAATGTTGTGTAGAGAATTTGTCTGATAACAGTATAAAAACTAGGTGAATGATTTTCTGATTTATAGAAATTTTAATTTTATTTGATTAGGAATTATTTATTTTAAGGCTTTAATTTTGGGGAAAAACAGATGCTTCTGGGAATATTATTTAGTTTAAAAGAATATTATTTATTTTCCTCTATTTGCAAATCTTGTACAAACTTTGATTCATTGTGAAAGAAGCAGGGAAAGGGAGGCAATTTTTGCCAAGTCATGATTTCGCGCGCTTTGTCCTTTAGAATGTTCTAGAAGGATTTTTCATTGTGGAGTTGACATTAAGAGAGGAAGTACGTGACAAAAAAGGTCAAAGGTTGCTACTTGTCTTTCAATGTAAGTCATTCAGGTTTTTGGCGATTGAGGGTCCGGTTGTTGGCTAAGTGAAGAAGGGCGCATGCGCGAGCACGCTTATTTCCGCATTCTGGAGTTGAGAACGTAAATTTTGCCAAAATTAAGGGGGCGATAAGTGAAGCCATAGTGGGAGCCCGCGTTTGTGGAGGAGACGAAGGAAATTCGAGTAGCACTCACTTACGGGCTTGCTGGACTTTTGGAGGTTGCTCTTGAAAACGGGCTTGAAAGGGAGAGGCAAGATGTAATTCACGACGAGAGATGTTTCCCGGCGGGGAGCGGTAAATATGCTCCCCGGCCGCGTTTTGGTTAAGATTCTCTCTCTTACTGACTGGCGGGTGGAGCTTACTTTGGACGTTACTCGTGAAGCTTGCTCTTGGGATGAGTAAGAACAGGCGAGCCGTAATTGCCTAGAAAAAACGTTTCTGGCCGGAAGCTGCAAACACGCTCCCTTGCCGCGTTCTGGTAAAGAGGCGAAATTTGAACGAGTTACCTGCGTGTTGACTTTAGACTCTCAGGACCAAGCGGATAGCCGTCCTGGGCAGCAGGCTCCTGTTTCTGTTTTACAGAAGAAAAATTAGTTTCGCCACTATGAAAACCCGTTACCTGCGTGTTGACTTTAGACTTTCAAGACCAAGCGGATAGCCGTCCTGGGCAGCAGTGCTCCTGTTTCTGTTCTACAGTGGTAAAATAACGTACCAGTGTAAAGATGAGCCCGGCCGACGTCAACGCTTATTAAGATACGAGTCCTCCACTTCAAGATGTCCAACCAAGTTAAGTGCTATTTTTTTTTGTGTCTGAACTTTGAGTGGGTTTTTAATAACTTTTTCTTGGAAAGTAAAAACAGCGTCGAATCTTAAATTAATTCTCAGGCTTTGAATTGTTTCCCTTTCCCCTTTTTAATTTACCAGACAAACCTTAATTTTTTTTATATGAATTTAAATGAAAAAAAAAGGGTAAATGACAAATTGATGACTTCTCCTTAGACTCTCAGATGAGGTTAAGATTTTTTTTATCGTGATGTAATTGAATAAACTGATATTTAATCTGGAAACCTATTACAGTATGTTTTCTTTATATATTTAATATGTTTTTCCTATATATCTTGTATATGTTTTTCTTATGTTTTCGATCCTCTCACGGCGCGGTCCCGGGGTGCATTTTTTTCACAACGCAAAAATGATTATTTTCACTATACGATCACTAAAAGTTTGGTAGTTGGCCAATTCTTAAGAGTTTAGTTTCCTCCCTAAGAGGAAGTAGAAACCTCTCACGGCAAGTAGTTTCATATTTAACATTTAACATATAGGAATTTCAGATATAACACATTTGGTCTAAAACTGGTAAACCAAAAATGAACTTTACGAGAAACTATTTTTACAAAGTTTCGTGAAAAGTACATTATAATATCCAAAACTTCTCATACTATTTTATATTTAAATCTCGTATCTGCATATACGATGCATAGACGGTCATAACTGACAATAACATGTTAAATTCTAATTATATATGTTAGCTTCCTTTTAAAGAGAAACATTTATTAAAAGATAAATCGTAATGGTAACTAAATAACCTACACGTACCTTATTCATTAACGAACACATCGTAACAGACGTTCTCTTAACATGTATTTCACGTATCTTAATATGTATTTCAATCGTACATCATCTGTGAATATATATAAATAGAACGACAATCAGAAATTAGCTGTTGCCATTTTTCAGTACATATTCTTTCTAATAATACTAAACAATACTTATAATACTTACAATACTTATAATACTTACAATACTTATAATCATTACATAGTATATGCTAAGCCGAAATCGGTACTTTACTGGGAGCTCTAAAAAGCTTTTGGTGGAAAATACAGAATCGCTATAATAAGAGTTTAAGCTAAAAAAAAACATCTGAAATTTTTCAGATTTTATATTATGCCCAAAGGTTTTTTTTTTAACTTTTGTGTGCGTTCAAAATTGTTGAGTTTGTTAATCAAAAACTCTTTAATGTTTGACAAAATATGAAATAGATAATAAAACAAATTCCGGCTTCCAGATGCTCATAATCGAATGGAGGGCTATGTTATTCAAAATTTGATGGCTCTAAGTATCGTTGTTTTTTCACAGCGCGAGAAAAATACATCATTCATGCAGATTCTTCATTACTTAATTTCTTTAAATATAATGCCGGGCTCTAATATTTGGTGGCAACAATTTGAAAAATGAACCAACATTTTTAGTGAACTAAAAATGCCAAAACAAAATTAATAGTCCTTCTGCACAAATTGCCCATTTGGGATAATAACGCAGCTCAGTTTAAGGCTATTTTTGTTAGAAATTGTATTTATACATATCAAGCCACGAAAGAGAATGATTTTTATAACAGTGTTTTATTCGTAGAATGTAGGCAAGTTATCAGGAAATGCACTTGGTATTCTCTTGCACTGTGGATGATGATGGCACACATAGAAGTTCGAAAACATCTATTGCTTTACTTCTTACTGATTCCGGAGTGAATGGCTATCACTATTCAACAATTTACAACTTCTGAGTATATAACTCTCCCCAAATCAAAGTATAGAAACAGACAGATTGAATTATAAGTTAGATTGCATAATTTTTTTTAAATTTGACACTGCCAAAAAAATTAGTATTTTCGTCAATTAAACTCCTTCTGAAGTGAATGACTGTGACGAACGTTTGCAAAAACACTGGACAAGAATTTTAAAGGTTAAGAGAAGTGGTTACACATATTATATATATATATATATACAGTTTTAATGCTGACGATTGCAGTAATAGAGATAAATGCACAATTAGATGTTATAGGTGGTCCATATACAAAATTTCAATGTTCTACAGCTAGTAATTTTTAATTATGCGAAGTACGTAATGACAGACATCATTTTACAATCCGTTTTGGAATATTCTCTCGGTAATTACAGGTGACAGGTGACGGAAAACGGGAACGCCTGGTGTTTAACAGTGGTAAGCAGACATGTGTCCCACGTCTTCCCCTGTATATTTATTTAAGATTTCATCACTTTTCCCCTTAAGTGAGAGTAATTATGAAAGTGTTTATTATAAATATATGACATTAATAGTAGTTTTTAAGTAAATAAAACTCGATTATACATAAATAAAAGTAAAGATATATATATGGGTAAAAAAAGAGCGTTTCTGATAACAGCATTATCACATTTATTTCTGTTAAATGTCAGAAACATTGAAAATTGGCCCTGTCATGATAAATTAGGAGACGGTTCTTAAGGTAACTTAATCAGTATTTTGCCTGAACTCAAGTATAAATTTATTCGCGTTTCATAGCAAATATATAACCATAAAAATATAAACATTAACTTCTATATCTCCAAGATATGCAAATGAAGGACTGTACAAAGCAGTTAATAAATGTGATAAAAACATTTTATTCAAAAATATACCTAAATCTTATAACCAAAAAAATAATTCCATATTCATATCTAAAATGAAATAATAACCTAGTAAGCAACATACATGACAGCACTATTTAGGAAAAAACATGAACTAGTAGTGTTCTAAAGTATAAATAGCAGAAGGAAGGTTGTACAGACAAGTTATGATTGGCTAATTTTAATCTTAATTACTCTTTTCAAGCTGTGTTATATAACATGGAAGGATCTTGAATTTGAGAGAACAAATGAATTAAGGTAGAGAGCACCAAATCTAGAATAGTTAATTTTGATGTTGCCAATTATTCTTAAAGAAGCCGTCGTATTTTGTTATATATATATATATATATATATATACGAACGTTTTTTCACAAAAAAAAGGATTATCAATTTACTACACACCTTCAAACACAATATACTTGAGCAATTGCTTTACCACTTTCCATATAGGAGTATGAAGGCCTCCAATTACTAACATACATTATAATATACTTTTGTAAATACAAACTGCATAGCAGAAAATCGTTTGAAAATCCGCTTCAAACATCTTGTTTATGACCGATTAAAAATGAATACACTCTTTAAATTACACCAACATCTATTTCCAGACAAAGTACAGGCGATACCAAGCTATAGATATGAAAGTACACTAGGCATAATTAACCACCATGGAGATCGATAATACTCCAGATACTTGAAATTGCAAACTCCCAGAATACAGCCCTTATGCAGATCAACATCATCAACATATTATAACAGAAAATTTAGAAATTATAGACGATAGAAATTTAAGACAGTTGATGAATCTCGGCATCAAATTTCGACCCCCTTTCAAAGTTAGCAAAAGTTTCTGCTTTAAGAATTCGAAGAGATCTAGAGTTTTTCATTGTATTCTGCAGCTATAAAACAAACTTACCTGTTACGAGTTACCTGAAATGGAAAGAGGAAATCCTCAGCGAGTTCAAAAGACGAATTAAAGCACAAATACACAAGAGCACACATAATAAGGAAGATTTACACAAGAAAGTGAAACATTTACAGGATCTGTTCACCATTACGAAAATAGACAAAGCAGTAACAAGCCAGTACTTTAGTATTATTTGAAAGGCTTTGTATTACAATCTGATCAAAAAAGAACTCCATAGCACAGTTACCTATCAGGAAGTTTAAACTACGGCAAATATCCTGCAAAAACGTTTCACGACCATACATCGGAGACTTCCATAATTACTACTAATAAATTTTACAATAGATTTTCTAATCTTTGTGCATTGCCTAAATTTCACAAAACGCCTGTCAAATTTCGATTCATTGCTAATGGGACCAGAAATTACATGAAAGAAATAGACTACAGTTTCACGAAAATACTTTAAAAAGTTCTCTAATTCATCAAAAATGAACAGATGAAAGACCATAATTTCAACAAGTAATAACGTACCGATAATAGAAACACTTCACAATTTAAAGTTTGAAAATATTTACTGTTACGATTTTGAGAATTTATACACAGCTCTTCCTTTACATGAAGTCTTTGACAGTCTTATTACTCTACTAGATCTATTTCCACAATTTATTAATGTTATTTCCAAAGAAGAGTGGTAATTGTATTTAAAAAGTATTTTTAATAACTACATAGAATTCAATAATGTTTTTTTAAACAAATCAACGGTATCCCGATGGGGATTTGCTCGAGTTCCGCGATCTGTAATATTTACCTTTTCACCAAGGAATTTCATTTCCAACAGAATTATCTCAAGTACAACATATTACTCCAACATTTACAGATACATGGATGATATTATTGCATTCAACAATTACAATCAAACAGAATGCGATCGCCATTGATCCTTCATATTTGAAGCTAAATATAACTAACTTTCAACAAGAAGATATTAATTTCCTAGATTTGCAGATTCTCAATTTTAAAGATATAAAAATCTACGACAAAAGGAGAGATTTTGTTTTCCATACTATAAAAGTCATCCATTGGCACTCCAGTATTTCCCAAAGGAGTCATACTTAATATCTTACATACTCAAATAATTAGAATCAAAAATATTTGCAACAAAGTCGAATACTTACAAGACGAAATCACTCACTTAGTCAATATTCTCTCAAAATAAAACACCTCGATTCAAAATTTTTATAGCTTTAAAGAAAGCTGGTATTAACTACATTTTTAAATTTCTCATATGATGAAGTGATATGATAATTGTTACTTAAACCTTAATTGGAGGTAATAGTTGGATGACTATGATAAGAAATTTAATGTATATATGTACAAAGATCTTGCATTTTTTCTCTTTTAATTATTTTTACTGTTTCTTTACTCTTTTTCTACTTTTTGTAAATTTATACTGGCAAAGCTGGCTGTTACTAAAAACTGGGTTTCTAAGTACTCTGATTACGTGAAGGCATTTATCTTTTATAACATATACTTTTTTTTCTTTTCCGAAACTTTGAGCCAGTATGTTTTCACGCTTTAAAATTTTACAGAGAGCAGCTTCTATTAGAAGTTTCTTACGCCGCCATTTTAGGCTGACGATCACTCCCTCCTCGACGGTAATAATTTTACAGACCACACCTGACTATGGACACCTCCACACACGAAAACTAACACGGTTTGAACACATGTTTAAGTACTTTGCTATTGGACACTTTGAACTTGTGGCATACGTTTCTCAAGAACTTTAAAATTTCGACTTCATCCGAGCAATTTGAATTTTACTTTCTTGAGCAGGAACACCATTTGGTCTTCTTTAATAATTTTACAGACCACACCTGACTATGGACACCTCCACACACGAAAACTAACACGGTTTGAACACATGTTTAAGTACTTTGCTATTGGACACTTTGAACTTGTGGCATACGTTTCTCAAGAACTTTAAAATTTCGACTTCATCCGAGCAATTTGAATTTTACTTTCTTGAGCAGGAACACCATTTGGTCTTCTTTAGAATTTAGTAAGATTTCAGTAATTTTACGTTTTTCAATTATTTTTTTTCACATAGGTTTCATTCAGTTTTTAGCTGTTTAAAGCTCAGTTTTAACCTTTATATTTCCTTTATATTTACAAAACTTTCTAAATTGTTTAAAACAAAAATTTTTTTAGCATAATCAGGGCCCTCCCTATTTTTAGTTTGTTTATATGTATATTAGTTTTGCTCTTTATTTATTATTGATTTTCCGATTAGCATATATTAGTTTTAGATCTTTCACTTTTTTTATTTCCTTTTAATGTACATAATGTAAAGTTCTTTGGTTTTTAACTGTCACTTTGGCACTATGTATGTTTATGCTTTTTTTCCAAGTGTTTCGAAAATGTGTAAGGAAAATTCTGGTGCATTTAAAATTCTAGGTTTCATTTTTATATGAATTTTAAAATCTTTAATAAAAATTTTATGAAATCATTTTACGGTTTTTGATTTCAAATGGAATCAATTAGAATTAGAATTTCCGATCAATTAGAATAAGAATTAGCATATATTAGTTTTAGATCTTTCACTTTTTTATTTCCTTTTAATGTACATAATGTAAAGTTCTTTGGTTTTTAACTGTCACTTTGGCACTATGTATGTTTATGCTTTTTTTCCAAGTGTTTCGAAAATGTGTAAGGAAAATTCTGGTGCATTTAAAATTCTAGGTTTCATTTTTATATGAATTTTAAAATCTTTAATAAAAATTTTATGAAATCATTTTACGGTTTTTGATTTCAAATGGATCACGAGAACGAAATAGTATATTAATCGACTTTTAAGAAGCTTTAACTCATTTTTTCGCCTGATGAGTTTTGAATTGGAGTTTGAATAAAAGGAGATTAATTTTTTATTTGCATAATTTTGTATATTTTCTCTTTCGCATTTTCATTTGTCGAGACTGTTCTACTATGAAGTCCCTCTTTAATTCTATTAGTTATAACTCTACATGGTTGCAATTATTATATTATAGAGGAATTACCTTGCTTTTATTCCAATATATTAATTAGTTTAAATGTTTTATGGTACTTCAATCCTGCAGCTATAGCGCATAATAGGTTTTAAAAAATATTCGAATTTTTAGCCCATTTATATATATAACGTACATTAAATTTACTCATATTTTAAACATTAAATAGATTTGTCTGCCCGAAGAAACATTCTGCTTACCATGTATATTTAAATTTGTATTACTAAATTGCATTCTTCCAATAACTTAATTTGAGAAAATTAACATTATATTTCAAAATACTAATCAAATAACTGCTAAAGCAAGGCTAACGTAAACACTAATAAACAGGTAATTTCCATCTGTTTCTTATTTTGGAGCCAGCATTTTTAATAATCATTCTAAACGTAAAATTTAATTACGTTTGTAGAATCTGCTTCTTGCAAAAATGCTAAGTGGCTTTTCTAAAGATACTCTTTGACGTAATTCACAGATCTATATGACTTTGAAAATTTAATGTACTCATTTCTGAATAGTTTATAACAAATTTCTGGCAGTTATTCATCATGTAATCAAAATATATTTTTAGAGCTTTATTATTGTTTTCCGCGCACAACTTAAGCATAATATTATTTTCTTCCTTAAAATATTTATTTGCAAAAAGCATTTGACTCCGTAAACTAATAATAAAATTTTGCAATCACAAGAATTTATTACAAGTAACAATAAGAAATTGCAGGGAAGATAAGCAGACTTGGGATATTGTTAAATGAAGTTATGAAGCAGTTATTGGCTTAATACCCTTTTAAAATATAATAAAAGCATTTGATTTGCAGTTTTACGAAAAGAGAATTTCAAAATTAAAAGTGTTTTCTTTGAGACATATACTTTTTCATTCATTAATTATATCTTATTAAATACATGCATTAAAATTTTAATTTTTTATGTTCCTGGTACTATGAGATTGCCTATATTCCTGTACATTTAAGATAATTTGAATAACCAGGGTCCGGATATTGATGACTTAAAAATTTACTGACAATGTACTAAAATAGGGTGGGAAAATAATCCCACAAATTAAAATTAATAATCTTAAGAATTGACGCAGTTGACAATCATAGACAAAATAATTACCTATTTATCAACTGAATTTATATTTTTCTCTAATATTCAGCTGTACACAAACACATCACAATTGCACAAACTTATGAAGTGCTTCTTCATTTTTCGAAAGTAAGTTCCGATTTAAACACAATACAAACAGCGGAGACCCAAAATTTATAAAAATATTCTGCTCGTTTCGGTGGTACGTGCGAGGCAAAAGAATTCTTTGACGAAAAATACGCTCGCCAAATAGGGCTTTTGCGTTCATGGCATTCCGAATCCGATATTCCTTTTTTAAAAATGAAAAGATCCAAATTCATTCGCCAATTTACCACCGACGCACTGTTAGATTTCAGCAGAAGGAAAAAAAAAACGGGGATTTCACCAAAGTAGAAAAATGTACTGGTGCATAGCTGACCACAGCTGTGAGTATGCAGCTATGAGTGTGTACAGTACACAGCTGTGAGTGTTTAATTCCACGAATGTGCCCATAAAGTTTCTTTTTTGCGCTACATGTAAACCTATAGACCTGAGCATGCGCAAAAAGACTTAAAGAGCTAAAAAAATGTCAGTATGGAAAACGTTTAAGAAGTCACACTTATACCTTGCAGAAAACGCCTGTGTTGATTGATATGACTAGATTACGTAATCAGTTTTCACTTTATAGAACATGCCTGCATAAAATGAATTCACAGGAGTTGAAACAGTATTACTTCGGTACTGACGTATTAAAGCAACTACCATGGCACAATTTCGCGACTTTTTACAGATGAAAAGGTAAAACGTACGTATGGGACGCACGTTAGCGACTTTTCGGGATTTGTTTTTAAGAAAGATTGGCAAACTATCGATATTTATCGTAAGTCGGAAGATATTATCAGCAAATGAAAAGAAGATATACATTAGGAATCTAAAATACCAGTTTTAATTATTAAATAAGAATTATGTGACACATTAAAAAGTAAAACATTTCCTTCTCTAAATCGTTCTGCAGCTTTTATATGCTCGTTTAGACCCTAAGTATACTACTATCTGCTTTCGATTAAAAAAATCAGACAACTGCAAACACTTGACATCACGCAAAACTCCGCAACATCGTCTGTCTTCGTCCAAACATATCTCTTGCTTTTCATTTTAGAGATCTTACGCAACCTTCTATAATCCTGCAGAAATTTTACCATAGTTTCTTCTATTGTTGGCAAATTCCACAAGCGCGTATTTTATTTAAGAATAAAAGAAAAAAAAATCCCTGATTTGTTTATAAAAACCCCTGGCACTTGAATGTAATGTTGTCGTTGCTTGACTGAAGGACTGTTAATAAGCATAGTTGCCTGAAGATAAGTTATACGCATTTTAGCTGAGTTTGGCACATTCTGAGAATTTGGTAACTTCTGCTTAAATGGCTGCAATAACCTGTAAGTACACTTATTTCAAGGATAACATTATTTTTCAGTTTGATTCCCATAATATGCCTCAGAATGCTCTGAAGTGCCGAAATTTGTCCTTTAAAAGCGCTGTAAATATTCTAGAAACGTAAACTAACCCTTTATTGCCGCATCATTTATTTAAGTTTTATAATTTAGGATTTTCAGAATGGGTTACATTTTAGTACGGACACAAATTCTAATATTTCATATATTATTTAATTTTTGAGCAAAAATATACAAGTATATATTCAACTTTTTATCATTTACGGAAGCCTCGATCAGGCACTCAGGCGACAGGTTGCTCTTAATTAGAATAATGTATGTGATTTAGGTGGTCATTAACAACATTGTTTTGGTTTCTTAAGTTTAATTTCAAGGCAATCGATTTCAGATGCTCCTTCTCTTTTAATCTCCTAAATTTATGCACGTATAGTAGAAAAACAGAGAAAGTTAAAAGAAAATATCAATCATTTTTTGCATTAAATCTATTTTACTTCTAATACTAATTTATTACTTCTAAATATTAAAATTCTTAATCAGAGTGTAGCTTCAGTTTAAACTGGATATTGTAATATTTTATTTCCACCAGTCTTACTTCAGCAAATATCATTTTTAAATTGTTTAAAAATATTTCTCAATGTTATATTACTAATAATCGAATGGCAATATTGATAATTTATGCTCTGGTGCAGAAGTGAAGATGAGAAGAATATAAGTTCTGAAAGCATAAAGGTTTCAAGGGATAATATATAAGAAAAAGTATTTAATAAATTATGAAGCTTATTAATTTTTCATTAATGCTTATTACAAAAATAGCACTTTTTGGTACCCATTACAAAGCCTTTTTTATATTTAATTATTTTTTCTAGTTTTTCATTTGAAAATCCTAAACTGGATAATGCTTTGTTTCTATTATTTTTCTAATTACACACTTTAAAAATCTTACAGAGACTTAGACTGTTCTCCCAAATTCGAGGCGTGGCCCAAATTGGAGCTAATATAGTAGATTTCGTTTTTGGTTAACTATTCAGTGCTTAGTTTTTCGATGAGCCTAAGACATAAGTACGGCCAGATCCGTACTTGTCAAATTGAAATATAATTATATTGTAATTATCATTTGTTTACTAAAACTAAACTCAGTGGCGAAACAGGCCTAGTGGGCCAAGGCCTGCAGTGCGTCGAAATCTATTTTCTTGACCTGGGGCCGAAGTGCATGAGCATATGTCATCGGCAAGTTGTCAGCTTGTCACAGGACACCCGGTTTTTAGTTCCTAAGCGAACTTGGTACTCATTTTATCGACCCACTCAAGGTATGAAAAGCTGAGTTAACTTTGCTCACCCTGGGGATCGAACCCCGGACGCGTCTCGCTAGCCACTTTGCCACGGGGCGATATAACATTTGTTTACACTCCATAACATTAGTTATAGTCATTCGCTTATATTTTTGTAATTTCGTTCTATCTAAATAATAAAATTACTTCTTAAAATATTTGTTTTAAGTAAAAATATGCTATAAAAACTATTTAATATTAGGAAAACCCTTTTGATCTGATACAAGGTAATGATGTTGAATAACTTGTTTTCTTTCCTTAAATAGCATACCTGTTCATGAAGAATGACTGGCAATGATTTCAGCGGTTTTTCAGGACCAAATTCCCATAGCAGAAAGCTACTCTGTTTTCTTTCTAGAGGCTTTTAATATACGGTGCGACATTCAAACCTTCTAAGGTCACACATCAAAATTTAAATTCGGTGCATTTTTAATAAGATATATCAAGATCAAAAGTGTGATATATCCTAAGGTTTAAACTTTTTACGACTTCAACTGTTGCACGTCTGACACGGCCTTACATACAAGCGACCAACAAGCCTTCCGAACGACCAAAATCGGCATGCTCTGTTTTCACCCTCCCCGTGAAATACGCAATAGACTGAGGTGTAATTTCCCCAAATGCACTGTAATAGTTAATTTTTATTGTATAGACTGGAATGATGCTTTTGTGATTCTTTAGATCAGTAGCGTTTTAGTATATATACCGGGTGATCAAAAAGTCAGTATAAATTTGAAAACTTAATAAATCACGGAATAATGTAGATAGAGAGGTAAAAATTGACACACATACTTAGAATGACATGGGGTTTTATTAGAACCAAAAAAAAAAAGTTAAAAATATGTATGAATGCAGGATGGCGCTCCACCCCATATTGCTAGACGCGTGAAAGATCTCTTGCGCGCGTCGTTTGGTGATGATCGTGTGCTCAGCCGCCACTTTCGCCATGCTTGGCCTCCCAGGTCCCCAGACCTCAGTCCGTGCGATTATTGGCTTTGGGGTTACCTGAAGTCGCAAGTGTATCGTGATCGACCGACATCTCTAGGGATTCTGAAAGACAACATCTGACGCCAATGCCTCACCATAACTTCGGACATGCTTTACAGTACTGTTCACAACATTATTCCTCGACTACAGCTATTGTTGAGGAATGATGGTGAACATATTGAGCATTTCCTGTAAAGAACATCATCTTTGCTTTGTCTTAATTTGTAAGGCTAATTATTGCTTTTCTGATCAGATTATTGCTTTTCTAATAAAACCCCATGTTATTCTATGTATGTGTGTCAATTTTTACCTCTCTATCTACAATATTCGGTGATTTATTAAGTTTTTAAATTTATACTGACTTTTTGATCACCCTGTACTTAGGAGCTAAAAGAATTTTCTTTGTTAAGAACAAGAAATGATACGGTCTGAAACATTCACACTTCTTTGTTCGTTAATAGACAGGAGGAAAGAATGTGAATCTGTAATGGGATTTCAGACGTTTCCGTATTTTAAGCAAGTAAGTTGGCGAATGCCTTGATGTTCTGAGTGTTAACTCCAAATCGTAGATTTATGGCCTACCATTCCAACAGTTGCTTAGTGATGCAGCCGTTCTGAAATTCGGTGCAGGTATTAATAACGTTAGACTGCATTTATGATTACATAAATTTTGTGTTGAATACATTGTATATGATAACTCTCTTAACTCCAGTGAACATTTGTTTGAATATGCTTGTATGTATTACTTTCATAGGCTCAATCTTCATAGGAATATTTGTAGGAATAGTTCAGGCTGTTCATAATGAAGAAAAATAAGATTTTATAACGTAATTACTAAAATGCAAGAAACGAATTTGTAGATTTAGGCTAGAAACTTTAGTTAAACTTTATAAAAGTCGTTCATAGCTTGAAAATTCGCACTTTAAGCTTGAAAAACAAACGTTTCTATCATATTTAAAAGAAACTTCTTTGATATCAAAGTTAAAATGCATTATGCAAAGCATGTGAGTTTTCCAAAGTCTCTCTGACGTCATCCCAGGAGGTGCAAATATATCTTCTTCAGTTTAAATTCTCAAATAATCTTCCAAGCGTTTATGTGATGGTTTGGAATTTACTTGGTATAAAGTTACAGAAATTTCAAGAGCTGTTTCAAAACGTATAAACTTGATGAATGCAAAAAGAGATACATGGCGGCATATCATGTTTTTGAGAACATTTTGTTAGCAATAAAGAAAGGGGAGAAATTGTTATTAAAAAAAGGTGTCTGCTATCTCTGATTTTACGGTTCATCAGTCTGTTCTTGGACTCATTCTGCGGATACAATTTTTTTTTAAACTTTATTACTAAACATCGCTTTTTCTCGAACTTACTCTGCATAAAAGTAAGAATTAAATCATAAAATTCTAAAAGTAGCTTTTGTTTTAGAATGCCCGATATAATATTAAGTGTTACGTTATTTTTTTCTGTTTCATTGTTTCTGTTCATATTTATGTTCAATTTTCTTAATAAGATGATTACACAATATTTTCTTGTCTTTTTATTATTAACGCTTTGTCTTTGTAACTTAATATCACCTCTTTCACACCCATTCCATATAAAATTCAACAGTAAAATCGCAAAATGTTTAAAAACAACAAATGTTTAGCATTCCGATAGAGTTATAAATATCATACATATCTTTCAATTCGCTTGATTATACTTAAACATAATACGTGGCGATAACATTTGCTGGCAACATCCTCTTTTAAATGTACCGGGAAAATGCCTAAAAGAGAACGCCAAACATTAAATTTAAAAATTGCACAGAATTTTACTCTGTAGAAAATGTTTATCAAAAAAATTCAATACAAACATTTTATATAAAATAATTACAAGGAAATAAGCAGTATCCTTTAATACAAATATTAATTGTCCTTATAAATAATTTCACCAACCTACCATTGCCTTCTCTCGACAAACGTCCAGTATCCAAGAGAAACACTAAATTTAAACTCTGCACATAATTATCGCCCTCATTTCTCCCAGTGGCAACAGTGCTAATATCAGCAACAATGGCAACAGTGGATATATCAACAACAACGGCTGTGCGTTATTGTTGCTCATATAATGAGCGAGAATTATGAAAAAAAATGGAACAGTTCGAAATCTCCAGTTCTATTCTGCCGATTGACGAAAATGAACGTGCGCTTTTAATGTCTTGAAGCGGGACTTACGATATGTATTAGATTTATATATAGCATCGTTTTAATATCGCACGAGTAGTTGTTAAAAATTAGCTCTTTTAGCTACTCATTGTTAATCGAATTTGATATATATTTACTACTCTCTCTTTATTTATTAAACTTATTTGATTCTTTCTTTCACATTTTGAAATTTAGGTTCATTCCAAATAAAATTCGCCCACTTTTTATGATTTATTCTTAAAATGTGTATTTTTACATAATATTTATAAATTTTTCTAAAAACATTTTGACTTATAACCTATAACATTTTTGGCCACCATCTTAAAGTAGATGTATTTCTAAGCATATCTGCCAAAAATAGAGATTTTATTCAAAATTTCCCAAGATATACTTGAATTTACATTTTGGCGCATTTTGAAATTTGGCATATTTATTATAAGCTATAAAAACGAAAATGTGGTTTAAGCACTTTGTTAAAATTATATGAAAGTATGAACGATGATTTTTTTTTTCCGCTCGTGGACGATGAAAACATAGAAAGGAAAATAGGTTGCTATAAATTAAGAAGTTCGCCAAGTAATTATTCTTGGCTGAAACTGAAAAAAATGCGCCCGGATAAATTTTTTAATTTCTCCATAAATTTCTCACCCAAAATTATAAAAATTTAATATCTAGACATAATTTGAGTCTATAATTGAAATATCGAAACAAATGGGTATGTTCTTTCAGAAAAAGTCCGATTTTGCGTCAAAATACCTATGTTAGAACAATGCTATATATAAATCTAATATATATCCTATGTCGTGCGTTCGAGATATGGAAAATGCAATCTGAATTTCCTCAATTGGCCCAGTATAACAGAAGATATAGAATTGTCTCATTTTTTTACGATTATTACGATTATTTTAAGAACTTTACTTTATACATACGTATAAATACATACTTTATACATACGTTTGTATAAAATAAAATTCATTTATAAAGTAAAAAAAAAGTTTACACCTATTCTCTGCCAGAAGACCTACAACGCAGTATTCAATCATGCTCTATGACTGTTCCCTCGTAGCGCTGTTAGAATTCTAACAGCGCTAGCTGAAAGTAATTATCTCTACTTTGCAACCTCTCGCAACCACTACTTTAAACTTACTCGCCGGTAAAATATGGGGCTAGCTTATAGCTTAGGTATTTGATTTTTTAGCCGTAGACTACTTTATCAAAGTTTGAATTCATTTGACTGTTTCTGTTCAATTTACGTCGCCAGGGGTGGTGATTCTTGTCTGCAACACAAGTCGTGCCTTTTATATTACTAGTTCCAGACTTAATAAAAAGGTTATTTATAACCTTCACAAGTCTTTGTCATACGATTTCAGACATAGTGGTAATTCAATAAGCTGTCTTGTAGGATTGTAGGACTTAACTTAATCTTCAAGAGCAATTGCAAACTTACACGTGATTTATGAAGGTATTCCCGTAACAAAATATATTACGGTATTGCTCTATTTTATTTGATACCTAATTCATAAATGCAGTTCAACGAAACTGCTTTAAGAACAATATGGGGAATAGTTTGAGCGCCTTTTTACCCTTCATCTTTTAGACAAAGGTAGAATATTTCTGACCTCAGAATAAAATCATAATTTGACCGTGATTCTACTTGATTTCTTGCGATATATAGAAGCTGATAAATATACAGCATACTCAGACGTCCACGGTAACCCAAAATCAAGGTTTAAACCGATGCAGTTAAATAAAACGGGGAAAAGTAAAAAGGACATATAATTAATGAAAAGAGGATTCGAAACATTTTCCTGCACTTTAAGCAGTTTATTGTTGATAATATATTTATTTAGTTACTTAAATTAAATCATTGTTCAAAATAAGAAGAATACACTTCAAAACAGAAAAAAACGATGTTTCTCTTTATATTGTTCTTGTATTTTGTAGAATTCAATAACAAGCAGAAGATTAACCAACTGCACACTTAATTTTGAAATTCTGAAATTTAGTAATATATTTTTAACTTCACAATGTTTATACATTCCAGTATATGTAATATTAAACTACGTACTGTTGGAATCGAAACAGCTCCTAAAAAATCTGAAAGAGATTAGATTTTAACGATTTCTCAAAGGGCTACTTTTAAAGTTTGGCAGGGTTTATTAGTAGGGATATCGAACCAGCTCAAGTAGAATAGCAAAGCGTTTATAGGTTACTACACGAATATGCATTTAAACTAACTTTGGAATGTTTTATATCTTCTGCATATTTAAGAAGTGAGGAAATACGCAATGCAATTCTATAAGAATACTGAATGCTATTAATTAAATATATCATGAATTAAATGCAATTTAAAAAAATTCTTCAGACTCAAAATTAAAAAAATAATATTCCTAAGAACTGCATCTATTACCTTAAAATAGTTTAGTTTGCTAATTAGTAATAGACAAATTAAATATGAAAAAAATAATGTCTTACGTTTTCCTGAATGGCAACAGACTCGAGTGATCGTTTGCTAATAAAGGAATTTAATAAATAAAAAAAAAAAAAAAAAACTAATAAAAATTTGAAATGTTTCAGATTTTAAATTACGTCCAAAGGGGCGTTTTTTTAACGTTTTGAGTGTTACCTTTATTTATTAAATATCATGTTCTTTGCACTTAAACCATAAAATTCAGTTCAAGAGCAATATCGCAAAATAATGTTAAATTAAGCATATCTTTAGAATTTCCGATATACACAGTCTCGCGAGCTGGAGATAAAAGTATTTTTTTTCTATATAACGTTACCATTTCTCGCTTTTAAAGCATTGAGTTTGTAAATCAAAAATTCGTTAAAGTTTTACAAAATATAAAATCTATAATAAAACAAATTCCAAATTTGGGATTTCAGATGCCCATATTCGCAGTAGGATTTCGTCATTCAAAATTCGATGGCTCATTGTTTTATCACAATGCGAGAAATAGACAATCATTTATGCTGATTTTTCATTATTTAATTTCTTCAAATATAATGCAGGACTCTAACATTTTGTGGCAACAGTTTGAAAAGTGAACCGACGTTTATGAGTCCGACGCAAAATGCCAAAACGAAAGCAATAGTCCTTCGGGACTGAAATCCCTTTGGACTAATAAAGCCCGCTTAATTTACAACCTGGCTCATCGATATTACACTGTCAGCTCTTGTAGGACCTTCTTTAAGTCGTGAAACATTATACTCATATTGATAAAAAGCTTGTATTTCTGCTAACTACGTATGTGAGCTGGTACGTCCATACATTTAAAGAGCATACAAATTTTAAAAATAAATCATAAAATGATGGATGCGTATGAATGTGCATGCATGACGGGTTGGACAGATCTATATCCCCTGTTCTACTGCGCCGATTGACGAAATTCAATTTGCGTTTTAGGATATGTATTAGACTTATATTATGTATTAGATTTATGTATAGCATCGTTCTAATATAGGTAGCTTGACACAAAATCGAACTTTTTCTGAGAAAAACACGCCAATTTTTTTTTCCATATTTCGATTTAACGACTCAATTTAGGCCTAACTACCAAGTTTTGTAAAAATCGCACGAGTAGTTTTTAAAAAAATTAGCTCTCAAAATTGTAGCTCCTCAATATTAATTGAGTTTGGTATATATTTATTAATCTCTTTCTTTTATTAAACTTATTTGATTCTTCCTTTCACATTTCGAAATTTAGGTTCATTCCAAAAAACATTCACCCCGTTTTTATGATTTATTTTTAAAATTTGTGTTTTTAAATAATTTTATTTTAATTTTTCAAAAAAATTGTTAATTATAATCTATAAAATTTTTACCATCATCTTAAAGTAGACGTATTTCTAAGCATATCAGCAAAAAATTACAGTTTTGTATGCAAAATTTTCAAAGATATACGTGAATTTATACATTGGCGTGTTTTTAAATTTGTTGAAATTAGTTGAAAGTGATAAAACATCAAATGTGGTTTAGACACTTTGCTAAAATTATTTGGAAGTAGAAATGTTGTGACTTTTTTTCCGCTCATACGCAATGTAAAAAGGTAGGAATGAAGTTCCCTTTTTCCCACTCTTGCATAATGGAAAGGAAAGGAAAATTGGTTGACACATATTAACCCATTAGCCGATGGTGTTGCTTTGACGCAACGGTCAAAATAAATGCGTATATAAATATAACTACCTAAGATATTTTATACCAGCAGATGATTTTGTGTAGGGAATATTATGAAGATTGTTTCTGTAAAAAAATATTTGCCTTCAACAATCATTTTATTTATAATAATTAATCTCATACTTTAAGCAAAATTTAAGCAAACTTTTCGACCGGGTATTTTTGCTGAAAATTTTTAACGAAAGAATCGCCGTCTTTATGAGTGATCTATTTTTAGTCAAGGTCACTGTTTATCAGAACATTACATCAGTCAGATGTTTATATTTGTGTTGGGAAGGAAGGGAAAACAGGTTTTACGTTGACGCAACGTCAGCAGGAAACGGGTAGGCAATCTCCTTTTTCACTCATTCCTTTCGATGCTCTGGTTCATGTTTTGTTTGTTTAAAAATGCCTAGAACGAGGTATCTTACATTAGAAGAAGCCCTTCAAACATTTTTTCATGAAGAAACAGATGATGATACTGTTAATAATGACTAGAATGAAACTCATATTGTTGTTGTTCCCCCGAAAATTGCAGAGGCTAGTGACGAAGAAGAAAGGAATGACAAGGTTTTAAATAATGAAAATGATATTTTACCAAATGATACTGCTGGGGAAGTTGAAATTCAGGTAAGAAGTAAGTTTCAGCCTTCTAAAAGCAGTTATAGTCATACTAAAAACTTGAAAAGCAGAAGACTGAAATCTTGAAGTGGATAAAAAGGGAACTGTTAGTTATGTCTCAGGAAGAACACGAAGAAAGAGATAGAAGAGAAATTATAAAAGACAAAACACAAGGTAATACTAGTGCACAAATTTTCGATTTTCTTTTTGGTTTAGACATTTACTCTCTTCTCGTGGAACAGACAAATATATACGTTCAGAAAAAAAAACAGAATTTATTGCATCTGAAACCTATATGAGAAGATTTATTGGAATATTATTGCTTACAGTATATTATTCTTTACCTCAAGAAAAATGTATTGGTCTTTTGATAAGGACATTTCTGTTCCGGTTGTACGAGTATTGATATCACGTTTGCAGTACAGGAACATGAAGCAGAACTTGCATTTGACAATAGTCAAATTGACAATACTGATAAATTATATGAGGTGAGACCGTATTAAAACTTACTAAGTATCACCACTTTTTACTACTGGAAATATAAATTCTCTTTTAGATTTCAGACGCGAGAATGCATTATTTCTTTTACAAACTCCTATTGAGAGTGTAGAATTAGTCATAAATAGATCAGCAACAGTAAGACCTAGTAAATTCAGCATTTAAAAACCATTGCATGGAGATGGTATACATTTTAGCGTAAAGTCCGTTGATAACAAAAGACTTTGTTGTAAAGAGTACCATAGCCAGATTGTTTATAGATACAAAGTATGTAATGTAGCTTTACATCATGATTGTAATCAAGCTTTTCATGCTTGAATCTTTCAAATGAAATAATCTGTATTTGTAAAAGAAATACAATGTATATTTTAATATTAAATTAATTACAAGTAAAGTGATTTGTAGATTTATAAAACGCTATACAGCTAAAAAGTAATGCTGCGCTCCACTCAAAAGAAAGATCGAAACATCACACGAGTACAATCCTACTCACTAAACTTTCGTAGTCTTATTCCGCTGACGTTGCGCGAACGCAACACTCGCTTTTTCTACAGGTAAGAGCATTTTTTTTTTTCAATGTAAATTTATGTTATAAATGCTTAATTTAATATTTGTTATTATTTTCATGAGAAAAGAAACATTCCTTGTAGTTTAGGCGGTTAACGGGTTAAGAAGTTCGTCAAGTGAATTATTTTTGGCGCAAACTAAAAAAAAATTGGCCAAGACAAATTTTTGAATTTCTCCGTAACTTTCGCACCAAATTTTACAAAATTTCATATCTAGGCATAATTTTAGTCGTAGAATCGAAATATAGAAAAAAATGGTATGTTATTTTAGAAAAAGTCCGATTTTGTGTCAAAAAATCCTATGTTAGAACAATGCCATATATAAATATAATATATATTCCAAGTCGCATTTTCGAGACATGAAAAACGCAATTTGAATTTTATAAATCGGCCCAGTAAAACGGGAGATATAGAACTGTCCCCCCTTTTTTTTCCTCAGTTTACATGTAAATGTAAGCGTATGTATAAAGTAAAGCTTTCACCTATTCTGTGCCAGGAGACCTATGGTGCACTATTGGGTCATGCACTATCACTCAGTATATTGAATATTATTCTCAAACAAAATTCAAATTTAAATTAATCATACCAGTTTTACATATCAACAACGTAACAACGCAGTGTTACATTTTAAGTGTCGTTCCACACTAGGATTGAACTATTTGCATAGTTTAAATTAATTGATATTTATTTTAATACAGATACTAACATTCGCGCGTTTGCTTGAGAAGCAAGTGTTACACTGTTTCGATAAAATATTCGCTGCATGTAAATTAAGCTATTTCTCATTATTGATGGGTATATATTGGAGCAAATTATCTACTTCGACCCTTATATTTTCAGGGCTTGTTCCAAGCAGCGAAAATCGTGAATCGCGTCCTTCAATGTATTGAACATCAAAGCTTTTACGCAAAGATACGTATCTTTGTCTCATCAACCTATTACTGAAGAACATACCTGTAATATAAGATCTTCAAAAAGCCCTGCTGTGATTTTAAATAACTTTGAAAATGGATTTGGGGTAGCTTAATAGCATTTATCGCAAATAAACATATGACAGCTTCTGCGTTTTACTATTTAATTCCGAAATTTCAATATAATTTTCTTTGACTGTTTTGCATATGTCTAATCTGTGCCTTGTTTCACATCACGTACAAGATCATGTTTCTGGTGATTGTAGCTATAGCAAGAAAGGATTATTTTGCGATATGTGGCTGAGAAATAAGTTTACTTTATAATTAGCATATTCCAAATACGAGCTCCCTTGATTGCTGTACAGATGTTGAATCGGTGAGCTTCCAATAGATTAAGTATCTAGTGACTGTACCATTGGGCAACAAGTCATTATTTTTTGCAAAAGGTGACCACATCCAATAAGTTGTCCAAAATTTTGAACTGTTATAACAGATATCAATTTTGTTCCCAAAGAGATGCACTAAATGTTTCGATGAATTCTCGCCATTATGTAATTTTTTTCTACCAACGGCATTACTGCGACTGAGCATTTCAAGATTTTTCACCTAGCCCTATAGTAAAAACTTGCATGTTTCTAATGATTTTGGTATATAAGACGATGTACTAATGATAATGTACAATACATCAATTCAAAATCAGTCACATATTTTTCGATTATCTTTTATATAGACAATTAATGAATTTCAATGAAATAATGGCTGCTCAGAAAACAAGCAAGAGCCTCGTCTCTCATTTTTCTCAATGTGGTTCTAGCCAACTATACCATTTCCTATGAAACGTTTATAATTAATTTCATATTTTCAAAGCAGATATCAGTAGTCTATCATGGACAAAGATAGATAGGTATTAAAGACTCTCGTATCAGCAAAACCAGCAATAAACAATAAGCAAAAAACAACAAATAACCAAAAACTAATGTACGTTATAAAAAATTTATTTGTTATTACATAATATACAATATATTAAAAAATATATTGTATATTATGTTACTAACATGCGTTCATGTTTCATAATTTGTATTGTATTTTTATCATTTATTGCAATTATTTCCATATATTTTCTTTGTCTTTGAAATGTTTTCGATTGTTTGCGTTCATCATATATAATTTTTTTTATTTCAAAATATTTTAGTATTTTCTAATCCCTCTTTTCTCTTGAAGTTTATATCGTTTTGTAGTTATATCTGTACGTTTTTACGCGATAATTTTTACTGTTTGAGTATTATATTATTGTTTATACTTGGTGTAACGTTTTTACTCTGGAACTGCAGTATCAAATGTAATTTTAAGCATTAGCTATTTTGAACTTTCCTCTTCTGCGCAAATAATTGTTTAATTAGTTACATTTCTAAAATAAAACACTAGTTAGTTGTCGTTATTATAAGTACTATGCATATTATCATAAACATTAAGAGAAAATCCAAGGATTTTGCAATGTTCATCCAGACATAATCTTAAAACGCTATTTTGTTGAAAATTATTTCTTCTGATGCTTGAAGAAGACAAAAAGGATTATCTACTTTGCAAAACTACTTTATTTATATTTAAGTTTTCATTTAGGTTTTGAAATGAATTTCCGAGATTTTGTTAAATGTTTGCTTTCTTCGTGAAAGTTAGCTAACCATCATCAAGTCGATTAAATTTTAATTTAATCTATTTCACTGATACAAATATTTTTGCTTTTCTTTGCAGTAAGAAATGTTGAAATAACAGACGAGTTAAAAGGTACAGAATACTTTACAGGCAATATATAAAACTCAGGCATTCCATGAAATACCATGTCATTTCGCAGATTGCCTGAGGTTTATAGGCAAGTTAATGACAATATATGAAATGCCATCATTCTATAAAATACCCTGGCATTTTATGGATTCCCTAGTGATTTCAGCCAAAATATGAAATATGAGAATTATATAATAATACTTTCCCTAAGCATTGTATATAATAACTGAGCATTCTTCAGAATCACAAATGCTATTTAGACATAGCATGAAAAAAGGTTATGCTAAGGCTATTATTTATTATTCTTTTATTACAATACATCCATTTCATCAACTTCACTAGTATGGAAACAGTAGGTATGGATTTTTTATGACACTTTGTGCATGCGTGTGTGGTACTAGTTTCTGTTAAACACCCGTATACCGAGTACCAGAAATGGAAAACTCTTCGGTAAGTATGTCATCATCATGTTGTTTTAACCCATCATCGATTATAAACGTGTGTTTCAAAACGAATCGGAGATGTATTTCAAACTTTGCCGGTTTGTTATTTTCCAGTTTATAGAATGCCTAGAAAATGTGGGAAAAGTTACTCGTTTCCTACACTGCCCAATAATTTTCGGCATTCTCTAAAATGCGTAGGTAGTTTAGCGAATGTCATGCTTTTATACATTGCCCATAAAGTGCACACACAAATGCTTAGGAAAGTCTTGCCGACTGATTTTAACGCCCAAAGCAAACACTATATAGCGACGATTATATATTTGTATACCTTCCACGTTAATATTTAATTTTTGTATATTAATTTTCCCGCTGCTTTGTTTATTCAAGAATATCAGATGCTAAGCATTGTTAATTTAATTAACTAAACATAAGTTAGTAAGCTAGAAAGTATAGAGATAATTCAAGTCTGTTGACATTTCTTTTGTCTGAAGACTTTAATATCTGTATGCTTGCTGATATGCGAAGGCAAAATGTATAAAACAATTAATAAAATAAGTTATATTCGTGAACAGAAAAATTCCGCACAGATATGCGTCTATAAGTAGAAAGGTCTCCATTACTCTGTTAAACAAATCAGAATTTGTTTTTAAGATACAAATAATCCATCACCCTTTGTACATAAGATTAATTGTAATTAGTATAGACATAAAATCAGCTAATAAATGAGAAACATAACATACTTAAGTATTTCATTTATACGTTGCAACCTATTTATATTCTTCACTTTGATTGCTCGTTTTAACTACTTTACTTGTTTACAATATATTTAATTATTTGCCCATTTAAAGAAAGATATACTATTTCTATTCGAACTTCAATCTGTGCGAATAAAATTGAAGTTATCAAAACGGTCACACTATAAACCTGGATTTTGATGCAGGTGTTTCTATCTTTGTGTATTTTCTTATTTTAAAACAATTTAAACTTTTAGAATATTTCTAGTGCCTTTCTGAGAATTTTTGAGCCTTTAAGAGCATTTCAACCATATCTAATAATCAAACTGAAATACAAAGTTACTCTTGAAATAAAACTAACAAATTCTATGAAATCATTTTTACTAGGCAGGCATATCCTATCGATAGAAAACTAATTACGCAATCTGTCAGTTCTATGTATCACAACAGAACTTTTCTGCAAAATAAGAGTTCCATTTTTAACAGTTTTGCTATATCCATATTCCTGTTTCGGCAACGTTAAATTTTAAAAAATACTTTGTAGAATAACGAAATTTAACTTTTTTTCGGTTTCACAAATTCCTACACTTATATTTGGGAAAGTTGTATACTTTATATGAAAAAAATTAAATTATAAGCACTTTAACTCCCATATGACCAAAATTGACACGGGTATTTATTTTCAAAACTTGCAATTTTTAATGTCATTTTCAACTTGCTCGAAGGAATCTGTTAGTTAGGTTAAAATAATTCGAGGAAATAAATTTAAGTACAACAAAAAATGTCCATAATTTAATAGGACACACAAGGACGTCATGTTGAGTCCACATCAGATATTCTCTTATAGCAGGTACAATTCCTTTTTTTAAATATAGGGACTGGAGGAGCGTATAAAATGATCCATTTTGTAATTTAAGCAATAGATATTTCCAGATTTAAAAGTGTCAAAACATGAACATTAGTATCCTTTAATTCTTTCGCCGCCCTCTCCTGTCCGCGAAAATTCCCCCCTCCTCCAGCGGCCGTCTGTGTTTCGTAGCGTGTAATGTTGTTTTCTCTGTACATCATAACTTTCCATACATGACTTTCGTAGTGGATGAATGTCAACGAATATTGAGTAAAATTATAAGGAAATAAAGCATAATGGAAAAATAATAATATCTCTGTTTATTTCTAACAGCAGGATAATTCATAACATCTGATCCAGGCGGTCCCCTCTCCCATTTTGTTGTTGTAATCTTTTACACTTATTGGATTTTTTTGCAGTTCTTTCCCGTGTTCCAACATCAATCATTGAGTTATTATGGACTGTACTCATCAAACGTATATCCTTCTTGTCTTTCACAACCTCATTTTTTTTTCTATTTCATCTAAGTAGACGAAGAAGCCATCTCTCATTGTCTTTTATCTTATGTAAAATGGCGCGGATATTCATAAAACCCGGGGAGAAAGTCAATTAGAAATAGAATGCCTGATTAGTATTGCCCTCTAGGCGGTATTAGAATAAACAAAACTAAAAACTCAAACAAGTAAACATTTAGAAAGTGTTTTAAAAGTTTTAAAATGTAGAAGAACGCTTGAAGCGCGTTACAGCCGCCCTGCGGAAGTTTCACTTGAACGCGCTAGACGCTTACGGACGACGAAGAGGTTAAAACATAGGAAGTACACTCGCATGTGTACGACGAGCAGTTAAGAAAATGAGAATAAGGCCAAGAAAAGAACTTGTGGACGCAGTGTAGATACAATCGCAAATTCATGGAATCCGGATAGTATAATTGAGTAAATAAATCTAATGATGTTAGTAATTAAAGAAAGTTATTTTGTATTACCTCTTAGCAATCGGTACATTCCAACGATTCTGGACTTACGATGCAATATCTATTATATTGTTAATTGAAATGAATAATGAGTTCATTGTGTGATATGATTAATATGACAATTGCAGTGATACCTTGGTATAAATCCGCTCTGAAATACGTCCATTTAGGAAGTTTGGACGCAGTTTTTTTCTTTGTACGCGACATTTGTTCGGAATACAGACTGCGCACACAGCAACCTTTTTACCTCTGTTGTGACTCTGTCACGACTCCCCATAGAAGTCAGTATGCTTGTGCTTGTTTCTACTATTTAGAAAAATTATGTTCTTTCGCTTTTTTAGGTTCATTATCAATGAGCATTTTGAAAGCTAATGAGAAGAATCAATGCATCACTCTTTGTACATAAGAACATAAGCGTAACAAAGAAGAAAACTGTTAGAATCACCATGCCAAAGAGGCTGTTGGAAAGTATGAAGATAGCATGTGTATCATTGACTGGCTGCTGCATGCCGAATTCCGAGCATGGTGGTGTCTACGCTTGTGACTAACAAATAAACCGGATAACTTTTCGAAGAGGTTGAAGTTGATTACCAAAAATTAGAGACGTTAGAGAGTGTTGAAAAATTGCTTTTGCTCTGACCGCAGAACACCATTTAAATACAGTTATGTGCAGAACAATATTTATCTTGTATTTATTGCGTCTCTGACCATAAATGATACCAGCAGAAATATATCCAAGAAGAAAATTACCCTGGGTCTTCATGTTAAATTTCAGGTCGATTCACGATTCGGGTCGAATAGAAGTACAATGATATACCTTCAATGGTAAAGATTTTGCCACAGAGAGCTTTTTTGCAACAATGCGCCGATGTGTGTTTGAAGTGTGATTCTGAGCACCTAACCTACACTTGAGCTCTGACAAAAGAAGAAAACCCCACCTGTGTCAGGAGTAAGAAATTGCACATTGTGAATTATAAAGGTTGAGAATTTTCTCCAAAAGTTCGTAATATTAGAAAAGATGATAAGACTGCTCCAGAGGCACTGAATGCATTTAAAAAGAAAGCCAAAAAGCCTAGAAAATGGACTCCTAACGTCACTGCTGCTACAAAAAATGCAGAAGATTGAAGAACTGAATATTTAATTCTCTTCTACTCATATCGAAGGATGACTGTGAACAACTCCACCAGACCTCAGATTGCGCCACTTGTAATGCACGGCCTTTTGTCCACTTTTCATACTACGCCAGTTTTGTTTTTGGCCCTTTCCTTTACATTTATTTATGACTTTGTATTTTTAGATTATGTATTTCTTTTACTTGCACGTTGATTTTACTTAAATTGATCCGGAACCCAGCTAGTTAATTACACTAGCTACTCTCGGCATAATAAAGTCATGTCATGTCGCTACGTTTACATGTATTCCATCTACTCCATTCATATTTTAGTATTGAACATTTTAATGATTAAACTTCGAAAAGAACAGGAATAAAGAAAAATGTTTTGAATCCTTTAACTTTTCTGTGCATAAAAATATTCCTTTCTTTATATATATTCAGCATTTAAACGCGAAGAATGAAATATGGATCTATATATTTCTTCCCGCCATGTTTTCAAATGCATGTATTATACATCATTATATTTTTCAGTCTATATATTGTAGGACTGATTTTAGTTCAAATATCAATTGTTTCAGTTTTAAAGCTTTTGTTTTATTGAAGATTTCGGTGACAGTCTTTCTGTTGCAAACATCATGTATATTATTTTTGTAGTTAAGAGTTCCATTTTCTCATTACCTCTGCGATGAAACCCTGAGAATCGTTCTCAGAGAACATCGGAAATGATTCAAAAAGGAGCTTAACAATAATATCACAAGTTGGCATAGATAAATTTTAGACAAATAAGATATAGATAAATTTTTGCATAAATAACATATAGAGAGTTTTCGGATAAATGAGATACAGACGGGTTTTGGATTAATAATATATAAAAATTGTGGGTAAAAATTATTAGCATTTAATTCCAGCTCGCAAAATGCTTGCTAATAAAATCTTAAAAATATAAGACTTTAAAAGATGTTTCGCCTTTAAAAATGCAAAAGTTTTAAAGACTTTTAAAAAATGATCGGGTATGAATTCTGTACCATATGACGTTAAACAAATATTTTATTATTGCAAAAAACACTGGAAATGTTCATAACATTTATTAAATAAATACGTCATGACGTTAAAGCATTTTTATTTAATCATTTAAAAAGTATAAAAAACTTCGTTTATTACTTTAAAATCACTTAGTTTGTTAATCCACAATAGAAATATTAAAGCTGAAACTTAAATATCTATCGTTTTTCTGTATAGATACGAACTAGAGCGAGAAAAATAAAAGTACTTTATTTCGGGCAAGTGGCACTAAGTTACGTATAAATCGTTTCGTTTCTTGATTAAATTCGAAAAATAAATACTTTTGCTTTGACGTATTGCAATGAACTGGCAGATGGAAGATAAAAATACATTATTTCGAGCATTGACAACACACTGTTTTTAAATCACTGAGTTTGATAGTTAATTTTTTTTAAACGCACAAAACATTAATTAATTAAACATTAATTAAAACATAATTTTAATTCAAAAATTAAAATTCGGGTTTCGAGAAGCACATAGAATCGGGTGTTTGGAGGCTCTTTCTAGCACCATCGTTCTACATCGCTGGCAAAACATATACAGATTTTTCGCTTTTTAATATTAAAACTATAAGCGCAATATATAAGAACTGGTTAATGGTATTGCAACTTTAAAAAATCTGGTTTTTACACCCCATGACTTCCTTGTATGGAATATTAAATTATACGCATTTTCCCTGTATATCATTTAAACTTATTTCCTCAAATTTCATTAGAGGTATATTTCTCATTCAATTAATTCAGTTCTCACTTCGCTACAAATCAAAAACCTCAAAATAGCTTTATTAAAAATTGAAAAATATAGTAAAATATAAAATACCAAATAGAGTTAGAATTTTTTTTTACAATTAGAATTAGATTTTCTATGCAAAAACAAACCATTTTGCCAGTCGGCATGAAGGTAAATGTTTCGCTGCACGAAACTAATGTTTACATTTGGTCACACTCGGCAAAAACACACTGAAGGTGCAGAAACTGACTAAATTCACTATTACGCTAAGTTTCAAATGTAAACAAATATGGCTGCTATGGTAAAAAATTAGGCTTAGTCGCAACTTAAACAATTTTTAAATTGTGTATAATTCTACAGCTATTGCATACATATTAACTAAAGACATAAAACCCTTAACCGGAAGATACGAACAACATAATTCAATTATTTTAGAGCAAAAAATGCACAATTTACCAATATATAAGAATAAAAATATCTGAACTCACGAAGTCGAGTAACAAAGTGATATATATATTTCCACGTTCCGAGAGTACTCATTTTTGGGTTATGCAATATACATACATACGTAAGTAGTTATCTACAGACATCACGAAAATAAATCTCTTATGAATTCATTTTAAATCCTTTTGGCAACCCGTTTTCGGAAAAAGAGTCCTTTATCGTATCCTTACGTACAGATGTCACACAAAAACATCATTAAGTTGCATTCGATAGTGGTCAAAATTAATATTTCTTTGAAATGTGACATCCGAAATCATTCACGTTGCGATGTTTTATATAAACATTATTTAATTTTTTCATAAAAGGAAAATCAAATTTATGAAACTTTGCTTTAAATGCGATGCATTTAATTAATGTTAAAACTTTATTAAGTATAAATAATGTTATAAAATGTCTTATCTAATACTTCTTTTCTTATACGTAACCTAGAACTGTAAGCGCAATGTATAACCTGGTTCATCATAAGAATGGTTCATCGTTAATTTTCTATCTTATTTTTAACTTTATGAAATTCAGAAAGTTATTATTCTAACGTGTTTTAAATTTACTCCTTATAAGGAATGAAATAAATTTATTTTCAAAATTTTGAAAAATAAATGCAGTCATTTACCTAGTGCATGAATACAATTGTCATGTTATAAGTTATTTAAAAGAATATGTACACTGCTTTAAAATGAAAACAGGAAAGAAATAAAATGCAATTTATTTTGAACAATATTTCGTGATTTTTTGTTTATATTATTTTGCTTTTTTATAAGTGAGTTTACAGAAATTTTGAAACGCCGTACAAAACAGACGTAAAGAACGTCTTTAATTCAAATATGAAATCAATGCGTGTATAAATAAAGAGCCTGCAGGGCATATCTGAATCGAAACATCTAACACATCTATTCAGATTTGTGAAGCAGAAATAAATCATTCATTTAAATCTACTGTGAGAAATGGCAGGCAAAACAAACAAGGAAATTAATTTTTGAAGTGCATGGAGAAACAATGCTTTTCGCCATGAGTTCTGCTCCACGCTTATGAAATATGAAAACAATGTGCAGTTTTGATTTGTACCTAAACTTTATTAGAATCTAAACATAATGCATGATAAACAACATGATTTTATATTTCATAATAAAGGAGAATGCGAAGTTTGAACAATGAATGTGTGTTTGCATCATTTATAATATTTTAAGAATATTAAGCAGTCATGCACTCCTTTTACGAACAAAGAAATTTAATTTGCCATTTCTAAACTCTAAGGTACAAGCTATGAAATTTATTAAAATGGATAGTGAACAACTGAATGGCTTAAGTAAAAGTATGATTATGTAGTAAAATAAGAAAGATATATAAAAAAGAAATACAGAAATATAGTTAAAATGCATTCAAATGCAAGCCAGAAAACTCAAATCAAATTTCTGCTTTTTAACTAGGAAAACATCGGAATAGCTGAATTTATTCACGATAAAACACATATTGTTTCTTTATTCTTATTATTTTATTGTTCATAAATTTTTAACTATGGCTAACATACTACACTAGTAAAAGAAGCAATATTTTCGATCCAGGAATTAGGTAGTGTGTGTGTGTGTGTGTGTGTGAATATGGCAAAGCCTCGAGGGCTATCTGCCTAAGAGGAGGGATGCCTTCGTGGAGGACTTTCTAAGGGAAACTGGCTCGTATACACGTTACACATGGGGAAAACCACGAAAACGCCCATGCAGCCAGCCCGTTCGCGGGATTCGAACCTCGGACCGAACTACCAGTGTTCAGCGACTTCACTGCTCGGCCGCTGGTGGGCCAAATTAGGTAGTGACTTTTCAGTGAATCAATATGAATTAGGGGCAATATATTAAGTTTTGACTATTTGTACAATGCCTATCTGTCAGTTTATTTGCGTCTGACAATGTTTTCCTTTTATCAAATTTCTAAAAACTTCTATTTTCTGTATTTAGCCTTCTGCAATCGTATAAACAGCTGATTAGATCATAAATTATTTCCTTCCTCCTTCCAGCATGCCTTCGTGGTGTAACTCGGTGCGCATTCGAGAGGTCTTGGTTCACGTCTCCTGCTTCGAAATAGCCTAATAACTCTATAATGCCGCACAAACGAAAAGGAGGGGTACAATAATTCGTCACGACCAGGATTTGGCGACTGGATCCTCTAATCACCAGTCGCCCTTTAAAAGGAGGAGTATGTAAAGAATTTTCTCCCTCCTTTCTACAAGCCTTCATGATATAATGATAGCACACTCGGCGCGTATTCGAGAGGTGAAGATTCGAGTCTTGGTCAGGTCATTGCTCATTTTTCATGTCGCCTGCTTCCAAATAGTGGATGCTAACTACTTGCTCTTAGAAAATCCTCCCCGAAGGCAATCTTTCCGCTAGCAGACAGCCCTTGCGTGCTTTGCCATAATCAAATAAAACAAACCATTATCATTTAGGTTAAAATAACACGCCGAATAAATATTAATTTAGTCAAACAACAAAAACAAGGCAAACAATAAAAAATCAATCACTTCGTTTCTAATTCCAAATAATTTTAGCAAAGTGTTTAAACCACATCTGATGTTTTATTGCTTTCAACAAATATGCCAAATTTCAAAACGCGCCAGTATATAAATTCAAGTATATCTTCGAAAATTTTGAATAAATAAATGTAATTTTTACAGGTATGCTTAAAAATACGTCTACTTTAAGGTAATGGTAAAAATTTTATAGATTATAATTCAATTTTTTTTGAAAAATTTATAAAAGTTATTTAAAAATACAAATTTTAAAAATAAATCATAAAAATGTGTAAATTTTATTTGGAATGAACCTGAATTTCGAAATGTGAAAGGAAGAATCAAATAAGTTTAATAAAAAGGAAAGATTAATAAATATTTACCAAACTCACTCAACATTGAGGAGCTAAAATTTTGAGAGCTCATTTTTTAAAAACTACTCATGCGATTTTTGCAAAACTTAGTAGTTTAGCGTAATTTGAGTCGTAGAATTGAAAAAGGGAAAAAAATGATATATTATTTCAGAAAAAGTCCGATTTTCTGTCAAAATACCTATATTAGAACGATGCTATATATAAATCTAATACATATCCTAAATTGCGCTTTCGAGACATGAAGAACGCAATTTGAATTTCGTCAATCGGCCCAGTAGAACGGGAGATATATAACTTTTTTTTCCCCGCAGTGTACATTATAGTACCTTTTGTATAATGAATGTAACATGAGATGCCTCAGAATGTTAAGCTTCGCCGGAAAAATAAGGTTACAAAGTAAGTCAATTTAACATTGGACTAAATGGTTATCCAGCCAAATTGGCAAGATAGTGCCAATAATTTTAGTTATAAATCGCAAATATCTCCACACTCAGTGGTATTTTTGTCCGATCTCTGTGTAATTGTCACTTCTCTGGCAAATGGGGAAAAATTATAGAAAATCAGTTTTAGTACTTATTCCAAAGTGATGAACACAAATTACTCTTATATTGCAAAACTGGCAAATTGTGATCCCACAGTTGAGCAGCCATTTAAAAGGCTTCGCATATTTTTTCGTAATCCAGCTTACTAGGCTATCCAATGAATCCACTGCTCGACGTTTTTCAACGATGAAGTTAAAGACTTTACAAATATTAAAAAAGTAAGAAAAGGACTTTCCATATGCTACCACTTAGTGCATATTCTGTAAACATGTTTATTTTTTAAATTTTGCATTGTCTGTATCTTCCATCTGTAAATGTTATCAGTCAGTTTGTTTGTATTTGCATAACATGTATCCTGCATCGCCCCTATGCTGTAATTTGCATGTTAATAGTTCATCTTATCTGAATTGCTCCAGCTGGCTCCACAGAAATTTGATCTCTTACATTTTCTGCCTGCATTTTTTTGTTACTCTCCTGCGCGAATTAGCCCAATTGCGTTTAACGGTTACGAATTTTGGTGCTTATTCTCTATACACCTCCAACTTCGTAGGAGCAAATCCAAAGACAGGCTCAATGCTTGTGCACCACCAGGATTTCACGATCCACGATCAACTTTCAGGTTTTTAGGTCGGAAGCGCAGAATATTGGAAGTTCAGAATATTGAGAGATCATTGTGTACAAGTTTACGCTTTTGAGGCTTTGTGTTCGACGTTCTTAGCATATAAATAAATAAATTTCATAAAATTTCTTCGGCTCTGTGTGCAACCAATATATAATGAAACCGTACGAAGATAACTCTTTGAAGATTAAATATAATACATTTTAGTTTAACTCTGAAAATTTCTTCTAATATTTAAAGCTAGGCAAATATTAAAAAACTTTTAATAGCGTAAATTTTGAACAAAAGTTTTTCGATTATAAATAAAACTCATTTGCCTTCGAATACTGTTTGTTCCATAAAAAAGGGAATTATTTTTATCAAAATCTACAATTTTATTTACAATTTACGTCATGTGCTTCTTTTTCTAGTTTTAAATTTTACTCTTGCATGTATTTCTTTCGATTACACCCTTCTAGCATTTTCGGCGCAGTAAAATTTCATCTAATGTTTTTTGTTTTGATAAATTTAATGAACACAGGCAGTTTAAAAACAACCAAAAAATAAATATTGTCGAACTTCTTTAATATATTAATGAAGGTTCTGTAAGTAAAGAAAACCTTCGAATGCTTTTACAATACAAAAAAAGCTTTCAATTCAATAGTTTTTAAATTACATATAGAATATTTTGAAATAAAAATTTCATCAAATCCACTTTAATTTGTTATTTTGTTGTATGCAGGTTGAATTTTATATTAAAATCTAGTAACAAGTAATAGTAGTATAATAATTTATTTATTTACTTGTGACTGAAAAGCAAAGTTTGTTAACTTAATTTCCAAAATTTGAAATACAAATTCCTTTAATATTAAAATATTAGAAAATAGGATATCTTTCTCAATGTTCTTAATTTAAATTCTTCAGAGAGAGCTTAAGGAATGCTTTTTATCTGAAAAATCGAACTAGGAAGAATTTTCTACGTTTTTTCTCGTTTTTTCAAATCATCGAAAAATTTAAGAAACGGCAATGCATAAGGATTTCAAAGACTTTTTTTTATTTAGTTAAACTGCTTTATGCTTCACGATTATATTCTTGTTTATTTCAAATTCTAAATTATGAAGTTCTTCGTTTATTTATTTAATCTTAAATTAGCTTAAAGGGAACGATTTCTGTGTTTAAATTTGTAAAACTTTGTTCCCCCTTAAACAGGCAATTTTTCAGAGTCACTGTAGGACACTTGTGTATATGTATATGTTACCGTGAAAGACCGAAATTGGAGAATGTCGACTTTCACCGGAGAATATCAAAATTCACCAAATACGTCGGTGAAAGACCGAATATTTCACTACATTCTCGTATATTCGGACGCTCACCGGTGTATGTCGACAATCACAGATATACTCTGGTGAAAGTCAAAAAGAGCGGTCATAAAGTGCCTAATAGTTTAAGTTATTGCAATAAATAAGATTTGAATGACATAATTTAGTATGTTTTTTATTACTGTTATTTTAATTTCTCATTTAGAACGTACTGTATAATTAAGTAAGTTTTTAACTTCTATTATTTTCCTTTCTCATTTTGAATGTATTGTGTGTTTTAGGTTCTCATGTTCTTAAGTTCTTTTTTCAAGTTTCAAGTGCGTTTATTCGCAACTGAATTACGGAGAAGAAAATATAGTATTGTTATATGTTTAACATTCATCATTAGTACATAGTGAATGTCGACATTGACCGGTGTAAGTCTGAAATAAAAATATTTGGAAAATATTTCGGACATACACCAAGAGACTATGTGAATGTTGACATTCACCGGTGAAAGTCGACATTCTCCAGATTTCGGTGTTTCACCGTAACATATATATGCATGTATATGCACACGGAATGTATGTGCATACATCTAACAATGGGCCATCTGGAAAGATGATGAGGCATCAAGAAAGGTGTCGATACAGGCAAAAAAAAGTTAGCCGGGTACGGAAAAAAACTATCAAGGTTTATTCACCAGGTGTTGGAACTGCTTCATAACTGTGCTGCACCCTTATGCAAGTTGGCTTCTGTTCGCAAAGGCATAAATCGTCATAATGTTGTAGAGACATAAGGAAGTGTGCACAAATCGAAGATCAGTTTCTGATTTCAAACGGACTGTCTGCACCATTATGCCAATCCAGCGTTTTCCATAAAGGTGAGCATATACGCTCCTGTACAAAAATGTACGGCCCATATTTTCAGGAAATGAAGATTCCAAAAACTGAATAAACTGGATAGTAGAATATTCGCTTGAAAACATTGGCTGCCATGTGAAATAATTTTCTTTGATCAGTGAAGAGATATTTGAATACTTTGTGTTTTGTTTTGCATTTATGCATATTTATTTAAATTAATTAATTACTAATTGATTCAATCAATTGTTGATAGTTATTCATGTCTATCTATTATTAAGATGCCATAGGGTTATTGTTTTGGAAGGATTCCTTCTTCTTCTTTAATACAGAGTAACTATTTCTAAATAATATTTAGGAAGCAACTTACTTTTTCTCTAGAGACAGAGCAGATCGCGGTATTCAAAAACTTAGTGAACACTAGAAAAAATTTAAATATTAAATGGAGGATACAAATCTTTCCATTGCTGGCAGTAAAAATACATTTTATTTCCTTGAACGATGTTAATAATTTCTGTAATCTTGAAACATTTCCGGTACTATTTTACATGGAAAATCCATTTTGACCAACTCGAATCCATTTTCATTATTTTTTGCGCAACTTATGGACGTACGGACAGAATAAAGAACTCTTTAAATTCCAAAATCGGTTGTAAAATGGATTTTCAATTGCATTTTTTCGTGATGTCCATACTTACATACGCGTATGTATCTCAAATAACCTAAAAGCAATTAGCCGTAGAACGTTGAAATTTTGTACATGCGACTCATATAACACCTAGTTGTGCATCTTTATTTCTTATTACAAGTGGCAACATGAAAAGTATGTACGAGGTTGGATCCAAAAAAAGGTTACAAGAATACTGAAAAATTATTAAAAATATACAGAAAACATAAAAAGGAATTAAGATGCATAGCTGCCTAGCATTTTTCCACATAATAAACAAATCCATATAGATGTTTGTCTGAATGTAAGACCAACTTGTTTAATCCGGCTTTCTAGAAATCACACCCCTGTCCTCTGAGTGAGCTCTCAGTGGCTGCTTTCACATCACAATCAGAAGAGAATCTCATTTCAGATAAAGGTTTATTCAATTTCTTCAATTTCGGAAAACGATAATAGTTACTGGTTGCTAAATCTGGACAATATGTGGGGGCGATGACTACAGATTTCTCACTTTAGCTTTTGTAGCAATGCTTGAGTCTGGCGAGCAGTATTGGGCCAAGCATTGACATGCAGGAGGATAACACCATCACTCAACATGCCAGGAAGCTTGCGTCGAATGGCTTCACGTAATCTTGTCTCTAAGTGGCACAATAGAGATTGGCAGTAACGGTATGTCCACCCTCCAGATACTCTATCAGGACAAGCATTTCAATCACTCTAACGCGTCTGCAAACTTACTCTACTTACCCGCGCAACTGCTGCTAGACACCTAGTGCCTTCTGCTCACACTAATAAGTACCTTTCGAATGCGAATGCTTGCACATTCTTTTTATATCCACCCTACGTATATACACGCACCCCCTTGACCGAGTTAAAAGTCCTTACCCGGCCTTTACTTTCGCAATCATTCGTTGTAACCATATACTCCCACTTTCAACGGCAAATAATAATTAAAATAAAATTACTACTCGCTGGGCAATAAATTTGTAATCCGGATATATCTCCTAAAACAAGATTGAATAAAAGGTTAAATCCAAATATTTTTTGTATTCAAATTTTTCTAAATCCCAGTGCATGTTTTTCCCCAGAATGATCTTTACTGATTGCATTATTATAATTTTCCTGTTTTAATTTTAATGCGCACATGCTACTAGTCTCTTGAGAATAGGTGTGTCTATCTTAGAATGTACAAGAAGGACAATAAGCAGTATTTTATTATTTTAGGAATGGCATCATCTGTACGTTTCTCTTAACAAATTTGTCCCGTACGGCACACTCAGCTTTTCATTTGCATTCAAAAGCCCAGAAAGCAGGAAAAGTGTTTTATATTTTATTTTCTTTGATTCTACCTCGTTTCTGCAATTACATTTGTTTTAAATTTCTGTTCTTTTATTCTTGCTTCGGAATAGTTTATATACCGAATCTTCTCAGTTTTTTACTCATTTTCTCATTCGAAAATTGGTGGCGAATTTTAGAAATACTTTTATTTCCTAAGCGGTTACGGGAAGCACACAACAAGTAAGAATCAGATAAATTACAGCTAACTATCATATTATTTCTTTAAACGAAACCTACATTCCAATAAGGATACATAGTAATATTAACATTGCGATGTCTAATCAAATAATCACCATTTCTAATTTCCTATAACCTGGGTCTCGTTCGTCTGAATCTTGTTCTTTCATACTGTCTCTTTAGGCTTGAAAACTATCCATTAAAAAAGAAGGTAAATATGGAACTGAACAAAACTGTAGACTGAATTACCCGTTCGTATTTACTTTGCTTTAATGGGTCGATTCTTGTAAAGCTGGCTTAAAGTTCAGTTTGAAAAGAAACATTCGGCGTCAGCTTCGAAGGTAGTTTGAGACGGTTTATCCTCGTTAGTCAGTCGAAAACAATCACTACACGGATGAATCAATTTTTAAAATTTAGGTTAGCTCGATCTCTAAACGCACTGAGGAAAGAGAAAATTAGGACAATATTTATGAAATTTACAAAAAACCGGAGCCAAAATATAGTTGGCAAAATACGCGAGGAGGTACAATAATCACTTTTTATATCTAAATTTCAGTCAGCTGAATATATTTCTAATATATAGAAGAAGCCCATTTTAAGATTATTACTATTATTAGTAGTATCTCGAAGGAAAGATACAAGCAGCGGCAGAACACTTCAGTATGAAATCCAATAAAAGCACATATAGATCTGAACTGATCATAACACAGAAGCATCTTTACCGAAATAAATTTTTAGTGCCTCTGTCTACGTTTAAGAATAGAGTGCTTTTATGCGCAATCAAATGCGCTCCAATATGTCGAAAACCGGTCACAAGAGCATTTTTATTGGTATCGTGCGTTTAGTTGTCTTATCGGGTAAGCACGCATAGATCAAGTTACATTGAAATGTCATCATATATCTGTCGAATTACTTTTCCTATACTGCTCAATTTTTTTGACGTTTTATTTCTAATGCATTGGTTTGTGATTTTCGCTACAAGTACTTTACTTGAAAAATAAGAAATTTTGTAACGGACTCCTTCGATAGATATGAATAGCGTTTCGATAACTATTTTCAGTATTCTTCAATATTTAAAGAAAGGCGAGTTTCACACTTCGTCAGTATTTCAAGATTACATTTATTTAATCCTCACATTTGCTAAAAAATCATGAATTCAGAGAAGTGAAGATTATTCTTTAATGCCATTGCTCTATTGTTTATTTTTAGAAAGAATGCTGCTTCAGAATTTTTAACAATAAATGCATTTCCAAATAAGCTCTTCGTCTACGTATTTAATGAAAGCGGTTTTTTATGCATGTCAACGACTGGTAAAGTCGCTGAGCGCTGGTAGTTCGGTCCGAGGTTCGATTCCTGCTAACTGGATGGCTGCATAGACGTTTTCTTGGTTTTCCCCATATGTAACGTGTATAGGATCCAGTTCCCCTTAGAAAGTCCTCCACTAAAACATTCCTTCCATGTAGTGCCTGAGGACTGAGCACGTAAATAAAATTGAATACTTATGATGATCATAATAAATATTCATGATTCATCAAAATTAAAAAGAAATCTAAATCTTTCTGCAGTTCGATTGTCACAATTAGTAAAAAGGTCTATAAAATTTCAGATAAACCTTATACAGTCTTGGAAAATTTCACCTTTAGTGCATTTAAACATGAATTTCTTGCTTTACGAAACTTATGCTTGCTCTCAAATGGGGAGGGGGAAGCAAAGGAATTCTGATAGACTGCATCAAAGGTTTAGGTGGATTTGAAAATGCTAAAATAAGCGTTTCCAGAAACATTATATAGGAATATACTTAACACGTTAAATATGTGTGTAATATATTTATAAAGGGTATTCCAATTAAAATGATATGATTTTAAAACAAAATGGCAACCATGTTTAATTTTAGGATATCACTATCACTAATTTTTATTTGTACTTAAAATGCTTTGATAATTTATCGTCCCTAAATACAGGCTTCAAGAACATTAAGTGTGTACAAAAATTTATATTTGAGATGATTTCAAAAATTATATTTGCAGTTCTGATTGAATTGACAAGTTTAGTTTTAGTAAAAACATTTGTCGTTTTTAGAGTGAACGTAATCAAGAACAGAAGTACGGGAAGCCTTGGATTGGCAAAAGATCACTACATGATGTGTTTTATGGCATAGTGGTAGTTTTGCTCCAAAACGACGCGTGACATGCAGTTACAATGACTGGTAATCGATATTCATTGACAATAAATGTTTTTGTAACCAAATCTGGCGAACATGTGATTCCAACAAGATGTTGCCACAAGTCACACCGCTAATGCCACTGTCGACATATAGTATATGTCGACTTATGTTGAGATAACAGTTTCATGAAATTAAGCAGGAAAGTTTTTAAAAAGTGCGATTTAAGTTCTTTAGTTTATTACTTTTTGTGAAATTACTTTTCATCAAAAGTACATGCAAACAAACCATGAATCTTCGAAGCACTAAGAATAGACATTAAACGCTGCATTTGTGATCTTAGATCCAAAATATTGCATAGAATCGAAACTCTATTCATGGAATACGCGCGTGTGCACTGAATTGAGGTGGGCGCTTAAATGAGATTTTATTAAAAACGTGTCGTAAATTGTACTTGAAAATAATAGAAAAATTTGGTTGTATCTTAAATAATTTTTTATTTCATTTTAAAATCATATCATTCTTATTAGAACATAGCATTTTAGCCAGAAACAAAATAAAAATACAGATTCTATAATGGTGTGTAACATGTAACCGGTAATCTCTGAAAGACAAGCAAACCGTATAGAATATTTTGCGTGTTGCGTCAAAGTAGGAAATGATCCGAATTGTTTTTAATATTAGGTATACTTTCTCTAGACTAGGTAATACTTGGACATTATGCAAAATAAAAATGTTATTTAAACAAAATATTCAAGAAGGTCTCTCCATAGCATGGAGAGACTTTTATTGGAATGACATGCTATAAAACTTGATAGTATTGAGACCTTTTTTAACAGAAAAATCAGTTTGCTTTTGTTTTCCTCGAACATCGTGTCATACAGATTCATCCACCAATACTCCTACAATTGCTTCTTAGTAGCCATCTTGGCACTTTCCTCAATTCTTTCAAGTATTTTCGATTAAAAGAACATTGTTTCTTGTAGCACTAGAGTCTCAACAGAGACTGAGTGGTTAAAACCGACGAAGAGTGGTAGTTTGATCTGGTTTGAGTACGAATGAGTTAGCTGTACCGTTGATTTTCGTGTGTTTCCCGCTCTGCTGATGTAAATATCAGTTATTTTCCCTCAGAAAGCCGTCTACAAAGGCATCCGATTCTCTTAGCCAGATAGCCTTTATGTCTTTACCACATTCGAATAACCAATCAACCGATCACCTTGTTAGCTTTGGTTTATTTCATTACAGAAAAGTGCTAGAAGACTATCTGCCTAAGAGGAGGGATGTCTTCGTGGATGTCTTTCCAAGGTTAACTGGCTAGTATGCACGTTACACTTGGGGAAAACCACTAAACACCCATGCAGCCAGTGCATTCGTCGGGATTCGAATCCCGGACCAAACTACCAGATTTAAGCAATTTTATCACTCGGCCGCTAGTGTACCCTATACATTTTTCAGTATTGGCTTACATTTTAAGCAGATGGTCATTGCAAGGCCTTTGCGAGTCAACATGCAATGTATCCTTCTCGGGAAGTACTTCTTGCTGTTCTATTTTCATACCTTACACAATGAGATCATCTGAATAAATCGAAAGCAGCATGTTTTGTCCTTTTCGAACCAAGCCAAAACCTCAAATGTAGAATTCCCCATCGGAGTAAGCGTCGAGAGTCACTAGGCAATAGAAAATATCTTTAGCGGGTTTACTGAATATTTTGCCTAGAAAATATGTGAAATAATAATCGTTTCGCAACATCCAGTGTTAGGTAGGCTATATACTGCCTATATATATATATATATATATATATATATATAACGAGAAGAGTAAATGTCCCAAATTATAGATGTGAAAGGATAATTCATCACATCTTGGAGTGAGCATTTGAGGTCATCTGTATTTTTTCCAAACTGGCTTTTGGGTGAGAATGAATGCTAAAAACTGAAAACATTTCTCTGCTGCTTTTGGTCTCTGGCTAAATGGTTGACAAAGTAGCCCAAAAACAAAGAGCTAGATTGACGAGAAATTTCCAAGGCACAGTAGAATTTTCAAGGAATAATACTTCTAAACTTACTTCAAACGAAGTTACCTTATCTTATAAAATCATATCAAACACATGTGTTTCCTTATAACACATCAAACACATGCGCAGAAATACATTTTGCAGCATTATTGACGACCTTTTCACTAAAACTTAGTTTCTTCAATGGTGGGATTTTACATTCGATTGCTGCTCACTGTAATAAGCTCTGCGTTATAAGCTGAACATGTATTATTAATCATTACTAATTAAAATATGTTTTACGATAGGTTTTTTTCAATATTTTGTTTAATTAGATTCCGCAGTTTCTATAGTAATTAAATCATTCGAATAAATATATCATTTCTCTTTAAGTGGCAATACCTTGAAGACAAAAATAAATCAAAGCGGAAAACCTAAAAGGAAACTTATTAGATCGTGAACGTTCATCTCCAAGAAATATGACGGAGATTTTATTTCTCAGACCTTCATACATATAACGCTTAGATACGTGATAGTCTTAAACTGCATTAATAAATACGTTTACTATCAATTCCTGACTTTTACGTATTCCTTAGGAACAGTAAGAGGTTTACTGATGCAAGATATAGGATAAAGGATCATTCCGCCGAGCCATCATCATTTAGAAAGTAAGATTTGAGTTTTGGTATAGCTATATTATGATTTGACATCCATTTAATGAAGGCTTAAATATAAACATATACCCATAGACAGATATACCCCGTGTACTTTAATGAAACATATAATATACGAAAACAATATGACTTTAGAAAAGATTAGATGGAAGCTAATATTTTTTGTTTAAAAGAATGATGTCTTCCTGTGTCTAATTATATATTGCTTCCAGCGGTCATTGAAGATATTAAAAAATTCTTTATTTATTACTGTAGTTTTATATATCAATGACTGAATTTAATATTTAAGTATTTCCTAATAATTCCTCTTTCTATCTCAAATAAAAGTATTCTTCGAGTATTAATTTGCTAGTAAATTTCTGAGTTACAAGGCATTCGATGAGTGAATTTCTTTATTCTCCGATTTACAGATGATGTTCTAATACTTTAAGAACAATTTTGTCATCAAATTAAAAACAAACGCATGTGTTCTACTTATTTCTAATCTTTCTTAAGCTAAGTTTTTGGTAATAACAAAAAAGCCGCCAAATACATAAATCAAAATTGCAAAGACTTTAAATACATCTATAGCAACAATAAATAAAATAATGAAGCATCGCTTACAACTTAAAAAGGTAAAAAGAATAATGTTCAACAACTTTTGCTAAAACATGTTTCCAAACACTTAACAATTGTTAGAATCCTTGTGAAATGTACTTAGCAGGAGATAAATGACGCTTTTATGGTGAAGTATGGATTTACCTAAATGATTGCAACAAAAAAAGGTCTATTTATTCTCGAAGACAAAAAATGATACAAATCTGGTTTCGTCAATACAAAGAATGTTTAAGTAAGGGGTTTATGATTGTCGCAGTATTCTCTACGATAGAAGTTAAAAATAAGAAAATTGGGATAAATGTTAAAATGAACTAAACATATTACCCAGAGAATGTTTCACGTTCGATATTTGCAAAAGAAACTCTAATTCTTTATCCCAATTGACCTTCAATGAGTGAAACTTTATCAAGACAAAGCTACAAGTCATACTTCGAAACGTACCACTGTAACGTTTTTAAAAAATGAAGTCTAATACAAGTATTGCATATATACATTTTCAACGCACCCCTGAAAAGATCCCTGATGTTTCACCTATGGACTACTGTCCCTTTGGTTACTTCAAAAGATCTCTTCCTGAGCGCAAACCCACCAGGGTAGATGGACTGTGGAAACTAGTGGGGAAGGAATATAAATAAATACAAAACTTTAATTAAAATTCTTTCTGTCATGGGAACCGCAATGCAGACTTTTAGTACAGAAGAAAGGCTCTGAGATCTAATATTTAAAAGAGTACTATTCATGTTTTAAACATTAAATAAACATCCCCAAATTCGTCCTAAGATACTAGCTTAAGCAGTTCTGTACATTACATAAGAAATCCAAAAGCTTTTGTATTAACAAAAATTTAAAGAAAAGAAAAAATAAAATAAAAAAAGACCTAAAAATTTGAATGAGTTATGATTTTAACTGTCGCTCAAAAGAGCTCTTTTGAAGCTTAGTGTGGTTTATAAGCAGAAATTATTAATAGAGATGGCCCCGTAGGAGCAGCAGAAAATTTCATAGGTTACTAGATGAATATATATTATATTAACATGTTAACGTTGCATATCTTCTGCCTATTTCAAAAAAGCAAAAATTTAGAACATAAAGGGTTATTTTTCTAAAATTTACTGATACCAGGAATTAAATGCATACTTTTAAATCAATCAGTTTCAAAACTAAAAAAAAATAATATACTTAAGAACTGAGTCTGTTGGTTCTAAATAACGTAGTTTTTTAATCCATAATATGCAAATTGAAAGATAAATATCATACATTGTACCGAGTGGCAGTAGACTGGAATGAAAAGTGAAACCGCGATTTGAAGTGGATAACCTTTGAAGAAAATCAATGCAAAACAACGTTTCGAGACTCATTTTAAGCTAAAAAAGGATTTATTAAATTAGTATTTGTGAAAATTTTAAAACCAATCAAACTGCTTTTAAATATCCTTTCCTAAAACTGAAATTAAAGTGAAATTGTAAAATACAAATTTTGAGTTATCCAAGTATATGGGACTTACCAGTTATAGTAGGATACTATATGCACTACCCAACGAATTAGAAACCAAAATCAATATTTTATTGGACTACTGTGTGGATAACTGCTGTGATTCGTTTAGGAATCGAGTCTACATGTATATGGAGAGCATTTACATCCAAAGAATACCATGCATATGCAGCTTTTTAGATCTTATAAATTAGATGGAAGAGGAGAGGGCTGTTGGATGCGTCTTTCCACCATATCTCATATAGTTTCTACGCAGTTAAGATCCGGGCTATGCGTTGGCCAGGGAAGGTGTTGGAAATCAGACTGTTGTTCAGCGAACTGATTTTGAACACTTCTTGTGCGATGTATAGTTGCATTATCGTCCATGAAATATCCGTTGTCATCAGGGTAAAAATGCAACATTGCAGGGTGCATTTGATGTGCCAGTATATATAGATATCTCATGACTGTTTGTTTTCCGTCAAAGAACACCAAGGCTCTAGTTCCATGCCAGCGAAACATACCCCATATCATGATGCTCATACCAGACCCTCGCACAAAACTAGTAAGGCAAGATGGATTCATGGCTTCATGGGGTTCTCGAAGTCTTACATTAGTGCAAAGTAAGGTGTAGCGTTTTTCACCCGACCACCTTACCCGTTTCCAATTCTTACATGTCAAATGTCTTCTTTCCCCACAAAACTGCAAACGAATTCTTGCATGTGGGGCAAAAATGAATGGTTTTCTCACAGGCATTCGACTATGCATTCTATCCTGTGAAATTCTACGCGCATGGTTCGACTTGAAAACTGTTAGGAAGAGACTTTGTTGATGATCTGTGTCAACAGAAGCACAGTAAAGTCCCTGTTCTCCAGTAAAATTCGTCGGAGATGACGCCGATTCGTCTCTTGGAAAACTGTGCTCGAACCGACTTCTAGACTTCTAGAGAAGAACTGTGGGTTCTGATTCCAACTTTTGAAAACCTTTGATATGGATGCCTTTGAGAACCCATTGAGATTTATTGTCTTCGAAACCGAGGTCCCTGCTAAACGGTGACCAACAATAAGCCCTTTTTCAAATTTTGAACGATCTGCCGTTTTTCCCATTTTACTTCATTCATCCTGAAAAGCACATTTATACCTTACTTATACTAGCATTCTAACAACGTGTAAGCAATAAAAATATTGCATGCTTCATCCCTAGCAGGCATTCAAATGAATATCTCAACGGTTTCTAATTCATTAGCCAGTGTGTGTGTATGTTAATGTATATCCAATTAAGTAAAGCTAAAGAACAATTATTTTATTTTGATCTAATTAAAAGTAATATTAAGATGAAATTATAAACTACAAGTACTTGAGATATCACGTAAATTGGAAGTTTAGAGTTACATTTGAAGCTATATTTGAAATATATATTAATATATAGCGATCTAATCAAGAAAGGCTATAAAGAAAGGCAAGGTTTTATTTCCTTTTCTTCACAGAATACTCTGAATACTTGCTATGGTATTGGAATTGGTATGGAATGTTCATTCCAGATGCCTCAAACCCTTCTATTGATTTCCTATACTATTTCTGTTAGAAAGAGATGTTTGGGAAGAAAGCACGCAGTCTTTGATGTTTAATTTTGGGGATCAGATATGATATGTTCAGTAATTTCTGCATTTAATTGAAATTTCATTAAAACATTTATAGTAATATACAGTTTTCAAGATAGTTTTGGAATTCAATATTAATCATTGCATTATTAAGTTATTTTATCCCTCAAAAGGAATCTTCGTTCGAGTAACATTCGAAGCAAGTCGAAAATTTCAGTTCAACAACTAAATGTAAAATGCATTATCAGATTGTTTGCTGTTTTCTTAGTCTTCGCAAAAGAAGATAACTTCCATTCGCATAACACTATATGCTATGGTTTCCCAAAGAAGTCGCAAGTCTTTGCTCTTAATTTACGTTACGCGTTGTTGAGGTATGCGTTAAGCATAATAAAGTAATCAGCAAACACTAGTTATGCTGACGAAACTCTATTCCTAGTTTGTTTTGGCTGGCTTATTTGGCCACGGCAAAACATGCGAGTGCTACCTGCCTAAGGAGATTGATGCCTACATGGAAGACACTAAGGGAAAGTGGCTCGTATTCACGTTACACATGGAGACATCTACGAAAACGCTTTTCCAGCAACCATGTTCTTCTGGAATCTAACACAAGCCAAACTACCAGTAGTCAACGACTTTACCGCTCGGCTTCTGGTGGCCTTAGTACTGTAAGATAACATGAACGTATATTAACAAAAATTTCATTTTGGTTAAAATATTAGAAACACTAGAAAATTTGAAGATTACTCTTTTTTTAGTTTTTTAAGCTTTCAAATTTTAATTACAAAATAATTCAAAAATATAAAGTATGTTTCCTGAACCTGCAGTTTGGTTTGCTATTATTATTATTATTATTATTTTCACTACTAGTTGCATCTTTGAGTTGCAGTTACGTTTACAACCCGTCGTTTAAACTGAAATAAAAATGCAAAGTATTAGTAAATTCAAAGATCTTTCGTATCTACGAAAAAGATTCCAATATTCACTGATCGTTTCTTATATAATGCTGTCTGTAAGGAAACACTTGAAAGGATGTTTGGCTTCTTGGAGTAGCAAATGTGAAATACGAACTGTGTGCTTGATGAGATTTGAATAATTCTGCTACCTGAATTTGCTAAACATTTATGACACGAGAGTACGAATGGAGGAGTATGATAATTCTTTAAAATCTCTCCTACCTAAAGGGCAACTGGCGAGACGCACAAGACCGAATCTACCAATTCCAGCTGATGGCATTTATCTTCCAACACATTTTTGGAATCAGAATAGAGATTGTATAGATATTTCAAAGACGGTCAAAATGACAAATCACTCGTGATCTCACCAGGATTTAAACCACGTATCTTCTGTTTTATCTAGATATGCTTCAAGAATGAGTTTAATATTTCCCTCAGTGCCGCAGCACACACTGGTTTTTCACCACTTTCCATATTTACGAAATGATGGAAAAACAGTAAAGCTTCTTTTTAATAATGCTTCATAAAAATTTCTGTATCAATTAATAACAACAACTTATTACTATCGTAGCGGATCCTTCAAATGCAGTACATTTTGCCATTCTTTTCGATAATGCCATACAAAATTACTTGGTGAAACAAGAAATGCTTGAAGTCATTGAAAATGTAATTTAGGCATGTCTGGAACTGCAGCAATGTCATAACTTTCGAATTCCCGGAAGTCAATCTTTTAAATTCCGTTTCGGCTGACGTACTGCCAATTACTATGAGAGAAATCATTCTCAATAATTATGTTATCTAATATTCTATCTTAATTTTAATTTATCAGTAATTTACTGCTCTGGTTTTATTTGTAGTTTTTTTTTAGGTTGCTTTGGTTTTACCCTAAAGGTTATTTAACTCTGAAATTTTAAAATTTTAATTTTCTGCTTGTTACGCTAGTTTGGTGTGTAAATTTAATTAGTTTTTGTTTAACGTTTATCCATCTTTCTGGTAAAGTTATGAATCCATATTTTCTGACTCTGGTGGTAATCTCGACTAAGCTGTCGAAAAAATGTAATGGTTTAATCCTAGTATCCGGTGCACACGGGATTTGGCTACTTTTGGCGACTATATGATGAGCAGTAAAAACGCGACATATACGATGAGTAGTAAACAGGTCATTCAAAGAATATATATGGTTATACATAGTATATACTATATATGTAGTGTATATACTATGTATATACACACATAGTATATAGACGTTCTTTGTCTATATACTATGTGTGTATATAGACAAATGTGTCTTATATATATAGACGTTCTTTGGATCATTTTTGGTGTTGGCGATAATTTTCAAAATCGCGCCAAGGCTGCAACGTATACTAGGATTTTACCAATGTAATTTTATCTGATCTATTTTTGATCTTATACACACTATTAAAGAACAACAAACTCTAGATTCTTACTGTATACAAATAAAAGAGGATTTTGAAAAGAATATAATTCCAAAATTTCTTTCACAAATTTTTTCCATTGAAAATGATATCTTATATTGTAAATTTAAGAACTCTAAAGCACGTTTACAAAAACAAAATAGAACAGTCTTACCAAAAACACTAGTTCCGAACATCATGATTCACCTGTAGCTGCTCATTCTGGTTTTCATAGAATTTAGAAAGCTTTCTTTTGGAACAACATGCACAAGCAAATTCTTATTTATATAAAATTCTTTCATTCATGTATACAGAAGCGTGTTCTCAAAACATTGCGCAAAGCATCCTTAATGAGAGTTCCAATAGCTAATAGACCAATTGAACATATAGCCATGGACACTGCAGGCCCTCCGCCTTTGACACTTTGTGCACATAAATACATTTTGGTTATTACCGATTTTTTCAATAGATGGACAGATGCCTATGCTGTACGAAACTGTTCGTTTGAAACCATAATTGAAAAACTTGGCTTGTTCATTGCTTCTTATGGGGTACCAAAGCATATAATCACAGACAGAGGTACTACTTTTATTTCACAAGCTAATACTGAAGTTTAAAATAGATTAAGAGTTTGTAAACATACCATTACAAATTATCATCCACAATCAGACGGTATTGTGGAAAGATTAAATGCAACACTTATTAACTCTTTATGTCATTTGGTTTCTAAAACACGCGCATTCTGAAGTACTTAATTTTACAATTCAGTACCTATAGGTTGTCTAATTGTAATGGAAGTTATGTAATAGAATTTCAATATAAATTATTTTTAATTGATACATTCTTTGAAGTCGCAAAAGAAAATGATTAATGTCGAAAAAATTTCGCAAAATCGAAAATATTAAACTTTTAATAGCACAAGTTTGTCAAAAGTCGCAAATCTGCGAAAGATCGCATGATCTGGCAACCCTGCCACGAACGTATAAGGATGGGACCAGTTGACAGACCCAGTAACGAATTATGGTCCACCGTATTTTGGTTGGCCATTTTTAAAATCATTAGGTTTATTTCGGAGCAGAAAACATAAAAAATCAGCGATGCCATCTACGAGATTCGAAATCCTGACCTTCCAGTTATTAGCCGACTGTACTTTATCACGGAAGCATGTTGTAAGCAAAGAGAAAATTTCTTACAACGTTATTATCCATACCTGCAAAGCCTTTTAAAAACATGGGTTACTATCAAAAGTTGCAAATATGAGTTACCTGTAAAATCATGCATGTATTGAAAGCTTTGCCATTATAGGTTAGCGAATAACTGAATACTTGCAAAAAATGTACAATTAAATATATATATATATATAAAAGAGCTTCCATTGCGAAATTTCAAGAAAAATTAATAATAGAATCCTTTTAGTAGTATAAAAAATTCTTTTCAATAAATGTTTGTAAAGGAATTTCTTCTGTCGATATTCTTTTAACTGCGATAACTTAATCTAAAATTTAAAATAAGAACACACATTCCTAAATACGGAAATCTGTAAAGCAAATCGAGAACGCCTATACGTTTCAATAAATTACATATGTTTATAATCACCTCGGCGTATATCGTCTGTAAATTCAATCGATTCAATGCACAGGAAAATCCGTGGGTAGGTTCGCCTACAGGGATAAATGACGTCATCTATGATCTTCGGTATTTAAAGAATGGGAAATTCGCCTTGCTTAAAGATACTGCACATTTGACTTTAAAAACAACAGAATTTCATTTATTCCCTCTCAAAGAATACACAATTTATTGTTCATTTATATATGGCACAATAATTCACATTTAAAAGATAATTCCGAGTAGAATCATTAGGAATTTCTTTCATAAACTCCATATTTTTATTAGCTTATAAATTGGCAAACATGCTATTTTCAAATATTAGTTTGAAAGCGTACTAATTTGTAACATAAAATTTTCGAAGTAGAAATATATAACACATCCAGTTAGAAAACATCTCTGCTTAATTATGCATGTAATAAAGTATTAATAGAATACATAATTGCACAGTCGACAAATATGTTCAAGCTCTTCCCGACTCTGGCGTCACTTATAAAGACAATATAAAAGCGAAAACACAAGATAAGTATATAGAAAAGAAGTTGCTTTGAATAGTCTACGCGTCAGGACGTTATGCAGGAGCAAATCTCGATAATGATCCAAAACCATTTACGGCCCACCAGCGGCCGAGCGGTAAAGACGCTGAACACTGGTAGTTCGGTCTGAGGTTCGAATCCCGCGAACGGGCTGGCTGCATGGGCGTTTTCGTGGTTTTCCCCATGTGTAACGTGTATACGAGCCAGTTTCCCTTGGAAAGTCCTCCACGAAAGGCATCCCTCCCTTTAGGCAGATAGCCCTCGTGTGCTTTGCCATAATTAAATACACACACACCAAAACCATTTACTTGATGACGTAATGTGTTTCAAGGTCACTTCTGTTCTGCCTTTTACGAGGGGCGATGTTTTGATGCTGGAAGCAACTATTATGTCTTCAGTTAGTTTTAAATATAAAATTTATTTAAATAAAAATGAGAAAGTAAAGTATAAGAATGAGCTTTAAGTATGTACTATAAAATAAGTATTTCTGCTCATATATGCACGAGGTCTGGCTAATAAATATACTCCGAATATACTCTGAAATTGTAGATGAAAACAAAATGTAATCAAGTTAATATAAATTTACAATTCATACAAAATTATTAGGTTATATTAGCAAGGCGTACGATAGCTATCTGCCTGAGAAGAGGGTTGTCTTCATGGAGGACTTCCCAACCAGCTCGTATTTATGTTACACACCTGGAATGCTACGAAAATCAACCATGTTAGTTGATTTTCGTAGGTTGATTGGCTCCGCTGGGATGAAACCGAGTCAGACTATCAACATTCTGCCGTCTTAACCTCGTGGACACTGGTGAGGCCAAAAACGTTTTAAACATTCTCAACCTAAACAATAAATTATATCACTCTGAGTCTTATAAAATATTTGTCTTTGTTGGTAACGTTTCATTGTGTTACTAACTTGGGATAAATTCGTGCTCATTGCATGTGCTAATGTTTTGGAAACACTCGCGCATGTTTATGGACTAAATAGCCAATTTATACAAATACTTTAACACTATTATTTTAAATGGAAATGGTATTTTGTTTCCTTCAGCTGTGCATTAGACTAAAAGAATAAACTGTAACATCGATGTTTCATAAGCAGTAAAACAATATCATGTAAAAATATAGTTAATGTCCTTAAAGGGTTCTAAAATTTTTTAACTCCTATAAAAGTGTATACTTAATGCTGACAATTAAAGAACTGCATTAATCTTGAAGCATTTTTAAAATGTAGATTCTATTAGAAATAATTAAAATAAATTATTTCCTTATAACTGGAATGATTCGAAAATATTTCGTCTGTTATTTTATTATCTTTAATAACAATGGCAACAAATATTGATTCAAGGAAATTTTTTCAAACATTTGTAGCGATATTATATTTGTCATTATAAACCTTTCTTATTAATTAACTGTATAAACATCAGCAATGTTATTCAGAAGAGTATATTATTTTTAGTTCATTCAATTTGATAAATGCAATTGACGATGATAATTTGAAAAAACAAATAAAACTTGTATTAGTAGGAAATGGGAAGAACTTAGATCAATGGGAATTTGCCAGATTTTAAATCAGTAGATGATCATATGGAAGTATAGAAAACATGGAATTGTTAGGGTACAATACTGCAAAGGTTAAATATGAAACGTCTAAAAATTCTAAAGTAAATTGTTCCGGTTTAGTTGCATTAATTATTAGTTTATTTACTTAAATTTTATACTGATATTCAGCTAACTAAATTCATTGCCTATTCTTGTAATACTTAACTATTCTTGTAATATTACAAGAAATTTTGCATTTATTTCAAAACATTATTCTCTGAGAAACGAAATTGATGAGCATCATGCTTTAAGAACTCATAGGAAATTAATTCCAAAAATTTATGCTTCTTTCACATTTTTTTTGTACTTGAACTGAGAGACAACATATTGCGCATTTAATAGTATCTTATTACCCAACAGCGCATATTTATTTGCTTGAAGATTACACTAATATGAATAAATGCAATTTGAATAAATGGTCCACAAAGATGACTATAAAATTTGTTATATCTTGTCAGAAAATAATAGATGATTATGAAAGATGACTACAAATAACAATTTAAAGACGACTATAAGATTTATTATAGTAATCTTTTATTAGGTAAAGAAGTTTTTTTTTGAACGTTTGATTGAAATCAATGTCATATTGCATAAAACCCTAAATTTTTCGAAGAGCAAAATGTGGAAAATTTTCTTTCATTGGGATTCTAACAACGATTCTTCCAATTTTTACATATGGCAACACGAGGGGGCACAATTATAATACGGTAGTTCTTTACAAGTTTTCCCGTAAAAAAGGCGAATGGATACAAGTATGAAACCCATTCGTCTTATTCCGAATAGTGATGGTTTATTTCAAATCATATTTGACCTCAGACTCAGTTCTAACAGTATCAAAATTTCCGAAGCACAAAATGTAAAATTTCAACTACGATTTCTTAGACTATAACATCAGTTTCATTTAATATAACATTTCAAGAAGATACTGAAGTTAAGAACTTCGGCTATAATTCAGTTTTTAAAACTCATATATGTTTTATAATCATATATGAGTTACTAACCAGCTAAGTCCTGATAAAGGATTTATCAGGACTTAGCTGGTCCTGATATATCAAACTGGCTTTATCAGGACTTAGCTGGTCCTGATATATCAGGACCAGCTAAGTCCTGATAAAGCCAGTTTAAACTAGTTTATTTGCGTTTTTATCAAAACGCCAGAATTGTTCATTTACTGAGAGCAACAATGAACAAAAAGAAAAAATGCTTCTAAATGGAATAAAGTTTATTTTGTTACAATTACTTTATATGTGAACGACAAAACTCAGAAGACGAACCAAAGATAGGGCGCCTTTTAACTTCAAAGAATGAGAAAAATGTGGAGAAATTCGTTCTTTGGTAAACGCTGATAGACGTGTAACAATTCAGCAGCTTTCGAACATAAAGTTTGGTGAAACGGTTGGTTTCAAATATACAGTTGGGATAAGAAAAAATAGCTGCACATTAATTTTAATTCAAAATCCTGATGCTTATAAACATTTATGCTCGATTCGGGCCTCGGATTTTGACAGAAAAGCTAAACGAAAATGGAAAATTTGCTATGAAATTCGATGATTATTGCGAGATAGGATTGCAATTTTTTAGAGTGTATTATAGCCAGATATAAGACCTGTTGTCTACAATTTGAACCCAGAAACAAAAAGACAAAAAGAAAAAAAAATGCCGAAATCAATGACTAAGCTGATGGTGCGTGTTTTGATTACGAACTGCGTGTTTTGATTACGAAGAATTTATTCACCTTAAATTTATCTCTGAAAATCGATCAGTTATTTAGTATTTAAACAAGAAGGTACTTTTTCAAATAAAAAATATGATAAGGTGAGTTAAGAAGGTATGTTTTAATTCTGGGCAATGGTTTCTTTTACACGATAACGCTAGGCCGCAAACAACATTGTCTGTACAACAGTATCTTGCTAAATATTCAATTTCAGTAATATGTCCCCACCATCATATTCTCTCAACGTATCACCAGCGGATTTTTTCCGAAGCTTAACATGGCTATGAAAATACAGATTCGAAATGTTTCAGATTATTAAATAATTTTTTTTTTTCAAACGTTTAATTTCAAAGCCTGTAAACAGTGTTTCGATGACCTGAGGAAAATTTGGAAGAATTGTACAAACTCCTTTGGCGAATAGTCTTGAAGAATATAAATTTATTTGAAGATTAGTAATCATTTTCTTGTTTATAAGAAATTGTCCGTTTATTCTATCGACGCACCCTGTATGCATATAACTTTATTTACAAATTTATTATGAAACTGTTTAGATCGAACGCAAAACGAAGCATGTTCTAATAGCTACGGAATCCTTATTTCAGCTATAGAGACATCATTTCGATTTTCTGAATTTATTAACAGAGCTTCTCATATAAGTTAAAAAGTATTTTTACATGATCGCCATGATTATAACATCGACATGATTACGTATTATTAACTGATTAATCAGTCGCAATAGTAAGAAAATTAAAGCATAAAGTTACTGACAGCTGAAATCTAAACTTCTGCAAATTCATTGATGAACTAAATGAAATCTTTTTTTATGTCCATTAAGTTAGATAATTCACTGAGTACCTATTTTGTCTTCTACTAGTTAGGTTTTAAAGAACTAAAACAAAATCACTTTCGAGCTCTTGCGGTGCATTACATCACACATCCGGCACATCAGCATGAACTGTGAATATCTGCAAGTACATTGGCAATAAGTTTACAAAGAACATCGTAAGACTCCATTAATTTCACTGTATTCATTCATATGATTGTTTTCATGTAGAACGTTCTTGCATTTTTAAGGATGACGTAATTTTGTTCTAGTTAAAAATTGGAAGTACCATAAAAACTATATATATATATACCCTGTCTTTTCAACCACAGGAATTGAATCTGGGACATATCGGGACTGTATCCATGAATACAGTATCCGTGGTTGCGTCAGGTACCTGTTAATGTTATTATTCTACATGTTTTCGAGTCAGACTGAAGTCACTGACTCCTAGTCTGCTCAATATCATCTACTCCCTTTGTGACTTCCTTCGCCCATTTCAGAAAATAAGTGACTTCAGCGATAAAAAGAGATTAGTTTTGTATCCTGCTTGTTCAACAAACACGAAAAGCGCCCTCTGATGATTCAAAATGTACGCAAGTGATAAAATCCCACGGGCGAATGTGAAACAAAGCCAGTGAAACAAACTAAGCATTTACATCCCCACAGTACTTCGAATATGTACACATACGTACATTTTCCTAACAGATGTAATTAAATGTTATGGGGATGCAAAAAAATCATCTCCATATATGTATACTTCATATATGTTTTCAGACCATATTTCATTACTCTGTACTTTTCTTAATTGATCTTTCTTCCATAATGGCTATAGAAATGCTAGCAGAAGACTATGTCCATCAGTGGTCAAAATATTTGTTTCCTCATATACAGCCATATATACAGATATATCCTTATATTTCTCTCAACTCTGCTTTTAACAGTCTCCCTGTTCTCATTAACGACATTCTACCATAGCTCTGGAATTCAAAACTCTTTATTTACGATACAATGTCTTCCAATAGAAAAGTAGTCTAAAGCTACAAGTATTTCTAAATTATAAAAAAGCTGTGATAGCTTATCCATTGATGAGAAAGCGGAAATTCTGTAAAGTAAATTTTGCATTCTATTAATTACAATACAGTGTATTGAGTTGTTATAGTGTACTACATTATATTTTATTATTGTTTATGTATGTTAATAATCTCTTATTCTTCCAAATTTATAAATTAAATTTCAGCAAATTTATGTTTGTTACATAGATAACTTCATCTACATAGCGTTCGTTGATATTCGCGTTTCATATATCCATCAGTAATTTAAACCACGACATACCATGGGTAAAACGATATTTATGTATTATAACATCGACCATTAAACTATCGCCAAGCACGAAGATTCGTCACCGATGATGGAAACGCAGGACATCACAACACACTCATTTATCTGCTTTTTTTTTGTTTGATGTACTCCGACTGATTCTAGATAAGTTACATTTTGTTTTGTAAACAAAGAGACAGCTTAACTGTTAGTGATTAATTTTTCTTGCATTTAGAAATAAAATAACTTCGTTTTAGAATCATATTTGCGACTACACTCCAATTCATTTACAGCTTGTTCGAGAGAATGGGCATTTGCTGAATGAAGATAAAAACAACTGTAAATGATCGACAAAACAGTAATATACTGGAACAACCACTTGCAAGAAGTTTTCCTCATATTGTTCTAAATAGAGCTTCCAGTAGAATCGGGTAGAGGGGACTAATAAAATAACAGAAATCTACGAAAGTCTTTTTATGAAGCGCGAAAATGAAGCGACTCGAATAATTCCGTAGAAGTGACTATTTGGTCTATTGTGCATAAAGACTGGTGTATGATTTAATGTAAGAGTTATACATAAAATTCCGTAAGAATACGATTTGGTTTGGTTTAGTTGCTTATCGCAAAGCACACTAGAGCTATCTGCCTAAGGGGAGAGATACCTTCGTGAAGGAGTTTCTGAAGGAAAATGACTCGTATATACGTTACACATGCAGAAAAGCCGAAAACGCTCATGCAGGCAGACCACTCACATAAAATCGAAACCAGGTCGTAATTACAAGTGTTCAGCTATTTTACCGCTCGCCACTAGTGGGTCCGCAAGAATGCGGAATTCTTATAATCCATGGCGAAAATTTTGCAAAATCTCCTCAAACGTACATGGCTTCATGGTAGGAAAATTTTACCATGGGAGGAATAATACATAAGTAACCTACGAAATTACTATACTAAGGGATTTTTTTGGATAAATTTAGTTTTTAAATATAACACTCCTTCAGTTGGAGACTTTGAATATGATATTTTACGCGTCTAGTGTAAAAACTCTGGGTTTCTTTGAATGCCATTACAATACTGTGCATGATATTCTGTTCTAACGGTATTCTATTTTCATTGCGCAGGAACTCAGTTAAAATATACAGATCTGGATGAACGTGTTACCGACAAATCATGAAATCCAGAAATCTGTTTACTACCTAGGCATTTTAAATTATACTTAAAGCTAGCCAGCAATGTGTTAATTTATATCATTTTGCACATTTCTTAAGCATTCTTAGCAAATGACAAATCCGCAAAGTATAAAATATATCACCGATTCGTTTCGAATATCAGGAATTTGTTTCAAGTCATGAAATTATAATTTACGATACAGTAAAAGTATTAAAATGATAATTATTGGAGAAAGTCAAACAACAAGAATCAGCGTAATATTTATAAATTTTTCGGGACTAGTTTGCATGGATTAACTACAAAACCATTTTCCTCAGCACTATTGTTTTAACATAGGCACCTGAGGAAGATGATTCTTTAGTTACACCATTGAAACTAGTCAAAATTTACAAAGTTTACGCCGATTCTTGTTGTTTGACTTCTCCGTTAATCATTATTTGGCGTGTTAACCTAAACAACTTGCATAAACACATACAGGCACAGAGGACACCAGAGATACATGCACAGAGTGTCATAAAAATCATACCTTCTGAGGCCATGCCAATAGAGATGTTGGAATGGATATAAAGAAATAAAATAATTTTAAATAATAGCCTTATCATAACATTTTCATACTTTGTCTAAACAGCTTTCGTAATTCGATAGAATGCATAAGGAAGGTAAATAATAATTCTCATATTTTGCCTGAAAACACTAGACATTAAATCATATGCCTGAGCATTCTGTAGAATGCATAAATTGACGGTAGAATTTACATTAAAACTGAATGACTTACTGTAAGAAAATGAGTTTAACCAAAAGTATTTATTAAAATTTTAATTCAGTTTATTGATACTTGTGATAATTTATGTCTTCTGAAGATAATACAAGCCGTCAAAAATAAAGATTAACTTTTGGTACAAAGTACTCTTGTAAAAGCTGAAAAAGCAATTTGTGAAAAAGTACCGGAAAACAGATAATAAGGTTTCTTTCGTTAGAAATATGTCAAACCAGTAATTTAGATTTTAATCAGTTTTCTTTCAAAGCTCCGTGCATTTTTCTGAATAAAATTGGCTAAAGCTAAGCTTTTAAATCGGAAATTTCAATTCAATATATTATCTATCACTGATTTGACCGGAGATATCTCGCTTTATGACTCTAAAGAATGAATCGATACCATCTCCTGGTCGAAATCGATATTGGAGGTTTAAAGTGGAGAAACAAAGAACTTAGTATATTGATAAAACTAAAACTTGCGGAAGATTTCGATCGCTTTCTCAAGATTTTCGCTCCTTCTTGCAACAATTGCTTTTCAAAATGTTTTCTTCGCTTCGGAAATAAGAAAAAAGTTCCTTTCAAAAACATTTCTTTCTTTGAATCGATTGATTGCCTTACAATTATGTTTGGCAAATGCACGGAAAAGTATCTTAATCTTTTTATCATAAAATCTGCAACTAATGGGGCTAGCTTCCGCTTTTACACATTTAAAAATATTTCATGCCAATTTATTCTATAAAATTGCGTAATTATTGTATAACGCGCAGGGCAATCCAAAAACAACAAAAAAAAAAAAAAAAAAAGAAAAAGAAAAAAAAAAAGAAAAGTTTTAATAAATCCAAAAATATGGACGATACGATTCTCAAAAAAAAATAGACAGAAAAGACCCAAGATCTGTTTAATCATGAAATATTTTACTCTTAGAATTGTTATATTTTTCTTTAGTGATTTAATTGCATCAGGTGTTCGCAGAGTGGCGTGTATAGTTCAGAACAAAACTAGTGTTACAAACGCACAGTGTGACGGATATCATTCATGAGACTGACCGTTAAACGTGGCATAGCATTCTGCATAGCATCAAAGAGGACTCGGTCACAAGACAGGAAATAGCTTCTTTCAATATGAGCAACAACATCGACTGATCTTTGTATATATGTGATTTTAAGTAAAATCGTAAGCCCCACCCAGACGATACAGTAGTTAAGAGAGCCGACTACGATACTATAGGGTCCGGGTTCGAGTCGCGGAAAAGGCATGCATGTAAAATGCTGGTCCTCTCACAGGAAGTAACGGCGGTCGCCTGTTAGTTACCTCCATAATAAAATGACCAACAGTTCTGGCCTTAGTAGTGGAGAAAGAAACACAGTTAGTTCGATCCAAGGTTCGAATCCCGCGAATGGCTGCATTGGCATTTTCGTGTTTGTCCCATATGTAACGTGTATATGATAAAGTGCCCTCTACTTTCTTTATTTGGATAAATCTCCATTACAAAATTAGACAGTTTCTGTGACTCTTCTAACAACTGGTTTAATTTTTTATAGTTAAAGGCTTCTTCGTTATCGCAGCCTTCACCGTCTGCTAAGATATCTAATTCTTCATTTGTCATTTAATGGTTGCTATTGATTAATTCTTTGATTTCTTCCTCTTTCATATCTGAAAATCCTTCGCCACCTATTGCTTTTGCAAATTGTGCAATTCTCTTGGCTTCGTTTTCATTCGATGGAAATCGCTTAAAACTGTTGAAAACTTCTCGCCAGTGCTAATGCAAGCAAGTCTTTAATATTCATGGATTAACTTGCTGCCATTCCAGTTTAGTTATGTCTATGCAATGTCTTGAGTTGCTTCCAAAATGCCAACAAAAGGGTTGGCTTTTCTACGTTTAGTATTTTATTACCAGAGATACAACCATGCCAGTCATAAAAGACATTAAATGTTTTTATGATTCGTTTGTCAAATTTTTGGTTTGATTAAGGAAGTGATATTCGGTAGTAAGAATAAAACCACTATATATACATGAAGTGCATGGGCTTCAGTACCGTGTCCTGGAGCATTTTCGAGAATTAGGTGAATTGTAAAGCTCAGTTATGCTGTTCCTAGCACTGTTTGGATTCTTTAATGACTGAACTTCTAAACCAATCATTAAGCAGGATTATAGTAATGTGGCCGACGTCCTGCAGCGCACCGTGCATAAATCAATTTCTTGCGATGGACAAATTAAATCGTTTCCCGGAAGTTCGCGTTTGGCCAATGTTTAGTGTATGCTTTTATGAGATGCAGAGTAATGAAAAGAAAACAAAAAAAAATTTATTGAAAGATTAATCGTAAAGATTGATGATGGCCAGTTCTCGAAACCAAAATGGAATCGCCTCAATGGATTTTCAGCTGTATACGGCTTGAAATAAAAGAAACCTTCCTTGTTTGAGTACTAGATCGTAAAGCCACGATTTTGTTAAATGCAACGAAAAAGGGTACAGAGACCATTTACTCCTTGTCCTGGGCGGCCTAGAAAACAGAAACTTTCCAAACAGTCGCTTTCGAGCTTTTCTAAGAGAGCAACAAATTTAGTTTTTTCGATCTTTATTCCAGAATTCATAAGAAAAATATCGAGAGGATATGGAATTTTTCAAAATAGTGTAAAAAAAAATCTAGGGGTTTAACAACACACCATTTCAAGTCGGACTTATTGAAGTCCATGTGGCGTCAGGAATTTGTAGCTTAAATTTCGTCGAAGTTATTTTATTATTCAAACTTTTTTTTCCCGAAATAAAGGAAAATTAATTGTATCAAATTACAGTCAAAGCTAATCAATCCTCCGTTAACGCGGCAAATTTCCTGATTTGAAACTTATATTTCGACTTGGGAATGATTCCTGGCGAAAGAGATGGCTACATATTTGATTTTCGTGACTTTTCCTATATATATGTAACAGGGATACGAGCTAGTTTCCCTTAAAACGTCCTACATAATGGCATTCCTCCCTACAGACATATACTCGAAGAGTTGCTGTACCTTCAGCAATTAACTAAACCTTATCCGTCAACACATAAGTCGCAATAAATGTTATGATAAGAAGAATCAAAGCAGAACCATAAAACCAACTAAGATGATATGCTAATGAAACGGCTCGATATAATGAGGAAATGCATGAAACTGACAAGATAAAAACAATTACAAAAGCAATTAAAATTTAAAGGCATGAATAATTTTTAAAATTCAGCAATATAGAATATTTGAGAGTTTATGTTTTCCGAATATACTCTGGTTTGGCTTCTTACCCAAAATTTCAAAGTATAACCTGTTTGATCCATGTATTCTAAACCTTATAAATCCATATTTATAAGCCAACCGACACCATAGTATATGTCTGTAATTTATTTCTCGGTGCTTTAAAGATCAAAGAAGTTCAAAGACAGGAATTCCTTTATTGCAAATTTACTAACCTTACACCAGTCGCTGCTGCTAATTTTTGCTTTCTTTAATGATGTATATTGTACACTTTATAAAATGTTTATATGCGTGATAACCACCCCCCTTAAATCACCTTCGTTTTCTTCTTGCTGTTGATCTTACGAGTTGATAAAATTTCATTAGAAGGTATTTAATTTGTTTTTCTCTATGCCTGCGTATTCAGAATTGCTTTATTACAAGTAGTTCTAAACAACATCTGTGTAATATTAAGAACTACAATGTATCAAACCACGTTATAACAAGAAAATGCCGTAAACATCCAATGAGTTTTGAAACAATAGTGTACACAAACTAATTAATTCTCATTTATTAATTACACTCCTTACAAATGAATCAGTTTAATGTAGTTACTGAAGCGACGGATGCTCACATGAATAATGACATTAATGACTGTTTGAAATGAGTAATCTGTTTCCAACAATCTTTATTTAATGAGTGTGCACGAGTAATCAGTGTTTCCAGCATCTTTGAGCAAATAAAAATTCGGAGTTCATAATCTAGGATTTGTATTTAATGAAACAAAGTCTACAGACACTAATCTAATATACTGAATTTGATGAAGTATGTATAACAAGTGTAGAGCTAAGATTTTCAAACTGTAAACTAGTTAGATGTGTTAACCCCTTACGCTACGAAAGCAGATCGGGGGGGGGAATGCGATAATTCTTTATGAAAATCAAAATTTTATTCCGAGATATTTCGAATAAATTCATCCTTCCTAATTCAAATACAGGTTTATTCATTATTCTACGAAGATTATTCGCTAGCCGGTTTTATTTTTTTTTTATCCCAAATGAGCGCTAGCCGAGATGGGCTATTAGTCTTAAAACGGGATTTTACGCTGAATCACTATAAAAGTCTGAACTCTTTGCAAATTGTTGCCACGAGATCTTATCGCCCTATATTATATTTAACGAAATTAAATAATGAAGAATTTGCATGAATGCATTTATGTTTTTCGCGTTGTGAAAAAACGACCTTACTTAGAATATTAAATTTTGACCACCTATTCCTCCACCCTAAAATGGACTCCTGAAAGCCAGAATTTTGCATTTTGAATTTGTTTTATTATGTGTTTCATATTATTTTTTTAATTTGAGCGAATTTTTATTAACAAAATGATTTCAAAGCAAGCAACAGCAACACTGTACGAGAGAAAACATTTTTATCTTGCAATTTTATCCAGTACATGAGACTATCTATCGGAAATTGTAAAAGATATGCTTTTTTTTAATATTTTATTATGCATTTTAAATTTTGTTAAACTTTAAAGAATTTTTGATTAACGTACTCAAGGATTTCGAATTGAACAATGGCAATACTGAACGAGAAATAAAAATGCATTTTTCTCTCCAGCGACCGAGACTGTTTATCAGAAATTCTCTGCTTTTTAAATACTTTTAACCCAAAGTAACATTAGCCCAACTGCAATGGAAACATGTGTGTGTACATAAATGAAAAAAACGCCCCTTTGGGCATAATATAAAATGTGAAAGCGTTCGGATTTTTTTATAATAATAAATAGATTTCTTCCCTATTAGGCGATTTTCCTCAGATTTCCTCCAATTAAATAACTACGATTGCACAACCGAAGATTAATCATTCTACACATTTTGTTTGGTGCACTTCATTTAAACTTATTTCCTCTAATTATTCTAACTTAATTAACCTATTCCTTAAGACAAGTCAAAAATGACATAAAAATTGCATTTTTAATTTGACATTCGAAAAACACGAATATTTCCTTATCTGAAATACTTCCATATCGTATGACCAACGACTGAGGAAATAAAGGCTGGATAAGATATTTTAAAGTAAGTACGTGTATCGGCATATATATCTTTTGTCACTGTCGACTGCAATTAAAAACAAATGTTCACAATTATACGTCATAACAGACCCGTATAAAAACTTCCAACCTTCTAAGGCTAATAGCTTTTGAATAATGCGAGATACCTGTATACATACGTACGTAAATACCTATAAACATCACAAAAAAAAGTTCTGAATTCATTTCACAATTTCTTACGTACGTACAGAAATCACGCAAAAATATGATCCAAATAAATGGATAGGGTTTTGGGATAACTGTAAAAAATTGGTTCTAAAATACAAAATACATAAAATGAATCATGTCGTGGTTCACTTCCATAAGTATTTCTTTTTCTGAATATATATGAGGAAAGAGTGCAAGTACGGTGTTTTCTGGGATTTAAATAAATACCTGCTGCGAGAATTGCCTTTTTACAACGATCACATTCATAGGACGTAAAATGAAACAGAACGTGGATGGAAATCTTACAAAATCTTTACTGTATAACAGATATTTTAGAAAAAATCATTCATGCAAATTTTATTACTTTAACTGAAACAAAAGTAAATTAATTTCTTTAACTCGATTCTGGTTTAATAAAGCTTCTGAAGAATTTTGGGCAACCTTTATTTATTTTTACTTCCTTATAAGAATTAAAGGAAGTATTGTAATCACGAAAACCCGGGTATCATATTGCAACGAAAATATCCATTTTGACCGCTATCGAATGCAATTTTACGCTGTTTTTGCGTGGCATCTGTACGCAAGGACAGAATAAAGATTGTTTTTCCCCAAACGGATTATAAAATTTATTTTAAATGGATTCAAAAGAGATTTTTTTCGTGACGTCTGTACGTAAGTATCTCGCATAACTCAAAAACGAGTAACTTCAGAACGGTAAAATTTTATATGTAGAACTGCTATAACATGTAGATGTGCACTTCTTAGTCTGGTTGCAATCGACCGCACCAAAAGTATATATAAATATAGTTTCACAAGAAAATAGTAAATTTAATTTAAATAATTCTCTTGCACCATTGCTGCATGGAATGAAATTTGAATTTCACAAACATTCTCTATACGTATAAAGCAAATATAGAATTAAAATTTAAAATTTAAGTAAGAAATTTTAATTGCAAAGAAAAAAAATAAACATAATTATTATTGCTGCTAACTAATTTACAATATCATTTAAATTCTAAGAGCATATGTAAATTAAGTGCACTTATCTAAAACCATGAAAAATATATTATTCCTAAAAATTGCGTAAGTGAATAATTGTTGAGCAGGCAGGAGACAGACTTATCAAGCGGAAGATGCCCCAAACCTAACTCTTCAGTTACTCAATTCGTGTTTCGTCATCCATATAGGCAAGGATAAAAGTAAAATTCAAAACCAAAAGTAAAATCAAATCTTGTGAAAAAAAAAAAAAAAAAAAATAAACAGTGGAATTTAGAGAAAAAAGCAAGTAAAGGACTAAAGTTAAAATTAATTAAATTAATTAAAAGTCAATTAAGAGTAGAAAACTAATTTTTTTAGAAAAGCAAAATAATTTAGAAACTCTTGCCTACAAGAAACTTCCCCAACACGAAAATAAACTATATGCAACAATTAAAATACAAAAATAAAAATAATAAAAAGGCTAGCAAATAGCAAGTTTTAATTTAACTTACCTAGATTCATATTTGAATTTCTGAGCTGTATCAGCATTTGCTAAACTAGTTGAGTTGAGTAGTTTGGACTGCTAACTGCTAACTGTCTCAGACCACTCTTATTCTTATATGCTGGTAAATTGAGCACATTTTGATTTAAAAAGGATTTAACTATGTTGTTCTTATCTTCTGCTTAACATTTTTAAGACTTTAGTTAATCTGCATGCAATAGTTGCAGAATTATCAACAATTTAAAAGTTGGTTAAGTGCGGCTAAACCTAATGTTTTATACCATAGCAGCCTAATTTCTTTACAGGTGAAACTTAACAGAATAGTTAAGTAAGTTTCTGTACCTTCACAGTAATCTTGCCCACTGGGACTAAACTCAAACTCTCAGTTTTGCGCACCGAAAAATCTGCATTCTTGCCTGCTACCTGAATTGCTTGCTTTTGCATAGAAACTCTAATTTTAATTGCAAAAATTGTTTATTTAATTATTTTAATTGTATTTGGTGTTTTATTTTTTTCTATATTTTTCAATTTGTAATGAAGGTACTTCAAAGTTTTACATATTTTTGCCTGGCCGCGAATTAATTGAATGAGAAATATATCTCTAATAAATTTCGAGGAAATAAGTTTAAATGAAATGCAGGAAAAAATGCTTATAATTTTGTAGAGATATTAGGTTATTTCGAAGCAGAAGACATGAAAAATATGCAATGCCCTCACCGGAACTCGAACCTCTGACCTCTCGATATGCGCTGAGTATGCTGACCATTACACCACGAAGGCATGCAAAAAGGGGGGACAAATACCTTATATATAACCCTTCTAAAGGGCGACAGGGGAATAGGAAACCCTATCACCAAGTCCTGATGGTGGAAAATCACCATCTACCAACCTTTTTAGTTCGGGCGCCACTGTAGAGACCTTAGGATTTTTGAAGAAGGCCGGAGATGTAAAAACAATACCCTCGCCGGGACTCCAACCACGCACCTCTCGATTATGCGCCGAGCGTGCTGACCACTACACCATGAAGGTACGCTAAGAAAGCGAAAGAAACACCTTATATAATGCCCCTTTTTAAAGGGCGACTGGGGATTTGGGGACCGAATCGCCAAATCTTGGTGCTCGGGAATCATCATCCACCACCCTTTTTACTTCGCGCGCCATTGTAGATTCACGTAGAAATGTTTTGAATCAGGAAATTGAAGATATGCGCAATGCCCTCTCAGGATCTCGCACCATGGATCTCTTGAATACGCGCCGAGTGTGCTGACCATTACACCACGAAGGCATGCAAATAAGGTGCGATAAATACCTTACATACTCCCCCTTTTTAAGGGCGACTGTGGATTAGGGTACCCAGTCGCGAAGTCCTGGTGGTGGAGAATCATCATACACCAACTCTTTTAGTTCGGGCGCCAATGTACATACATTAGGATTGTTGCAGAAGGCCGAAGATGTGAAAAATGAACAATCCCTCGCCAGGATTCAAACCAAGGACCTCTTGAATACAAGGAAAGAAAACGTGTATTTCGTGTTTCAGCAAACCGGTTACTATCATTCAGGAGAGATAGAGTACACCTAGACGACGGAAAAATACATAGCAATGCATGGTCGGGAACGCTTTCTTGACGTGGTAGTGACAACACAAAGCAAAAAAAAAGGGAGGACACGTACAGGGTGAGATGTTTATAATGGTTAGTGCAACGTAAACCAAGAAGTAAGAGAAACGCAATCTGATCGTCATCAAAGAAGGTATTCGAAATTACACTCGAAAGGCATACTCAACATAGGATCGGCAGTGGCGGACCGATGCACTGGCCATCAAGATCGCCAGACCTCACTTCGTTGAATACTTGTTTTGGAGGTGGGCACTTCAAGACATTGGTGTATGAAACTAGCTTTAGAAATGCTAAGTTACTTGATGCAAGCATCGTGGTAGCTGCCGGGAAAGTCCTGGACAACATCAGATCTTCCATCTGCCGAAGATCTGAGGCCTGCAGCAGAGTCTGGGGTTGACGCTGTCTATTTTTGTTCTTATTTCTTGATTTCTGCTGTACTAAGCATAATAAAGATATTTCCTAACCCTGTTCTTGTGTCATCCTTTCTTTCCTTTTATGTTGTCACTACCGTGCCAGAAAACACGTTTCGGCCATGCATTGCTATATAACTTTCTATCCTCTAGGTGTACTCTATCTCTCCTAAAAGTTTGTAACTGATTTTCTGAAACACCCTGTATGAAAGGTTCAACTAAAAACTTATGAATTAATTAAAGGATTTAAGACTAAGTATGATCTCAGAAGTGGCTATCTATACCCTTACGTTAACACTGTACAGAAATAAACTATTCCATTTGTAACTTTATTCTAGTTTGAGCTATACTCTTACATTCTTTATTGTTTCTAGTGTACAGCATATGAATGCACAGCAAACAAAAACTACCCGATCTATTTCCTAAATTGCTGCGTTATTCTTCCTTCGAGAGTAGTGCTTCTTGAATTATTCTAAGAACCATTATATCTTTCTTAGTTTCCGTTTCTTTCTTTAAAAAGAAATTAACAATTATAACTTTAAGAAATGTATGGACACTACAAACAAGAATTATGTACTTTAATTAAAATTCGAAATTTTCATTAATTTATTTGTAATGTTTCTCGATATTCAAAAACTATTTTATTATCTCTGAAAAGATATCTTTGTCCACTCATGTTCAAAAATTAAAGATAATGCAAAATCAGGCAAAGGAAGAGTTAGAAGCAAAACAAATTTGACCTATTTGTAAAGCTTATTTATTAAATAAAAGGTAAAGAGCAAAAAAAGATGCTATATGTTTGATATTATTAAAAAAAATTAGCGATTTTTTCTCCCTGGAGCAAATTACAAAAAAAAACCTATTTACAAAAAAACAATATTACATGATTGGTATAATTGTTAACACATTGTATGTCTCCCAGACGATGCAATACAGTCTGTACAGCGCCTAGGCATGCTGAGTATCAAATTATCGATCTGATCTTGGGGGATATTACACCACTCAAAACGCAATGCTCTCCGAAGTTCCGGTAGACATATAGGAGGAGGTTGACGGGCTGCAACTCGTCGGACAAGCGTGTCCTACACGTGCTCTACTGGATTCAAGTCCGGTGAGAATGCTGGCCAGTCCATACGGGTGATATCCTCCAATTGAAGACATTAGCTCCACGGTGAGGACGGGCGTTGTCATCCATAAACACAAATTGTGCGCCCATGGAGCCCCGAAACAAACGCACGTGTTGTTCCAGAATGACGACCCGTTATATTTCGCTTGTCATGGTTCCAATTTGAACATGCAGGTCAATTCTGGAATCCAGAATAATTCCACCCCAAACGAGCACTCCTGCACCACCGTAATGGTGTCGTTCAATGATGTTTTCTTGGTGGTAACGGGTACCTGGAGCTCTCCATATGAAAGTCCGGCGAGAATCAGACTGCAAGCTAAACCTGGACTCGTCGGAAAACATCACACAAGCCCACTGTTGCGGTGTCCACAATGCATGCTCTCTACTCCAGGCTAACCGCAGGCGACAGTAAGTTCCAGTAAGTGGAAAGCATCTGACAGGTCTACGGGCATATAGAACAATCTGACCTAAACGTCAGTACACGGTCTGCCTTGAAATTGTGGTACCAGTGGCTGAAGAGAGCTGACGAGACAGATCTGAGGCTGTGCTCCGCCTGTTTCTTTTGGCAGTAACTGCGAAATACCGGTCCTCATTCGGCGTTGTAACTCTGGGGCGACCTGTGCTGTAACGTCTACTCACATTCATTACCATCATCTTGGAATCGTTGCCAAAGCCTGGAGATGACACTCTGGGTAATTCCAAGTTCGTCTGATACTTCCACTTGGGTACGCCCTCATTCCAGACGGCCGATAATTCTACCACGTAAAAAATCATCCAAATGCGTCCTTTCTGTCATACCTATTCGGTTATTGCACTGAAATTCTTATAAAGCGTCTGCGAACAATTTTACTTCCTTGCCTGTATTCCTTATACATCACTCTCTCGTCATTGTGACGTACCATCGGTGTCGTCTGGTTACTTCGTGAAATTTGCATATGATTCTTGAAGATGTGTGTAGTGATTTTACAGGTAGTGATGTGTGTAGTGATTTGTAGGTGATATATTTATTTTTGGGTTTGATTTCCACGTGACTCCGAATTATCCTTAATTTATGGACATGAGTGTAGTAGCGAGTCATAGAAAATCTTGATCTTTTTTTTAATTCTAAAATGTGAGGCCTCTTGACATGAACTTCAGCCTCTTCTCCCCTATGTACCGTTTCTAATTAACCTAGAGACATAATTCTTTGTCAAGTTCATACGATAACCAATCTATAATTTGAAACCATTGTGTACTGTAACAACAGCTGAGACAACATACGATCATAATACTATAATGAAAGGTAAGCATTACCCAAATAATCATTACCATGGAATTTGCTATTTAGAAGCTAATACAAGAATTTAATAGTTAATACGCTCCCTAAAATTACTATTTAAGCTAAGCATCTATTATGAGAGGTCTTGTAATTACATTTCACATAGTAATTATTATCAAATAATGGTATTAGTAACGACAAGCATGATGATCTAAATTTACAATTATTCTCAGTAACAGACGTTTAAAGCTGCATGGCTAACGAAACCTTTCGCCAACAGTTTTAAATAATATTAATTTCTTTATATTCTTTGACTACGGTTTATGGAAAGGTAAAATAGCTTTAATAAAATTATATAAGTGATTTTTTTAAAGTAGATATTATTTTTTTATTTACTTAAAAACATAAAAGCCTATTAAAATATTTAGGAACATATTTATGACAAATAAATATTTTATATTTGTTTCTTAAGAGGTAATTAGTAATTTTCGCGTTTACTGTACATATTCGCGAGGTGTAAGTTATTAACAGGCTAACTAACATCCGTCCTAAATCAAGTGTTGAGGATTTGAATGTCATAGTTCCGATTTTCGTTTCCCGACAAAGCGACAGATGTTTTTTTTTTATATACTACTTACACTTCAAATCTTGTGGTAATTTGTCGTCTGAAGTAAGTAAAATAATGGTTTTTTTCACATCTCCAAAATGCATGTACATATATGAGATTATAAAGAACTTTTATATTTCCCTGTTCCTGTTCTCGTTATTTAAGAAGTCAATGCATTCAGTTAGCTGGATGGAAGAATCGTAGTTCGAAATCCGGTACTTCCACAGTTGGTTTATTAAGTTCCCTGGTTTCTAAAATTTTAGTAATTTCTACACTGGCCCCTGAATTAAAATGTGTTAACAGATGATTCCTCACCACTTGGATTAGGTCGACTGGCAATACTGTAACTCCTTCCCTGTTACCCTTTCCTTGGGGGATAATGTGAGAAATTATGGCGTTCGCAAACGCATAGTCTCGGAATTTAGGTGAGTAACACATCAACTAGGACTTGAAAGATCCTAGGCTTCAACTCTTAGAGACGGCATAATTGGATTTCTCGTTTCCTCCATTTAAAATCCGATATCCGAAACGTAATTGTTTTCGGAATGTAGAATATGCGTAAAAAGTACTGCCAAACTTTAAAATATATTTGGGGAACAGAGCATCTAGATATTCTATTAAAATATGCATTCATTACAATTTTCTTTAGGGAAGACGAAGCTTTATAAAATAAAATAAGCGAATCAGTAATCGTACTCTTAGAAATGACCTTGGGCATCTTATTTCAGGTTGAGATGTTCATATAGCACATTACGTCCTGATGGCCATCAGCGACCGAGCGGTAACACTGATAGTTCCTGATTCGAACGGGCTGGCTGTATGAATGTTTTCGTGCCATTCCCCGTGCAACGTGTATCCTCCACTAAGGCATCATTCCTCTTATGCAGATAGCCCTAGTGGGCTTTATCATAATAAACTATACGAAACTAAACCAAACACATCAATACAGTATAAGTTTGATTTGGTTAAGTTTACTTGATCACGACAAAGCATGAGAGGGCTATATGTCTAAGAATAAGGCTACCTTCGTAAAGTATTTTCTGAGAGAAACTGATCAAATTGACGCTACAAATGGGAACATCCACAAAAATATCCATACAGCCAGACCGTTCGCGTAAACTCGAATCCAGCTCTAAGTAACAGAGCAGTAATTGGGGCCCGTATATGTAGGATCGAAACAACAACCAACTATTAGTATTCAACCCTTTTAACCACTCGACATAGGTGGATCGACAGGAAACATATTTTGTATTTCCAGTAGAAGGATATATGAACAATAATAAAAGCAAGTAGTAGAAACGGAGCAAAAGTGAGTAGTAAGCTAAAAACAATAATAAATAAAAGGAGTTAGAAACTGCATCAATATGTTCAAGAGCTAACCAGAGGTTATGGCTCCAAGAATCTTCTAGCTTCCCAATTTCTAGAATCATCAGTATCTCAATGGAGAGTTTCACAGACATGCTGGGGATGTTGGTCACGCAAGGGGCAGGCAGTATCAGCGAAAACACCAATACGAGCCAGACAAGCATGTTCGGTAAGTAGCCGAAAAGCAGCCATTGCCTCCTATTTTGGTTTATCAGGTACATGTGAAATGAATTTTTCGTATTTGGTTTACATTTTTCACAGGAGTTCATCCTGGAAAGTCCGCTGCATAAATTATCTTGGATTTAGCTTAGAAGTGAAGAAAAAGTTCTTGTTTTTACAGCATAAACAACACTTTAACAGTACTGTACAAAAAAAGACTACACCAATACAGAAAAAGATTATAGTTTAGAAGTTGGTATTGTGTAACATCACTGTTCTAATTTATTTGGCAAGAAAATATGCCCAATCGTTACCCTGTAAATTACAATGGCCAAGGATCCACTACAAAACAAAACGGTTATGCCGAGCATCAAGGAAATCGGCAGCTTCTGACATTAGAAAATTTCATGTAATAGTGAAGCTTGAATTGAGTTGATTAACCTAATGGCAGCCAGTGAATCTCAGTGTACACATTTTTTAATCTAATGAAATGGCAAGTTAGCTGTTTAAGTGGTATGCAGATTGTCTCCACGTCAGAGTCAAAAGTAGTACCAAACTCCAAATGACGTACAGAAGTAAAATAATTTCTAGAAAACACCGACTCCCAAGTTCTCAGTCTTGAAAGCTGTGATCCATTCGTATAAACACGCAGCCATTAATCTTCAGGATATTTAGTCTCAATAGTCTCCACAGCAATGCATTTTAGTGCACCTGGTGAACTAGTCTTTTTTAATATGGATTGAGTCAAATTTAAGTTAGATCCATCAATGCTATAGGATTTCTCATTTTCACCAGAAGTTGCACTTGTTCGGGAAATTCAAAGATTTCTCTATGGGCATCCTCTGAGGAAATCCATCCTGGGTCTTGAGGTTTCTATTTTCGAGCTGATAAATGAAACATATCCCCAAATCTAATAACTTTTTCATAAAATACTGATGCTTTCTCTTGAATAATATTTTGAATGCATTTGTTTTTTGACAAGCACAACGTCATATTAATAGGCGTGGATTTCACTGCCCCCAATAACGCTTGGTTCTGTAGAAATTTTGAAGTTTTTAAGCTAAAAATTTGAGACTGATAAATGTGGTTTGCAACAGTACGTCAAAAACGACAATATAAATATTTTATAAAAAATACTGCGAGTGGAGCGGAAATTACTCTGTTGGCACCTGCCAAACGCTTTAATATGCTGATTCATTTTGAAAACTTATTTGAATTGATTCAATATGTTGCTTTTGAAGCAATTTTCTATAAAACATTACATTTAAACAAGTGAAAACATATGTATATATAATGGAGTAGTCTAGCAATGGAATTGTTTAATTGGAGCGCAGAAAGCATTTCTGTTGATTATTTCTTAAAAGATTAACCTGACGTAATCTGCAAAATTTGTACAATGGAAATGGATCGGCATGTTTTATTTTATTTAGTCAGTTGTAAAGATTATGAATCAAAATTTAACATGTGCAGGTAACGTAGTGATACTCAGTTTCCTTTTTGTACTTTAACAAGAATACCTGGCTTAAGGCTTGCAACTGCTTGAGTAAACCTCTTCTTAGATGATCATGGCTTATGAACAACGGTTTGAGTGTAAATTTCAGTTTTGATAACGCTCCTTAGTAAATGTCTAGTAGATTGAGATCAGGACATCTTGTCGACCATAACCTTTTTCTGCCAGCCCAGCCTTCTGAAAATTGACGACTCAGCTCGCTTCATTCATGATTCGCAAATTGGCATCAATTTGTTCCAAGAAGAACTACAGTTTGATCGAGTTGAGGAAACAAGAAGATTTGTACCATGATTTCCGGAAACTGTTATTAATGTTACAAATGAAAGAAGGGTAAAAATCGTGTTTATCATTAGCCAGTACCAGACGTTGCCAGGTTAATCTGGAATGTATTCTTGAGTCAGATATAAATTTTAGGAGCCCCAAACTCCACAACAGCAGTAATATATTTTATGGTATATATAGAAAGTTTTCTAAGCCAAGAATAATATATTTTTTAAAAATTTCTCGTTCATTGACAAATCTCTACTGCTTGTCAGCAGCGTAGACAATCCTTATCCTGTTCAAATGAATTTTGTTCTAAAACTAACTGAACAATAAAACCAAATACATATAATTTTTTCCAATAACTGAAATAAATCATTTTAATATTTTTAATTAACTTTTGTTAACGATGCCTGGCAGCAAATGGCTTACAGGAGCATAATGTCGGCCTGGAAGACATCATGGTCAGGCTGGGCTGCAGGCAGAGACTTTGAACACTTATATGTTATTTATGATACTCTGTCCTTATATGTTATTTATGATATTGTGACTCTAGGAAAAAATATGGGCTGGAACATTAATTATGAAGACGTGGCGAAAATGTAAAAGGACAAAAAAACTGAGCTCGACAATAAATTTATGACAATAACTTCAGGGGCAGCACCATAAGGCAAATATGGAAGAAATGTTTTAAGAAGAGAAAGAAAGAAAAGAGACTTTAGTTCTCTGATCCGCAAAATGGGGTACGATACGAAGTTTTCCCATACTGATATCATCTCAGAGCTATAATATTAGCATTTTCAATTATAATGTTAAGTCTAATCTTAGACGCAATTTAAAACGTAGGTAATAAGAAATCACATTGTACAAATTTGGGTGAAACGTAAGTTCATTAAGTCTCAAACAGATTTACTTTTGAACAACGATTTAACTTGAGAAACATTAGAAATGGAATAGTGCGTACCTGTTTTGGGTATTCATTTGGAGTCTTCTTCCTATGCAGTTAAATAATTGATGATTTTTTTTCCTTTCCGACTAGTAATGTTGATTATTTTGCACTTCCAAATATGCAAATACCGGGCATTCTACAACGTTTTCGAATCATCGAATATAAATATTTCTCTTCCTAAAGCACAAAGATATATTCTTTAATCCACAGCTTCCTTACACACGAGATTTTGAAAATAGAACAAGCTTTAAAGTAGCAGACGAAATTTCTTATTTTAGATAATGAGCTGTTGCCAGATATTTTTATACCAAAACATTTGCATTTTTAATTCTCTACCGAAGCCGTTCTGCAAACCTGTAAACTGCGTCAGCAGTGTTATAAGTTTAAACAAGAAGTCATCTTTGGTGATTTTCAACATATGCCAAGTAAATCTGAACCTGCGTATAAAAAACTAGTTAAACATCGTATTATAGCTTGCCAAAAAATCACTTCGGACAAAATCTTACCATTGATTTACAAAAATTTCTTGGCGGAACAATGACTTAGCAAACGAAAGAATTCACGGAAACTTCGCAGACAAGTGCTATCTAAAAAGCATTCAATAATTTGCAAATCTATTCGCAAAATATAAAAAATTACGAGCAAAATATAAAAGGAACATTACATCAGCTAAACAAAAATCTTGTATCTAAACATAAATTTTGTAGCAATACATTGATACATATTGTCGAGCTTCCATCATAGCAATTGCATAAACATTTCATCCTATTTTTCTATATCAATATATCAATCAATCTCTCCTTACTATGGAAATTATGTAGGACCCTCTTACGATCATCTGAAACTCCGAACGTTATTTATGGAATTACTGAATAGAGTCTCCAATCAAAAGAATTTAATACTGCACTTTAGCGATCTTTAGAACTCTAGAAGTTTTCATCGATTAAACTTTATTGAACTTTTACTGAATATTAACTTTGAATTTTGAATTATTGAAATTTTATTGGACTCTTGATGTATTAAATTTCATACAATATATATCTATTGTTTATATTAAAATTAACTCAATATGTAACGCAAAGAAGACTGTAATTAACATTCACTTTGTAAAATATTTATCTTAAAATTTTCGCTAGGAGGGCATTTTCTACTTGCTAGGAAGCACTCTCAGCGGTGCAAAGGGCATAGTCATCTGTGGCCCAGGAATGAAGTACTTCAATTTACATTGGGAAAATTGTTTCAACTTACGAATATTATAGTTGACGAACGGCCTTTGTGAACAAATTAAATACATAAACTGAGGTGTTTCTGCACATGGAAATTGGTGTGAAAGTGGAAGATCATATTTTAAAGAAATTTGCTGCATGGTAGCAACGTAGGTAAACTTTCTCCTGCAATTTTCAATAAATTCAGCAGCTAAAGTTTATGTTAAATCTACATACGCAGTAAAAAACAAATTCATGTAATCTTTTCTGATGACTTAATTAAATAAAAGCTCTTTAAATCCACTAAACAAAGCCTCACAAAATCCCATAATCAATTTTTAGAATGCTTCCACATAAACAGCTGGCTATACATAAGATTTTATGGCTTCTCCTGACAAATTAATAAATGATAATGCATAGAAGAGTTTAAAATCTTGCTTTATCTGTTTTACGTAACTTATATTGAAACTCATAAAATGTTAAGTAAAATATTAGAAGGGTGTGAAAAGTTTCATACCTTTAATCGAATTTTTAAGGAAATGAAGTGGACCATTTTCTTTACTATCATGAATTTATTTCTTTTTGTAACAAAAACTAATCCGAGATAATGAGATTTTTATTTTTATTCAAGAAAACGTAAAAGAATAACGTATATGTATTATTTAAGTAATTTTCATTAGCAATCCTTTAGAATTAAATCTGTTCTTTGCTTTTGTATTCAAAAAATTCTGTTAATGAAGTAATATTATTCACAATGAAAGAAATTAATTGGATTTTATCTTCTAGATTATGGGATTAGACATCTAATCATTACACCATTCAAATAGAGATAAAAGAATTTCTTTAATCTTTTAACGTAAATTCAATGTAAATAATAGAATGCAATTAAATGGTTCGCTCTGATTACAGTGGAATATTTGTCAGGTGGTTTATTCTTTTATATAAACTAAATGAGGTCATTATATGAAACTGATTTAGAATTTGAATAGAAGAATGAAAGTTTCTCTTAAAATGCATGGCGACCATTTTTTTTCAAAGAATTGCCGAAAATATAATAAAAATGCTATAAAGGTTAAATTTAAAATTGTTCATTCAAGTTTTGCAACAATTATCTAAAATTACTCTCTAAATCAATATTATCTTTAAATTAGGAAAAAAGGCTGGCATTTGAAGGTACACTATTTAAATAAATTAATAAGAGCAAATATAGTCAATAACATATTATAATTTACTACCACCCGGACAGTATAGTGATTAGGAAAGGAAAGCCTACTGTGTCACCGAAGGGCCCAGTTTAGAATCCAGGAGAAGGCATGACTGTTATTGTCCGTCCTTTCATAGGAGGTAACGAACGGTAAAGTCGCTGAATACTGGTAGTTCGGGCCGAGGCTCGAATCCCATGAATGGGCTGGCTGCATGGGCGTTTTCGTGGTTTTACCCATGTGTAACGTGTAAACGAGCTAGTTTTTCTCAGAATGTCCTTCCCGTAGGCTTCCTTCCCTTAGACAGATAACCCTCGAGGCTTTGCCGTAATCTACTAAACCAAATTAAACCACTGGAGGTAACGGTGGTCCATCTACTAGGTTCTGAAATGATAAAGTAGCCACCACTTCCAGCCACAGTAGTGGCTAAGTCTAAATCTGCTATGAGTCCGTCTGTGGAAAATAAAAATATGATTTACTTAAATTTCCTGTTATTAGCATGTGTTTAATAGCATATTTAATTTTATTAGAGAACATATATAGTTATATTATTTATGTACAATCTACAGATAATAATGAAATCAGAAATGAAGGTCAACTAATTAAAACGAAGGACAACAGTCAAAACTGAATCAAAAACTACAGAACTTTAATAATCTTAATTTTGAAATTTCTAACTTGAAAATTCTATATGCGTGAGTATGTGTGTGTATTTAAAGAAAGAGGTAAAATAAATAGAGAATTAACATCAACCAAATTCAATACATTCTCTAAAGAAAGCATAAATTAAAAATACTGAAGTCAAGAGCTGGAAAATCAAAACTGAAATGAAAGTAAATTCATAGAATGTAAAACATAGAAAATAAAACGAAATTCATAGAAATTAGACTAAGTAAATTCATAGAAAAATAAAACGAAATTCACAATTCACATAATATTAAATAAAAGCCGTTTATCCTTTTGCTTTAGTCCAAAAACGTCGGACAAGATTATAAGCAGAAATACATTTCTGTATTACATCTAGGTGAGTTGTAAAAATAATCAAAGAATTTTCAATTGTGATGACTGAAGCCCCCAATGTTCATGGACAGCAACCCTGGTGGAAGGGTCCAAGGATATCGTCCAAGGGGATGATAAAGATGAAGACGGCACGCAGAGTAACAATGCTATGTGAATGAAAATTGAAAACGAACTGCAGACTTCCATAATATTTCCTGAGAAAAGTCCATCTATGTCCGTACGTGAAGATGTGAAGCTTCACTATATACACAAAATATTTTTTAAACCACCGCCGCGATCTCATAAGCAAGCAGACATTCGAAGTTTAATGCTCTCTAGAAAATTTGTAACTGTTCAAAGTGTATATGGAAATAATACACTACCCGACATTGAAAATGCAACACCAAGTAGGAGTGACCAGAAAGGGTGGAAACTCGGCAAACAGAGAGAGACAGCAACGAAACTTAGCTGATCTTTATTTCGAAATCATATGCATAATACAGGGCGAGAACGGTTCTTCATTCCTTTTCAACCATTTGCCACAGTTCGTCTTCTGAACACGGCAATGGCAGAGTCTGAAAATGGCGTCCAATCACATCCCAAATGTGTTCGATTGGTGTGAGATCAGGAGAATACGGTGGCCAGGAAAGCATCTGTGTACCCCGCAGAGCAGTTTGGCTGATGCGAGCAGTGTGTGACCGGGCATTACCCTGCTGATAAAGGATAGAACTTCACTCCCTGAAGGTAGGAGAGTGCCACCGGCTGCAGCACATCATCCACGTATCCTTGGACCGTCATAGTGGCCTGAATACGAACTAGAGGTGATCTGGAATCGTATGCAATTGCACCCGAACCCTGATGCCTCGTTGCTGCGCGGTTGGAAGTTCCACAATTACTACTGGTATGGACCTGTGTCCACATCGAAGCCACACTATAACACCGTGACTATCATTGGAGACAGAAGCTGGAGAAAACGCTTCTCCTACATTCATCTGAGAACACGACCCTGTGCCATTCCTTCGTCTACATCGCTTGAGCCTGTTAACATTGCAGACTTTGTCCTTCATGATCTGGGGGTCAATGACAGGCTTCTTAACGGACGCCACGAGTGCAGGCCGAAATAAACTCACTTAAGATCTAAAATCTAGAAACTATGGTTGCATTTAAACTAATTTATGTAAATTCATAAACTAGATAAAGTAAATTATATTAAATCAATACTCAAACTCTTTAATTCATAATCATTGAGACTGAAGTAAGATAATATTTTCTCTGGTGCCTTGGTATAAAACCAAAAATATTGTTTTTGAATAAAAAATGAATATGAAGTTCATTTTCAGAATCTAAAAATAGTACCACTCTGCCGAAAACGCTATAATCTTGTTACTTTTCAGAAAACATGTATATCTCATACGCAATAATCCCTAAACTCTAGAAATAACAGCAAACTCATTTCATTGAAATGCAAATACAAACCTCCTGACGACATTAGAATAGAATAACCCAGATAAATAAAATTCATTCACCAGTTCAAATGAAATGATAATAAATCAGATCATAATTTCAGATAGACATAACTAATTAATTTCATAACTAAAGCGCAAAAAGTTACCCAGGTTCAGTTTATAAAATCCAAATTTTCCCTAAGGATCATTCGTGACATGGCAAATCACTATAAAAATAATCATAGATTAAAATTACATTTAAGCATATTTATTGAACATTGATTACCATAAGTCCTAGCTAAGACGACTGGATTCAGGCCCTACAGTATTTTTCTCTTAAATGTCTAAATAACGCATACTTCTGTTCGCTAAGTTAAAAATAATTCACTTTTAGAATAATAAACAAATTATCATTTTGTTCTAAAAAGGAACTTCGCTATTGGCACTTATGCCTAATTAGATATACATCTATCACAAATAATTAATTTTCCGTTATTGCGCAACAACACAGTTAATATAATTGTCCTATTTACAAAAACTTAAATCTTTTAAGCGCAATAAGTTTGTAAATACATAAATATAGTTTAAGAGAAATCAACTCACGTTGAGGGGAGTATTCCCGTTTAATTTTCATCTTTCTATTAAGAGCCGAAACGCACAATAATTTAATTTAATCTGATTCATTCATTCAATTATTCATCCAAGTTGCACAAAAATTTGTCAAGCTGCAACAGTCTGGAATCTGCCTCTGCCCTTTTATTTCTACACCCAAGGTGGTTCAAGTTATTATGAATTTTGGAACACAAAAACTTCTTCCATTGATCTAATTGATGCAGGAAGAGATGCTCTGAAAGAGGGAACAATTGAATAAAGAACCCTTTATATTTCTCAGTGGGAAGGCGAAGCATAAGAATCTTATTTCCGAAAAAGAATATGACCCATTGAGGATCTTAGTCAGAGGACGAAACGATATTTTTCGTTGCCGAGGAAATTTTACCAGGTAAACTGGACTCACGATCGTTGCCGTAAAAGAAAAAAAGGTTCATCTCGTCAAATATGGGAAAAGGGTTACATTTTTAAACTTTATCGGATGATGGTTTTCCTGTGACCGGGATGGCTACGAAGACACGCCTAATACACATTCTTATTCCCCGTGAAGTTGGATTCGAGGACCGAACCCAGAGCTCAGGTCCGCAAGGAGGAGCCAAAGTCTTACCTTCTTTCTCCTACTTTTTACTTCCTTGTGCGACGTAAATGAAGGATTGTAATTGCTAAAAATTTCGAGTATCATATTTCAACAAAAATATCTATTTTGACAGCTCCGTAAACCATTTGAGCGATGTTTTCCTGTGACATCTGTACATAAGAATAAAATGATTGACTTTTGTTTTGCCAAGAAGGATTGTAAAATGGATTCAGAAGAGTTTTTTTCTTGACACCTTTACGTATGTATGTATCTCGCATAAATCAAGAACGAGTAGCTGAAGAAAGTTGAAAGTTTGAATATGGGACTGCTATAGCATGCAGTTGTGCATCTCTCGTTTTCGTTATAATCAGTATATATTCCAATTCTGTTACCTGGCTCGGTGACCTTAGTGTTTTATTCCTTTATGTTGGTAAATTATGCATTTTTTGCTTCAAAAGTTATTAAATTATGTGGTTTCTAGGTTCCGGTTAAGGTTTTATGCCTTTAACTAATCAGCATGCAATAGTTGTAGAATTATCAGCAATTTAAAAATTAAAGGAACTAGTTAAGCCTAATAAACCGCCATTTGTTTGCATTTTAAACTCAGTATAATAGTGAATTAAGTCAGGTTTTGCACCTTCAATGTCCGAGGAGTGGGACCAAAGTGAACTTTCAGTTTTGTGCGCCGAAAAATCTGCCTTCTTGCCCGCTGGCTGGATTGCTTGTTTTTGCGTAAAAACTATAATTTTAATTGTAATTTTTTAACTGTTTTAGCTGTATTTGGTGTTTTATATTTTTCTGTATTTTACAACTTTTAATGAAAATTATTTGAGTTTTTACTTATTTTTGATTTGCCGTGAAGTGAGAACTGAATTAATTGAATGATAAATACATCTCTAATGAAATTCAAGGAAATGAGTTTAAATAAAATGCAACAAAAATGTATATAATAAGCCATACAAGGAAGTCATTTTTTGGTGTCTACAACAGTTTTTGTTTCGTAAATTCAATGAGTAGAAAAAAAATTCTCTCTTACCTCTCGTTCACCAACTTTTAAAATCTCGGATTCTAAAAAATGAAATACCGCTCACCAATGCTGGTATTAGTGTTAATTTAATATCTATTCATTTAAATCGTTTCCTATACTCTCTCCAAAGAAGGAGAAAAGGGTAATAAGTTAACAGCCATTTTTTCCAAGGAAACGTTTAACCCCTGCAAAGATGCTCGCAAAATTTCACCGATTGCGTTCAACCGTATTTCTATTAGAGGTGTGATATTTATAAGTGAGGAAATTTCGTGTACAATTATGGAAAAAAACTGCTGAGTACTAGTATTATTTTTGAGCTATTTATGCCCACCAGCAGCCGAATGGTAACGTCACTGAACACTGGCCTTTCGACCTGAGCACAATTCCAGGCGAACGGGCGCGCTGTTAGGGAATATCTGTGGCTTTTCCCATGTGTATGTACTATGTATACAAGCTAATTTCCTTTAGAAAACCCACTACGGAGGAATACCTTCTGTTACGTACATTGGCTTCGCATGCTTTTAAGTAATCAAATAAACCAAACCAAAACACACTTTGACTTATTTATGGTGTTTTGTTTGGTTAATTTTTATAATAAATTCTTACTCTCCCTGCTTATCTTGAGTTAATACTTAAAGAAATATCAATGAGGTTATAGCTGACAAGTATTTAACATTTAAATGTGTAATATAGTCTAAAATTCAATGACATTGCATTCAAGCTCTGCAAAAACTTCTCTATACTTCAACATATTTTACAATAATATACATTATAATAACTGGATAGGCTTGTGTATATATCTTCCCCATATTATATACCTATTTTGGAAATAATACTTGCATTAATTTGTCACATTGTTAAAACAATAGCAAATGCAGATTTTGTGATTGTTAATCGAAAACGTTATATAGTATATCACAACTAACAAGATGTGTTGCAAACAAAATAGAGCAAATATGCCTACCCAGTCTTAAATCGATTTTTTTTCATAAGAATATAATTAAATTGAAATGATCTTTAAATTAATTACAGGATTTTGTACACCCTATATCTCTATGTATTTTATTGAAATCCTTTTAGTTGGAAAATAATTTTCACCTTCAATAAATGTTTATAGATTTGAAAATTTAATTTTGAAGCTTCTGCTACTGAGATTTGAGATTACAAAATTAATATGAGTAACCTTTGCTTAAAAAAACGTTTAGACTAAGTGCCAAGTAAAATTAGTCATGTGAAATTTTAATTAAATTTTAAGCATGATTGCGGCTCAACTTTCATTCAGGAAGCTGTTTTAGAACTTAACTAAATTATAAAAAAGGGACATAATTCACTCTTGAAATACCAGTTTCGAATAGCTTTCTTGGATAAAATACAACACAGAATTAATTTTTTTACTTTTATATTTAATTAATATTCTGAAGCCTGTCCTCGACATTAATCTAATATACTTCAAAATATTTCAAGAATTTGTATTTAAAAATAAAATTATATATTTTAGACCTTTTTGAATAGCAACTTTAAATTAGTTACGTTTTGTTAGCTCTACTGAGCATATACCATAAATAAAAATAAATGCTGCCAAGTTCCTGAATATACATTCCCTCGGCTTTTCACATAGCCAGATTATGGATTTAAGGTCTTCTGTTTATATCACAAATTTAATTCTTCTGTAATTGCTAAAAAATTGTGAGCTTAAAAAATCAAGAAGCATACTTTTTAATAATTTATACTTTTTATATATGTGTTTTGCTTACTTATTTGATACTAGATAAAATATAATATTTGATATAAATTAAAATACATTAAATTTATACTATAACCAATGATTTATTTTAGAAACATTTAAAACGTTTTCTGATGCATTATACTATGTTCCTTATGCAGTAGTATTCAGTATGTAACACGCATCCATAGAAATGATTAATAAATTCATTTGTGAAAATACATTAAATATTTTCGTTGAAATTTATGAAAGATGCATGCTCTCCGAATAAAGAAACAGAGAAACACCATTTTGAATACTTTCATTTCTATTTGGAAAATAGATTAATGAATTTAAAATAATACGGCAGATTGATAATGTTCAAAATTCTAATTTAATCACATCACGATATGAAAACTTCTGTTGATTAAACTCTTTCTGTGACGTCACGTCTTGTTTCATATAAAATTGATTCATTTTTTTAACTCCTTGACTTTTGCTTTTTTAATTTACTTTTAGTTTGATTTCGTATATTTTAAAAAATTTTATTTTATTAAAAATGCAAACATAAATAACAAAATTTCAGTTTTGCGTATTACAAATATTCCGAATTCAAGCGACCGAGTCGCTTTCTATTCTTTCTACATCAAGCAAGATTAAATTTGCTTCTCATTTATTCATATGTTTCTAATTATTTCTTGGTTTAAATATGCAAAAAGGTAATGTCGTAAATCGCCTTCTTTATAATTTGTTCAATTAATTTGAATGAATGCATACGATATGAAAATTAAGCATATCGCAACAATTGAAGAATTATTTTCACATTTCCTTTAAAACTTTAATATAAGTAATGTTTTCCGTAAATGAAACATGAGTAATATTTCATGCGTGTAGCGTTAATATGAGCTGCTAAGTTCATTTAAGAAATCCACTTCAAAATCATCCTTTCTTTTGTAAATAATCCTATCATACTTTCCCTTAATCATCAAAATCATATAACTTTATGTTATAAAATTATATATTCAAAGTAGTCACGTATGAAATACACAACTGCATGCAGGGCCTAAAACGATAGATGTCTTTATGGTCTGAAATACATAATATTGTCTACAAGGATTTCGTATTTCTTTTTCTGCTTACACGAGGAAGACTTAAAAAGACCCAAAATTTAACCTTATTCAAGTTACCAGGATTTCCCTCCATCAACGGCCAAGCGGTAAAGTCGCTAAACACTGGCAGTTCGGTCCGGGGTTCGAATCCCGGCAAATAGACTAGCTGCATAGGCGTTTACGTGATTTTCGTCATTTACATATTGAGAAATCCACGTGCATACACGTTCGTACATATGTTTCCGTGAAGTCCTCCACAAAGCCTCCCTTCTTTTAGGCAGATAGCACTCAAATGCTTTACCATAATCAAATAAACCAAACGAACCAGGATTTAGGGATCGTATCCACTCAGCCACTGATGGGCCTATCATATGGAGGCATGAGCAATGTAGTAGTTGTTCCAGTTAGTTAAATCTTTTTACGAACGTATTTCCACATAATATTATATATTCCACATAGCATTGTTATATTATAACGCGCAGTGTAAAATGCATGTATTATAATGCTAATTTAGTGCTCGATATTCATCAAAAATATCAAGCGCAAGATTAGGTTTACAATATACAAAAATATGTCTGTAATATTGTAGAGACATTAAGATTTTTTGGAAGCAGGCAAGATGAAAAATTAACAACTGCCTTCGCCGGGAATCGAACCACGGACCTCTGGATTACCGGTCCAGCTTGCAGAACCACTACTCCACGAAGGCACGGTAGGAAAGTAGGAGAAATTCCTTATAAGACAGATAATGAAATGACAATAATCATATGGTTATCATTTAAGTTAACAACTTTTATTTGCCAGAAGATTTTTTGTCTCTGTTTCAGACAGCATGAGTTATATGTTTCGTAATTACATATTGCTGTCTTGGACTCAGGTTCTTCTGACAAATTATATGTAACGAAAAGTCTCAGTTCTTGTATCCTATAAAGCTAAGGCGCATCGCATGTGTAAAACGTAGGAAACTTAATTCTAATTACCGTATTTACCTGACGTAAATAAGGGCTTATCTCTTCCGAATTTCATGTTAATATTTCAAGAGGTTTTCCTGATTTTCTAGATACCGCGAACAATTATATAAACGTAGAAAATCGATTTTATATTCCTTCCTATGTATATAAAACGTAAGTACCGAAGAAAACCGAAAACACAGAAAATTGAAATCGAAGAAAACACCATTATAATTATTTATAAATGTTTGTTTGGTTTTTGGTGATGTTGGGAGTATTTGCATAATGTTAAACGTGGCTGCCTACCAAAGGAACATACTTGATGTAAGTGAAATATAAATTTTATAGGCACGTTTTGAGCTGTACAAAACAGATGAACAGAGTATGCTAACCTATTGGCATGTTAGGAAGCACATAATATGAATAATAGGTGATTAGCTTGACCGGTATGTCGACAGGTAATTGGCTGCTAAACGTCCATGCAATGCTTTATATTAATGCTATTCGGGTCACTCTGATATATTTCTATCCTTATTCTAGTGTTCGACAGCCAGGGCGATACACACCCCTGATACGAAAGTTGGGAGGATATACAGTCTTCATACTTTTCTTCGCTTCTACTACGGGATTATATAGTAGCTTTGAACCTTACACTTCTTCAGCACTAATTAGTTTCAAGTGTTAATGCAAATTTTCCAACGCAAGTGATTTAAAGTTTGTTAAAATAAAATAAACAAAATGTGTGCAGTGTTTAACAGTTTAGCTCCCCGTAATCCCAAGGAAGTTTTTCTTTTTGTCTTTCAATAACGTTATCGTTTTTAAATTGACAGTGTTTCTAATATTCTGTTTATGTCAATAATATTTTAAAGCATCTTAAGAGCAAACGAAGTTAGACAGTAACTACTTCCAGCGACTGCGCTGAAGGCATGAATGTTAGAAACTACGTGGCTTTTGTTATGAAACATCGTAGTTGTTTCAAACTTAATGTTAACTATACTATGATTATGGAATAAACTACTACTAAATTCGTGAGAAATTTAATTAATATCTATAATACTTCTCAGTATTATGAGATAAATCGACTTATTTGTCTTCTTCCTTTCATTAATTCTGGCACTCAGTATTCTTTTCTCATGAGTAATATATTAATTCTAAAAATCTACAAATAATTCTTGGTCTAAACCAAGAATCTATCGATCTAAATTCTACGCAAAACATAAGGTAATTTTGCCTAACTGTATGTTTTACTTTGGCCTGTTTCTCGTCTTCCCTAATTCGTGGTCTGCCAATCATAAGATTTCTAAATATGATGCAATTTGCAATTTTTTTATCTTTTTGCTAGGTGTTGAAAAACTGCAACATGGGTGTAAACTTTGTTTGTCATTCACAATTCGTCACAAAATGGTTTATTTACGAATTTTTATTCCTGTATTAATTAAGCATGATAATCCGCTTCTTCAGACTACAATCAGAATTCATCAAGTTTATAAAATATTTTTGCATCATGCATCAAAATATGCCATGTAACACCTCCAGATCCTCATTAGGTAAAACTTGTTTTCTTTAAACACTCAATTTGTTCTGTTTGAGGTGATGGTACATTAATTCTGTTCCGAGCTTGAAAAACCTAATGACTCTACAAATGCTGCTAGAATTAAAATAAAAACGTGGTGAACGATATTTTTCAACACCAGGATTAAGCCACTAGGTTGCCTTTTCCTAGTCGTTCTTTATTGTCGAAGAACGTATTTCTCCTTCCTTTACCGCATGGCTTGCCTTCATGTTGTAACTAGGAAATACGTCCGGCTAGCAAGCAACAAACTTTCCGTTTAATACATGTTGTATATGATTGCTCAAGACCTATTTCTTATCTCAAACATTTGGTCAGAACATGATGCAAACGTGTTTGAGATGCGAATTAAACTTCCGCTGAATGACATTATGGAAATAACAGCCCAAAATTTTCATTCCCTAGTGTCATACTGCATGGAGTGCGTTACATCCGTCAAATGTTAAGTACGTAAAGTACTGAATTTAACTACACATTTTGGTACAGTGATTTGACTTTCCAGTATTTTCTACATTGTATCATACATCATAGTTCTTACAAATTGATGTGTATAGACTTTTATCTTTGTGCGTGTTACAGTTTCATTGAATATCAACATAAGAAGGAGAGTGCAATCATTAAAGGCAATTACACAGTAACCTTACGTGAAACTCACCCGAAAAGTACTTTCATTTTTTAAATAATTTTTCATGTTTTTTAATATTCATAATTACTTATATTCTTGTTCCATCCTTTCATAAATGCTTCAATCCAAGCTGCATAAAATTCTTTGTGTTGTTTCAGGTGCATTAGGTCTCCATCTGGAACTTCGTCATCATCTGATAAACGTTTGCGTCGAAAATCTTTTTTAGTGGATTAAACAGGTACTTCTACTATTATTGTTACACAGTAGTACATTTGTCGAACAATGCTTCATCTTCTGCTCTGTTGAGTCTCTTTCAGTATGAAGACGGCCACTTCGGTTTTCAAAGCAAACTTTGCAGCAGCCGTGAGAAAATTTCTCGACCCGTTTATATATGGGTTTATACGAAAAATCCTTTTCTACGTAAACAGAAAATTAATTAATTTAATTTTATAAATATTAATTTTAATAATTATTATTTTAATTATTAATTATATTGATTTTTAATTATTAATAAATTTTATTAATATCTTTCGTGCGAAATACTTTTGCTTCACCTTCCCTCAAAAAAGTGTTACAGCACTCTTCTCCTGTTTTGTAGAGCCACAGGGCTCCATCAACATTTTCGAACTGAACTAAGCATGTGCGGCTGTTAGTTAGTGACTAACTAAATGAATATCATAAACGACAATGATTCTGCCTCCTTTTAACATATATGGAGAGTATCAACTGAACTTTTCTAATATATCATGCAAATCAGTGATTTACTTAATAAATTTTTCTCGTATGTAATTAGTTAGGGTATTTCCTCGCCAGTAATCGACAATGGAAAATTATGAAAATAAATTTCCGAAGGATGTGATTACATTAAGATAAAAATAAATGAAAATTATTCATGGGTAAACTACAGATAACTATCACAATATGTTTTCCTTCAAAGGAAACCTATATTTATGTAAGAATGCATAGCGATATTAACGTTACAAAATCTAATCAGGTATCTTAATTTCTACTCCCTTCTAAGATGAACCTCGCTCGTTCTTATTGTTTCCTCTGCTACTCCTTAGGTCTCAGATCATCCACAAATAAGTAGCAAAGATAAATGTGCTGTTCACTCACCGAAATCATAGACTGAATATTAAGACATGTTTGTTCCGCTCGATGGATCTGTTCTTCTATAAGGGTGGACTAAAGTTCAATAGTTAGAGGGTAAGTTTTTCATGACCTTCGCAGGTAATTTGTGAGGGTTTGTGTCAGACAATTACTATACAAATCTTAAAACAATTACATGGACGAATACATTTTAAAACTTAAAGGAGCTTTATGTCTAAACGCATCATGGAGAAAGAAAATTTCTAATTTTTAAAAGCTGGCGGTAAAAACCTAGGAGAAAAATAAGCAACAAAATACGATATTTATTAAAAAAATTAATAATTTTAAGGTAAAACATGCGGAATATTTTCATGAAAATAATAGCGGTATCCAGACAGACATACCAATATTTTCCAATAGGTGATGCTTGGCTTTCAGGAATGCTTACCAATAGCATCCTAAATCCACTATCTTATACATTTTTAATCCGTCAATTTACGAATGGCAAATTTACGAAAATATTTTTTATATTTTTCCAACGTGACAGTTTTACAAATCATCGCAAACCTTTTATCGAATCTACTTACATTTAGCAGGAGCAATATTATATAAATTCCAGCAATTCAAAGGTTACTTTTTTTCAAATTTATTTTTCTTTCTTTCGAAGAAGTATAAAACCTTTGAAATGAATTTATCCAATATTCGCAAAACATAGTTTCGATAATAAAATCAAATTGTACTTAACAAATAGAAATTCCAAGCGCATATATTTTGGAATATATTTATTATGCAGACTTCGCAACAATATATGCTGTTGTACAAATGAATTTTGTTATCTCGTAAGAGTTAAATATTATTATTTTATTTAATAGAAAGAAAAAAGTTTTGCAAACGCCACTCACATATAAAGATTTATTTTTGAAAACTAACAGCAGCTACGTGAGAAGAATGCATTTGACTTCAAGGAAGCGTTTAAGATTTCATCGAAGATTGCTTTAGAAACGAAAACTATCTATTTTCTTGGATTGAAAAAAAAGGAACAGTAGGAATGAAACATCTATGGCAAAATCTATAATGCAAAAGCGATATTTCTTCTACTTCCTTTAGGAATTTAAATCATCTCAGGAAAATAAAAATTGAACTCTCATTCATTAGATCTCTATAACTGAATGAGTTTATAAGAAAAGAAAATATTTGAGGCAAAACGTCTCAGATTTCCTGTCGTTTTTGTGGAATAATATAGATCTTTGTGTAAAATACAGGTATGTCCTAATATGCCTCAATGTAATGTAAATTCCTATAACTAAAACTTCATACGTGTGAGAAATGCCATTATATTACGAGTTTATTGTAATGTCAATTATAAAATTCGTTTTTGAAGGCCTAAAATTTTGCTACGGTAAGAATTCCTATATCCTCTATGTGACAATGTCGGTAACAAATAGCAAAGAAATATTAAAGAATGGGCATATTTTTACAAAATTTTACTTCTTAGTAAGAAACTCCAGGATCTGAACTACGAAGCTCACATTTTTATTTGTTCACAGCAAAGCATTCAAAGGCTATTTGCTTTAATTCTTTTCATGTAAGATGTCCTGTGTGAAACTGTCTCCTTGTAATGGCATTTGAAATTAAAGCCTTTCTTCCTGTGTTCCTTTTCGCACAGTTGGCTTTTTCTTCACGTCAATCACTTCGAAATACTTCATTCTGTAGACTGTTACGCATAGGAGAAACCAAAAATGCAGTATAGCTTTCGCTTAAAAGGAACTTGTGACGAATTACCAGCGTTCAATAATCTTATACCTCCAGCTACTGGTGAATGATCGGATTTTCTACTTAAAATAAATTCCAAATCATTCGAATTAACGGATTCTATTGGAAGAATTAAAACTTGAAACGCTTGAATTTCAAGAAAGTATTGACACCTCAAATACTCTACATTAAATGAGTAGATGAATGAATTATGAGCTCATGAAATGGCTAAACATCAACCAAAAGGTGGCCTTTGAATGGGCTTACAAAATGCCTAAAAATTTAATAAATTTGATTATAAGGCCTATATCATTCGTTTACCGATTTTGTCGAGTGGAAAAAAATGGAATATAAAAGACTTCATTCGTTAGCACTACAGTTCTAATGAAATTTTGCAATGATATGATTAATTATGTTTAACGAATAAAATTCGGGAATCGAAAAGCAAAATTTGAATCGTCCCTAGAAAGGCTACATTTTCTTATTTAATACCCAACAAAAAAGAAAAAAAACATGATAAAGCTCAGACAAATTTCAGGAGAAACACCATAAGATTATCCTCCAAGCTTTTTCAATATAAAAATGGATGAAATATCATTTCAATGATTCAGAGATTCTAGTTTGATCTATGTATGGGTACAATCTGTTTTTTCCTGTAATAAATCATCAAGAAAAATCTTTATAGCGCTATTCTTCTTCAATACGGGCAGGGCAGATTCAATAAATACTTCATGCCATTAAACCACTATGAAGAACAACTCCATACATTTTATTGAAAGGAAAGAAGCTACAGAAGACTGAACAAGAGGTACATGTAAGAAGTGGGGGGGCACCACAATTTCACCATTGGTCGTGCAGGTATATTTCCTCCTCACTAAACATGCATCTCCACCACAGTTTTCAGGGTGAACACACTACAGGTGATACGCTGGCCTCCTACTCCTCTTTTCCTGCTAACGACCTCTATAGAGGACCTTCGTCTCGCCGTGTAATTTAAGTATCCCTTGTCGCACAGACACTATACGTTTACAGACATTTACACTATCTTTGGTATTCGAACCCGGACTCGTCGGTGCGGCAGTCAGTGCCACTAACCACTCTACCGTCTGAGCGGCAGGACAGAATTAACCATCACCTGCCATTCATGAGCAAACCTTAACACCTAAACACACACTTGTACTGGTAAAACTTTCATGTGCACAGAGGATAAATAAATGTAGTTAAGAAATACTTACACTAAGAGAAATGTCTCAAAATTCGTATGATGATTCGCTTATAAGGTCCTTTCTCCCTCCTTTCTGCATGTCATCGTGGTGTAATTGTAGCACACTCGGCGCGTATTCGAAAAGTCCAGGTTTGACCCCTGGCATTGCTCATTTTTCATGTCTTCTGTTTCAAAAATAACATACTTTCTGCATTCCTTCGTGTAACGGTAGCACACTGGTCGAGTATCCGAGAGGACCAGGTTCTTGCCCTGGTGAGGGCACTGCTCATTTTTTATGTCTTCTGCTTCAAAAATAGCCCAAAGACTCTACATGGTTACAATATAAGAAAAACTTTATAAGCATGAAATATATATATATTTTTTTTTCCAATGGCAGATTGTAAACAATTATAAATGTAACTCAAGTCCATTAATCTATACAAGGCCCGATGTGGCGGTCTTTTTATTATGGAGGCATCTGATAGGTGGGGCACCATCGCCTTTCCTTTGAAGGGACGGACAGTTACAAGCATGCCTTCTCCGGGATTCAAACCCAGGCCCTTCGGCATCGCAGTTAGCTTCCCTGACCCCTATACCGACTGGGCGGCATGAAATATATATAGATATAGGTATTTTATTGTATTGTATTGTTATCAACGGAATTGTTATTTTAACCCTTTCTCCCTTTCTGGTGCAATTGCCTCCTGCTTTACGTAAACGTCTATTTTATCGATACCAGAAATTAGGAGTATCATCTGGTGACTTGTCCATATATGTTTTCCAACTAATCTTGCGGATATTTGTTTTTGGACATTGCTAGTGGAACGATTTTCTAATGAAGTAGGAACATTTAATATTTTGCACAGGAGTTCTTCCACCTATAAATAATATTTTGTAGATACTTTTTCCGAGCCTCGAAACATTTGCTACTGAACGAGTTGATATTTATGATGAAATTTAGTAGCTGTTTATAAATTGGTAAACTTATATCAACTTAGTGCCATTTTACTTTTTCTGTGATTCCTATCTGCATTCAATCTTATTCTCCAGAATATGTTGTATTTATATTGCTGTATATAAATTTACGGAGCTTCTCATCAATTGCTTCTAGAAAATAAATCGTTACCACGAATGCCAGGCAAGAAAGGGATCTCTAAACATCTTTAGTCGAAAAGTAGTCTGATTGCTAATATGCCTGGATAATATTTTCACTTGTTTATTCGAAGTTTCTGTGGGATAGATTTTATCCGAAGAGTGTACTCACGTATTAAACGTAATGCCTAGTATTTTTTGCTATGCTATTTCGCTTGTTCAAATCCGGTTTCCTCATATTAAAAGCACTATTTTTTATCATCAGACTCAATTTCGCCGCTTGAAAACTATTTCTGATCGAGATCTATAGATTTTTGTTTTTGTTTAAGTAACTCTTTAATATAACTCTTTTTTTTTAAATAAGTGGATTGGGGAAGTCACCCAGTTACTTAATCTGTAAGGTATTTACTTTTGCTTGAAGCTGTATGCTAGAAATGTACTTAGATTCACGTATTTCTTTCAAGCTAGATAGTTTTTGAACTCGTTCTAAGTGAGTAGATAGTTGATTACTTCAAATTACTCTGGGGATATTGGCTTTGGGTTTCTACTTTCATTTGAGATTATCTCTTTTTATCTTAAAAGTTTCTGCTTTGAGACTTCTTCCTGTTTTTATTTACGGATATTCTCTTCACTGACTTCTTGGTACTATTTTATCTTTCATTTTCTGAAGAACAACATACAACTTTTCCTGTAGATTTAATTTTAAGCTTTAAGTAAGATGATGAGTGACATTTAAAGATACATGTCAGCAGCGTGATGTTTCTGACATATTTTATTAAACCACATTTATTTTGTACTTCTAAGGCTAAACATAAACAGATCTTTCATCTATAGAAGGTTAACCCTTCATGTTCTGATAATCTGGTGTCTTCATAAAGAAATTCATAAAATCAGAATCAGCTTTAGAAATGTTGTTCCGAAAGGATGTTAAATGAAAGGTTTACTCAAAACTACTTCTTATATAAAAAACAAATTGGTTACAAAACAAAATTTAAACAAATTGGTCATCGCTTTTTGCATAGGTTAAGAAATTCGGGTACGTGAAACAGCAGAAAACGAAATTTAATTTTGATCTAAATAACTCAACTGCAGTTAACACGGATTTTAGCTGTGTTCTCCAAAGATATAAAATTCAGACACAATAACACGGCGAATAAATATTAATTTAAAGTCAAACAACAAAAATCAGCGTTATATTTTCAAATTTTCACAGGACTAGTTTCACAGGATGGTTTTACCGAACCATCATCCTCAGCTGCAAAAGCGCAAATGAACGAATCAAGATAAAATGCTTAGATAAGATAAGATAATTCATTTGCACTTTAACTCATTTGCTCGTTCATTTTCGCTTTTTTAGCTCAGGCTGATGGTTCGGTAAAACCATCGAAACTAGTCCAGAGTAGTGTCTGAAAAGTACAAATTTTACAACAGTTTAAACTCATATGAACTTGCATTTCAAAAATTTTTGTTTACTTAGTTTTTAAAAGGATGGTAGGACTAAACAGACATTAAAGAAGAGAATTTACTTAAAACTAATCTTTTTAAGTAAACCTAAGCTTATATATTTAAAACTGAATGGCCTTTCGAACTTAAACCACTAACCTTTTTGCTTCTTTGTACTTTACTTCTAGGTGACAGATTTAGAATTATTAAGTTCAGATAACTTGTTTAAATGTTTTTTACTGTAGCTTGCCCATACTCACAAAAGAAGGAACGAAAAAAGCCGTTGGAGACTTCCGAAGTCTAATATATAAGACATAAGTATTGAGGCAATTGTGGCCAATCAAAAGGTTAAATTATGCCTCAGCTGTAGCTCATGAAAAATGTGGGATATTATATTTGCTGTACAGATAACATTGCCAAGCTTTGAACTAAGCTTCTACTCGCCACTCGGATTCATGAATCTTGCTAAATACCATATTTATCAATCTCGTACCAGAATAAAAGTTCACGAAATTTCTGCGTTTGGAGAAGATACTCTTTGCCAGTAAATCATTCAAAATAAAACACTATTTGTTATACAAATTATATTAAAAAGACTACAAATTATTTTGACTTTGTTTGATACTTAAATGGGCTTTAATCAACTTTAATATACCGGTACTGGACTCTAAAATTTCTAGCTATTCTCGGACGTTTTTCTGTACTGCACGTAAGTCTGGATGAATGTCACTATCCTCCATTCCACAGTTAATAACGTTGTTAAGCGCTTCATATATAATATCATATTGACTTTCGTCCATAATTATTCTCAGTAAAAGGGAAGAATTAATTTAAAACCAGCAGAAATTTAATTTTTTTTATTTCTCTCAGATTTCTTTGACTATTTGCAGAAATGAAGAACATATTTTAAATCGTGAAAGTAAAAGTTCAACTGAAGAATAAATATCATGTAAAAATTTGATAAAATTTACCATAACTGGCAACCAAACTAAAACTCATTATGTTGTTGTTAAATCTCTAAATGACTCACAGACTAAAGGTTTGAAAAATTTAAAAACTGTTTGTCACCAAATAACATTTACACTCCTTAATGATCCAAAACCAATTTTTCCAATGGAAAATGAAAGTGAATTGGTATTCGCCATCAACTGGTCTAATGAACTTGTCTAGCCTACCTGTCGTTTCTTGATATGATGATGTATACGTATAGCAAAGTGGATTTTATAAAGTGATTTTAAACGTGTTTATATGCAGACTGGTTTCCAGTTTGCTCGAATTTTTGCAGAAAAAAGTGCTCTCAGATTTTATATAGATTGGTTTATAGTCGGAGATACAAGACAACTGAAAATATAAGTAAATAAATAAATAAATTTTATGAGTAGTTATATTATTATTTATTACCTCAGAAAGAAAATTTCATACGGAAAAAATGTAAATTTAAATCTGTTAAACTGGAGGAGACTGCAAAAGTTACTTACAATACAATTCTGTATTGACGATTTTCCAGCAAGCGTATTATCTGTACGGAATAAATAGTTTTACAGGCTAACTCCATGGATTGCTTGGTGACTTGCTTGGTAAATGCTACGAAAGAAACCTATTTAACTTAGGAATTGACGAATGACTAAGAAAATGCAATCCTAGACGTTGCACCAAGATTCAAATAACGTGACCAGTACCAGGATTCAAATAACGTATAACGTGAATATGAACTTCCTTCTCTTAGAAAGGCAGTCCATTAAGGCAACAGCTCCTTTATGCAGATATCCCTCAGTTTCTTTGCTATGATCAAACAAAAGAAACCTAATTTTTCAGTATATAACTAAAATTGATTTCAAAAAAGAAAATAATAAATAAAAAAATTTGAAACCTTTCGGGTTTTATATTACGACCAAATAAGCTTTTTTCTCATCTATAGACACATACACGTTTCGACAGCACTTGGGCTGACGCCACTTTGGGTTAAAAATATCGGGTTTAACGAAACGTTTCCAGCCATCGCCCTGCACAGGACGTCCAAAATGAGGTTGATCTCTTTTTGGACTCGCGGCGATTACGTTTCTAGGTCGAAGGCTCAGAAAAAATACCAAATCGCTGACAGAAAATAATAGATGTGGTTGATAATTACTACCCGCACTAATGCACTACTTTCAAACTTTTTTCTAACTTTAATAAGAGAATTTTTGTCGGAAAAGGTTTATTACAACCAGGTATTTAAATACAGCATATCTTTAGAGTTTTTGATAAAAAATGAGACAGAATTTTCGACAGGACAGCTAGAGATAAAATGTTTTATTCCCTACAGCATTGCCATTGCTTTGACATTTTTGAGTTTTTTAATCAAAAACTCTTTAAAGTTTTACACAATATGAAATAGATAATAAAACAAAGTTCAAATTCCAAATACGAGCTTTGACGTTCCTGTGTTCAGGTGGAAGGCTATGTCAATCATAATATGATGAATCTAGATATCTTTGTTTTTTCACTGTGCCCGAAACATACATACATTCATGCAGATTCGGCATTACCTAATTTCTTTAAATATAATACAGGACGATAATATTTGTTGGTAACAGTTTGAAAAGCTAAACACAAGATTTAAGTGATTCAACGCAAAATGCTGTTTCGATACTAATAGCCCTTCTGGTCTAACATCCTTTGGGGATAAAAAATAAAAGCATTTAAAAATAATCTATTGAATTTCGCTTTGGTGAAACTCTGAAGGTATAAATGCCTTAAAATTAACATCAAGAAATCAAATTTAATATTCTAATGCATTAAGCTACAGTTGTGAGATTTAAAAGAATTCTTTTTTAAGCATTTTATATTCGATTTTACTTTAACAATTCCTCAGACACAATGTTTAAAACAGCACTTTAATTCAAGCATATGGCCTAACCTTTTGCTGACCTTACCAATCATCCTTCAGAGTTTCTTGATTTTACTTAAAAGTTATATGATTTACTTCAAATTTATTTTGAATGACATAAAAGAGATGTGTCAGATAGACATCTGGTTCATAGTGTTTTTATAAACAGTACATATAGGTATTTCTTTTTCAAAAATCGAAAATTGGAATATGTGTATCACGAGAGTGCGGAAACGTTATTAAATCAATAATATCTATGTTTCCATAATTTTCACAAATGACATACACTATATCGCTCCTCGTGAAAAAAGAAAATGTATAGTAACTGTGCGGTATAAAAGCACTGAAAAAAATCAACGCTAGCCGAAAGTCCTTTCGAGTGGCCTAGTGTTAGGGGAAGACGCATTGTATCCGTTCGCCAAAGTGTTCTCCATCAAATTCGGGACAGAACTGGACAAAAGTATCACTTATATGGTGGTCAAAGCCCATGCAAATGACAGGTGCTGTCTTATGCTCCCTGTCAATATAAAATTCGTTGACTTATTCTGATTATGCCAGAAATATGCGTTAACAATCTGTGCCGACGTCGTTTAAGCTTTCCGGATTTGGGTCGAACGACTGACCGGAATGGATCAAAGTATTTTAAAATTTTTTTCACATTTATCATAAATACGAGCACATCTCTAACAAAAACTGCTTTTACTAAGGCGTACCTTACCACTAAGATTCTTTCTATTTGAATGCTCAATACTCAAGCAACATCCTATTTTCAAGATAAGTTACGCTTATGTTCAGTGTAAAAAAATTTGAAATCATATTTTAATATTAACTTTGATAATATTTAGGCACGAGTACAGTACACTTAACACGAGTAAACGCTGAAATAATTTAAGATGAGAGTGGTAATTTTCATGAAGGGCCACAAAAGCCGGTTATTAGTCGGTTGATTTAGTACAGAGAAGTACTTGAAATATGTCTGGCTTAAATGAGGCGCCTCAATTAAGCGTACGACTTACTAATTTATCGTATCAGCTAGCGTACTATTAAGCGTACTAATTTACGGTATTAGCGTACGACTCGCTAATACGGTAAAACTACGAAATCTCATATAAACAGCCTGTTTTTTCTAGAATTAAACCAAGGAAAAATATAGGAATCCAGCATGCTTACTTAGAGATAGGTAGAACTACTCTTTTATGTGATCAGATCAGAACCGTTAGAAGACTGAAATGAATTGGTTTCTTCCTATAACTCAGATTTTACTAATAACCTTGATGAAACGATCGGGATTGGGTGATGAATCAAGAACGGTTAGCGAAAATGAAGCGGAGAGAGGTAGGAAGCAAACATCTAGCGGGATCGGAAGAATCACAAACTAATTCCCTGGACTGATTTCTTTCATTTGAAATTTTCAGATTGTTTAAGACTTCCTTCCTACAAAGAATTAAAATTAAATTCTAGCAAAAATGTGTTTTAAGGCGGGAAATGACGAAAATTAACTTTATTTTTAACATGGGATGATAAATATTCTTTTCTCTCTTAAAATGGAAATCGAATTTGCACCCTTCTATTAAAAGCTATCAATGGGTGAGCCCTAAAAGAGCGATAGCTCTTTTTTGAAAAAAAAAAAAAAAAAAAAAAAAAAAAAAAAAAAAAAAAAAAAAAAAAACATTCGTTCGGTCGGTAAAGTGAATCGGTTCTTCGAATCAGTTCACGAGCGAATAGCAAATCACTAATGCTCTAATGCTATTCTAATAATGGCGAGGACATATAGGGATTCAACAGTCATTTTCATAAAATACGTTTTTATACTCTATTACATTTACATTGGAAAATGACGAGATTGTTTGTCTTTTATAATCATTAAATTAAGAGTGATGACAATTAGCGGTGATGATAATATGACATTGTCAAATAGATTCATAGTATTAATTGAATTTATTTACCTCTAAAAAAGATTAATATCAAGTACGCATATTCCTATTGTTTTTATATTACAAATTTCTTCTACCTTATTTAAAATTAAATTAATCTAAATATATATTTAAAAGGCATATACTTTCTCAATTTAATTACTTGTAGTTTTCGGTTATAAAAAGAAAAGGTTCAAGTGGTAATACATTCTATGGAGTCTTCCTGGAAAAAAAAAATTGAAAGAGCAAAAAACGTTGCAGTGCATCTGAGTGTAGGAGACATTATGCAACTTGGTAAATAATTTCATCCTGAAACGCATGTGTGTAATTTAATTTAATTTTTGTGGTTACTACCATATGATCCCATTATTAGCCAATACAATTACTTCATTTTAATTTATTTATATTTAAGGACCGTTCGGTGTGAAAAGTGACAAATCATCAATGCCGTTGATTGGGTTCGAACCAAGTATTTTCCTTTAGTTACATAACGCTAAGCATTTTTATTCCGAAGAAATGTTGACACATTTATCAAACAAATTAGGCCCATGAATTAGAGCAATTACTGAATTTTTTTCAAAAGAATAGCATCCAACTGAAAGATGTTAACATAACAAAAATTGATGAATAGTAAAAACACATAAAATTAAACGCATATAGAAATATGTGAAATATAGAAAAGTATGAATGAGTGAAATATCAAAAATATAAAAATGAGTATGAAAAAGTATGAAATATACAAAATTAGACACATATAGAAATTTTATTAAAGAATAATAAAATAAACCATTAAAAGTAAAGAGAGACAATAATGACAATAAATTTAATTACTTTAAAGAAAAAAAAACTAATGTAGACACCCCATATGACTTCCTCGTACGGCCCTCTTAAATTACGCACAGTTTTTTTATACAAATTATTTAAATTTATTTTCTCGAATTGTTCTGACTTGGTTAATTGAAAACTCAAGGCAAGTTCTGTAAGGATCTTAAGTTTTACTAACGTTTATTTTATTTTAAATCTTTACTATCACTTCTTATTTTCTACTTCCGGCCAGAATTATAAGCGTGAAGGAGTTTATGCAAAGTTGTCTGGCGAACGCCAAGTATTTAAGTGTGGCCTTTTTGCCAAGCAGAAGAGAGGAAGCCGTGAGTTCGAAGCAGGCCGCTTACCTTAGAAGTTACGCAGTTGCTACTTTGCCTTCCAGGCCAGAGGTTTTAATCCTCTTGATAAATTAAACGTATTGTAGTGTTCACAGTCTCTGTGCTACATACGCTTCCTGTTATTATAAGGCCAATCTTATTCTAAAGTTAAATTAGAGTTTAGTTTTATTTTGATATCTTTTAAGTTAGACCCCGAGTGGAGGGTCATTGTATTCCGAAGTACGGAAGTCATTGTATATAAAGAAAAAAAATAAAGGGTTTTGTATACCCTTCGTCTGTATCCTGTCTACTTACTACAATTAGTGAACATAGCTTTAGTAAGCTCTCTGTTCTAGTCAGGTCATTGTATGTTTCCGAAGAAGGTTAGAAGAAACATTGAACCTGATAGTGGCGCCCGACGAAGAATAACCATGGCCGAGTTTCAAGAAGAACCTGTGCTGCCTGCAGAAACAGCTCAGAATCCAGAAATGCCAGCTGCCGCCCTGGAAGGATTTGGGTATATTGTCCAGACCATGCGCGCTTCGATGAAACCAGAAGCAACGTTTAATGGAAACTCACAGGTAACCAGTTTTTTGGAAAAATTGGATGACCACTTCATGCTCTACCCCGTGCACGAGTTTCAAAAAGTTACCTTAGCTACCAGCGCTTTGAGGGGCCAAGCGCTTAACTGGTTCAAATGTATCGGCAGAAGTCTCTTGGGTCAAGCAGGAAGTCCCACCTATACCTACGAAAATTTCAAGACTGCCCTACTAAAAGCCTTCCCTGTTGTAAGGGATCGTGCGAAATTAGAAACAGAACTTTTCAGTATATATCAACAAAGAATGGAAAACCTCTCGAGTTTTATTTTAAGAAAAATTCACGTTTTCAAGCTCTTGTATGGAAACCGTCCGGATCCTGAAATAATTCAAGTGATTTTGCCGAGGTTACTACCCCAAGTGCAAGACTTTATTGAATTGAGAAATCCGACTACACTGGAAAAATTATTTGAGCTAGCAATCCAGTTTGAAAGTAGAAGAACGGCGGACGTCGAAAGAAGACGCCAATATCAACAGCGAAACCAATTTGGTACGCCAAGACTACAGCAAACTCAAGCACATGGCTACGGAGAAAAAGCGAATCAGTGGGCAAGGAAACCCGAGCATTCAAAAACAGCCGGCGAACGTCGACAGTTCAATAGCAACCCAGGAAAAAAGTCTCAAGGCCAATGGAGAAAGAAGGAAAGCACCGAAAGAAAAAATAATTTAAACTAAAACGGATTTCTGCTGACGAGAGGGTGCGGAAATCCGAAGGCCACGAAAACCCCTCTTCCTACAAGTTAAATACAGTAATGGTGAAAAATTAACTCTTCCGAAGATTGAAGTCTTGGTAAATAATATCCCGGCCACCGCACTCCTGGATACCGGCGCGCAGTGTTCCTGTGTGGCAGAAGTCTTTTTTAGAAAGTATTTTCGCAAATACCGCATATATAATGCGGATAATACAACAGTATTAGCGGCGCAAGGAGAACAATGTAAGTGCGTAGGTAAAGTACCTTTGTACATCCGTATCAAGGACGAACAAGTAAAGGTGATGTTTTTTATAGTAAAGAATTTGCAAGCACACTTAATACTAGGAATAGACTTTCTTTCAGACGCACAAGCTACACTGGATTTTAATGAAGCGTCTCTTAAGCTGACGATGAAACCAGTGCGTGTAGAAAAGGTTGAATCGCCGAGGTTAAATCTTGACCACCTGCCTAATGACGAGCAAGATAGAATCTGACAAGTGGTAAGTGAATTTGCTTCCTTATTTAGTGATATTCCAGGATTTACCCAGGTTACTAACCATAGTATTGACACCGGAGATGCATTGCCGGTTCGTCAAAAACCATACCGGTATGATAAGAATAAGGAAAAAATTATAGAATGGCATATTACCGATATGCTACGTAAAAAGATCGTAACGCCTATCTCAAGTAGTTATGCTAGTCCGGTGGTTTTATGTAAGAAAAATAATGATTATCCTTTGGAGCATCCAAAAAGGTGGAGATTCGCTATTGATTACCGTAAATTAAATTCCATAACGAAATATCCGGTATATCCGTTACCGATTATAGAAGAAATTTTAAGGAACATAAAATCAACCAAATTTATGACAACTTTAGACTTAACGAATGGTTATTTTCAAGTAGGGATCAGGCCTGAGGACGTGCCTAAGACTGCTTTTATAACCAAGTCTGGCACTTATGCATTTTTGCGAATGCCGTTTGGCCTTTCAGGCGCCCCAGCAACATTTCAGCGATGCATGGACATTGTGTTAAGACCTGTTCTCGGAAAGTCCACATTTATCTATTTAGACGATATCATTATTACTAGTGATAATCTAGACCAACATGTACAGGATTTAAGACAGGTGTTTTCTTTATTAAATGAGGCCGGTCTAAAAGTTAATGTCGAAAAGTGCAAATTTGCAGCCCCTGAATTAAAATATTTAGGTTTCAAAATATCGCAAAAAGGGATCGAGACAGATGAATCAAAAATAATCGCTGTACAAAAGTATCCGACTCCAAACACGGCAAAGAAGCTCTCTTCTTTTCTAGGACTTTGTTCATATTATAGGTCCTTTATAAAAGATTTTGCGGCTATCGCTGAGCCATTGTTAAAATTAAAAAGGAAAAAGGCAAGATTCTCGTGGACGGCCGAAGCCAATAGTGCTTTCAAAAAATTAAAACAAGCATTAACGCAAGCCCCTGTGTTGAAATTTCCTGAAAAGGATGAAAATTTAGAAATTTCAGCGGATGCTTCGGATTATGCGGTAGGAGCGGTACTTTCGCAAAATCAGCAGCCAGTGGCATTTTTTAGCCGAACTTTAAATCAAACACAAAGAAACTATTCCGCGACCGAGAGAGAGGCACTTGCAGTTCTGTTAGCAGTGCAAAAGTTCCGAGTCTATTTTGGAAAGGCGCCGATAACAGTATATTCTGATCATGCGGCGGTAACTAGATTGTACTCTGGAAAAAATTTATCCCCAAGGTTAATAAGATGGGCACTCAAGCTGCAAGAATATAATCTGGTAATCAAGCATACCCCCGGAAAGGAAAATATCGTAGCAGATGCCCTGTCACGAATTAAATTAGACGAACAGGGTAATACCGTAAAAGTTGCAATGCTGACAGCGTGTACAATAAATTCCCGAGAAACTGTAATAACCGAACTGGGTAAGGATCCTGAGTTTGGAAGTATTTATGAGTATTTGAAGGATCCTGAAAATTTTAGCCACCAAGATATTGTGGCGATAAGAAATAGGGCGGCCCATTACGAACTAATAGATGGTCTATTATTTTATACAAAAACTACGAATTCCAACAACGAATTTCGACCTGTTATCCCAGCTAGTCTTAGATTAAATATCCTGCAAGAGCTCCATGACAGCCCTTTAGCTTCTCATGCTGGTATTCGAAAAACTACTCAACGCGTACGCGAGGCAGTCTACTTTCCTGAACTGCAAAAGTTAACAAGGGCGTATGTCCAGTCCTGCCCAACATGTCAAGCCGTTAATTATATTAATTTCCGCCCGGCCGGGTTTCTAAATAGTATTAAGTCCGAATTTCCAAATGAAATAATCGGCATCGATTTATTGGGCCCTTTCCCAAAAAGTCAGTTAAACAAAAGTCGCTATCTCCTTGTTATAGTTGATCATTTTAGTAAATGGACCGAAATTGTTCCCTTAAAACGAGCCTCCGCGAAATTAGTTACCGATTCTATTTTAAATAAATATATTTTAAAATACGGGGCGCCCCTAAAAGTTATATCGGATAATGGTCCTCAATTTGTAAGTAATATATTTGAAGACATGTGCCAAAAACTGGGCATACGTCATTTAAAAATGGTCCCGTATCGGCCGCAATCAAATATAGCGGAACGGGTCAACAGAAATATAGTGAAAATTATCCGTAGTTATGTTAAAAATTTTCATAAAAGCTGGGATAACTATGTCAATGAATTTGCTTTCGCCCTTAGGACCGCAAAACATGATACAACGGGCAAAACTCCTGCTGAGTTATTTCTAGGCAGAAAGGTTATAACACCGTTAGATAAACTATTTTACGTGCAACAAAGAGCCCCAGAATTTAAAATGGGTGATATAGAAAAACTAATAAAAGAAGCAAAAAAGAATACGGAAGTAGCACAAAGAAAACAAAAATTGTATTATGACTTGAAACGACGGGGAGTAACTTATAAAGTAGGGGATGAAGTACTAAAAATTAAGCATTCACTTTCTTCAGCACCAGAAGATAAAACTGCCAAATTTTTTCCACGCTTTGAAGGACCATATGTTATAGAAAAAATAACTCACGCTGTTGTAGTGTTAAAGGCAAGAAATGGTGAAACCTGTTCCGCAAACATTGACCAGATAAAACCATTCTATGACCGTAATAAAATGCAAATCTTTTCAGATCTTTTGCAGGATCCGGTACGGCAGACACCGCAGGTACAAGTTCCAGAGATGGGAAAACGACAAGTACAAGGGCAAGCCAATGAGAGACAGAAGCAAGTGAAAAGAAAATTGCCCCGCGGAAAAATTGAAGGTACAAAGAAAAAGAAGCCGTTCCACCGTCCAAAAACAGAGTTCACGAACACCCCCAGAATGAAGAAGGGAGAAGGACGACGTATGTGGAAAAGACCGGGAGAAAGGACGGCAACTATAACCCGGCTGTGAAACGGAAGATTGACCCATCCCACAGAACTCTCCGCAGCAAAAGTCGCCGAACTGCGGAAGGGCCATCAGCGGCGGAGGAAAAAGTACAAGAAAAATTTGAACGGCCAACAACGAGGTCCAAGCAGGATCACGACAGAAGTTTCCCGGTTCCACCAAGACCAGCTGCCTTCAAACGGCCAAGACCACAAGCAGAGGACAGAAGGAAGATGTTCAAGGGTGGCCGTAGTGGTGAAAAACGGAAGCTTCCAGAGGAAAGCACTGAAGGGCGAGCCCGTACAAGAAGGAGGATCAACCAAGCTACGGTCTGCAGCACCTTTAAAGACTGGGCCCAGAAAAGGATGTCTGAATATTACAAAGATAAGTAAAATTTTATGTTACTTTACAAACTTAAGTTAATCTTTCATTCTTACTGCAAGTGGCAGATTTCAAGAAGTTTTACCTCATGCGAGGTCTACCTTTATCGCCAAAAGGGCGAGAAATGAGTTGTGACCGATTTTCTTATTATGTTTTTCAATTACTCGCGCGTAAAACTAAAGTTGATGTATAATAGCGTTGTATAAAGACTTAAATATTGTAAAAAGTTATTGTATAAATTTTATTTAAAGCGTTCTAACAAGAAAGAGGTTTTAGTCTGAAAGACTTTTTGAAATGTAGTATTATTTCAATGTAGAAAGAATTGGCACTTGCTTTGAAAAGAATAGAAGTTAACAATGTACTACTAATGTATGTTTTCAAATGTGTAAAATTAACGGCATCTTGATATGTTCTTGTATACATGTGAACTGTTATTTTGAATGTTTAGAAATACCGTGATATGGTAAAAGTGAAAGTAATGTTAAAAATTTGTTATTCGTGTGACTGTAAAGATTAAATCATGGTGAATATGTGTTAAAGGTTGAATGATGTAGTTAGGCTCTCTGACGCTACACTTTAGAGTTAGCCACTTTCAGAATAGTACCTCAGGGTCTAGAGTTGAAATTAGGGTGTGTTAAGAGGTCTCGTATGTTGAATTTTAACACGTTAGTGTTTTGATTGTAGGAGGAAGTGTTGAACACATAGACAGGAACACATTCGTGTTTGGTGTTTTTACAACACATGTCAGAGAGCACGGGGAGAGATAATTAAAATAGTCATGAATGAAATAAGAATGTTAAGAAAAGTATATTCTATATGTTATTTTCAATGTCATTCTGTAACATTTCATTAAACTAGTTTTCCTTCCAGATCTCTGGAAGGAACCAGAATTGAATAAAGCTCCTGTTTAGATACAGTACAGATGAAAAAGAAAAAAGATTGTTGTATATTCCGGGAGCTGCTATTGTAACAAATTTCTTTCTTTTAAAATTTTCTAGTTTCTAGCTAAGTTATGACTGTAAAAGGTTGGCCTCGCGTTAGTTTCTAGAGCTAAAAGTTTTCAACAAGGTCGTTTTAGACCTCAGTTTCAAACTAATTAACTCTGGCGGGAAGTATGTAAGGATCTTAAGTTTTACTAACGTTTATTTTATTTTAAATCTTTACTATCACTTCTTATTTTCTACTTCCGGCCAGAATTATAAGCGTGAATTAGTTTATGCAAAGTTGTCTGGCGAACGCCAAGTATTTAAGTGTGGCCTTTTTGCCAAGCAGAAGAGAGGAAGCCGTGAGTTCGAAGCAGGCCGCTTACCTTAGAAGTTACGCAGTTGCTACTTTGCCTTCCAGGCCAGAGGTTTTAATCCTCTTGATAAATTAAACGTATTGTAGTGTTCACAGTCTCTGTGCTACATACGCTTCCTGTTATTATAAGGCCAATCTTATTCTAAAGTTAAATTAGAGTTTAGTTTTATTTTGATATCTTTTAAGTTAGACCCCGAGTGGAGGGTCATTGTATTCCGAAGTACGGAAGTCATTGTATATAAAGAAAAAAAATAAAGGGTTTTGTATACCCTTCGTCTGTATCCTGTCTACTTACTACAATTAGTGAACATAGCTTTAGTAAGCTCTCTGTTCTAGTCAGGTCATTGTATGTTTCCGAAGAAGGTTAGAAGAAACATTGAACCTGATAGTTCCAAATGACATTAAAAATTTCTTTGGGATCAATCCTGGTCATTTTTTTATCATAAGAGAGCCAAACGTCTTAAAATTTTAATTTTTCATAAGGAATATAAAACGTTCCCAAATCCAAGTAAAGGAACTGATAAACTGCATTAAAAGTTATATTTCGTTGTTTGTCCAAAATTAATTTTGTTTGAATTTAATATTGCCAAAATATGAATATTTTCAGCTTTAGAACACTTCTAAAATTGGAATTATATGTCTACGACCAACGACTGTGAAAATAAAAGCCGGAGGTTATCTTGTTAAATAAATTGAGTATTGTTTCGATGAAATGAGAAAACAATTTAAGCAGAAAAAGGAATGACAACACGCAACACACTGTAGGGAAGTCTAAAACTAGGCTTGTTTTAAAAATTATATAATTTTACTGAGGAAGACAGCATTTAACTGTGTGACATTTAATAATTAAGTTAAAAATATATAAAAAAAGTTGTGTTCACAGAAGTGAGTCCAAGAATGCATTTATAAGCTACGAGTTCTGGGAGAAATAAAACGTCATAACAACCCTTTGATGCTATGTCAAAATATGAATCCTTTCAGATTTTCATTTTTTATTATAAAATTTACAATTTAGTAGTAAGTCCGAAATGTAAAATAAAATAACAAAAATCTAATTAAAACAATAGTATACGTATTTCTACCATAAAATTTAAGGATAATTTTTATATCGTGATCGTTTAAAAAATTGCTTACAATAAGATTTACAAATAAGTATGTTTACTATTAAAATGAGAACTAAATAATTATAGCGGTAGCTAAACATTTTAATAAAAAACAGTATTGTTCCATAAAATCCGAAATTAAGTTTTATTTAAAGCTCTAGGATTTTAATTTTATTTAATGTATTCTAGAACTCTTACCCAAATGACGGCATTTAAGCTTATAATTACAATGCAAGATTTATTTTCTCTTAGGACCAAAATTAATTCATTAATTATTATTCATCATAAAGAAACAGATGTTTTAACGCCATAGAATTTTTTATGCAAATTTAGTTATTTCGAAATTAATGTAATAAAATACGCATTAAGGATTCCGAAAAAATTTTATAACTAATGAGCGGAATGCATTCCATTATTGAATAAAAATGTAAAGCTGTTAATTCAATAGTTGTTTTGAGCAATAATTACCTTAATTTTTTATTTCTGGGATTATAGTGTTAAAAAGAATCTTTTAAGCCAAATTTTAAAATTTTGCTTTCAAAACAATCTTAAATTCCAAAATATTATTCTGCAGCAAGGGATATATTCTCCGTATCTTTTCCCAAAGTAAAACATAAAATAAAACGTACGCATTTTTTCATATAGTGGGAGAAAGAAAATAAAAATTATGAATGCTCTCGATAAATAGATGTCTTCTGTTTAAAATAAAGCGCAATTCTTAAATTAAGTCTTTTTATCCGTTCTATTTTTCTATCTTTGTCACTAGAATGCGAGCTAGGTAGAATAAACTGGCACAATTATCTATTATTTACTTACTTATTATTGGCAACAAAATTAGCATTCTCCATGTAGGCATTAGTGCAGGTTAAAGCAAAACTTACAAATACAGATGCTCATTTCATGAAGAAAATTGTACCTCAAAATAACTTCTAAATACATTTCTGTCAATAAGTCATATATTCACTTGCGAACATTGAAAAACATTTTTTGTGGATGTACTTGTACATAGCTCTAGCATCAAATGAACATCATTTTTACCAACTTCATTTACAGACTGGATTAGATTACTTGGATCATAAGCTATCTACTTACCGAAAGTGTTGCATTGTAAGAGGAAGTCTTAAGTTTCCTATTCATACCAAGGTTACTTTACTATAAGGCTTGCTTTTCTATGACGTCATTGACTTCTGGTCTGCACAAAAGCAACTTCTTCCTTAAGCCCTTTGTGTTACCATTTCTCCCATTTCTGATAAGTAAGTAACATCAGCGTTGGGAACTATTTGTGTAAGTTTACCTTCTTTGTCTGCTGACTTTAATTTACACTGTACATGGAGAACAATTCTAAAAATGCTCGTGCAAACAGTCCAGTCGTTGGTATTTGTGGCCAGATCGCACTACTATTGTATCTATGTGGTACCGCGCGGCCGTTGGGGAGTAACTTCATCTAAATATTTGTGTTAAAAACTATGTGTTATTATAAGAGATTTGGGAAATGTAATGACAACAAATTCCAAGACAGAGGTTGAAATATCTTTGAATAAAATATAATGATAGATAAATAAACATGTCACTTCACTATTGAATTCTAGAACTGCGGTATGTAAACGTTCATTGCTCAATACATTATTAATTGTTCAATTATGTATTTATTCATTGCTTGATTTTCCAATAGAGGATACACTGTCTAATTCATTATTCATTGCTTAATTATGCGTTCATTCATTACTCAATTCTACGAATGTAGTATATAAACATCCATTGTTCGATACATTACTCACTGTTCCATTATGTCTTTATTCATTCTTCAATCCTTCGACTAAGGCAGCGTTTCTCAACCTTTCAGTATTCGCGACCCAATTTTCAGTCATAATTTTCATCGCCCCCCTCTTATAATAAAGTGTATACAATTATAATCTATTCTGAGTATTTTTGGCGCTAAACCTACACTACGACCTTAATTTTAAACCTTAAGAATTACCAAGAATACGAAAATTTATTCGCATTTGGCAACAGCGATCCTCAGCATTGACAAAACAAGAATCTGTTGTCCTTATATTGCTGTTCTGTCCACTATGTCAGATATACTCGCGGTTTCGCGAGAAGCTCCGAAGTGTCTCGAAAATCCTGGAGTGTCTGCGTTAATGTCTGTATGTCTGCATATAGCTGTGTGGCTAGATGGCGCTGCATGTCGCAAGGATTCAAACCTCCTTGGTGTCCGCCGATAACATCGCGGCAAAACGGACGAAAACGTCGCGGAGAAAACAACACAAGGCGAAAACGTCGTGCTACAAAACATCGTGGGAGAAAACATCGCAAAGAGAACACATCGCAGTTCTAAAACATCGTGGTACAAAACATCGTCGTCGAAAATAAAGCGGTTCAAAAACTTCGCAGTTTAAAAACATCGTCGTCGAAAATATCGTGGTAAAATATAAAGTATCTACAAATCATCGCATGACGATAACATCGCAGACATGCTTTTTTGCAGGCTTTAATAACTGTAAATGGATATTCCCATAATGATTTGTAAGCGCAAGATGGAAAGAAGGATAATTTTTACTTTTACATTTTTTTATTAACTAATAAATTTTTGCTGAGAAAATAAGAAAGAAACTTAAGCATAGAAAATTATTGCAACTTATATCACTTAATAGAATTTTAAACGGACATAGTTAACTAACAAAGGCCATCAATAAATCATTTTTATAAAGTTTTTACTGGTAATTTTTCATGAAACGTATAATCTATAAGTTGCATTTATTTTTCTATTCTAAAGTTTCCTTCTTACATTTTCATCAAAAATTTATTAGTTAATAAAAAAATGTGAAAGTAAAAATTATCCTTTTTTACATCTTGCGCTCACAAATCATTACGGAAATATGCATTTACAGTTATTAAACCCTTCAAAAAACCATGTCTGCGATGTTATCGTCATGCGATGATTTGTAGATACTTTATTTTTTACCACGATATTTTCGACGACGATGTTTTTAAACTGCGAAGTTTTTGAACCGCTTTATTTTCGACGACGATGTTTTGTACCACGATGTTTTAGAACTGCGATGTTTTCTCTTTGCGATGTTTTCTCTTTGCGATGTTTTCTCCCACGATGTTTTGTAGCACTACGTTTTCGCCTTGCGTTGTTTTCTCCGCGACATTTTCGTCCGCGGTGTTTTTGCCGCGATGTTTTCGGCTGTAACCAACCTCCTTGCAAGGATTACCGTTTTCAGAGCCAAGATGCCGTCTCGAGCATGCGCAGATGTCAGAAAATGTTTATAGGGAGAAGGAGGAAATTCGATAGCGCCAGTTTTAATTCCAGCCAGTCTCATTCCAGTCTATCCTTCTATCGCTATCTATGCTACCGTGAATTTTTATGTTATATGTTTTCGTGTTAATTCCAATTCACCGTATTAAATACTCACGGCGGCTGATTTATGCAGAATCATGGATAGATTTTTAAGACGTAAACGAGCATTAGACGATAGTCAAACATCAACAAGTTCACAGACGAATGTGGTTCCGAAAATAAAATCAAGACAATATTCGCAAGAATACTTAAATTTTGAATTTGCCATTACTAAAGTAAATGAAGAAGAAAGGCCATCATGTATTATTTGCTCAAAAATAGTGGCAGCAGACAGCATGAAATCTAATAAACTTCAACGACATTTGGAAACGTTTCTTAGTGAGTACGTCAACAAATCCAGAGAGTTTTTCGAATTAAAATTAAAATCACATGAAAAGCAAAACTCATTTTAAAATAAGCTTTGTCTGTGAATGAAAAAGCATTAATTGCTTCTTATAAAGTTTCATATCAAATAGCCAGAAGTAAAAAGCCTCACACCATTGGTGAAGAGCTCATTTTGCGAGCAGCAACTGAGTTTGCAGAAACTATGTTTGGAGATAATTTTGCAAACCAATTGCAGTCCATACCTTTTTCAAATGATACTGTTGAATTAGTGATATAGCTGAATATGTACAGTGTCAGCTTTTTTTTGCGTGATAAATTATTTTCAATACAGCAACAAATAGTAATCACGAAGCTCATTTCATTGCCTATGTTCGATTTTGTAATGATGTGTCAATAGTAGAACTACTTTTCTGCAAACCAATAGAACTCAAAGCAGCAACACACGCATTATTTGCTATCTTAAATGTTTTTATGAACGAAGCAAATATAGAATGGAAAAATTGCGTCGAAATATGCACTGATGGTGCTCTTTCAATGTCAGGAAGATTCCAAAGTATACACAGCACTTGTAAAACAAAAATATCCAGAGAGTGTCTGGACGCATTGCATGATCCACACAGAAGCTTCCAAAAAATGAGTCCTGGTCTGAATATTGTGTTAACTACTTGTAACCGTAATAAATTGTATAAAAATGAGACCCCTGAAATCAAGAATCTTTTCTGCACTTTGTAAAGACATGGGTGCAGTACATAGAGTGTCACAATTTTATTATGAGGCAAGATGGTTATCATGGGAAATTTTTGCAACGTGTTTATGAATTAAGAGAGAAAATCGCTACTTTCCTACAAAAGGAAAACAGACCGGAAGTCGAGAATTTTTGCAATGGTATATTTATGATGAAATTGAGCTACTTGTTCGACATATTCGAGAAATTAAATAACTTGAACCTTCAGCTCTAAGGAGCAAATACACATATATACGAGTGATAAAGTTAATGCTTTTTGTAGAAAATTGTAAATGTGGAGCAGAAATATAAAGCAAAGAAAAAAAAAAAAAAAAAAAAAAAAAAAAAAACCTAACAATGTTTACAAATGAGGATGATTGTATTAAAACTTACAAGGCTGAAGAACAACATGTAAAAGTGATTTTTGTAACAGTTGAAAATCATTTAGCCATGCAGACAAAGAATTTTTAAAATTATCGCATTTTATTACCATTTTCAACATCCTACCTTTCTGAAACTATATTTTCTGTGGTGGCTTCATTGAAGACAAAATATAGATCTCAGTTAAATATAGTCTATTTATAATATTAAACCTTTCTTACAAAAAACTTTGCTCTGCAAGACATGCCCAAGGACGTCACTAATAATTATTAAAATTGTTTTTAATTTAATAAGTTTTGATTTAGTAATTTTTTTTAATTTAATAACTATTAAATATTATGACAAAAATATAATTTGTTTTGCATGACTGTATGTGTGCTTGCCTTTCAGTCAGTTAATTTTTTTAAATAATATTTTCTATTGGATATGTTCGCGTACTCCCTTTTATGTGCTCGCTCCCCCCTAGGGGGGTGCCCCACATGTTGAGAATCGCTGGACTAAGGTGTTAACATATTCATTTTTATTGTTCAGTTATACATTCATTCATTGTTCAGTTATCCGAATGAAGTATTATAATATACATTGTGCGATTCATTATTTATTATTCAAATATATATTCACTTATTGTTCATTTCGCTACTCATTATTTAATTGTGTGTTCGCTCATTGTTCAACTCTCCAATTGCAGTATTAAAAAATCCATTGTTTAATTCTTTATCAATATATTCATTATCAATATAATTCCACTGAGGAGCCAAAAATTATAACAATTACCAACTTTTTTCAATTAACTTATCAAAGGAATCATTCTTGCATTTACTTTTGCGAGTGATGGAAAAGGCTGCTGAACTAAGCGAATTTAACAGAGGGCAGATCGAAATGGCTCGAAGATTCAGAACGAGTATCTCCGAAACTGTACGATTGGCTGGTTGTTCACGAACTGCCGTTGATAGTATATATGCAAAATGGATATATGGCGGTGAAATTAACAATAGACGCCAAGATGATGGAGGTTCCACGCGTCACCCAAGTAAAAGCACGTCGGAGACTGTCTCGTCTCATCAGTAAGACAGAAGCTCAACTGGCAGTCCAATGCACTATAGGCCCAACGCCCAACTATTGCACCCAACCGGTATAGCGGTTAGCGTTGCTGACTGTCGTGTCGAAGGGCTCTGGTTCGAATCCCAGATAAGGCATGCATGTTTGTAAATGAATAATGTCGGCGCGGCATGATGGCATTATAAATATGCGGCGAATTGAAAGTACTCTCATGTGATTTGGTGGAAGGGGAAAGGTGTGAGAGACCACCCGTCCCCCCCTGGGGTGCTTTCCATCAAAATTGGAGGAAGAACTAAATCGCACTGTCACCTAAATAGTGCTCAAGGCTTTTGCCAACGGCAGGTGTATTCTAGCTCTGCTTGCCACGAGGAATTTCGTAGGCTTGGGCTACGTCAGATTAGTGAGCATAAGCTACAACAACAGGTCCAGCTGCAAGCGTTTCGGAGCACTCAGTTCAGCGAACACTGTTAGATATGGGACTACGCAGCAGATGTAACACTCTGTGCTTCTATTGACGAAAAGTCATTGTCAATTACACTTACAATGGGACCGAAAAAATCAAGCCTGGACCATGGAGAAGTAGAAGACAATTGCCTGGTAGGATCAGTCACGATTTCTCATTCATCACGTCGATGGTCAGTCAGGTTACGCCGCTTTCCAGGCAAATAATTGCTGCCCATCTGTACAGTAGGTTAAACACAGGCTGACGGTCGCGATATTATGCTTTAACGGACATTCTTGTGGGTGCCTCTGGGACGCGTAATTATGGTAGAACAGATGATGAAAGCTGCGGATAATTTGAACATAACTTCAGATTAGTTGCACCCTTACATGTCGTGTGTGTTCCCAACTGAAAATGGAATCTTTCAGCAGGACAATGCCCCATGTCATAAGGTCCGAATTGTAAGAAGCATAAAGATTAATTCTAAGTAATGTCCTGGCCACCTAGCTCGCCGGATCTTAATCCGATGGAGCACACTTGTGATGTTATGGAGAAGCAGCTCAGAGCTCAGATATCACCATGTTAGAATATCTCGACTTTGCGTAACCGTTTCTTAGACATTTGGTACAACCTGTCTCCAGTCATCGACCAGAACTTGTGGCAACCATGTCGAGGCAAGTTTCAGCTGTTTTAAGACCTACTGTCTCGTAACGCGTTATTGAGTAGGTGGTCATAACGTTTTGGCTCTTCAATGTATGTGGTCGTTCATTGTCTAGTTCTTTGATTATATTTTAAAACATCCATTGTTCACTTCCTTGTTGATTATTCAACTCATTATTAATTGTTAAGTGATCACCTCTCCGACTGAGGTATTAAATCATTCATTATTCAATTTATTAAATACTGTTAAATTATATGTTCGTTTGTTGATCAGATCTCCGAAATAAACAAAAAAAACTCTATCTAAACATAAACTTGTGTTATAAAGAAGTTTCTGCGCAAAGAAGTTCATAAAAAGTATCAGGGGTTCTCAACCAGTGGTACGCGTAACCACTGGTGGTACGTAAGAGAAAAATAAGTGGTACGCAAAGAAGCAAAGTGTTTTTAAATATTAAATTCAATAATTAAAATCCCAACTTTTTGATCGAGTGTTTTTTCTTTAACACTCGTAAAATGATCCGATCTGAGCTTTGTTCAAGAGTGATGCTGGTAGTACTAAAGGTTTTGAATTTTTATTTAGGTGGTACGCGTTAGTCAAAAGGTTGGGAACAGCTGATGTATACATTTGCTATTCCGAGCAGCTGCAAACCCATGATTCAATTACGTCTCAATAAAAGTAGGTTCATCAATAGATTCATCCATTACAATGAATTTTATCAATAGACACCTCTAGAAAGAAAGGTAATAATAGATGAGTGCAACCAATTAAAAATATTCATGATGTGATTAAAACTGTGAAATCCTACAAATATGGTTGAGCTAAGTTAATTTCTGAGTTTAAAACAATACGGTTGAACAGAAGTATAATATCCTAGGAATCTAAATCTTGGGAATCGTAAATCTGTCTCTTAATTATTTACTGAGAATCTTCATAAGTTTAGAAATACATGTTCCACAATCAACTGTTCACAAGTTACAGTTGTATTTTTGCACAGCATCTGGAAAAATTTATTTGTTTTTGACTGCTGCTGACATCATACAAGTTTAGCTATATTACGTTCCTTAATGTCTTCATCTTGTGCGCCCCACACTATTAGTGCAACGGTGGAAAGCAATTAGCTTCGGAATTCGCTTTCGTTTGAGGGAAACGTAAGACCATATCCGTAAATGTAAAACAAATGGCTTCACTATAATATTTCTAATGTAACTGACTATAGAAATAAAGTTTTGAAATATACTGAGGTTGAAAAGTATCATTCAGTATTATTTCTCAAATCACAACTATACTGCTGTATTCTAAGAAAGCAAAATGTTCAAAACTTATTTTGGGTTAAAAGTCAGATTTTATAATGTGATTCTTATTTTTGAGGTATTTATTTGTTCAGTATTAATCCAAAAGCGTTATTAGTCTCGAAACACGATTGGGCGATGATTCACGTTAAGTGTCATCCAGTATAAATATGTTGTTTTACTTTTCATTCGGGTTTGTTGCCATTCGGCAATATGTTAAGATATTTAACTTTCAAAGTGAGTCTGTTATTTGTTTCAAAGCAATGTGGGTAGTCCTTAAGAATATTATTCTTTTGCTTTTTAATTCGATTGAGTAAAAGAAAAATATGTTTAATTTATGATGTGTCTAATTAAAGCATTTAATATTTTTATAGAATGACGAATGAACAATATTTAATAAATTTAGTAATGAATACAATTCTATAATTGTTCACTTTTGAAATAAGGGAGAAATTATTATGAACTATAAGAAATATGATATTCCTAAGTTTATCTGAAAGTGTACTACATACGCTATCTCTATTTATAGTCTCTACTTATAAAATATATAAAGTATTAAAAGAACTGTTTCCCACATCGTGAAAAAATAACGGTACCCAGAGCAACCAAATTTTAAATAATGTAGTCCTCCAACCAACTATATGTGTACCTTGATGCCCGAATTTAAAATTTCGAGATGGTTTAATTATTTTTCATTCCATATTTTGTGAACATTAGCGACTTTTTGATTAAAAGACCTCAACGACTTCAAATCTAGCAGTGGCAACACTGTACGAAAAAAAAAATATTTAATTCCAGTGCGCGAGACTATATATGGCAAATTCTAAAGATATGCTGTTTTAATATTTTGTGATTTTAATGTTGAATTTAATTTCGTACGACGTAAGCGCTAAGAACATGATACTTAATAAAGACAGTAAACACACAAAACGATAATAATAAAAACACAAAATTAGCTGTTTTAAAGCTATCTTAGTAAGTCAATTGAACACTGATATGATAAACTGGCAAAAGTCTGAAAAAGAAACGGAAAAATATATACCAACACTTAACGCTGTGTCGGGAATCCTAAACATATACTGCTATGCTTTTAAAATTTTTGGAATTTTGCTGTTGAACTGTGCATGCCATTAATGATAATTAATAATAAAGTTAAAAGGACAAAAAAGAGGGTTAGTAGGAGTGAGGGTAACAGCAGACTGGTAGACTGCGAGCTCAATGAAAGCTTAAAAAACCTTAACAAATCCTTTAGGGCGACCGTTAAAATCTGAAACCTTTCAGTTGTTTTTTAATATAAAGAAAGAAATTAACGAGTGCGATGCGGTTAAATAGAACTGTATTTATGTTTATAATTATACATCTCTGTTTAAGTGTCCAAATATCAAGTAAACCATTCTTCTATCCTAGTTTATTTTATGCTCGTATTCCCGTGATTACTGTTATATTCACTAAGGTTCACTAATTTGAAACGAAACGAATATCAATTTTATACCAATTTGTAATGCTTCGAAATCTGTGTTTTAATAAGTATATCCTTATCTAAGCATAGATGACACTTATTAACATTCCAAGATATCTCCGTGAATACCAATTTGATAGCTACAACCTGAACTTTATAGCATTTAAAGTGAAAAATGCATAAAACTTTCAAATGTTTTTCCGAAAAATAATTTTTACGATACGTTTGTTGTAATATCCCAGTAGATGACACTGTAAAACAGCGTGTGTGATTTCGATAGAGGGAGCAGAGTGAGAGTGCGTTAAATGGCAATGTGTTGTATTTTACGATCTTCAACTTGGCAGTTTATGTAACGAATTACATATACAGAAATGTTATGTAACCTTTACATGTATTTAATTTATGTATGACGCCGGAATCAAAGCAGTCTCGAAGATTCGAGAAGTCCGGAGTTCGAATCTCGGCTAAGGCATCGCGTATTCCTTTAGTTTCTTGACATTAAAAATTCTAAACTTCTCCACAAGTGACGCCCGAACTAAAAAAGTGGTGGTTGATAACATGCGACCACCAGGATCTGCGACTGGGCCTCTTCCACCACAGACGGTGAAAACGTATATGAGGTATTTTCTCACTTCTTTCCGGATGTCTTCATTGTGTATCTGGGAACACGCTCGATGCGTATTTGGAACTCCAGAGTTCAAATTCCCATGATGGCAACTACGGATTTCTTCAGTTTCCTGACTTAAAAAATTCTAAAAGACCACATATTCTTTAAAGACGCATAAATGACATTCATCACGAAAGCAAACTGTAAGGTTCCCTTATTTTTGCATAACAAATTATATTAAGTTTATTACCTTTCTTGAACCTCTCATTCTTCCCTAGCATTTCCTCGCCAGGATGGAAATTTAAAAGTCAGATGAAATGAGCATTTAAAGGGACGAATCTTGTAGTTTATTCAGAGTGTGAATTCGCTAGTCAGCGCAACTTAACTAGTTTGTCCTCGCTATTATGCTGAGTCGCTGATCGCCTTTTTTCCGCCATTTAATAAGTATATCGCCGGATTGGTTGTTGAATCAGCCTAGTTAGGCTTAAATTAAATTGTTAGTCTAGCACTACACATTATCTTTGAATTTATTGTGAAATTATTCTTCCGTTTCTGTGGAGTACTTTACTCCTGTGCGAAACGTAGCCAGGTTTCTTAGTGAGATCCATTTAACTTTATAATAACAAAACAAATAATAACAAAAGATCCCATAAAACTAGCTCTGATATGTTGTCATAAAAATTAAGACCACATGCAAGATGGATGTGGCATCTTAGAATTATTATCATACATGATGTGATTCTTACGAATATTTCCTAAACTTCAAGGGCTTCAAAATCAAACATTGATGCATTATAAGAGTAGCTTAAACATAAACAATGTCAAAAATATATTAGGTAAGGTAAAATATATTAGGCAAAATATTCAGTGAATTGATCAAACTGTTAAGTCAAATATATAATATGCCAATTGGTGACTGAAATTTCTGTACCTAAGTATAAATATTTTCTTTCTACTTTCAATTATCCGTGTATAGTGTTGCGTGCGTACGGGTTCGTTATGAAATGAATGCACAAGTCCGATGAAAAATGAACAAAAATTTATTATTATCACAACAAAAATGCTTAAATTTTCTCAAATTATCATGCAGTATTACAATATCTCACAGTAGTTATCTTTTAACTACTCAAATATCCAATAGAACGTAATTCAAAACAGCTAAAGAACGCTAATCCGCGAATTCGCTACAATCAACAAGAGCAGTTTTCTAAACAACAACAAACTAAGCAAGCAACTACTACGAACTGAGATGTTTTCCTCCTTTTATAAGATTTTAAAATCACGCGCTAGAATTTTCCAGTACTTTCTCGAAATCAAAAAGAGATATTTATTTATTTAACGCACGCGCTCTTGTATTTTTAATTTTTCCGGCTTAGCTTTCGTTTAATATTCGTCACGCGCTGCACTGCGCGAGAAATAAAACCATTTAATTTATAATTGAACTAACATTAGCTTTTTAAATATCAAATTCGTAACACTGCCCCCTTTCCAAGGACTGCACGTCCCGGCCAGTACAATCCCTGGACAGGAAGCTAAACTTACAACTGTGGCATAAATGCATTAATAAGCATTACATTACTATGATAAACAACATGAACAATAAATGCAATACATAAAACAAATCAAATGCTATCAAATACTAAATACAAAACAAATAATACTAAATACAAATCAAATACTAAATACACATTTATAAACGAAAAGGACCATGGTCTGATACTATTTACAATTATTTACATTACGTACTATGGCCATAGTAATGAGCTAACCTGTCGTAAGAGTTCGAAGACTCACGGATCCGAACCATGACGTCATTTAGCCTGTTTAGGATTGTGTGCGAACCATCCCAAGGTGACTGTAAATCAGGCCTGACTCCTTTTCGTCGAATCGGGTTCCACAGCCACACCTTGTCTCCTTCGTTGGATCTATGTCCAGCAGCTCTCGTGTTGTATCTGGTCTTCACTTTCTCCGTCGCCAAGTTCACTCGCTTTCGTGCGGAACGGTGCATCACTTCAAAACGGGCCTTGACATCTTGGATGTGTTCCTCAGGCGATGAAGGCGCATCCGTACGGCGATGAAACAGGCGGTCACAAGGCAGACGAAGGTCTCGACCGAAGAGCATCTGAGATGGAGAATAGCTGGTAGTCTGGTGTTTCTTTTCGACCCTAGCATGATTTCGGCTGTTTCTCGAGCTGGTTCTTTCGGACAAAGCGTCGGCATTTCCAGGTGAGGATCCCTTCTTAGGATGGATAGTCATGTCTTTAGATCCTGAAAGCAGTTTGTTGTTTTTCAAACCTAAGGAAAAATTGTATTTCCTTAAAAAGTCCAATCCGAGTATGCATGGATCTGTAATATCCGCCACATATGCCGTGTGATGGTAGGCGGCACTTCCAAACGTGATGTTTACGTTTAACTTCCCAGTTATGTCGATCTTGTCACCAGACGCCGTCTGAAGGGTAACACAGGATGGCGTCCAAATAAGTTTATCTTTAAACTGTTCAGCTAAATCTGTCCTAATGATGGTAACATTAGCTCCTGTGTCAATGATCATACTGCAAGGAACTCCATCGATATTCCCATTGATGGACAGTCCGTTATTGTTGCCACTCACTGTATAAATTTTAAGAGCTTTAAAACAAGGTTTTTCACTATCTGGCAACCTCCGTTCCTCGATATGGTCACTAATTTGTTTACTGCGTTGTTGCTGGGAAATGGTCTTATTTTCCGTACCTCGGGGTGTTCTGCAGTTTCTTCGTATGTGGCCTTCAACTCCGCAGTTCCAGCACTTTAGAATTAGTTTCTTTTCACTTCTGTTCCGTCTCAAGCCACTGACTTGTCTGGTAAAATCATCTGCTTTATATTCCGTACCCTGGGGTGTTCTGCAATTCCGTCTTAGGAGACCTTCACTACCACATCTCCAACACCTTAGAGCCACTTTCTTCTCGCTCCTACTCCGTATCAAATCTTCGACTTGTCTGGCTAAATCATCTAAACGAGCCATCAGTTGATCCACTGGCTCATGGACTCGCACAGCTCTAACTGGGTAGCGATCTCTAATAGTTGCTTGCTGGGCTGCCTCGAACTTCATGGTGTACAACAGAGCGCTTTTTATGTC